>NC_056683.1:87574782-88257282 GCF_018350215.1 Panthera leo
ACTTGTAGACTAGTTGAGAAGCACAAGCTTTAAAACAATAATTGCTCACCTGAGGAAATTCACTGAAAGGGAAATCAGGATGATAATGAGAGCAGAAACTACAAGGAAACAATTCTGGCATGTTGTGTCAGGGAAGGCTCCCCTAAGGTAATGACTATAAAACTGAGACCTAAAGAGTGAAGAAGAGTTATCTAGGTGGAAGAGGAAGATGGAAGCAGCTCAGAGATGAAAAAAGTGAGAATAAAATAAATCCAATATGTAGGAGCTGAGAGAGCAAAGGAAGAGTGGGAGAATAGGCAGAAAATGTTTCATGAAAAATCTGCTTCCCTTCTTTTTAAAACAATTTTTTTAATGTATTTATTTTTGAGAAAGAGACAGAGTGTGAGTAGGAAGGGGCAGAGAGAGAGAGAGACACAGAATCTGAAGCAGGATCCAGGTTCTGAGCTGTCAGTATAGAGCCCGACATGGGTCTCTAGCTCACGAACCGTGAGATCATGACTGAGGTGAAGTCAGATGTTTAACTGACTGAGCCACCCAAGTGCTCCAGAAAAATCTGCTTCCCTTCTAGTCAACACATATTTGTTGGGTGAGTACCAAGTGTCAAACAGTGTTCTAGTTTCTGAGAAATAGATCAGTGAACAAGTGAGCAAAATTCTTACTCTTGTGAAACTTGTATTCTTTCCTCTGTCAATAAACGACATATCACAGCTATGTTCTTTTATCTGTCAATAAATGAAGTGTAAAGTGTATTCTTCTTACCTAACATCTTTATATTTACTTTTTACTTATTTTTATTATTAAAAATCCACAATGCTATTTTATTTTTCTAATTTGATGACCATTAATATATTTTCTCCCCTCTTGTTGATTTGACTTGTATCTCCTATCTCTAAATTTCCGAGAGAAAATTGTAGCCACTGATGATATTCTAAGTAAGAGTTCATATGCTACCAAATAAATTATGTTATACTGTAATTAACTTTATAATACATTTTTTTGCAGAAAATGCCAATAGAAACATTAATTATTTTCATATTAATCCATAATACAGAATGGGGAATTAATGGCAAATTCATTATCAAAAATCTAGAAGCAATATTCTTAATGTGGTCAATATGTGTTACATGCATTGAAAAAAATGTTTTTAATGTGAAGGTCCATAGTAAAAAAAAGGACTAAGCTAAGAGCTGTATAAAGTAACTAAAAATGGAGTAAAGTTAAAAATTGATTGAAATGTTGATTTTTGAAAGTATGGAGTTTTCTGGGGCCCCTGGGTAGCTCAGTCAGTTAAACATCCCACTTCAGCTCAGCTCATGATCTCATGGTTCACGAGTTCAAGCCCCGCATAGGGATCTGTGCTAACAGCTCAGAGCCTGGAGACTGCTTTGGATTCTGTGTTTCCCTTTCTCTTTGCCCCTCCCCACTCGTGCTCCCTGTATCTCAAAAATAAATAAACACTAAAAAATAAATAAAAATAATGAAAGTATGGAGTTTTCTTATCACGACCACTTGCTTATCTGTATGGAATAAGGAACAAAAGAAAAGAAAAAGTCCTAACCTGCAGAAACAGAGATCTAGGGAGGAATTTTCATAGCAGATATTATTGGTCCCAGTAATTGGTTGTCATAGGAGACTGTAGGAATCCCATTTTTGTGACAAAAGGGTGAAATTTTACTATATTGTCTCTAAGCAAATCTGTATTCCAGAAAGAAGAAAAAAATGTGACAATACAGGTAATAAAGAGTAAAAAAATCAAAGAGGCATCAATTTATTTGGTTCTAAGAGCAAGTCATGAAACAAAGTGTGGAAAAATTTTTTTAATGGAAATTTGAACTTTTTGAAGAAAATGTGACCACAATAACGTTTTCTTTGTTTCTCATAGAATTTTGATGTTTGTTTTAATTTTTTTCTTCCCTAACCCAGAAATAGGGCAGATGAGCAAGAGAGAACAAAGAAGGAAAGAAAAATTATATTGCAGTATCATTAACATTTACAATAATAAAGTTACAATGAACCATGCCTCTATAAACCTTTTATACAGAAGAAATATTTCTCTAACTGGTGTGGTTTGGGGCAAGTCCTGCTAAAGGCATAGAATTGGACCAGAAGACCTATGAAATCCTTAAAGCAACTCTGAATTTTCCAATTCACTGACTATAATCTTTTGGGAGCAGGATAATGGATACATTATTGTATTAAAGTTTATTTTTAACATCTAGGTGGGGAAGATAACAAATGTAGATGGACCTTGTAAAATCCAAACACGCTAATGTTTTTACTTGTACAAAGTTGATCAATACAGAGATGATGTTTCTGTCTCCTTAAAGTCAATCTGATGCCAGGCATTTAAAGGCATTCAGTTTTCATAGGATAATTGCAAACATTAATTTGTATATAATTTCAATAATTTGAATTCAATTGAAGAACTCATGCTATTTGGCTTAGTGTTTTGAAGTATATGTGATTATGACCTGAAAGGCAGATTAATAGCAGGATTATGGTTTTATAGATCATACAATTCATTATGCTCTCAGTAATCAATATCTGGCATCAGATACTACAACTTTACTGTATATGTTTCATTCATTTAGATGGACAGATCTATACTTTTGTTACTTTACTGTGCTGCATATATCATGAGCAAAAGGCCTTTTTGAAATCTTTAAAGCTATTAGGCTTTGTATTGCTTTGCAACTTAAGAACCTAGTATTTGGAAGTTTACAATGAGCCAATAACCTTTAGTTCTAAAGACCATAACTCAAAATATCATTAGAAATAATATTTTGTTATATTCAGCTATTATTTTCAGTATTTAATTTTCTTAGTCTCTTTTCATCATAGAAATACTACTAACAAAATAGCTTATTCTTAATTATTAAGACACATTATTGAAAGACACATTCTTAATATTCAGCTTTTTGCTGTATTCTGTGTAGTGAGAAAAATTAGAGAGCATTGGGGAGAAATGATTAGCTTTCAGTTATAAAACAGACCAATGCATTTGAGTCTGTGAGGTAACATTAAGACACTAAGAAAAGCCCCGTGAGTGATATGGTTGGCTTTGTTTGGTGTCAATGGCTGAACTGATAGCACCACGTTAGAGATAATATTTAATTTTGGAAAAGAAACTAACTCAGCATTATTGGATTAAGATCTAGCTCTTTGACATGAAAGTTATAACGACTTGTAAAAAAAAGCTAAAAGAAGAAATTTCTCCCTTGACAATTTTGCTATATATAACCTAATGCTGGGGTTCCAAGGATAAATGAAATTTCAGAATATCTTATCAATTTCAGAACCACAGGATCCTTCCATGTCCTAGAGTCTTTTCCAGTCTGAGGAGCTCCTTAAACTGCTGCCAGCTAACATTTTGTCCCATTGCTCAGTCAATGCCCCCTTCTCCCCTGCTTCCCTTTCAGGGAATTCTTGAAGCTACTTATAGCATCTTCTAGTTCTTCATCTTGTTCAAGATGGAGAACTCCTTCATCTCTGTGATGATCCCAGTGGAGAATAAAACCATTCCTACTCTCTCCCAAACAAAGCCAGTCTTCTAGGTGTGACAGAAGAAATGATTCAAACTCTCTAGCCAGGGACATGCATGAAGATCCAGTTCACTGGTGCATGTAAGACATATCCTCTGACACAGTCTACTGATGTTCGTGTCAACTAAACTTCTAGTGTACCATCTCCAAGACATTGTGTTAGTAAAAGGGCACATCTGCTAAAAACACCCAGCATATTTATATTTTCTCATGCAACATCTAGATTTGTGATTAGTAAAGCTCTTTTTCAAAGCTGTAGGCTTTTGAGGAAACTGTATATATAAACCCTGGGGCATTGTCATGCCTCTTCCATGCCCTTTCAAACACAATTATTCTTAGACTTGATATCCTTTGAATAACACTTACTAGAAGATAACATGATATACAATATTCGTATTGCTCTACAAATTAACCTGTGGTAGGTAGGGACTTTTTAAAATAATTTTTCCTCTAAAAGTGTACATTATAGAGTTCCTTCAAATGGTCGTACCCATTATTATTTTATCTGATAATTTAGATCATGTATATCTTTATAAAATATTTACTACTGCTTCTGTATACATAGAAGATAATAAGCATTCATGGATTGACTGAACTTATAGTGCACCTATGTTAGGGAATAAAAATAAAACTTTGGGATATTAATTATGAATTAAAGAATGCTATATCCTATTTATTATAGCAAAATGTCTTCAATTCTGCCTTATTCCAAGTCTACTATGGGTGTAAATGTAATTCAGTAAATCTTATACTTAACAAAGGAAATATAATTATCCCCATTTAACAGATGAATAACAGATGAAAAGACATTAAACAATTTACTGAGGGTCAGACAGCAAAATAGTGCAAGACCCAATACTCAAATCACAAGATACCTACCTTTTGCCAGAATGCTATTATGCTTCCTGTTACAATTATTTTTATTTTTTTAAGTTTATTTATTTTGAGAGAGGGAGAGGGGGAGAGAGAGAGAGAGAGAGAGAAAGAGAGAGAGAGAGAAACGAGAGCAAGGATGGGGTAGAGAGAGAAGGAGAGAGAATCACAAGCCAGATCCATGTTGTCAGTGACGAGCTTGACATGGGGCTATGAGATCATGACCTGAGTTGAAACTGAGAATTAGACACTTAACCGACTGAGTCACCCAGGTGCCCCCTCCTGTTATATTTGAATAAATTTTATTTTATCATTACAGTTCAATTTAATCCATTCATCATTTATTGAGCCCCTACTTTGTGCCTGATACACAGTCCAAAGAAAACACAAAAGATTCAGGGATGTGAGACATTCAATTTAAAAATCCGTTTCACAAATTTTGAAAACTATTTAAAATTCTCAGTTTTTTTAAATATAGCATTTGAATTTTTAAATATTTAATATCTCCAGAATTAATAAAACATCTAACTTTCTTCTGTAGCTTCTAGCCAAGGATTGACTCTTGGTTGGGGGTCTCTAGGTTGGATTTCATAAATTTCTAGTTTGCATAACTTGTTTATTGCCTTGGGTTGTGTGGGCATTGCCTTAAAATCAACCTCATGTCTTTTACATCATAGAACCTGTTAAGCCAAAGCCAGAGTCTATGTCTAGGGTAGGTTGTACTTTTAGATTTAGACATTATGCCTTTTATTTTCTCAGAGACAGTGCCAAGATATTCCATTATTATAGGGTTGCTTTAACTTATAATATTTTTGTCTGGTATTCTGAAATATTTCAGAAGGAGCATGTGATAACTTTTTTTTTCCTAATAAGATAAACCTTTCCAGTAAGATAATTTGAAAATTTATAACCCCTCTTTCACAATTCGTTTTTTCATTAACGTTATATTTTGTGGTCTACATATTGTGAGTTATCTATATCACCAGACCTAAGTTAGGGATTGCCATATTATGAGGCTGACAGTTGAAGAAATACAATAAAAAGAAATATCAGACAATAGGTTATCACTTTAGTCACATTAAATCATTGAAGACTGAAAATCAGCTAGTTAATGTCATTAGAAGTGATATGCCACAGGCATTCACATGTATTATTGAGATATATGTCAGTCGGAGATGTGTGTGTTATTATGGTTTTTGCAGTTGACTGTTCCAGGGTAGAGGAGAAACTAGCACCTGCAAAGATGATCTTGGGTTTTACAGTGATGTGTGAAATTAGAAAAAGGGTTGGAAGCATCCTGAATGAAGTCACATCAGAATAAGTCCTGGGTACATATGCAATAAAATCTTGAAGAGTGCTATTCTATATGTCAATCCAGGTAGATGCTGTACATCATCATCAGAGGAAGATCTAAAATTTAAACAGAATAATTCAGCAAATCCTTGATAATTACTTTCCAATCTGTTTTTGAATGCATTTTCTAGCAACATTCTTAATTGTTGATCTATTTTAGGTTGCTTTAATGATGAGAATGAAGCATGTGTAGTAAGGGTGGGCAGGGAAAATGTGCAAGAGGAGCAACCACTTGAATTAGGAATCAGAATGCAACCATGGCTTAGCAATTCTTTCTTAAAATAGAAGCATACGTTAGTTTTAACTTGGCTCTGGCAGTAATGATTATCAATGAAATAGCCCTAAACAGTTTCTAAAACATATGTGCATTTACTGATGAGTTTTACACTAACAGTAGATCGATCGTGACTACAACTAGTCTCTCCAAAGACTTTTGGAAGGAAGTTCTTGAACAAATCTTTTTTTTTTTTTTTTTTTTTTTTTTATCTAGCTTAAAGGTACGGTAGACTTTTTTTTCCCTCCCTCTTTATTCCTAGGTATTTTATTATTTTTGGTGCAACTGTAAGTGAGATTGTTTTCTTAATTTCTCTTCCTGCTGCTTCATTATTAGTACATAGAAAGCAACGTATTTCTTGTTTTTAATTAAAAAAATATTTTAATGTTTATTTTTTGAGAGAGAGAGAGAGAGAGAGAGAGAGAGAGAAAGAGAGACTGTGAGCGGGGAAGGGGCAGAGAGAGAGAGAGAGACACAGAATCCAAAGCAGGCTTCAGGCTGTAAGCTGTCAGCACAGAGCCCGACCTGGGGCTCGAACCCACGGGCTATGAGATCATGACCTGAGCCAAAGTCTGTCACTTAATCAACTGAGCTACCCAGGCACCCCTTAAAAAAATTTTTTTTTATGATTATTTACTTTTGAGACAGAGAGACAGAGTGTGAGTGAGCGAGGGGCAGAGAGAGGGAGACACAGAATCCAAAGCAGGCTCCAGGTGCTGAGCTGTCAGCACAGAGCCCGTGGCGGGACTCAAACTCACAAACCCTGAGATCATGACCTGAGCCAAAGTGGGATGCTTAACTGACTGAGCCAACCAGGTGCCCCGAAATGCAGCATATTTCTGTATACTGAATTAATTTATCAGTTCTAGGTTTTTGGTGGAGTCTTTAGGATTTTCTATATATAGTATCATGTCATCTGCACATAGTGAAAGGTTTTACTTCTTCCTTACTAATTTAGATGCCTTTATTTCCTTTTGTTATTGGATTGTTCCCTCACTTTTTAAAAAAAATGTCCATATATATATTTTTTAATTTTTTAATTTTTTTTTTTTTTTGAGAGAGAGCGAGTGAGTGGAAGAGGGGCAAACAGAGTGGGAGACAGAGCATTCAAAGCAGGCTCTGTACTAACAGCAGACAGCCTAATATGGTGCTTGAACTCAAGAACCATGAGATTATGACCTAAGCCAAAGTCAGACCTTTAACCCACTGAGCCACCCAGGTGCCCCTTCCCTCCCTTTTGGTATGTTTTCACTTTCATATGTGTCTGTGCGTGTATTGATGGGTCATTTACTGTATATGTTATTTATGTAATTGGAGTTCTTTGTCATTCCTAGAACTCTGAGCAAAAAACATATATTTAGCTGTATAAATAAATGCAAATATTTCATCCTTATGCAACACCTTGAAGGTGACCCTTCATTTCGATAATGACAAAATGTTAGATACTATTTTTTAAATTTTCCAATGTGGCCAAGTTTTCTACACTGGTCTGGGCCATCCAGAGATTAGCTGGTGTTTTTGACAGTATGTATTCCATATCTCAGAGAGATTTGGAAGTCCTCTACTCTGTACCCTGGCAACCACATAGCACTTGGTACTTTGAACACTTACTCATGTACTGACTACTCTAATTCCAAATAATGCCCACTTACAAATTGTAAATGAGTTTTTGTCTCTACATCAGTCCTTTTGAAATGTAAAATATAGCAGACTAAGCATTATTTTTATTATGATTGATATTCTCTCTCTACATTAATTTGGAATTATATATACATAGCCACAGATATTAAAGTAAGTTTCCTCCTGTAAAATCAATTTAAAAGAAAAAGATATTGAAAAGTTGGTATGTTGAAATTATTTTAAAATTTATTTCACAGAAAATTGCCTAAGAAAAAGTTCCTGTAACTTCCAGAAGAAAAGCCTTCTTAGAATATGATGCTTATCCAAACACGGTCCACTTCCATTTGTAGTTAGATTCATTTTTCAAACTCTGAAAATACCAATTTTGTGGGAAAGCCTTCTATATTTTACTTCATATAATGTCTACTCCAGATTTAGTACCTAATACATAACTAGCACTGTACTAAGGATTCCTTGCTCATCCTACGTCATGGTTTGAAAACTAAACAAGAAGAATATGTCCTCCCATCTAACTTGATGCTTGTCTAGGACAAAGATGTCATCAAAGAAACAGCTACTTATTTGCTAGTCAGTTGGAGGAGGAGTTGGAATTACCAGCCAAACTTTGCTCCCATTTAAACTAGATTAGCTTTTAGTCTGATAAATTGAGATCAATGGCAAATTTCTAACAGGAAGGAATAATAACATGGGAGTTTTGGCATTCACTCTGTATGGATATAAATTTTGGTTCACGAACCTAGAGTTACAAGAAATTTAATTTCCTTTTTTGAAAGTCATATTTAAACCATTTTTGTTCCTGATGTCCAGGCCTAAAGAGGCATCATGAAGAGATCCTGATCTTATCAGAGGCCAGACACACTGGGGGATGGGTGAGTTGCATCCTAGGCCAAAATTTCTCTTGCTTCTTTTATTTGCCGTTAACAGTGCAATCAGCTCTTGGCATAGTCAAAAATGCTTTTCCAACATTACAGGTATGGCTCTAGGTCAGCCCTCAGATTGCTCTTCTGCTCCTCTCCAGCTCTGGGCAAAGCCTCCAGCCGCTAATGGTTTAAGCCTTCCAGAGTAACTCCTCACCCAGGACCCTGGATGCAGTGAATAAATCAAGGTTTCAAAAACTGAGGACAAGACTCAGTCTAAGACACTCATCTTTTTTTTTTTTTTTTTTTTTTAGTTGTTTTATACCTATTATCTCAGGCAAGCTTTCTTCTATTAATGAAAACCAGATTGTGGGGTTTTCCCCTTAGTTCTTGACAATTTCTGCTGCCTGTTCATAATATCCTCATTTGTCAAAGAAAGAAGTTTAGAACTTAGTGTATAAAACCAATCCATCTTCTTGAGATGGGAGAGAAAAAAAAGATAAAATGTAGGTATTTGCATGTTCTCAGATGATTATCCTGGTAAAGTTCAGTGGTTTTCTCATTCAATAAACACTTATTGATCATCTTCCACATAATGATAAGAGCTGATAATTCAGTGGTGAACTTTCAGAATTTTTATGTAGAAGGAAGTCATAAAAGCCTCATTTTGAGATTTATTCTATCTCAACTAATTTTGTTATCAATTCCATTAAAATTGCATGGAATAAGCATTTAAAAAATTTTTAAGTTTATTTATTTATTTTGAGAGAGAGACTAAGCAGGGGAGAGGCAGAGAGAGAGAGAGAGGGGGAGGGAAAAAGTGAGAATCCCAAGCAGGCTCCACACTGCCAGTGTAGAGCCCAATGTGGGTCTCAAACTCACAAACTGCAAAATCATGACCTGAGCCAAAAACCAAGAGTCAGAAGTTTAACTGACTGAGCCACCCAGGCACCCCTGGAATAAGCCATTTTTAAAAATAAATGAAGTACGTTTAGTTTAAACTCTAAGAAAATAGTTTCTTAAAAAAAATTTTTTTTAGTGGATTAAATTGGATAAGCTTATTTCTCTTTCATTATCACGTCTACTGTGGATCATGTCAAGAGGCTCTGCTGATCATAAACAGTCAGGATGTGGGCCAACAGAACAATTAGAAAATTATTTTATTTTAGAGAGAGAGAAAGAGCATGAGGAGGGGAGAGGGGCAGATGGAGAGCGGGTGAGAATCTTAAGCAGGCTCTATGCTTAGCACAGACCCCAACCTGGGTGTCGATCCCATGACCCTGAGATCATTACCGAAGCAGAAATCAAAGAGCTGGAAGCTCAACCGACTGAGCCACCCAGACGCCCCTCCAAGAAAACAATCTTGATTAAAGACAGCCACTGAATAGATTTCAGGTACTGCATAATATTGCTTACTCTCACTTCTTTACAATTGTATGAAAGAAAATACAATCTTTGTGATTTTTTTTACTAACTTTTCTTCCTTTCTTTCAAATCTTGTAAAAAACAATTTAGCATAACCAAATATTTTTAAAATTTTTCTTCATGTTTTTTTTATTTTAGAGACACACACAGAGTGTGAGTGGGGGAGGGGAAAGGAGAGAGTGAGACACAGAATCCGAAACAGGCTCCAGGCTCTGAACTGTCCGCACAGAGCCCAATACAGGGTTTGAACCCATGAACCATAAGATCATGACCTGAGCCAAAGTCGGATGCCCAACCGACTGAGCCACTCAGGTGCCTTGAGCATAACCAAATATTTTAAAGGTAGTTTATAAGTATTATATCCAAGCTTATTTTAGAACCTCCTTTCAGACATCTAATTTAGATAATTTCTGCTCAAGCAAAGACTCCTGAAATATCAGAGGAAATACAGCACTGAAGAGAAAGAAAATAGTTTGTTTTTGATCTTGAAACACAGGATTGTTAATGTTAAATAAATGTCTCTAATCATTCGTCTTTGCCATAATAGCTTATCAAATGATAATTGACAGCTCTGTTATGTTTTCTGAAGGGTATTTTAGGGCTACTTTTTCTAGAACAGTGACCAAATCAACAATAAGTATTCAGCAAAATCTTGCAGAGTGCAGCACCTCCCTGGATCTGGGGATAGAAAAAGGAATAAACGTATCTGAATGTATTCAGTTGACTAAAGAGTGGTTTTATATTTCATTTCATATCCAGTTAGAAAGATGACAATGGAGGTGGGGGATTGGGGAGGAAAAATACTGATGGTGTTGATAGCCAATTAGGTGAGATTGGGTTCTGGAAGAATTTGAGAGGAGGTTAGTGAATTTTTTCAGGTTTAAATTACTGAGATTTTGAGTCAAGCTACTCCTTTCTTAAGACTTTGCTTAAAGGGTGAGAGTTTAGCCCAGTTCTTATAAGATCTTAGCTTGATAAAAAAATAAAACCAGAGTTTTCAGCTTCATAAGTGACATTGAACTGTTTCCATCTCTGTAACTTTGCTGTGAGGAATGCAATGACAGATTCTGTGCTGTGTTTGCCTATGAGATGATTTCCTTGAAGTCCCGTAATGAGTTGTTTTTGGCAGGATTAATGAGTATTATAATGGTAAATGGATGTTTGCAGCTCAGTTGTGTTCCATCACGGAGTAACATGGGGTTTCTGGTCCCTTGGAGGCCATAATTGGTGGCATTAATGCAGTTTTTAATTACACTTCTTGAAAAAAAAATGAATTGGAACCAAAACAAAAGCTAAGTGATCATCTCTCTGCTGTTTCACATGGTGTAAACAGAAGACCGTTGCTATCTCTGATATCTATAATTTGAATCATACTCTCCAGACAGAACATATGCAGTATATTTTGATGATGATTTTGCTTAGAAGTTACTGATTTGCCTTTATTTTTCCTCATTCTCCTATATGGAAAGAGCTTTTATCATATGAATAAATAACATATGCATATACAGATCTATATTATACATGAACATGAAATGTATACATATTATAAAGGTATATATATTATAAATGTAGAAGGCAAACATAAAATAATAGGCACACTTCTTATATTTATACCCTCATATTTGTTTCCTGATCCTCACTGTTAGTGTTGAGCAATATAAGTGTAATTAATTCCCAAAGCTCTATGAATGAACTAGAATACACTAAGCCATTTTTCTTTTTCTCCTTTCACACACATATGTGAGAAATTACTAATAGCTGCTGCTTCAGCATATCCCATCTTTGCAGTATTATGTTTGTTTGTGGTCTGCAGTGGCAAGCCCAACATTGATCTATAGGATAAAATTTATGAAGTGTTCTATGGAAAGGAAAAATATCTCATAAGGCCATATGACATACATATATAAAAATAAAATAATGTAAATTTTAAAAATGCACAGTATCAGCCATTTATTCCTAATCTATTTATAAGTTGTCTCAATTGTATTGGTTAACATATATTTCCTGCTGGCAATAATATAATCAGCATTTAACTTTTCTATGTTTTTAAATAAATTACATGGCAAAATATAAGAGAGTAGTTAGTTAAACGGTTGTGGGAATATATGAGCCCTTGAGATTAACTGATTATGTTACTTTTTTATGTTCTTGCTGAAGCAAGTCAATGTGGAGTCTATTGCTTATTCCTCATAACCCTTTGTACAGATTTTCTTGGTATTAGGGTTATTTCTGAGTTAACAGTACATAAGGAAGACATGCATTTGGATTAGTGGCAAGCAATGATGTCTATGAAGAAGTACAAAAAGCTTGAAGCCATAGAATTGTTCCTATATTTATGTGTGAGTTTTGGTGAGACTTAGCTTCACATCTTCTTAGAATTGCCAGCATTTAAGAAAAGAAAGCTGCTTTTCTCAATGATGTGTCTTTGCTGCTTAATATCTGTGTCATTTCAACTCTTGCCATCAGATAAAATTCTTCACTGATAGGCTCGAACGTATGGTTTCAGGGCTTTCCACAGTTCTGTTAAACAGTTGCATTTTCTATTCGTAAGGAAACAAACAAACAAAACCAAATAAAAAGCAGACCTGCAAAATATCCCTTTGTGATATTTACAAATAGGGATTTCAGAGTTTGGGAACTGTGGAGTACATCATCAGTGGCTGCACATTTTTAACAACATCGCCTACCAGAGAATGGGGACCCAGCCTCGGTTTTATGCGGCTCCATTCTCTTCATGTTCATGATGATTGAGTGTGCTGAAGTTGCTTTGTTTTTTCTTTAGAAGAGTGATGATAGTGATTAATTCGGTTGATGCATCATTGTCCCGTCCCTACCACTTTAGGAGTTTCCACAAAATGTTTTAAAATAACTAGACAGCATTTATACATGTGAGAATTCTGTGTGCTTTTGCATATTATCATTCTATCTAAATCTAACGCTGATCTTGTCAGCCATGCCATTTAAAAACAATAGGAAAAAAAGAGGACAAAATGCATGTAAAAATGCAATGTTTAACTAGATGTTTAATACCAGGTCATTGTGTAAGTGTGTCTGTATGTGTATATATATATATACGTGTAAAAATATATACATATACACACATACGTGTATTATACATGCACACACATACATGTATAAATACAATTGTAAAATTCAGGAAACACTAGCAGTGATCATTTTGCCTTAATTATGTTTTGTAATATTTTAGTGATTTAACATATATTGTATAACAAAACATTCTCAGTTTCATAGTATAAAAATATTAAAAAAATAATAATAGTTAACTTTTCTTGAGGTTATTCTGTGCCAGGAACTTTTACATGTATTTTTTTCTCATACAACCCATTGGGATAGGTACTAGTACTTCTTTATGTTATGGATTAATGAACTGAAACACAGACAGGTTGTGCCTCTTCCCCAAGGTCACACATGCTTTAGTAGATCAGGGATAGGACCCATCTTTCCATGATTCCACTCCGGTCACCCTTAAAACCACTATAATGCCTATGGGGACGAATAGAAATAATAGTAAAACAACAACAAATCGTTGGTTATGTTTTTGGCAGCACTGTTCAGTTACATAAACGAAGTATATTAACTGGATTTTAAGAATTTTATTCCTTTAGTGGATCTTAGAGATTACCTAATACATACCATTCACTTTTGAAGTGAAATAATGAACACTCACTGAGTTTATGAGGCAAGAAGCCAAGACACTGCTGTAGCCATTGCCTTTCTTCCTGTAGACTCAGCCCACTGATACATATGACCATGGGCCCATACCCTAGTGTTTGTATGGAAACTTGAATGATGTCCACTCTAAAAGCCACTGTATTAGTTCAGGAAAGCATAGTGGTGATTGTTGCACTTTGGAGCTGGGCAAATTTGGTGTCTGAACTGGTCGAAACTTCTCTTGGCTGTGGGTAAACTGATTAATGCCTTTGTGCTTCAGTTTATTTACCTGTAAAATCTTGATAATAGCATTTCTCACAGGGTTGCAGTGAAAGTTAAATAATGCATTTGAGGCACTTAACCATCCCAAGTAAGCATTTAGTAAATGTGTATATTTTTATTACGCGGAAGTGTAACTCAACTTTGGGTTGGGTATTATACAATAGTTATGACAGTACAGATACTCCTTGTTTTTCAAAAGCAGTATTAAACAGTTGGAAATGAAATTGAAATCACTATTGTCTCAACTAACACAATTATACTACAAACAATGAAGTTTAAAAATTCAAACTTTAGGCATTGTTAATGTCTGCAACATGGTCCCCAAATGTCTCAGTACCTTAATGAAGCCTATGGTTGGTTTGTTGTCAAATATTCCTTTTGGATAGTGAGGTTTGAAAAATTAGGGAGCATATTTGCACATAATTTATCATCAATGAATATAGTCAGAGCTCCTAGACAGAAGTGAGAGAGATTTGAGTTTGAATTCCAGCTCTTCTACTTGTTCGTCCTCAGGCAAGTGCTTCCCCAGACTGAACTACAGTTGCACCAGCTGTAAAAATGAAAAAATAACCTGTACCTTGCAGGGCTGTTGTGACTATTAATAATGATATATGCAAAAGGCCTCGTATAAGGCCTGGGACTTAGTAGGCACATAATAAATGGTAGCCATTAATGATGTTAATATTTCTTGTCCAAGGTATGTGTAAATCTTTAATAATAATGCCAATCTATCACTCATAACTTCAGTTGTACAAATTATATACCTGTATTTTATAATTTAAATGTATTATTCTAGAATCAATGAATGTAGTCATAGTACCTATGCACTACTTGAAGGAAGACAAAGATAATTGTTACTTCAAATTTTTCATTGTTTTGAAGACTAATATTTAAAGTTCTTTGTGTTTAATTTATTTAGAAAAAAGAGGAAATTGGTTTTTAGAAAGTTAATTATTTTTGCTAAAAATTATTGTAAACTTTTGACTTTTTCCAAGTGAAATACAGGCTATAGTTAAATGTACCTATAGACCTGACGATAAAAAGAATAAAGAAAATTTTCTTTTTTTTTTTTAATTTTTTTTAATGTTGATTTATTTTTGAGAGAGAGAGACAGAGTGTGAGCGGGTGAGGGATAGAGAGAGAGGGAGACACAGAATCCGAAGCAGGCTCCAGGCTCCGAGCTGTCAGCACAGAGCCTGACACGGGGCTCGAACTCACGAGCTGTGAGATCATGACCTGAGCCGAAGTCGGACGCTCAACTGACTGAGCCACCCAGGCACCCCAAGAAAATTTTCTTTAAATAAAGGAAATTTGTTTAACTCATAGAACTGTGTTTGAGAGGTTGTAAAAATTAAGCTCTAAATTTTCATTTATATTTATTCCCACTCTCAAAATCCTAAAAGATTGATCTCTTTAGTGTTATATACTCTCTTGATTTAAATATGTTTAGTTTTTAAAAATCAATTTCATCACTATATATTTACTCACACAAGATTGGTTAGTATATAACTTACAACCAGTAAATATTTGAGATAAAATAACATTATACATTGTATATTTGAGCTATGCAACTGGAAAAAAACATGTAAATTTTGGCTGATCTTCAGGGTAACTCCTGACATTATATAGTAAATTTCAAAATAATTTTAAAAGCTAAATTATTTCCCTTGAAGCCATTTACAACATCAGATTTTAAGACATGTGAACTTAAAAGTAATAATTACCTCATAAGACTTATCAAATTATAAAGAATATAGCCATAGTTTTGTTTTTTAGTGAAAGAAGTTTTGTGTTATTAAATCTTGGAGTCTCTATACTTTAAACAAATCACTAAGTAGTACTCTTATTATCATGGATAAAATATAGTAAACTAATTGAACAACATTTTTTTTTCATGAAATCTACTTGAAGTTACCAAAGACTTTAAGTTTTAGATACCAGAATGCATTAAAAAAATAAAGCCTGAATAGTTCTTGAAGGATAATCTGAGATCAAAACTATAATTTTCTCTTAGGGGCTGCATTTCCAAATTGGGAATATAAATGTTGTATTTCAGTTTACAGAATATAGAACATGATCAAAGTTCTCTTCTTGCTCTCCAAGGGAATGATGGCCCTGAGCAGAGGGCCAAGCACATCCTTTACAAAGGAAACTTTTAATAAATGTTTGTTGAGTGAATACTGAACTTTTTTTTTTTTTTTTAAACATCATGGAGCTGGTGTGGGTTTACTGTATAAAAAGAAAATGAATCAAGGCAATGTGGAGCTTTTAGTAGACAATTGTAGAAACTAAGATAATGTTTTGTGCTTGTTTCCTAAATAAATGTTCATATTCTTCTGCTCTGGGTGAATTCTGTATTACCCCTTTGGTTTTTGTAGCTATCTGATTTCTAAAAGAATTGGGCTTTTTAAGATAAATAGATGATAAATAGATGTAAATAGAGATAAGTAGGTTTAATTGGTATATTTTAGGTTCTTGCTTATCTTTTAAAAGACTTTCTGAAAGATAAGGTCAAAACATATTTACTAAAGAATCTGAGAGAAAGAGGGTCTCATAGATAAATCTTTGGGAATCTTGTTTCAAAGAGTATGGGAAAAAAGCATAAGATTTTATGTGTGTTTAAAGTTATTTTCTAGATATTGTATCAGTGATTGACATGTCTTTTCTTTTAATATTCTTTTATTGTGGCTGATTAGATTAGGCTTCTCTCTCTCTCTCTCTCTCTCTCTCTCTCTCTCTCTCTTTTTCTTTTTCCATAAGCACTCAGAAATGCAGAAGAAAGGAAAGATTTTTCAATCTCCCAGAGAGTCTAGGTTACTTTCTGCCCCTAAGAAAAACCTATCTACTTTCTTCTACTCCTATTGGTAGTTCCTATAAGATACTCCCTGTTGGTCCTGTATTTAAAAAAAAAGAAACGTCATCTACTCCATTTGTAGTTTGTACTTTTCATTTTGTTTATTTATGGTCATGCCTTTTCAATATTCCAATTTATTCTCCTCTTCTCCATTTACTTCATCAGGGAAGTTGGGGTATAGAAGATCAAATCAAGAATAGTCTGCTCTTTCTTCATGGCACCTGATTGGTATTCAAATCTCTATTATATTGGAAATAGCCAATTATCTGATAAACTTATAAATTGAAGCTTAAATTTGAAAGTAGGTTTATGTAATTGATAAACAGATTTTACACCATACATATTTATTAATCAGTTAAGTTAAATATAACTGTGTGTAGTGTCAATGCTAATTCCTCCTTTTAAACTCTCTTCATGCAATGAATGCTTGGTTTTCTCAGTACATCTAGCCCATTTTCCCACATAGGATGGGAGGAAATTTACAGATTATTTTTTCAGTGTTTCATTTGTAACAATTCAAGGTTTTTGCTGCTTCCACTGTTAGCCCTTTCACCTTCTTCCACTTTTCCCTACATCATTTCTCTTTGTAAGTGGCACATTAAATGATTCTCCTTCACTATTCTCTCATCACTTTTTCTCAAAGAGGACACTGTCTCTGGACTTTCTTTGTATCTATTTTGCTCTTTTCCTGTGGTCACTGTATGTTCCTGCTCTGCATTTCCCACCTCTTCACTTCAGCTTGTATGCTCTGTGACTGGCTTAAAGGAGGCTTTTCACTTAATGATTCCACCATGGCCAGTGAGTCACTTAGGTTCACTGACTTTGTTGGTTCCATATTTTATATCCTATGCTTGATAGGGCCATTTTATTTTCTTTTGAATGTCACATTAACCACCATCTTGAAAGGATGTCACCACTAAGCATTATCATCCATGGAAATGAAAAGTTAATTTTTGTAGGGTTTTGTTATTTTTCTTCTTTTGCTGAGATCCTGTGACACCCAAATCTCCTATGGAGCTCCTATTCAAAGGGAGTACTTGCTCTTGGGGCTATGGGAACTGACCAAAGAACCTCTAATCCTGTGGATTACAAAGCAATAATGCAATTTTTCAGGACCCCCTCCCTGCCCCCCATCCCCACCTGCCACACACACACATAGTTAGGGGGCATCTGGTGCAAAGTCAAGATTTTCTAGGCACTAAAAAATCCCAGCATCTGGTGGTGTTACATGTGGCTGCTATAAACTTGATTAATGGAGACAGAAGACTGTAGTATGAATGCCTGCTTTATTCTTTAGTGTTCTTCTCCAGAGTGGTTGCCATATCAAGACACAGTTCCCTAACCTTCCAGTTAGTTAAAATGAAAGGTATATGAACTATTATTCTGTGACAAAATTTTGCATTCAAATTAGTGCTTTTTTCTTTCTCTTTTTCTTTTTTCACCCTCAGCTTCCAAATTTTTTCTAAGTAAAGCAAAAAAAAAAAAAAAAGCAAAAGCAAACACATTAAAAAAATGACATTTTGATGGTAAAATTACTTTAACTTCCATGTAAATGTATCTTCCAAAGAGAATTCATTCATTAAATATTAATTGCCCTCATTTGCCAAACACTGGGGATGTCGGATAGATAATATTGATAAGATTTCAATATTTTGACACTATGGACAAGGTCCTAGAAGAAGTGGGACAGACAGTGCACGAGAAAATAAATTAATTAAGATACCATGGTGATGGAATGAGACAATGGTAGAAGACGTGATGGGTGAGTGCTAATTTTGATTTAGTAGTCAGAGAATATTACCTAGAGAGATTATATTTATCTGAATGACTGAATGACAAAAAGGAACCAGTCATTAAAGAGATCTGGAGGCACTGGGTCTGGTAGAAAGACCCAAATGTGAGAATGAGTTTAGAGTGTTTCAAAAGCATAAAGGACAGTGCGTATAAAACAGTGAAGAGTTGAGTTGGGTATGAGGGAGCCAGAAATTTGATGAACTAGGCTATGATAAGGAGTTTGGATCTTATTGAAAATGCAAAAGAAATACATTGGAGGGTTTTATGAAGAGTGATATAATATGATTTGGATTTTGTAAAGTGTTTGCTGCTCTAAGAAGGATGGACTTTAGATGTTAGGATTTTGAATGGATATAAAGAGAGCTCCAAAAAATTTATTACAGCAATATAATGAGGGATAATGGAAGTCTGGATTAGAGAAATATTAACATAAATGAAGAGACTTGGATAGAATTTGCACACATTTTTGAGGTAGAGCCAACAGATCTTGATGGATTAGATACGGGGACAAAGAGGGGAATTGTAAAGGAAGGGAAGATGCTAAGTAAGATTCCTAGAATTTTGGGTCAAGTGACTAGGTGGATAGTAATGCTATTTCTGGAGATGGGGAAACCTACATGAGAACAACTTTTGAGAAGCTAATTAAGTAAGTATTGGGTATACAAATTTGGAGTTCAACAGAGAAGCCATAAAATTGGAAGTCAATATTTGAATATCATCAATAATATATATGGTATTCAAAACCTGTATTGTTAGAGTGAGGAGGTAATTGATAGAGATTATGCCAAGCAAGGAGCTTTCTTCTCTCTTAGCCTCAAGCTTACTAATGATAGTCTTATAATAAAGTTAGTTTAAGAATAATTTCCAAATCATATGATAGGTATATCTTTAAGTTTTTAAGCAAGTGTCAAGCTGTTTTCAAGTTTGTAACAGTTTACATTCCCACCAGCATTGTGTACAAATTTCTTATTCCTCCACATCCTTGCCAACACTTGGTATGGCCATTTGTTTTAAGTTCAGCCATCCCAGCAGGGGGTATCATATTGTGGTTTAAATTTACATCTCCCTAATGACTATAATGATCTTGAACATCTTTATGTGTACTTATTTGCCATCTTGTATAACTTATTTATTAAAGTATGTGTTCAAATATTTTTACCTATTTTTAATGGATTGTTTGATTTCTTAATTATTGAGTTTTGAGAGTTGTTTATATATTCTGAATACAAGTCTATTATCATATATATGCTTAGCAAATATTTTCTCCCAATCTATCTATGGCTTTTTCATTCTCTTAACAGTAAGAAGAGAAAACATGAATGTTTGTAGTACCTTATCTGTAATAGTCCAAACTAGAAATGATCCAAATGTCCATCAACAGGTAAATAGATTTTTAAAATGTAGTATATCCATACAATGGAGTACTACTCAACATTGACAAGGAGGGACTTATTGATAAACACAATACCATGGATGAATGTCAGAATAATTATACTGAATGAAAGAACCCAGATAAAAAAGAGGGTATACTGTATGATTTTATTTACATATAAGTTATAGACAGAAAACAGATCAGTAGGAGAGGAGGGGCAGGAAAGAGAGATTACAAAGGAGCATGAGGAAACTTTTGGGTATGATGGATGTGTTCATTATGTTGATTGTGGCAATAGTTTCATGGATGCATGAAATATGCCAACTTTTATCAAATTATATACTTTAAACATTTATTTTACTGCATGTCAAATATACCTTACTGAAACATAAAAAGAATAGGAAAATACTTATTTTTATATGTTTTTAATTTTAGTAGATACTGTCATTGACACTATTGAAAAGTCTAAAATTCTTAGGATACCAGTATGGTGTTCTTATTTCCACAGTGTAACTTCATTGCACTGCTATTGAGAAGTCACATATTTAAGGATTATATTGACCTTCTCTTTAACGTATGGTTATATTGCAAGGGTTTTCACGTACACCACTGTATCCCAAAATATAAACTATTGGCACTGTAATAATGAGAGTTCTCTATAGAATATAGCTTTCTACACTGATCTATTTACTTGTTTGCCAAAAGTCTCATTGTAGAAGAAAACTGATGAACAGAAGGAAGAGAAGAAAGAGGAGCTACTTTAGAATATTCAGATGAATTAGAGGATATGCCTCCTTGCTTTAAGATTCTAAAAATAAAAGATGAAATATATAAAAAAAATTAACAAGTTTTTTTCTTCATTCAGTCTTCCAGGAAGATCAAAACCAAATTTTGAGTTCAGTTACAACACATTTATTATTGTGTTTTGCTTTCCATTTGGTCTTTAGGCATGACTTTTTTTTCCTGCTAATATTCCTTGATTTATACAAGAAAGTGATGATCTACTGAAAACAAAATCAACAATGTTTCAAATGTCCAATAAATACACTAAAAACCCATCTATAAAAGGAAGGATTAAATGAGTTCTTGAGGAAATTTCACTGAATGAATTTATTCTAGAGTTGGATTTATCTTGATTACTTACAAAATAAATTCTTAAGATACTTAATGGATACCTTAATTATATCTTAAGATACTTGGTGAAATGATAATTGTTTGTATTTGGTGGTTTTGGTGATCACTAGTAAAGAAAAAAAAATTACTAATCAGTTGAAGATAAAATGTGAATTTGACTAAAGCATAAGTACCTACTTTTAAGAATTAGAAATAGTCACTTTTCTTACTTTATACATGAGGAGACTGAAACTGAGTGCTTACCCTATCCTAAACTAATACATGTTGAACCACTTGTAATTGTGATAGTCAACTGTTTTCAACCTATAGGAACAGCAATTTCATAAGGTTCAACCTAATATTAATTAATGGCAAACCCAGGTCTCCTGATTTCCAAGTCTGTGATATTTCATCAAACCATGCCCGTATTTTGCAGACGTCCCGTGATTAAAGTCAGAGAATCCACTAATGAGTTCTTGCCCTGGGATCCTGAGGTTTTCAATTTTTAGAGACAATAAAAGAACCACAACAATTAAGCTCATAAGCAATAGCTACACATTTTTTTTAGGGTAACTCTCCCTGAAAAACCATAGTAAAATACTAGTTTCAGTAGAATATATTTCTAAAATGTCCTGACGAGGCAGAAATCAACAGTAAGATTGAAAATGTTTACTGTCTTGCAAAATCTGCATCTATCCCTTTGTATAAAGCACCCCAATATTTGAAAGAAGATATACAAAGGTTTATAGATGGAACATAAGAATTTACCCAATTTGACACCACTATTCTAGCAGCCTTTAAATAACAGCCTCAACATTCATAAAAAAGTCAAGTATATACACGTTTTTCCCCTTCGATGGAGGGGGCAATTCTGTTGTATGAATTCAAGTTAAATTAACTGTACATTTCTTACAGCAGACTGAGATTGAATGACCTTCTCTCTTTAGGAAATGAAACCCACATAATTTCACTTTAGCCTCTGATAATAGGAATTATCCTTTCTTCATATTAGCAGTATTGTTTGTTTTATTCAGTGGATGTTGCAAATTTAGCATCTTTTAAATGTACATACCAACCACAATAAAATATTCCCTGGCATTCAAGTATTGTTCTTTTGTATGTAGGACCCCAACTGAGTTGTGAATACCCATTTAAAATGTCCCTCTAAATGACTATAATGACAGGGGAGTTGAATAGTCAGTGAAATTTTCTATTATTTTATTTTGTGTGTATTTTCATTAATAATTTATTGATATAAAAGATAAGAATGTTTTACCTCCACAAATTTGTATCTGTAATTTGTTCTTGGTGCACAGACATATTGAGGATGCCACTCGGCAGTACTGATTGAATATTTATTTAAACAAATATCAGTATAACCCAACTAGCTGGAAAATCCATGAGTTTGGTTTTGATGGCAGAGCATTCCTCAACAATTTATGTGTGCATGCAAATTTTGGTGCTTTGGATATAGGCTAAAGTATTTGCTTTATATGTATTATTTTGTTTGAATACAAGAAAGCTGGTTTGATTTGTATGTTTCCCCCTTATAGAATTGTTCCAAGGCTCTGTCAGAGATCACGTAGAGTAATTTTTCCCATCAATCTTTGCTGTGCAGCCATGCACGAATGCAGTAGGAAAAAGGGGGCAGAAATCAAATCACTTAATTGCAGCATTTTTCATCTACATCTTTTGTTTTATGGTGGTAAAGGCCCCGGAGTAGCCTACCATGATTCATGGCTGTCACTGCTGCCGTTAGCAGTTCAATCCTTCATTCTAGGCATTTTGGTACTGAAAGTACCTACACAATTACTTTGATGAATATGACTTGTTTGTTTTTTCCCCATTTTTAGCAGAGAGTGGTTGTGCTTAATACAGACATTTAAATAAGATAGTATTCGTGCCCACTGCGTGTGCACTGTATTTCAAAAGTTGTGTGTCGAGTTTAACGATAATATTGCCATTGTCACCCAGGTATTTAAGTTTGCTGAGCTTATGGGCTTTTACTCCTATTTTTATGTTTATATAATGGGAAGGCCTTAAAATAACCCCCACTTTATATAAAAGGAATAACTCACCTTTAAAGATCTACGAGGCTGTGACAGATTCCTACGAAACCTCATTTAAAAAAAAAAGTCATTTCATGAGTGTGGCATTACAAAGCCAGCAAACTAGTCTGCCTCTGCATTTATGCCTAGTTGATCATAAAATAATAACATTTTTGGAAATATATGCATGCATCTTAGGAAGTGACTTACAGTATTTGCATATTTGGAGAAAATGTCAGTGATGTCAGCGGGGGTTCTGAGAGTAGCTAAATGAGCAAGCTTTTCAAAAATTGCTATTTTATCAGCTATGCACTGTCAGCACAAAATGCAACCTCTTTAAGAAAGAGACAAGAAAAAGGCAAGTGATTTAATTTCTTCATTAGCTTACTTGCAACTGAATTACTGGTATACCTAGCAGCAGAGACCTATATGCTGTAAGCTTAGGGAAAACCATTTAACATCCCTTTTTGCCCTTGTGACAAAATATGTTAGAAGTTTTGAGTCTCCACCCTTTCTCCAAAAAGAAAGGAAATTGAAGTTCTACTTCAATATTGAAGAAATGGCAATTTGTCACCTCTCTCTACTCTGGTACCATGGGTGAAGATCATGGTTGTTTTGGTTGTTGTTTTGAGGGACTTTTTTGGGTAATCTTTCTGCTTCCTTCTTTACATTTCTTTGTTTCCTTTTGACTACAAGCTCTAAATATATGTTCTGTATAATATGTTCATGCTTAATGTGTATACAGGTTAGAGATAGAATATATAACAGCTCTCATTGTCTTTGTCCAAAGAGATTAGTAAAATCATTCGCTAGACATTTGAAAGAAAATCATCTCATACATAATGACAAAAAACCTCAAAATTGAAAAATCCAAAGCATATCCTTAAAACACTGACCATTAAAATTAACCTGATTTCAGACCCTAAGTGCAACCGTGTTTTAAATCGAAAAAAAAAAAAAAATCCATTACATATATAGTTAGTTTATGTTTACAATTGGTTGTCTTTGTCTTGTCCTAACATGGCCTATCTGAATTTCAAAACAAGGAAAGAGGAAGAATTTCATTTCTTTATTAAAAGTCATAGAGGAAAGTAGCAGAATGCAAGAATTTTAATTTGTTCCAATAACGACTTCTCTTTTTGACCCTTTTCATATCAATTAAAATATATTAACTTTAAGTCAAATATCTCATATTTGATGATAATTTATTGTTGTGAAAAATTAGTATTTAGAGGTTATATTTATAAAATTGAAATTAAAAAAATTTAAACTGAAAATTGAAGTTGGGAACAAGAATTACTCATCAAAGCAGGAAATTACTTGCTACAATAGTGAACTTAAGAACCCTAAAATCTGAATCAAATTACTGATGAGTTAGGCATGCAAGAATGCAAAGTAGTTTTAGTGGTGATGAGTACTTTATATTGTAACAGTGTTTTGGGTCAATGTTCAGATTTTTTCCTAAGAATTATAAAGTACCAAGGATGAATATATTATGTATACTCTTCAGAAATGTGGAAATGTGATATATGAGAAATCATGTCTTCACTGAAAGAGCAAACCATCTAATCTTATGTTATAGATCCTAAAAGTAACTGAAAACACATTAATTATTGAAATCAATTTGTATTATCATGTAAGGACTTAAGCATGCCACAAAATGACAACTCTAATTAAATTCAAGAGAAAAAAATTCCAGATCATGTTTGCAGTAAAATTATAGAGACGGAAAAGAGGTCAGGGAGAGAAAAATCCATTGATTTCTGTACTGTAGGACACAGAGATGCAGAGGCAGAGTCAAATTATTTTCAGTTTAGATTCAGCACAACCTGTTCATTGGTCTTAGTAACAGAGTTCTGCCTTCACACCTTTATTTCTGCTTTTCCCAAAGCAGGTACTGAGGAATGCATCACATGGTCAAATTAAGTTCTTACATGCTAGTTGTTTCAGGTTGGGTAGAATCAGACTCTGACACAGAATTTGGGAAGTCAACACACGTGAAAGGCAGGGGAGGGAGCAAGAGCAGGCAGGGGAATAAGTGGAGTGGTCATGCATGTTGGGATGAAGCATGAGCAAACCTGGAGGGACACCAACCAACAAGGAATGCTTGCCAGAATGATGTGCATTGGATCAGAATGGTGAGACTCCTGGCCCAGACAACAGATTGGTGCTCTCCCGTAGTAGCTAAAGGCTGGGGTTGCCTGCTATATATCCTTTTCCTGCAGCTAGGAGCACATGCTTGAAGGGGGATCTGGGTGGTATGTCTCCATGTCTTCCATGGTAGTTAAAATCCAAAGCTGTTTATTTCCTGGGGAAATTGGCAGAAATTTTAAAATGTATTAGAATATTGATGAAACTTCAAGAGAGGTTATAGTGTGCTGTGTTATCCAGAGTGTTTAACCTTGGAACTTATATGTTTTGTTCTCATTAAGTGCCTCTAGTGTTCTGTAGATCCTACTTGGGTTACCACTGCTCTTGTTTGAAGCTAATTTCTACAGTTCCCAAAGTCTGTTTTCCTTCTCCTTTTCCTCCTTCTCCTTTTCTTCCTTCTCCTTAACTTTCATCTTTGTCTATATGCCTTCATTTACAGAGCTGTGTCACCTACAATGCTCACTGCTTAATAAGCAACAAATTTAAAGTACACAGTACATATTAGGAAACCTATGTGGTAACATTCGTTGATTAAGAATTCCAGGAATGATAGGAATTGGTTTGAGAATAAGAATACAGATCATGAATACCCGGTGTTGAAACAATCTCTTGCAAAACAAAACAAAATGAAAGGAAACAGAACAAAACAAAAGCTGAAAGGTGTTTCATCCTAAGTAATATTAACCCAAGATTTGGCTGAATACTTATCTACAAAATTAAGTGATTTGGTGCCACATATATACAATTATGTAAAGATCAGCCTGGAAGCTAAATTAACCATTAAAGACTTGAAATAGACATTGGAAGGAAAATGTGATTCCCTGTAAATGTATAAATAAAAATGCTAAAATATAAGCTAAAGTGAATGTGTACCTCCTGCTGAAAATAGGTCATTGACGTTGTTATTTAAAAGAATATTTTTGCCTTGGTCATGAAATATGTCTGAGAAAAAGTAATACGCGAATTTAACGTCATGTTAGTATACCCTTTAAATTAGCTATATTCTATACACCATTTAATTCTTATGTTATAAAAATCAGTGTTATCATATTAAAAACCCCCAAAATATTAGAGTTCTAAAGGTGGTATCTGTTTTTGGAAAATTTCTTTTGAGAAAATTTCTTTTTTTCCTTCATGGTTCTTGGTGTGGCTTACATTAAAAAACTAAATAAAAACAAAAAACACAGATATGAAATTGGAAGAGCATATGGATTGAAAACTTACTGAAAATCTAATGTTTTCTGTGGAATCAACAAAACCTTAAATTCAATTGATTACTTGAATCATGATTATGTAATATGTATTTCTAAAGTATAGGTTTTATGTAATGTATTATCTCATCTGGGGAAGTAATATTGGACATTTTAAAGAAATAATATCAGAATAAAAAACAAAAGTTCTAAATTTTGTGAAACAATGAGGCTAATTTATCATAGACCTCAAAGTACCCAGATACCAAATTTTTCAGTATTTCACTATATTTATTCTCATTTCTTCATCGGTAAGGGGTGTGAGAGATTATGGTGCTAATGCTTAAAATTTTCATCCACACAATGACTTCTGAGTTTTGAGATTTCTCTTATTAGATAATCCTCACGTATTCTATATGGCAGGGCAGATGGAGGTCCTGTCTGAACCTTTCTGGACCAATCTCTTAGTAATGCTTTATCCTCAGAATAAAGGTCTAATAGTCACACAGTTACTTTCTTAATGTAAAACTTCCCCAGAATTCCATTCAAATCCCTAAAATTCTCATTTGAAACCCTGAATTTCAAGACATTTTATTTTTTCTTTCCTGAACTAGGCTCAACAGAGTCCCATTAGTGGTGTTTTCATTCAGGTTTGAGAGCTTAAAGTGGATGCTGCCCTAAGCATGTATAGAATATAGATTGGAAATATATTTTTGCTTTCTTTACATATATACATTCACCCTTAATTTCTAATTTCATTTGGCTAATTCCATAATGCAGCACACACATTATTTCAATATCTGGTTATGAGAATAAAAGTGCACACGCGCACACACACACACACCCCTACCACATTTTACAAAGTTTAAAATATCATTCAGGATGCTTATCTTGTGCATAAGATGGTCTCCCATACTCTACATTCTAATTAAGTAGAGCAGTAAATCAAAGCATGCTGGATGTTTTGTGAGGAACAGCTGGATTAAAATGTGCTTGAGAATAGGGGCTGGTGTCTTGGATGTCTTTTGGCAGACTGCCTGCCTTGGTGCAGCTACAGAGTACTGGAACGCTTGATAATTTCAGGGCAAGTTCGTTTTCCATGGCTTACAACCTGCTTAATGCAGGGAGGAAAGCTTGTAACTGTTTTGCCATCTCATCAGTATGTGATATGGAATAATCACAGTGGTTACCTAACAGTGATGGAAAGCCAGAGCAGCAAGGGAAAAGGGGACTGCAAATCTGACTGAACATGGGCATTTCAGGTTTGGAAATATGTGCTCCCTACTAAAATGAGCTATCGACTAATTCAGGAAGAAATGTTATATGGGCTTAATGTTCATCTTCATCCACACTATAATGAGAAGGATTAGACTGGCTTCCATATGTGGAATATTTATTTCAGCAATACAAGAAAATGTATTTCCCTAATATTTTTTTTCTGTATGCACAAGGCCTTAAATTTTACAGATGTGATTAATGTTTTAATTTGCTGTTCTAGTTGGATACAAGTTTACCATACAATATAAATTACTTACAAAGAAATTTGCTTATATGGAGCTTAATTCATAAGCTGTTTAACCACCTTGTGTGGCATTGCCGCTATTTCTCTATGGGGCTCTGCAACGATGCAGCTTATTTTAAAAAATAAGAGCAATCATTCTGTAAGATATTTTGAAGTCATTTAAATTGAATTATTAAGGAACAAATAACATACATACCAATGATTGTCATTTAGTTAAAATTAAAAAAAAAAAAACAAAACCAAAACCAAGCTTAACAATTAAATCCTGGCTACATTTTGAAAAATTCAAAGTAAGCCTATTAAGTGTAATGCTCACTTTTCAAGTTTCTTGTTATTTAGTCACCTAGTATTCTTTTGGCATGCATTTAGCGTATGGTGGGGAAATATGGCAAATATGCGGAACCTGGTTTCCTTCCAAATTAATTCTCACTTTATTTCTCTCAGAATAAAGAATGCATATTTTAAGAACAGGAAGATCGTGTCAAAATACCACTAACCCACCTTTTTACCTGTTCTCAGCTTGAGTGCAATAGAAGGTGTCTATGTGAATTAATTAGTATGTGTGGATTTAAGTTTTAAATCTTTAATAGAAAGGTGATATCAGTGTCCCCTTTATCTACATTTTATTTTGAAGGCCATCACATGAGGTATCGAAATGCACTGAAAACTTTAAAATAAATATTTGTATTTGTTATTGCTACTAGTACCAAAAAACTTTTCATTCAGATAATAAAGAAAAGCACTGCAGGAAGGTGAATTATCACAAGAAATATCAGCCACTATGGGAGAAAAGGGCACATATACAGGTGTTGTGGGATTAGACACATATACAGTTTATGAGAGGGGACACTCACCTTCTTAAAGAGTAGAATACTGTGCTTGCACAATTATGTACAGAAGTGAATATTCATTTAGAATGAAAAAAATAAATCACAACAAGTTAGTGGAGGCTCGAAGATACAGGTTCTGCTCCAGTAAACTGAGGAAATTTACTAGAAATGCTGCTTGAATGAGACCTTGCTCTCTCTCCCTGCCTGGAACCCTCTCCCGGCTCCCAGTCCTCTTGCCCTTTCGACATTAATTTCACCTAGATCAGCTTTTGATGGGAGTTTATGTTGGTAAACACAACACTGATCTTTGCAAGTCTCCTCACATAGTTTTCAAGTAATTCATTTGATGCTTCTAAGGTTGTTAATAAAAAGTTGCTTCATGGGGCACCTGGGTGGCTCAGTCGGTTAAGCGGCCGACTTCAGCTCAGGTGATGATCTCGCGGTCAGTGAGTTCAAGCCCCGCGTCGGGCTCTGTGCTGACAGCTCAGAGCCTGGAGCCTGTTTCAGGTTCTGTGTCTCCCTCTCTCTGACCCTCCCCCGTTCATGCTGTCTCTCTGTCTCAAAAATAAATAAACGTTAAAAAAAATTTAAAAAAAAGTTGCTTCGAACAAAAGAAATGGTAACAAAAAAGAAAGGCAAATATGAAAAGGAAGCGAGGGAGAGCTATATAAGATCAAGTTGCTTGAAGACACATCGTATTTTCCCAAGCTGCTTAATTGGGTGAGATGAATTGTAAACATGCCAGAAGAGCAGATGCCCATGCCCCACTGGTTCCAGGTGCTTCCGTGTCCAGGTTGTGTGTAAATGAATCCAGAAACACCTATTCATCACTAGATCCCATTTACAATGGACAATTTGCATATTATATTTTAATAGTGTGGAAAGTAAATTTCTGAGAAAACATCTTAACTCTCTGGAATATTGGAACCTAGAGCATAATGTCTGTGGTTTGCGTTGCACTGTTAAAGATTTCTTGAAATACATTTTCTTTTCCTGACTTTCTTTCCTCAAATACTGTTTGTTTTTACTGAAGCCCACATTAGAAGTTCTTGATATTTTGTTAAACCGGAACAGAATAACAGGGATAATTGAAAGCCCATGGAATTCAGAATTAACATTCGCATTGTTAGCGTTTTGCTATATTCAAAAGTAAAAACTTCCAAAGTGTTAAACTAACCAAATATTGTCTGGAAAAGCCTCTAAGAAGAAGCTGTAAAGGAATGTAGGAATCATAGAATATTTTGTTCTGAATTAATTGCATCTTTACAATGAGGTTTTAAGTTTTTAACATAACCAATATATTATAAATAGTGAAGTTACCCAGACTGAAAATATCTGTTCATTTTATTCAGTTTAGAATGATGAGTGTTCTCTGCATTCACGTGTGAAACATCTGTGATTTTACTGCTTGCCCTTGGGCCTCAGAAGACCAGGAAATGTAGTGTGTGGGAGAGGGGAGAGAGAGATTTGTGCAAGTAGGTTGCCAAGAAAGTAGGTAAAAACCAGAAGCAGTGGTGAAGGAACGAAAGGACAGTATATTCTAGTGCAAAAGAGGTGATTTTTTCCTCCTTTTTTCTGCCTGTGTATAGCAAGGTAGCCATTATCATCTTGAGCATAATGTCAGTTCAGTATTCACTTTGTAACCTCCTTAAGGGGGCGGGAGTGGTGGGGGGAGTATGTTTGTGGACTGGAATCTTAGAGCAAAACAGCACAGCCCACCAAGAACACTTTTTTTTTTTTTCCCAAGAAAGGCTGTTGTTAATGAGTAAGAAATATATTTAGGCGTTGCAATGCTTGAATCATTGAAGATTGAATTGATCTTTCTATATTCTTCCTTATTATGGGCACTGTATAAATGGGTGCTAAAACAAGTAAGTGCAAGGCTAGATTTTTATGAAAACTTAATGACAAAATAATAATAAATAGACATATATTGAATACTTACTATATCCCAGACATTCTGTTAAGCACTTTAAATGTATTAAGACATTTAATTCTCAAATTAATCTTTCTTCATTTTACCGGTGACAAAACTGAAATGCAGAGAGGTTAAGGAAGCTGCCTAAGCTCACAAGCTAATAAGTCCTAGCAAATGAAGGATTCAAACCAGACAGTCTGGCTGCAGAGTCCAAACTCCTTCGAGACTACCTGTTTGTAAGATACTAAGGACTGAATTTTCCAAGCTCAGATATGTTACAGTGGAAGCCAAATCAAACATGCAGACAAAACCGAGAAAATATTGAGCTGATTGTGTTATACTAGGTCTGTTCAGATTTCTTTTTCAGTCCTCTATTTTCCCTCCTAATAATGGGGACAGCTTCTGTGCATCTAAAGATCATTAAAATGCGTACTTCATGTGATTGGAAGATTGACTCATACATGTTTGTCCAAGTCAGTTTTTTCTGATGAAGTCCTTGAGATCTACTCACTTTGCATCTTCTTAGAAATAATTTGTTGGAAGTGCATTAGAACAACTTTGTATAGCCTACATTTCAGAGACATATCAGCATAACCAAAGTGTACAAACTACATGGTTTAGTTGAAACATAAGAATAGGATTCCAATATTTCTGTATATGATGTAAGATCCATCCACATCTTTTAAGCAAAAAAAAAAAAAAAAGGAATCCACAAATATAAGAAATGGAAACATTATTTTGAATAAGGCAACTATAGTTTCTATTCCCTAAATGCACATTGTAGCCCACCAATCACCTAGTTAGATTTCAACCTACATGACTTTGCTCATGTAATTAATAAAAATTTATTCATAACCTTTGACATTTTTATATTGTGATGGAGAACAAGGAGCAGAGTGAAAACTAAAGATTGACCCTCTATTTATTACATACCGATGTATTGCATATCCTACTGTCTTGTTTCAAAAAGATTTTATCATGTAATCTGATTCTTTGTATCATTTTCCTTCTATGACTGAGGAAGAATAGAATGCAGAGAGTCCTAGCTAGAGACATGGAAAAATTATAAATTAGCCTAGGAAGAAAAGACACTTAAAGAAACTTCAATTCACAAGTTACAGTTTTAGTAAATGACTACTATGTATGACATTAATAAATTGGTTTACTGCTGTGGGATATACAGGTGATTCTTGAGAGAAAGGAGAAGTAGGTGATATGGCCCTTTGGACAATAAACTTAAAACCTATTTGGAAAGAAATGGCACACATGTGAGTCAACCTGAGAATAATGCAACCTGAGTGTCCCCAAGTGTGAGACCAGTGAGGAAGAGGAGCTTAGTAAACAGCATATACATTGTGGTAAAAGATGGTCTCAGTTGTGGTAGTTATCTCAAGCGTGTGAAGTTTCAGCTGGTCCCTGGGAAAAAAGATGCCTACTGATGGATAGGAGAGGGCTGGTAGAGAATTCCAGATGGAAAAGTAGAGGGCATAATGCCAACCACTTGTGGACTTCAACTGTAGGTAGGGAGTTCCTATAGCCTTGTGGGTATATCTTAAAGCTCAGTGTTATCACAGAAAATACATAACATTATCTCTTCAATGAATATAGTTGCTTTATTTGCTTTTGTTTGAAAATACATTACTTTGTGTAAGGAGCTCTACAGTGCCTTCAGTGCAATGCAAAGAAATAACTAAAGGTAGAACCTTCCAATACTATTTATATGAAAACCCACCACTTTTTTTTTAATATATGAAATTTATTGTCAAATTAGTTTCCATACAACACCCAGTGCTCATCCCAACAGGTGCCCTCCTCAATACCCATCACCCACCATCCCTTCCCTCCCACTCCCCATCAGCCCTCAATTTGTTCTCATTTTTAAGAGTCTTTTATGCTTTGGCTCTCTCCCACTCTAACCTCTTTTTTTTTTCTTCCCCTCCCCCATGGGTTCCTGTTAAGTTTCTCAGGATCCACATAAGAGTGAACACATATGGTTTCTGTCTTTCTCTGTATGGCTTATTTCACTTAGCATAACACTCTCCAGCTCCATCCACGTTGCTACAAAAGGCCATATTTAATTCTTTCTCATTGCCACATAGTACTCCATTGTGTATATAAACCACAATTTCTTCACAGCAAAGGAAACAATCAACAAAACTAAAAGGCAACCAACAGAATGGGAAAAGATATTTGCAAATGACATATCGGACAAAGGGCTAGTATCCAAAATCTATAAAGAGCTCACCAAACCCCACACCCGAAAAACAAATAATCCAGTGAAGAAATGGGCAGAAAACATGAATAGACACTTCTCTAAAGAAGATATCCGGATGGCCAACAGGCACATGAAAAGATGCTCAACGTCGCTCCTCATCAGGGAAATACAAATCAAAACCACACTCAGATATCACCTCACGCCAGTCAGAGTGGCCAAAATGAACAAATCAGGAGACTATAGATGCTGGAGAGGATGTGAAGAAACAGGAACCCTCTTGCATTGTTGGTGCAGCCGCTCTGGAAAACAGTGTGGAGGTTCCTCAAAAAATTAAAAATAGACCTACCCTATGACCCAGCAGTAGCACTGCTAGGAATTTACCCAAGGGATACAGGAGTACTGATGTGTAGGGGCACTTGTACCCCAATGTTTATAGCAGCACTCTCAACAATAGCCAAATTATGGAAAGAGCCTAAATGTCCATCAACTGATGAATGGATAACCACTTTTTTAACATCTAGTCTCATGTTGGGGTGCTAGTTTTAAATTGTTCTGTGATTGAGAGATGTGTTTTAATAACAAACTTGACCTAAGTACAAGAGCTTAATAGGGCTGGAGAAATCATCTATGATGTTTTAGTGGATTTTAAAAAGATTTAATTATCAGTGACTGATTCTTATTTCCTTTTTCATTGCTGATAACATAACAATGAAATTGCTGCCAGTACTGCTTTCTGTAATTTTACTAAGAATCATTGTTTTTTTTTTTAAAGGGAGAAAAAAGACAAAATGAGATTAAGATTTTTTCTTTGGCTATATAAGCTTTGCTTGATCCTGTTTAGAATCACTTTTGGGGATCTGAAAGTTTTTATTCCAAAGTTATGCCATTTGAAACCCTTTGGTGGCATAAACATTCCATTATATAGAAAAGCAGACACGTATACAAACTTAACTTGGCAGAAATATATTTTTGCAGCCAACAGAGTGTGCACAGTAAGCCCAGAATGAAATATAATCAGGGGTCTGATGCTGACGTGGTAAGAAGACTGTGGTCTCCTTAAAAAGTGATGAAAATGTTTTCCCTTAGAAATCAATTACAAAAAAAAGGGTTGGGGGAAACACTGATGTTTTCTCTGGTATTTAATAATTGTTTAATGTTTGTATTTATAGAAAAACTACCAAAACAAAATAAGTGCATCTTTTTCACTTTAAAGACTATGTCAGGGAGTTGATGGGTGATGCAGGCTGACCACTCAGAGGTCACTAACATACTATGTCTCCATTGATAAACTTGCCTTGTCCCTGTGCCTGGTCCCCAGCCTTTCAGGATCAGCAATTTGTTTTGGTCAGCACACCAAGAGTTCATAGGTTCCACAGAGCTGGACACCCATTAATCACATTCACAGAAAATGCTACATCAAACATTGAATGATGATTTATTAATTTACAATGAAAAATACAAATGTTGATCAGTCCAGAATTCTCAAGTTAGCGTAACCAAAGCTCTTTCTCATTTTAGCAAAGACCCTACTTTGGGAGGTTGAAATACTCGATAGTTTCTTGATTTCCTCGTACAGATGACTAATGACATCTGTTTTGACAGGTCTTGCTAGTTTAAAGATAATTTAATTGACCTGTTTTTGCATGTTTATCTTGATTCAGCACCAATGATGTCTAAGATGGTTTTTCAACTTTACTTTTTCCTGAGCACCCGCAGATACAAATGCTTAAAATCATTAATACTATAAAATTATCAGGTATTAAGGACCCTAATAAATGATGAACCATGTCTGTTTAACCGCAGGTGCATTAATGTGATATACAGAATATATGTTTAGCATAGGATATTTCCTCTCCGTATTAAAACAGATATCCTTTAATCTCTGGAAATAATTTTTTGAAATTCACTGGGTAACAACTGGATAATCTTTATTATTATTATAAGTGGAAGATAAATGACATTAGCATGTGTGCTTCAAGCTAGCTAATCAGATTTCTCACCTTCAGTTGGGAATTAACCCTATCCAAATGATATGACAACTAGCCCTCCAAAAGTTCTCCCTGACTCAAGCTAATCCATCATAGTAATCTCTTACCATGTTCACTCTCAGTCCAGCAGTAAACACTTGACCCTAGCTTGACCTAGGGAATGACCATAGTCCTTTCCTGGAAATTTGGGATTCAAAAAAGGGCTCTCTATCTCTCTCTGGTGGCTAAAACTGGTAAAATGTATAACTTTGGAACTGTCAGTGGCCACGTGGAAAGTGCAGGTCTACAAAGAAAGAGTATGCAAATAGCATGTAGAAAGAATCAAAGAAAATAAATGAAATATCCCAGGAACATTAAAATTCTAGGGCCGGTTGTCTCTAAGGTTCAAATCTCTCAGCTTCCCGTAGCAGTTTTGGTTTTCATTTTGAGTATGAAATTTTGAGATGGATCTCCCAAACACGCACATACTATTTTTGTGAAGCTAAGGGGAGTTCAGTTTGCATTAAATGGAATAAAAAAATGACTAAATAATATAAAACATTATTTGGTAATACTGAGATTTATATTTTTAGCTAGATAAAATTCAAAGAAACTGATAAACATTTGTGACAGAAAGAAAAATGTAAGTTATGTAGCATTTTCTTCATTTGTTAAGGGGCTTTAGTGACTAACATTTAGTACAAAAGCCATATAATTCTATATGAAATTTCAATAGTCATGCTTTTATATTTGTACACAAGAGAGACATATATTCTTCTATATGTATAGGAATAATAACATTCAGTGACATATTGATTGTGTATTTCTTATAATTGAAAAAGTTGCATTAGTAAGATAATATCTAATTACTAGTAAAATCCAAAAGGAGCTCCTATTGCCAGTATTTTCTTAATCTGTAAGTAGGATATTTATTTTTACTCATTATCAGTTAGCATATTTGCTAAATATGCACTATTTTCAAAGCACTCATCTAGATGTGGAGGGTGAGATAAATATAAAATGGAATGCATAACCTCTGAGAATTATGGGATAGTTGGATATGCTTTGATAAATGTAAAAAATTATACAGTTCAACATACAAACAACTGTTTATTACCATGTTTAAAGCATCCATATCCTCAGTGGAACACTGATAAATGTGGAGTGGGATTAATTGTGGGTGTTCTGCAATAAAAGTTTTTGTATCATTTTGAATGAAAGAAAGACATAAATCGAGGGCTCACTGTAGCTATATATGCAGGTTTAGTTACTGTTCCAAATAAGAGCATTTAACCAAAAGGATGAGCTTCAGAAATGCTTTCTCCCAACTCAGAGCTGCTGACCAGGTGGCCCACCCTCAACCTAGAACACCTTTTCCCCACCCCACCCCACCCTTAACCTCTGGCCTGTCTCCTATTCATTCTTTGTATCCCAGATGATGGAGCCCCCTTCAGGAAGCCTGCTATTAGTTTTCTAAAACTGAGGTAAATGCCTCTCTGAGAACAGTTGATCCCTAGCTCATGCGGGGCAGTCTCACTGACTGGGCTCCCTGTTTGCTAATCATTTTCTCATCAATAGATTGTAAATTCCTACGGAGTAAATATTGTATTCATTTTGAACATAGTATCATCAGAGATTAGTACAGTGCAGAGCATATAGTTCCTCAGTAATAAATAAAGCAGTAATGAACAAATGTATCTAGGAATTTTATATGAAAATTATTGAATAAATGGTTCATAATAGTAAAGAAGGTGGTAAAATAGTTAAAGTAGGTCTGAGAGAAACCCAACTTTGTTTTCTCAAATTGAAAATTGAAATTTTTTTCTCAAATTGAGAATTGAAGTTAAGGCTTTGGTTATGATATGGGATCATAGGATAAATGATTATATTGGTTGTGAGGGATCTTATATTACATAAATTACTCCCACCCCCAGTGATAGGCAATAGCAAGACTTGGCATGATATTTACTGGGGAGACTGTAAACCTAAAATTAATTGCTCCTGCTTCCTGGCCTGTATAGCATACCAATATGGAAATCATGATTAGGAACAGAATATTTCTCTTAAAATGTTGATTTTCTTACTTAGGTATTATACTAGATGTATATTAATTACATATCCTGATGATATGTGTGTTTATGATAATCTGTAGTCCAATTTATGCCTGCATAGTTGGACAAATAGGCATTGATATATTTTATTTATAAAATATATTATGTATTAGAAAGTATAAATTATATAAGAAACACCCACTAGCCTCAGTAATAAAACTTTAAAATCATTAGAAACCCCTGTGTTTGTCAGATCTCTCATTCTCCTCAAGAATTAACTCCCATCCTGAGTTTGCAATTCTTTAAATTTATAATAAATACATTTAAACGACATATAGCATTGGCTATATGTTTCTAAATTAAGATGGCTTATACTGCAAAGATATTTGAGCAACTTACTCTTCGCACCAAAAATTATATTTTTGAAAATCTGAGACTTGTGGTTCCATTTATTTTTGTCCCTTAATGATATTCCACTTTGTGCCAAGTTTTGTTTATTCACCTATTAAAATATACTTGGCTTATTTTCGTTAAAAAATTATTACAAGCAATGATGTTATGAGCCTCTTGTACATGCCTTTTGTATACATGTGGAAGTGTCTTTAGAGTATATACTTTTTTGGGAGGGGCCTTTTATTCCCATGACTTATTCATTCCATAACTGGAAGCTTGTATATCCCGTTCCTCTTCACCCACCTGCCCATCTCCTCAACCCCTCGCCTCTCAAGTATATATAGAGAGAGTATAGGGAGAGAGTATATACTCTGACTAAAGTTGCAAAGAACTTGAACCATTGTCTGTATAGATATTATTACATTGGTTCTCTTATGTTATTTTAACAATTAATACTTCTACCAGCTGTAAATAAAGTGACTGTTTCCTTTATATCCTGACAACACTGGATATTTTCAGAATTCCAGTTTTTTTTTTCCATATTTATTGAATGTGAGACAACATCTCACTGGATTATTTCCTGATTAATGGGGACAGGAGAGAGGGAGTTGGAGAGGTTTAGATTTCTTTGTTATTTTTTAAAAATTTTTAAATGTTTATTTTTGACAGAGAGAGACAGAGTGTGAATGCGGGGGGGGGTGGCAGAAAGAGGGGGAGACAAAATCCTAAGCAGGCTCCAGGCTCAGAGCTGTCTGCACAGAGCCTGATGCAGGACTTGAACCCATGAACCGTGATATGACCTGAGCCGAAGTCAGACACTTAACTGACTGAGCCACCCAGGTGCCCCTAGATTTCTTCTTTTGTGAATTATCTTTTCAAGTCATTTGCTTTAAAAAAATATTTTAATTAATTTTAATATTTTAGCATTTTCCCGTTTTTTAACTTCTGAGTTCTTCCTGTAATATAGATACTAATTCTCAGTTTTATATATGCCTTGCAGATACTTTCTGTTTTATTTTTTATCTGATATGGATGGAATATCCAATATTCTATGAGATAGTCTGTGGTAACTTGCTCCTGGTGGGAAGTCTGATATCATAGCTAGTTTCTACTGCTTCCATTAAAAAACAAACAAACAAACAAACAATCTGATGAAGTGCCCTTTTAAAATTGAGTTTGTAGGAAAGAAAACAGTAATTTTCTGTCACAACATAAAATATTATCAAGTTAATGTCATTAGCTAATATTTCTCATTTCTACCCTATTCAGTTTCATATAAGCATGAACAAAGTACAAAAGCAATTATGAGAAAATAAATTAAAAAGCAAAAATAAGAGTTGGGGACTAGGGTGAAATTTATAATAAAATTATCATAAAAATATAAATAATTTTGTTGTATTTGTGTGTATAAATATTAAGATGGGTATCCTTAATTATGACCCCCAGCCTATTAATAAATATAATAAGATATATATGCTTATTAAAAATACTCTATTTTTATCCATATGACATATTTGAGTTATATTTTTGTTGAACACAAAAATACAGAGAAATATTTAATTGGAATTCATGTATTTTATGACCACGTAGCCTTGTTAGATTTATTGCTTATGCTGTGATCAGAAACAACCATTTGAAATTATCATTATTTGAAAAATTGTAAGATTAATACTAATATATGGTTATTTGTCCATATGTTGGCAATCTGTTGTTCCAATTTCTTCAGAATGATTTTTTGAACTTTGTGGTATTTGATTTAGTCAGTAGAACCAATGTATGGTGTCTTTGAGCAAAAGTGCTCATGGTAGTTTTCTTTCAAGTCAGTACAATTATTGGAAAAAAGTGACAAAGTGGACTTAAATATCAACCAATTTCCCATTTTTTACAGCAGCATACTTTAGAATATTTATTAATGTGTCTACCAGAAGTGTTACACATTGCCCCATTAAATATATGTGAACATATTTAGCTGATTATAGCCACATTAATTTTATAAAACATAATAGATATATGTCAATAAAGTATCATCCCACTCTAAACATTAGTTCTGGGGCAATTATTTTATTTTTGTTGCCACTGAAAATATATCAGGGAATAAAATTTTGTTAAATGGGCAAATGTTCCACCAATCTACCACAAAGAAATTTCTTTAAACCATTTAGAAAGACATTAGTTCTTAATTCATAGGATCGTAGTGAGACTTAAATGGAAATAATTCAGAAACATCAGTAAGTGCTAACGTGCTTATAACATAGTTTAGTATGTTATAATTAATGTTGTCATATAATCAGTTAAAACAAAATGAAAGATAAACTTATTTATAAAGCCATGATTCCCCCACTATTGACATTTGATTTCTCTCTCTAACCCCAGTACATATCGATATACATGTTAGGTATACCATCTTGTAATTACAATTTTGTATTAAGCTTTAAAAAAATGTACTTTATGAAAAAGTTCCATGTTGCTTGACCTCATAATTTTCATATTCAATGTCAACAAATAAAATAACATGTGAAATTTATATTTGCTTTTTGAGTATTTTAACATTTTTTATTTACATAAATGATTTTGCCATTAACTTCTCATTCTACTTCACCCTCATTAGGGTGACTCATAATTTTAAAATCAAGTTTGATAGAAAACAGTGTTACTTAATTGTTTAAATTATAAACATATTCTCTTCTGTATACCAATTATATTTCTATTATGCAAATTGTTCACGTTATGTCCTTTGGATTTGCTTACATATATGTGTGTGTTTTATATATATATATATATATATATATATATATATATATATATAAAATATATTTTATACATACATACTTGTTATCAATTTTTAAATTTTTTATATAACATAAATAAATCCTGTGGCCATAGTTGTTATAAGTAGTTTTTATTGTAGGCCATGTTCCTTTTCATTCTGAAAACTTAACAGAGTTTTAATTTCTGTATGGTAAAGCTTGTCTGTCTTTGGTTTTCTAATTTCTGCTATCACTTCCAAGCTTAAAATTTCCATCCCTTAGGAGAGCTTATAAATATTCAAATATATTTTCTTCATTTTCTCATTTATACATTTTAAATATCTCAATACAATTAGAATTTATTTTGGTGTCTATCTATAGGTGGAATCCTCAATTTTAGTTAATTTAAAGACCACTACATTTAAAAAATCCTGTATTTTTCTATTCTTTTACAATTCTCCTCTTTTAAGATATGATAAATGTATAATAGAATCTACTGCTAGTATTTTATTCTATTTATTTCTATATTTTTGAGTAACATTTATTTCTATATTTCTAAAACTATTTTAATTAAGTCTACTTTGGCATTATTTCTGAAGATTAATTGAAATGTATTAAGATTCATCCTTATGTTTTCTCTCATGAGTTCTCATTGTTTAAAAAAAATAAAAACTCTGACTTGTCCAAGGTAAGCCTTTAAATAGACAATTCTTTCAGAATTATAAAAATTTATATTGGGAATGAAATTTGGATCTATTCAAATTGTGGGAATTAATGAATTTATATCACCCCTGAAACATGTTTTTCAACTTTTTTTTTCCAACTTTTTAAGTTAACATTTTAGTATGATGGCTTTATGGAATTTTAAACTTTTAATTTAGGGGATACTAACCTTCATTTTATAAATTAAACACCAACAAACACTCCCTGGTAAGGAACAAGATTATTTTTTAAAAAATTGTCCTGAAAAGCTGCAAAAAAATGTATTCTTATGCCCAATAGTGTCTATTCTATTAAACACTTCTACATTTGGAAAATAGCTGATGCAAAGATCCTGTTTCAACCCAAAGTTCTCCTTCATGTTAATGGCTCTTCACCCCTTTGGTCTGCTTCTGAATGTTAGAAAAATGCTATGCAATGTTCAACTTAAATTAGATAGAAAAAAATAGCTCATTTTATAGAGAGGTTTTCTGCAACACCTGTATGTGCATGCGATAGGACTCTAGTCAAGGGGAAAAAAAAAGAAGAAATGTTTTCTAAAATGGAATGACTTTAATGAAACTGTTCAATCTGTACAACAGTATCATGTATTTCACTTGAATGAAGTTGTTAAACAAGATCTCTGTTTACATAGACTGTTGTGCAGTTATCAATCCAATCAAAACTCACTCATTGTTTTTTAATTCAAAAGTGATTAGCAAATGCTGAGAAGTCACCTTATCTCACTAAAACACAGGTACCAACTCAGAGTAAATATTTTGGTAAACAATTATTCTGGCCCTGCATATTCAGCAGTGTGCTAAATTATGCATAATCTTGCATAAGTAATAAGTGAAGGTAGCTTAAATTCAGTTTTTTTTTCTAACCTGACCTATTTCTTTCAGTGCTGTTAGCAGCTTAAATCATGTATGAGCTTTCTGTAAGGCTTCAATGAGTAGCTCGGGTGGAGAAACTTCAGTAATAAATTTCAGGAGAAGACAAGTTTTTTGACAGGCATAATGCAACACATACAGAGTCTGGAACTCACACTCTGGGAATTTAGAGCAATCCTCGCAAAGCAGCTTTTCCCTGTTACATTAATAGAGAAAATGAAGTATGAAAGTCCTCAGGAATTACTGCTAGGTGTAATTTAAATAATTTACCAGAAGACAGTTCAGCACATGCATTGAACAGGGGCATACAGAGTTTGCCATAAGCAGTTTATAAATAAACTATATTCCGCTGAAGTAAGTCAGGCATAAATTATAACTATTCCTTTTGTGGCTGCACCCTGTTCCTCATTGTAATAGTTATTTAAAAAAAAATTCAGGGTTATGACCTTCTCCTGGAAATCACAGACATTGTCTGCCTTGTACCTTGCTTATGAGCTTCCTTATGGTTAACGGTTTGGTAGCTGTGAGATAAAAATAAAAATACTATTGCTAGGGAAAAATGCACTACATATCTGTAAACAGAATTCTGGAAGAATCTGTAGCCTGGTTGGGGGTAGGGGGAGAGATGTGGCCAAAGACTATCAAGGAGATACGGATCATTTTACGAAGGCTTTACACCTTATATGTGGAGAAAAAGAGGGTATACTTTCTGTTTCTTGCCTCAAGTATTGGGCCTTAAATTATCAGGCCAAAGTAAAAATGCCAAAGGAAACATATAATGAAGACTCAAAACTATGTAGAAATTATTTATAAAACATGCATGTGGAGGTTAAAAAGCTATAATTCCATTGAGCCTTGAGTTATTAAGGAGCAGATGGACTATAGTGGCACCAAAATTTACCTAAAATATACTGTTAGTGTTTTGGAAGGAGACTTTGTAAAAGGCAGGTGGAGTGCTTGCTCTCTACTCTTAAAACATCAGATTATAAACTAGCATTTTGTAACTTTTACTTTCACTTAACTTCCTTTGATAGAAGAAATAGGCTCCTTGGTGGGGGGGGGGGGGGGGAGTACAGATAGAGAATAGCTATGTTCCTGAAGTTACACGAGAAACATAGATAATGTACATCCTCACAAGTGCTCTTTTAAATATACATCTATCACACTTGCTAGGTTGTCCTTTGAAGTCATATGCACTGTAGTTACCTGGCTCTCCATTCTCTGTATCTCCATTTATATGTGTATATTATGTACTCAGATTATACATGTGTATGTATACATACATACGTGCGTGTGTGTGTGTGTCAGAGTTAAATTTTTTTCTGGGAATGCATGATCTACATGCTGTTATAACTAGAAGTTAAAATGGTGCTTAGAGGAGATAGTGGGGAACATAGAAGAAAATATTATAATAATTATTATTTAATTTTCAGAATCAATTTTGTAATAATGGCCTTATAACCTGAAAACAACTGTCAATTAAGGAAATTCTTTTCTGACTGCTGTGTAGAATGAAAATAAACTTTAATGTGCCCATGTCTTTGATGGAGAAGAAAGACTTGACAGAATTGCCATTTAGACATTCAGACTTGAACTGTGATTTATTTATTACGATCTTCATATGTGATTCTGTGGGTCTTCATTAGGATATATTGCTTATGGTGATGGAACTGCATTGAGAAACTTGGCCTATGTTGTGAGATGAAAAATTGCTAAGGGTCTAATATACAGTTTGATGGCTATAGTTAATAATTCTGTGATGTGTACTTGAAATTTGCTAAGAGAGAGGATCTTAAGTGTTCTCACCAAAAAATGAAAATAAAAAGTAACAATGTGAGGTGATAAATGGGTTAGTTAGCTTGATTGGGTTAATCATTTCATAGTAAATATATACATCAGGTCGTCATGCTGTACACTTTCAATAGATTACAATTTTATTTGTCAACTATACCTCAGTAAAGCCGGAGAGGGGGAAAGCTTGACTCAGAATGCTAAAATAGGCAACCTGACTAATATGGGTCAGACCTCAATCTCAATACAGCGCTGTAAGTAACTAAACAGCCGAAATAGATACGTAACCTGTAGGAAGATTGTGAAAGTTGTATTAAACTCCCTAAGACTTATTTGCCTGAATAGAGGAAAAATGAAGAAGTTCTAATATATTTCTGCCCTAATAGGCAGTTAAATCAATTTATGCAAACTTGTAACAAGATTATTGTCAAAGTAATTTGTAATTTTCTATGTGCATCATTCACACAGTGCATTCCTACATAGCTGTTGTAGATGCTATCTCAAAATGTCATTTGAGAAATGTTGAAAGTCCCTCTACATTTATGTAATGGCATTTAGAAAAATCAAGGAAAATACTGTTCCAATATCCAAAGGAAGTATTTAAGAAATATTGTAAAATATAAATGCTGTAATAAGTTTGTACATGATGCTCACTTACATATTTTAATATTCATACTTATGTGAGCATAAAGTTTGATTCTATGGGTGTGAGATATAGGTATAGTGTCTGTTGATGGGATATGACTGGCAAGTTTGGGCAGAAGAGTTAGTAATACTCTGTTGTGCTGAGGAAAGGAATCCCCCACTGGACCATCAGAAGCAATCCTGCAACATAGGAGACATTAAGAGGCCCTGAGGCTACTGAAAGGCCTCAATTTTGGGTATATATATACCCAAAGGGTATATATTTGAGATAAGGAAAATAGTGTTACAGGAATATAACAAATTGACAGCCTCACTGTTTTGACGTTGGCCAGTCTGGGATTGGCACTAACAAATTCAACTTCCTAACATTTTATTTAGCCATTTATAAATCTGCAATCAAAACCCATATTGATAATAGAAGCCTCCTTTACTTGTTGATAGACTTGACACTTGTGTGAAAATCTAAGTCATTTATTACTATACTAGAATTCATCCCTCTAACATAGCTTCTTTATCAGTGATTGTTTCCATGTTAACATGTTGAACTTGTTACTCTAATGGAAAGTCTGGCAGCGTCTCTCATATTACTATATAAAAGAAACATTCTATCAGAGAAAAAAATCAGGTTATGCAAAGCACAAAGGTCCATGATAGCTTATCATGTATCCTACCTAATGTATATATGTGGTGTGTGTGTGTGTGTGTGTGTGTGTGTGTGTGTGTGTGTGTGTGACGTTTGACATTTTTGGCAGTCGTCGGGTAGTGTGCTATGATGGAGGAATACATATCACATAGGGTTCTCAGAATTGCTAGTGCTAACATAAAGGTATTTCAACCAGTATCTTTTCCTATTCTGGCTTTACAGCGACTCAAGATATCCATTGTGATTGAGCAAAAGTAAGGAAAAAAGTCTCTGTTTAATTATTCCCATATAAGGTGCCTGTGAATAGATCTACATAATATCAATTCAATCAAATGCAGGAGTTTAGTCAGTAGGATTTTGTCTGTTTTAAAGAAACACTATACTTGGAGTCAGGAAATACAGTTTTAGTCACATTTCTGTCCCCATTAGAGGCTCCAAGTACTCTGCCTAATTTTAACTGTTTTTAAATTTAATTAATACACTTTAAAAACAAAAGAACGGACAAATAAAGCCGTATATGAATGCTAATCTCACACAATACTGTTTTTCTTAGGAACATAATATGGCACCGTACAGACACCAAATAAACGTAGAGTGAATAGATAAGGTCTTTTCTATCCAGCTGTAGTGTAGCCTATCCCTGAAAAATGAGTTAAAGAACCCAGAATGTTCTCCTATTCACGCTGCCTTTCTGCAACTAAATTTTAGTTTAGTTATAGAAATGTTGGTAGCAAACCAACAGTTCACTCCTTAATTTGCGGAATTTTTACTCAGGGAACTATGTGGTAGGTATAGTGTACTACTTACTGAGGGTCTACCATGTACCAAGAGAAAATGTACTGAAGTTGTTTAAAATTACTTCCGACCCAGAACTAATCATCAATAGAAAATTTATAATGTAATTTACATTAGCATAAAAACTAGCGTTAGATTTACCTCAAAAAAAATTCTTTATACAGTTCTTCTTTTTCTGCATACTTAAAAGTAAGCTCTAAGTCTCCAATCACTTCTATAATCAAATGCAACTTATAACATATGCTGTTTATTAATGAAGTGTTTCTTTGATCTATAATTAGAACTTATACAGACATATTATAATTTTCTTTATTCCAATTTCTGCTTGAATTAGCTGTTAAAGGTAAAAAAAAACATCATTTAAACTCTCTTAACCAATGATATCCTTCAGAAAAGCATTTTTTAATTGTTGAATTGAAACTTCAGTAGATTAAGTAATGTTAACATGAAATTTTTTCTTAATATGAAATAAATAGGGTGTAGACCTGATGAAAACAGTTTAGTTAAAAGAATTCCATTAGCATCATTACAATGATAGAGAAAATAATGTGCAAAATAGAGTCACTGTCATGATCCTGACCTTGTGATACAAATTAAAATAAAGAAAAGTGTCATATTTCTCCATGGTTCAACTTGGGTTCACCTAATAGAACTCTGACAAAAGCAAATGTTTTGTCACTTAGTCTGTTGCCAAGAACATTTTAGTGCATAATTAATGATAATCCACTCTTTAATACGTGTATATGAATGAACACAAAGTTGCTGCTGGTGCAACAGAGACAATATCATGTTCAGTGTGAAGAGAGCAACACAATTTCTACTAAAATAATGAGCTGTGGAAAGGATAATGGAAGGTGTCAAATGCACAATAAACATGATTAGAGTGGACCAGGGAAAAAGAATAATATTTAACACCACCAGTGCTTTTCTCTTAAGAAAAATAAACTTTAAGTCCTTGATGGATTTTTCATGACTCCTCTCACCATGTTGTCTATAAATATCATGGAATATGCAACTTATTGCTTTGGTTACACCTTTCTCTTACATGCTGATCCCTTCTTCTCTAATTGACCCTCAAGATATGGTGTTCTCTTAGGGTTGTGCTTATTATTTTACTGCATTTACAAATTGCCTGAGGGATATGTTAATATGCAGATTATGATTGAACAGATATGGAGTGGGGGCACCTGGGTGGCTCAGTCGGTTGAACGTCAGACTCTTGATTTCGGCTTAGGTCATGATCCCAGGGTCATGGGATTGAGCCCTGCATTGGGCTCGTGCTGAGCATGGAGCCTTAAGATTCTCTTTCTCTCTCTGTCTCCCCCTCCATCCTTTTCTTCCCCCCTCTCCCACTCATGCTCATGTGCGCTCTCTATCTCTCTCAAAAAAAATTTAACAGATCTGGGGTGGGTCTGGAGATTTTGCATTTCAAACTAGATCTTAGAAGATGCCCTTATTGCTGGTCCATGGGCCACACTTGACTGGCAAGGCCTGGGGAACCATCTTTGGGCCTTTTCTCAGTAGACACAATCTTCTTGGCCAGTTAATTCACTGCCATGAATTTAAATATATCCTGTATGTTCATGATTTGTTATTCTTTATCCTCAGCCTCATAAATTGTAATCTTCAAAAATATTGATTTAACATACTAAAAATGAAACTCATTATTGTCTTCCTCAAACCCAATCTTCCTGCTTTCTGTCCTATCATATTAATGATACTATCATTTCTCAAGTTGTCTGAGATGTTCATATTATACCCATTTTACAGATACGGCTTTGAAAGTTAGGTAATACATCAAAATGATTCTGCTGGCAAATAAGGTAGCCAAGATTTTAGCACGTTAGTTGATTTATTTGAAAGTCTGTGCTCATTCACTGTATTTGATAACCTCTTTCGAGAATAATTTTCCTCTTCTTTACCTACTGATGAGTCACTTAATCATAATTTTTTTTTTCTGTATAACCTTCTCCAGGTTTTCATGACAGTGTGATGTCTTCTTTCCTGTATGGTTCCACAGCAGTTTGGTATCCATTCTTATCAAGGAACACACCACATTGCATTCCAATTATTGGTTGAGATGTCTGTCCTCAGCCCTTGGGGTGTAAGCTCCTTGAAGTTTGGGACTGTGTCTTATTTATCTGTTACTTTTTTTATTAGAAAAAAAGGAATACATGATAATTTTAGAAATAAATGATATAGAAACACAGAAAAAAAAGAGAGAGAGAGAGAGAGAAATTTTCTTGCAAATACTCTCTTGAAATCCTATTTCTCTTTATTAGGTTACAATTATTATGAGTTTGGTGTACTTTCCCTCTAAGCATTATCTATGCACATCTATTCATACTTGTATACAATCTCTGTATCTACATAGCTATAGGTGTATGTACATAAACACATAGTATATAAGTTGGATCATATTGTACACATATTCTATGACTTTTATTTCCATTAGCAATATATCTTGAGCAATTTTTTCTGTGTAGTTATGTATAGATATGACATTATTTTTAATGGATGTAAGTAATCCTTGGTATAGAATTATAATTTAAAATATTTACATATATATGAACAATTTAAAATTTTCAACATTTTTCTATTACCTATAAAGCTGAAAAATCATATTTCATATTTGTTTTTGTCCCCGTTCAAGTATCCCTTTATGGTACATATCTAGGCTTAAAATCACTGATTCAAAATATGTATGCTTACAGTTCTGATGCAGATAGCTAAATTGTCTAAGAAGGCTACACCAATGTATGGTTCCATAAGTAGAATAACCATGATTTTTTTCCCTAAAAAATATATATATGTATGTATTTTCTTATCCACATCAAGTCTTATCAAATTATTAATTTTTGACAACACTGGTGAAAAATATATCTCATTTATATTTATTTTCATACTTGTGATTACTTGTGATCTTAGTATTTTAGGAGGATGTGGGAATAATTTTTTGCTATTTGAATTTTTTCTCTATGATGGCCATTCTTACCATTCAGTCATTTCTTTTTTATACTGGGCTATCATGTTTTTAATGATTTATAGAGGTTCTCCATACATTTAGAAATTAATCTATCTTGTTTTATATGTTGAAATATTTTTTTTCTCAGTCTCTTTTAATTTTTTAAAATTCTTTAAATGAAATATTCAGATTTCACATTTTCTTATTATTTTCTCTTTATGTTTTGTTGTTTAATTCTATACACATATTTCCTTTACTCTCTAGTTTATTATTTATGTCAGGTTTATTATGTTATTTTACATGCAGTTAGATTCGTTATTTTTAGGTATATGGTTAGATGAGTTTGAATAAACAAATAATTATGTAACTACCACCACAAGAAAGATATAGAATATTTTTGTCACCACAAAAAGATGAAATTCTTCTCCTCTGTAGGTGATTGCTAACCCACTGCAAACAACTTACTTTATTTCTCTTCCTATTCTTTTACCTTTTCCAGAATGTCATATAAATAGGAGGGTATATAGTATACAGAATCTGATACCTAGATGTTTTCATTTAGCGTAATGATTTTGAAGTTCATCTATGTTGTGAGTGTATCAGCAGTTCATTCCTTTTTATCGCTGAGTAGTATTCCCTTTAAAGATGAATCATATTTTTTTTTAATATATTCACCTATTGATGGATATTTGGCTTATTTCTGAATTTTGGCGATTGCAAATAAACTGTAAACATTCACAAAAAGGACTTTGTGTGGGCTTGTGTTTTCCTGTTTTCTTGGATGGATTGCTAGGAATGCAACTGCTAGATTTATACTCAGCCACTGATTCCAGGTGGCTATACAACTTGCACTCCCAGCAGCAATGCGTGAAAATTGCAGTTGCACCTCATTCTAGCCAACACTTGTTATTGCCAAGTTGCTATTTGCTCAGCCATTTTATATGTGTATAATGACCTCTTATTGTGGTTTTAATGTCCATTTCATGACTAGTGAGGAGGAGGATCTGTTTATGACATGTAGTTACCATTGGTACTTCTGAATAGAAGTATCTGTTCAAATCTTTAATTATTTTTTAAAACATTAGATTATTGGTTTCCTTATTGTTGAGTTTGGAGAGTTTTTCTAGATACATATCATTTATCAGATATGTGTTGTGCTAATATTTTTCCTCAGCCTATGTCTTGCTTTTTATTTTAAGTCATTTTCAAACAGCAGGACTTTTTAACTTCAATCTGATTTATTCGGTTTTTCTTTAAAGTTTGCTTTTTGAATTCTATTTAAGAAATAATCATGTAATCTAAAGTTTCAATGATTTACTTTGGTACATTTTCTTTTAGATTAGATGTTTTTGAGTTTGAGGCTTTTAGCTCTAGAATTCATTTTTAGTTTTGTTTCATATGTGTGAGGTGAGGATCCAGGTTCATTTTTAGCCAGGTGTATAATTGTCCTAACATGATTTATGGAAATAATCATGCTTTCTCCAGTAAAATGTCTTGACATCTTTGCAAATATCAATTGACCATCTATGTTGTATTATCTATTGTTATATAATATAGTACCACAAAACTTAGTGGCTGCAAACATTAAACATATATTATCTCATATTTTCTGTGGGTTAGGAATCCAGGAGCAGTTTTGCTAAGTAGTCTGGCTCAGATCTCCCACAAGGCTGTAATCAGAATGTAGGTCAAGGCGTTAGTCAAAACTCAAGGGAGGATCTGCTCCCAAGCTCAGTAATGCAATTATTGGCCTGCCTTAGGTTTTCACTGGATATTGGCTAGAGATACCAGTTCTTTGCCAGGTGGTCCTCTCCATAGGGACAGCTTTCTTCCTCCAGAGTGGAAGATCCAGTTATAAGAGAGCACCCAGGATAGATGCTACAGTCTTTTTACAACCTAATCTTAGAAGCACTATCTCATCACTTCTGTTGTATGCTATTAATTAGAAGTGAAGCATTAATACAACCCGTACTGAGGAGGAAGAAATTCCTAAGGATGTGAATATCTGGAAAAAAAAATTGTTACAAGCCATCTTAAAGGCTACCCACTACCTATGAGTTTACTTTTGTACTCCCTTTGGGTTCTGTAAATCTATAGGTCTGCCCTTATCCCAATACCACAGTATCTAAATTATTGTAACTTTAGGATAAATCTTGAATTTAGGTAAAGTGTATTCTCCAACTCCCCCCCCACAGTTGTTTTCATTTTTTAAAATTTTATTTATTTACTTTGAGAGAGGGAGAGAGTGTGGGGGAGGGGAGAGAAAAAGTACTTTCATTTTTCTAGATCCTTTGCTTTTTTCATAAACATTTTAGAACCAACTTGTCAATATTTACAAAAAAGTAGGGGATTTTTTTCAGAATTGCATCAAAACTACATACATTTGGAAAGAAATGACATCTTTTTGTGGGGGGTGGGCGGGGGAAGAATTGACATCTTCAAGTGTTTCAGTACCAAAAAAAAAAAAATCCATTACTGTCTTTCTTTAAACTTTTCTCAAACAAGTTTAGAAATTTTCAGTATTCAATCCTACACAGTTTTGTAGATACAGCCCTTAAATATTTAAGGTTTTCTAATACTAAGGTAAATGGTATTCTTTACGTCAATTTTCAGTCATTCATTGCTACTGCATATAAATTCAACTGAATTTTTAAATTTAACCTTGTAAACTGAGAACCAATATACTCACCTATTCATTCTAGTAGCTCTTTTCTAGATTCTCTAGGATGATCATAGTATCTATCAGTTTTAAAAAATTTGCATCTTTCTTTTGGATCTAAATGTGGCTTACTTTCGTTTTTTATTACATTTACTAGGATTTCCACTACAGCTTTGAATAAGAGGAGTCTAAGTAGACATAATCAATCATCTCATTTCTGATCTTTGGGAAAGCAATTTTTAACTATTAAATATGATTTGCTGTAAGTTAGTTATAGGTTTCTAATAGAAACCTTTTATTATATTGAGATTTCTATTTATAATTCACTGAAAATTTTTTTATCATAAATATTGAATGTTTAAAAAATTTCTGCATCTACTGAGATGAGTCTATGTTTTTTTTTTCTTTTTCAGTCAACTGACATTGATTGACATTGAATTACATTGACTGAATTTTGAGTGTTGTACCAATCTTCCATTCCTGGGATAAACTCCAATAGTCATTACATATTTGGCACATAATTTGGCTCACAATACATTTATATATATACACTATATATACATATATAATGTATATACTCACATATGTAATCATACATGTATGTATATATATATACAATGATAAATATGTACATTAATATACACAGATGTGTGAAAAGTTTATATGACATATATATGTAGGATAATATAACATATATATGTAAAATTATCCATATATATTTGAGGCAAACAGAGTGATCTCTGACTATAAAAAGTCCTTTGTGCTAGTCTGGAGAATCTGAGGTTAATATACCATGCCATGTAAAGTCGTTAAAGTTTTAATATCATTATATGGCTTGAACACTACAGTCATGTGGGAAGAACAATCTGGATGTGGTATAGAAAACTTTTTAGAGAAGAAATGACCTAAGATAGAGGATGAATTTATTTAGAAGCTTATATTCAAAGTCCAGAGATGAGACAAGATGACTCGAACCAGAAGATTAGTAGGATTAATAGAATAAATAGAAAGAGAGTGGTGGGAGTAAGATTTAGTAAAAACAACTCAAAGCAACTTGATTTGAAACAAATTTAATAGTAGAAAGTTCTCAAAAGTAGGTGAAAGGTCAAAATGGCTCTAAAAAAGTTAAGTATGGGTGATCAGAAGAATAATTGTACAAAGGTTAACTTGAATATTTGAGAGTTTAGAATACAACCAGCTTATCAGCTTGGTAGGGGGTGGGGAGGTGGGACACTAATAGCGTTATTGGTGAATTAAACAGAGAATGGAGGTAGAGATTACAAAAAGGGATCTGAGCAGGTGGGAGCAGAGGAATTCTAAATACTGTGGGGAAAATACATTAGGGCCATAGGCAATCTCAATCACAAATTATTAATTACGGTTTCCAAGTGTTGGGAGTCTATAATAGTAGACTGATCTGTCTGTTGTCAGAAATAAAAAGACCCTTTTTCATAAAAATGTCAAGTAAGGCAAGAAAGAAATCAAACTCATCAAGGGAAGCAGGTACATCTGTGTATATTATGAATGAAAAATCACAGAATTTGACCCTTAGAAAGTGTCATTTTTAAGGAAGAGGGGGAAATAGGAACTTTGATGTATATTTTATGAGTTAATTAAAGTGGAGTAGGTATTACTGCAAGTCAGTTTGTTGGCTGGTTTTATTTGCATACCAGCAACAACATTAATGGAGAAGAATACAGGCAGAGTTTTGCATGTTATATATATATATATATATATATATATATATATATATATGCAATATATTAATGTATTATTTATATTAACATTTATTAAAATTAATTACTATTAATATTTTATGCCAATGAATATATTATCATATACTAACATATACTATATTAATATATATTATCATATATTAACATGTCCTGTATTAATATATATTATCTATATTAATATATATTAAAATATTTTAAAATAATTCCAATGCTGAAATTATTTTATCCAGTCTTAAAATTACTATATCAAATTGTAACCACCTTATCCTTTGAAACTCTTCTACAGTAATTTCCCCCAAACATCAACTTCTATCCTCCCCTTTAACTTCCTTTTTACTTTTCTTTTTATTCCTTTTTGAACCCATTTGAAAGTATTTTACAACTTTTTCTTGTTTTTCTATCCCCAGTTCTTTCCTTTTACCTCCCTGATTTCATGTGGACATATTTTTTCTCAGATTATAAGTAGGCATTATTTGTTCATTCAACAAATATATATCAAGGATCTACTACCAAATAGCAGAGAACTGTTTTAATTAAGATTATATTCTAAGATACTAATAATATGTAATAATAATGCACATTTAAATGAAAAAATATTATATTATACCTTCTAAGAAATAAAAGCCAGAAGCAGGGCCATAGAATGGGGCCACTTCAGAGAGTGAGGGGTGGAAGGCAGTTTACAATTTTAGAGTAATCATGATAGAACTCAGTGAACATGAGTTATTTCAGCGAACACTTGAAGCTGATGAGAGAGCAGTCATCCATTACCTGAGGGGCTGTCATTGAGCACCAGGAACAGCAGAACTGAGGATCTAAGGCTGAGTTATGGCTACTGCTCAAGGATCAGCAGGGTGACCCAGTAGGGCTGAACCAACTGAGCAAAGAAAACACAGAAGGATATGAAGTCACAGAGGTATAAGGACTATATCATGTAGGGCTTTGTAAGCTACTGGCCCTTATGAGGCAATAAAATGTAAAATTATTAGAGTTTGAGCAGGGAAGTGACAGATTTAATACCAGTTTTAAAAGAATCACTTTGGATACTGTATTGGAAAGAGGCTATAAGGCAACAAGGAAAAAGCCAAGGAGATAAGTTAGGAAGCTGGCTTGGAGAGAAAAATCAGCATTTTCTGATTGTATTTGGTGTGTGAAAGAAAGAGGGGAGTTAAGAATGACTTAAAGTACCTGGCCTGGGGAAGGAGAAGATGGGGTTGTTGTAAACTGATACAGAAAAGTTGTGAGTAAAGTAGATTTGAGGGATAATACCAAGAGTCAGGTTAGTAAACTGAATTTGAGATGCCTAATAGACATCTAAGTGCAGATGCTGATAAACAGTTGGATATAAGAGTCTGGAGTTCATGAAAGACATCTGAGCTAAAGATAGAATATGACAGTTATTTCCATATAGATGGTAGTTAAAACCTGGATGAGATTTTGAAAGAGACTAAATGAGACTTCCAAGGAAATGAGTGTGTCTAGAGATAAGAACAAAGGACTGAGCCCTGGGATGCTCCAGCATCAAGATGTTGGGGAACAGGAGGAGAATTGGTGAAGCATTGAGAGGAGCTGTCACTGAGGCTGAAGGAAAACTAAATTTAGAGGTACTTAGTATGAGGGAAAGATTCACTGGATTAAATGCTTCTGATGGCTAAAGAAATTGATTGAGAAATAACCATTAGATTTCGTATTGTGGGCATCATCTATGACTGTTAACGCCTTTTTGGTATGTGGTGAGGGAAAATCCTGAGTGGAATAAATTTAAGAGAAAAATGGGATTAGAGATGGATTATAGATAGTTCTCTTGAGAATTTTTCGCTATGAAGTAGAAGAAGGGATCAGAAGGGAATATAGAGCTAGAAAAGTTTTTATTATTTTTAATGGAAGAAATAAGAGCATGTTTATATGACTAAGGGGGAAAATAAAAATTGATGAAGCATTTCAGAAGGGAAAATTCCAGAAGCAACAGACAAGAACTGAGATCTAGTGCAAAGTGGAAGTGATGGCCTTAGAAATTCAAGGACTCCATCTATTTTAACAAGAAAGGAAGCAAATGCATAAGTACAGATTATGGTGGTTGGGTAGATATGATAGTGGAAGCTTAAGCAAGTTATCTTTTGTCTGTTTCTATTTTCCCAGTAGTATAGAAAGCACCATCTTTGGCTGAGTGTAGAAATGGAGGAGGAGACGTTAGGGGTTTAAGAAGAGAGAAGTTACAAAAATAGTCACCTAGGAAGGTGTACTATTGAATGGGTAAGTGAAGTGTTGTAGGACTGCTAGAGACCAGCAGGGAACCCTTAAAGTTCATGGTCATGAATTTAAACTGCATTTAAACACTGTCTATATGGTTGTGGTGCTTTTTTCCAGTTACATCCAGCATGGCTGCAGTAGCCTTAAGAATTAGAATTTTTTCTAAAAGAATACGCTGAAGGAAGAAAAGGGCAAGGAAGTCAGTGGTGTATGGAAAATGAAAGGAAAGGAGGCATTTAGACCAATGATTTCATTCCTAGCAAAATCCAAAAGGGCAGTGACTTTAGATTTTTTGCAGATCTGCAGTGAATTTCAACATATAGAATAATCTTACTGAGAAAAATAAGGAAGTGGTGACAAAATAAATGTAGGCAGGAAATGGTAAAAAAGAAAGAGACAAGGAAAACTGGAGCTATAAAGTAGCTGAACCTAGTTTCAGTCACACTTGTGATCTTCTGAATGACAGTCATCCCTCTGTTGTTCCTACTTGTTTTTTACTTTGCAGCCTTTCTGTAGCTCAATACCACATTCTCAGATGGTGAATTCTGCTGTCAACGAGGATGTACTTTTATTTGAAACAGTCAACATTTCCATCTCCCCCTATGGCACTATTGCAGGCACCCATTTAAAACATGAAACAGGACTCTCCAGTAAAATATGCATGTGGACACAAGTTCAAAAGTTCAATCCCACCATGCTGCTAAAATTTAGACAGGAAAGTAGTAAAGTGCCATTCATCAGTCATTCAAATTGGGTATACTTAATGGAATTATGACAAAAGCCAATGTTCTTTTCTTTTTAAGAGTGTTGCCGTGTTAAATTGTACAGCCTTGTTAATGATATTCTACTCTTGTCATTCACTTCAGGAAATGTTACAATAAGCATTAGAATCTGATTATTGTGTAATATAATATATTTTTTTGCCTCTTGCCCCATGTCAAACCAGACGCCCGTCTAACTTCAGTGCTGTGACAAATAGTCACAAATCTCAATCTCTTGATGTTCCAGGTGCTACTGCACTAGCTCAGGATACTTCATTTGTGATATCAATCCTATGGCTATAGCCAGAACACTAAAGTTTGTCAATAAGACTGCATGTACTGATTTGAAACATGACCATTGTTTTCACTTAAAAACTGGGAAGAGAAGGCTTGGCAGGGAGCCACATCCTTTCCTGGCATTACTTAGATGACCTTTAATGTGCTTGATCAGGATATGAGTCACTGTTTCTGAGAATTGGAGTTCTTGCAGAGTGGTCACCTTGTTGGAAGGGAACTGAAGATGTAATTCTTTAGTCACACCTATATGATCTCAGTGTTTGCTGTAAATTAGACAGAAAAAAATTAAATCAAAATAAAATAATCTGAAACTTAATACTTGAGGCGATAAATATTTCCTGTTTAAACAAAGAGAAATGCTCTATAGTCAAATATAACATTATTTTTTGTTGTTGTCCCTTGTCCATAAAGAATAAAAAAAAGAAGAATTTCCAACTATTAGTCTCTGTTCTAGCTTTTTGAACGTCTTTCTCAATTGTATGAAGTTAGGTATACTTCTGCTTGCATTCAATTATGTAAGTGTTAGAATATATAGAACCTTATCTGTCAGTGTTGCTAGCAGAATAAAAGAAGAGTAAGGAAAGAAATGGAGAGTTGATGAATATTTAATAATGCTTTTAATCAGTCTCACCAAATAAACATTTCTCAGGCTGCTTTGCAAATGAGATTTCCCTATCATAGGAGCTTGCAGATATATTTTTCCTTTTCCCCAGTGAAAATATTGGGAGTCTGGTTGGACTGGTAAATGATTTTATAATCATTAATGAATTTTAATGACTGACAACTTAAAGTAAACAAAAATAATATTGAAATATGCTTTCTTGATGAAGTTGCTATCAAAATGTACATTGCATATTTTCCTAAAGTATTCACTTAATAAAGGCATAATCTTTTACATTTTGATGTTTAGTTTATATGATTCCTTATATATTCCCTAATCACTTTAATTGGCACATTTAGTAGTTGTGGAAATCAGTAAACAGCAGAGATAAATGCCAGCCATAGGACACAAGCTATAAAGATTCTTTCAGATCATGATTAGATTTGAAATGTTAATGAGTTTGCTGTGACCAGAGATGACCAAAGATGATCAGACTTCCTAGGAAGTCTAAAAATGATAAGACTTCTAAGAGATTTAGTGATGCCTCTTTCAGTAAAAGTAAAGAAAAATGAGCCAGGTATGCCATAGCTGAGAAAAAAAAAAAAAGAATTCCATTATATAAAGTATTGTTGAAAGGCAAGGCATTATGTTACATGAAGCCAACAGCACATATCCGGAACTAACTGGATATTTTGTGGTTTGATCCACTGCCTTCAGGATCACTAGGGATGTCCTAATTGGACCTTGAGAAGTCAAAGGAAATTCTTACAGATATCCATTTGTTCTCATGGTGACCAATATTAATCCCTTATAATTTTTGCACTCGTTAGAAAATAGCTCTCCAATATGAGAGCAAAGATTTCTTCAAAGCACACTGGATTGGATTCCATAGGGTTTCTAGAAAGACACTGAAAGGGCACACTGATTTTGATATTGTTTTACTATATAGTAGTGTGTGTGTGTGTGTGTGTGTGTGTGTGCGCTCACGCGCGTGCGTAAAATAGATAATTGATTACAAAAAGACTCTTTTCACTTTTATTTTTATGGTAACTTGTGTTATATGGAGGAAATGAGTTCTGCACATAGAAAATCAGAAGAAATACCACTTCTGCATTTGGGCCACCATGTACTCTCCCTTCATAAGTAACTATGACTTACTTAATGACTTTATCTGACTTAAAAAAAAAATCAAGTACTGAGGTGCGTGGGTGGCTCAGTTGGTTAAAAGGCTGACTCTTGATTTTGGCTAAAGTCATGATCTCAATTCATGAGTTCGAGCCCCATATCTAGCTCTGTGCTGACATCACAGAGCCTGTTTGGATCCTCTGTCTCCCTCTGTCTCTGCCCCTTCCTCATGCGTGCACATGTGCACACACATGTTCTCTTTCTTTCTTTCTTTCTCTCTCTCTCTCTCAACAATAAACATTTAAAAATTAAAAAAAGCAGGTGCTATTGATGGTGGAGGTGGTTGGGGAGCTGTCTACAACATTTGTAAATCAAATACCACTTGCTATAAACATATCTGTTTCACAGTAGATATTTTAAATCACAGTAGCCACAACTTTTCCAAAAGGACAGTGTTTGAATCCAAATTCTACCACAAAGGAATGTAGACAGCATTTTGGGCTTAGTACTGTACTTTGACCTGAGTCATGCTAAACAGTAGCTTCCAGTTCACTATCATGGATTGGAAATATTTCTCTGAGGCCCTTTGTAAGCCGGATTGGTAAGGACCGGCAGGGATAAATCTATTGGAGAATAATTCTAAATCTTTTCCAGTACCCGTGTTCTTCTTAAATCTTCTGCAATTCTTCTCAATCTTCCAGATTCATTTTCCAGAAGTTTTCAGATGACTTTTGATTGGAAGGCTTAAAAAAAAAAAACCTTTCTGGGTTTTCATCAGAAAATTACATTTACAGTTTTACTCTGAAAGTGTTTATCTATAGAATTACCCATGAGTTCATCTCCTAGGTTAGTTCCACCTTTCACCTCAATCAAGAAAAAGTCATCTTTTATGGCATAATCCAAAATCCATATACCCCAGAGAGGTGCTGACCAGTCATTGTGTGCTGTTAAGAAGGATCTGAAATTTTATCTTTTCAACAGCTAAGAATTTGAAAGATAGACAAGTTTTGCCTTCATCCTATACTAACATTTTTTTTAAAAAAAGCCACCTTAGCAGAGATTGAAGAGAAGCAAAGGATTATTCTCTCACTTTAAAAAATGCTCTCTAAGCCAAAGCATAAGAGACTGTTAAAAACTGAGAACAAACTGAGGGTTGATGGGGGGTGGGAGGGAGGGCAGGGTGGGTGATGGGTATTGAGGAGGGCACCTTTTGGGATGAGCACTGGGTGTTGTATGGAAACCAATTTGACAGTAAATTTCATATATTAAAAAAATAAATAAATAAAATTAAAAAAAAAATAAAAAAAAAATGCTCTCTATACAATCCAATTTATTTAAATATCTCTTGGCCAACTCAAAACAAAGAGGGAGACAGAGAAGACATTTTGGTTCAAAAAGGGCAGTGCCTAAATAGTTACTGTAAAGAAGATTTGTTCCTAAATAAAATACTTAATAAAAGTATGAATTAATGGATATAAGAAGACAACCTTCAAAACATCTAGCTTTTTATTTTTATTATTTTAAAAATGAATAGTTGTTAAGTAAAACTGTAAATTTTATTGATAAAAACTGGTTCTGGAGAGGTTTTTTTATAGACTTTCTTTTAAAGCAGTTACGGTTGAGAGAAAAAAATAAGTGGAAGGTACAGAGATTTCTATATACCCTCTGTCCCCCAATGTGTGCACAGCCAACATGATTGGACCATTTCTTAACAACCAATCGACCTACATGGACATAACACTGTCACCCAAGTTCACAGTTTACATTAGAGTTCACACTTGATGTTGTACATTTCTATGGGTTTTGAAAAATGCATAATGACATGTATCTACCATTTCAAAATAATGCAGAGTAGTTTCACTGCCCTAAAAATTCTCTCTGCTTTGCCTATTCACCCCTCCCTGGCACCTAGTCACTGGCACTACTAATCGTTTGGTAATTTACAATTATCTCCAGAGCACCCTGGGAGAGTCTTAAATCACCCCCATAAGTAGAGATAAGGGAGAGTCTGAAGAGAGAGGCAGGCCACTCCAGGTTGGTAACTGGCAGTTTAATAAGCAAAAGGAACTTGTATACAAAGCTTGTCTTGGGCAGCAGCAAATGAATGGATCCCTGCACCTACCTGCCAAATCTTAACTGGGTTCAGTCACATATACCGTGTAAGTGTTATCAACACCACATCATTATCTCAAGGCCATGTCCTTGGAACAGCTTCTGGGAGTGGGAAAGATAAGCAGAACCCACATTTCAAAGACAAAGGATGGGGTGAGGAGCCTCTAATCATTTGGGTCTGGCTCACTTGTCAACTGGCAGTTATATATTTTCCCAACATCCTTTTACTGTCTCCACAATTGTGCCTTTTCCAGGATGTCATATAGTTGGAATAATAAAATATTAGACTTTTCAGATTGAATTCTTTCACTTAGTAATATGTACTCAACTTTCTTTCAAATCTTTTTCTGGCTTGACAGCCCATTTCCTTTTTAACACTGAATAATATTCCACTGTCTGGGTGTACCTCAATTTATTTACATATTCATTACATATTCACCTACTCAAGGACATCTTCATTGCCTCCAAGTTTTGGCAATAATAAATAAAGCTGCCATAAACATCCCTGTGCAGGTTTTTGTGTGGACATAAGTTTTCAACTCCTTTGGGTAAATATTGAGAAGCACAACTGTTGGGTTGTATGGTCAGATTATGTTTAGTTTTGTAAGAAATTTCCAAAATGTCTTCCATAGTGGCTGTACCATTTTGCATTCTCATTAGCAATGAATGAGAATTTATGTTACTCCATATCCTCCTCAGCACTTGGTATTGTTAGTGTTTTGGATTTTGGCCATTCTAATAGATATGTTGTAGATCATTGTTGTTTAAATACATATGGTATGGAATATCTTTTCATATGCTTATTTGCTATTTATATATCTTCTTTGCTTAGGCGCCTGTTCAAGTCTTTGGCACATTTTTAAATCAGGTTGTTTTCTTATTGTTGAATTTTAAGAGCCATTTGTATATTTTGCACAATAGTTCTTTCTCAGAAATGTGATGTGCAAATATTTTTTCCCAATCTGTCGCTTGTCTTATTCCCTTGACAGGGCCTATCACAAAGGAGTTGTTTTAATTTTAATTAGGTCATTATCAATTCCTTCTTTCATGAATCATTCCTTTAGTGTTATATCTAAAGTCATCACCATACCTGAGGTTATTGAGGTTTTCTCCTATGTTATCTTGGAGTTTTATAGTTTTGCATTTTATATTTAGGTCTATAATGCGATTTGAGTTAATTTTTGTTAAGGGTATAGGTCTATGTCTGGATTAAGTTTTTTTACATGTGGATTTCTAGTCGTTCCAGGACCGCTGTTGAAAAGACTGTATTTGTGTCATTGTATTGCTTTTGCTTCTTTGTAAAGTTGATTGTATTTATATGGTTCTATTACTTGACTTTTTATGCAGTGCCATTCATCTGTTTGTCTATTCTTTCACTGATAAAACATTGTCTTGATTTCTGTAAGCTTGTAGTAAGTCTTGAACTTGGGTAGTGTCATCTTCTGGCTTTGTTCTTTTTCTTCAATATTGTATTTGGCTATTGTGGGTTTTTGTCTGTTCATAAAATATAGAATTATTTTGTTGATATCTACCAAATAACTTTCTGGGATTTTAATTGGAAATGTTGAATCTGTAGATCAAGTTAGAAAGAAATGACATCTTGCCAATATGTCATGAGTCTTCCTGAGCATGGAATATTGCTCCATTATTTGTTATTTTGATTTCTTTCATCAGTTTCATAGTTTTCTATGTATATGTCTTGTACAGATTCTTAGATTTATACCTAAGTATTTCATTTTGTGGGATGCTAATGTAAATGGTATTGTGTTTTTAGTTTCAAATCCCACTTATTCATTGCAGGTATACAGGAAAGTAAATTACCTTTGTATCCTACAATCTTGCTATAATTACTTTTTACCTCCAGGGTTTTTTAAATTGATTCAGATTTTCTACATAGAAATAATATCATCTGTAAAAATAGACAGTTTTATTTCAGCTTTCCCAATTAGTATAGCTTTCTTTTATTTCCTTTTCTCGTCTTATTGCATTAACTTGTACTTCCAGTTCTGATGTTGAAAAGGAGTGTTAGGAAGGAATGCCCTTGCCCTATTCTGAATCTTAATGGGAAAGCTTTGAGTATCTTACCAGTAAGTATTTTGTTAGCTGCAGGTTTTTTTCTTCCTTTTTTTTTTTCAGCTGTAGGTTTCTTGTAGATAGTGTCAAATTGAAGAAGCCTCTCTCCATCCCTAGTTTGCTGAGAGTTTTTATCATGAATACATATTGCACTTCATCAAGTGCTTTTTCTGTATCTGTTGATATTATCATGTGATTTTTCTTTTTTACATTGTTGATGTGATAGATTACATTAATTGTTGATGTTGATCCAGGCTTCCATACCTGGGATAAATCCAACTTGGTTGTGTGTATAATTCTTTATATATATTATTGGATTCGATTTGTCAGTATTATGTGAGGGATTTTAATCTGTGCTAATGAATAATACAGTCTTGTAATTTTCTTTTCTTGTAATGTCATTCTCTAGTGCTGGTTTTAGAGTAATGTTGGTCTCATAGGATGAGTTAGGAAATATTTCTTTTGTTTCTAGCCCCTGGAAGAGACTGTAGGAAATTGGTATAATTTCTTTTTTAAATGTTTATAGAATTCACCAGTGAACTCCTCTGGGCTTCATGCTTCCTGTTTGGGAAGGATATTAATTACTGATTCAATTTCTTTAATTAATTTAGGTCTGTTCACATTGTTATTTCTTCTTGTGTCAGTTTTGGCAGATTGTGTCTTTCAAAGAATTGGTCCATTTCATTTAGGTTATCCAGTTTGGGAACATAGAGTTGTTCATAATAGTCCTTTATTATTCTTTTGATATGATAGGATCAATAGTAATAGCCCCCTTTCCTTTCTGATACTAGTAATTTGTTTCTTCTTCCCTCCCCCCCCCCCCCCCCCCCCCCGGTTACCCTGGTGAGAGGACTTCTAATTTATTTATTTATTTTTTCAAAGAATTGCCTTTTGGTTTTGTTGATTTTCTCCATTGATTTAGTCCTTTCAACGTCCTTGATTCATGTTCTAATTTTTAATTATTTCTTTTTCTTCTTCTTCTTTTTTAATGTTTTATTTATTTTTGAGACAGAGAGAGACAGAGCATGAGCAGGGGAGGGGCAGAGAGAGAGGGAGACACAGAATCCAAAGCAGGCTCCAGGCTCCGAGCTGTCAGCACAGAGCTTGATGTGGGGCTTGAACCCACGAACTATGAGATCATGACCTGAGCTGATGTCAGATCTTAACCAACATAGCCACCGACACGGGTTTAGTGGGGTTTTTTTGCTTTTTTTTTTTTTTTTTTTTAGCATTTATTTATTTTTGAGAGACAGAGAGAGACAGAGTGTGAGTGGAGAAGAGGGAGAGGGAGACACAGAATCCCAAGCAGGGTCCAGGCTCTGAGCTGTCAGCACAGAGCCCGACGCGGGGCTCAAACTTCTTAGCCGTGAGATCATGACCTGAGCCGAAGTCGGACGCTCAACCGACTGAGCCACCCAGGCACCCCTCTTTTTCTTCTTTTTTAATGGTTTATTTATTTATTTTGAGATAGAGAAAGTGAGTGAGTAAGTGTGTGCAGGAGGGAAGGAAAGAGAAGGATGGAGAGAGAGAATCCCAAGTAGGCTCCACGCTGTCAGTGCAGAGTCTGATACAGGACTCATAACTCATGAACCGTGAGATCATGACCTGAGCTGAAACCAAGATTCTGATGCTGAACCAGTTGAGCCACCCAGGCGCCCCGTATTTTTTATTCTTCTTATTTTAGCATTAATTTGCTCTTATTTTTCTAGTTTCCTACATTGGAAGCTTAGTTTATTGATTTTAGATAGTTCTTGTTTTCTAATACATACATTCAATGCTATGACCTTCCCTCAAAATAATGTTTTCACTGCATCCCACAAATTTTGATAGGTTGTAGTTTACTTTTCATTTAGTTACAAATATTTTATAATTTCTCTTGATCTTCCTTGACTCATGTGTTCTTTAGAAGTATGCTGTTTATTTTCCACATATATTGGGATTTGCCAGCTACTTTTCTGTTTACTGACTTCTAGTTTAATTCCATTGTAGTCTAAAAGCAGACATTGTATGATTTTTATTCTTTTAGATTTTTTAAAGTATGCTTTATGACCCAGAATGTGGTCTGTCTTCTTGAATGATCCTTGTAAGTCTGAGAAGAATGTATAATCTGCTGCTGTTAGATGAAGTAGTCTGTGTATGTCAGTTATATCTGATTGTTGGCATTGTTGAACTCAACTATATCCTTACATATTTTCTGTCTGCTAGATATGTCCATTTCTGGTAGAGAGTTAAAGTCTCCAACTATGATAGTAGATTCATTTATTTCTCCTTGAAATTGTATCATTTGTTGCCTCACATATTTTGATGCTCTTACATATTTTGATGCATAGATGTTAAGAATTATTATGTCTTTATTGCTGACCCCCTTAACATTATTTAATGTTCCTCTTTACCCCAGATAACTTTCTTTGCTCTGAAATTAGTTCTATCTGAAATTAATGTAACTACTCCTGCTTTCTTTTGATTAGTGTTAAAATTGGTGTGTCTTTCTCCATTCATTTACTTTAAATCTATGTGTGTTTCTACATTTAAAGTGGGTTTCCTATAGAAAACATATCATTGGATATAATTTTATGATCCATTCTGAAAATATTTTGTCTTTTATTGTTGTATTTAGACCATTGAACTTTAAAGTTCAAATTGATATGGTTGTAACAATATCTACCGTATATTTTACTGTTTTTTTTAATTTCTTGCCTTTGTTCTTTCCTCCTATTTTTGTCTTCCACTATTTTTCTGACTTTTGTGGTTTCAAAATGAACATTTGAAATTATTCCATTTTCTCTCCTTTTTAGACAGTTGTACTTTTTTTTACTTTTTTTTGGTGATTCACCTATAATTTGCAGTATATATTTACAAATAATCGAAGTCGACTTTCAAATGACACTATATCGTATACAGGATGTATGTATATGTATACACACACACACACACACACACACAGAGTTGACCTTTGAAAAACATAGGTTTAAACTGTGTGGTCCCTTTCACTTTGATTTTTTACATTACAGTACTATAAATGTATTTTCTTTTACTTATGATTTTCTAAATAGCATTTTCTTCTCTCTAGCTTACTTTACCATAAGAATACAGTATATAATATGTATAACATGCAAAATGTATGTTAGTTGATTGTTTTTGTTGTTGGTAAGGCTTCCAGTCAATAGTAAGCGGTACTGGTTAAGTTTTTGAGGATTCCAAAGTTATACACAGATTTTTAACTGAATGGGGATTGGTGCCCCTAACCTCCAAGTTGTTCAGGGGTCAATATATACAATATATATATTTATACACATGAACACAAATATATAATATGTATACATAGTAAACACATTGTTGCTCCTATTATTTTAAACAAACTGTTATCTGTTAAATCAATTAAGGACTTGAGAAGTAAGTGCTTTTATTTTATTTTCACTTATTCCTTTGATCCTCTTCATGTTCTCTATTTTTAATGTTTCTGATCTATATAATTTTCCTTCTCTCTCAATAACTTGTTTTACACTTCTTACAAGGCAGGTCTACTGGCAATAAATTTCTCAATTTTTGTTTGCCTGAGAAAATATTTCTTCTTCACTTTTGAAAGATCATTTCTCAGGGTACAGAATTGTAGGTTGGTGGGTTTTTTTTTCTCTCAACACTTTAAATATTTCACTCTCATTGCTTGCATGGTTTCTGAGGTGAAGCCAGATATAATTCTTATCTTAGCTTCCCTATAAGTAAGGTGTTTTAGTCCTGTGGCTTCTTTCAGTGTGTTTTTTTTTTTTTTTTAATATTTGATTTTCTGGAGTTGTATATGAAGTGTCTAGGTGAATTTCCTGAGCATTTATCCTGCTTGATGTTCTCTGAGCTTCCCAGTTCTGTGTTTTCGTATCTAACATTAATTTGAGGGGGGGAAATCTCAGTAATTATTGCCTCAGGTATTGCTTTTGGTCCTTTCTCTGTTTATTCTCCTGTTGGGATTCCCAATATGTGTATGTTACATTTTCTGTAGTTATCCTACAGTCCTTGGGTATTTTGTTCTTTTTTTTTTTTTTGTCTTTTTTCTCCTTACTTTTCAGTTTTGAAAATTTCTATTGAGATATCCTCAAGATCAGAGATTTTTTTTCCTCATCCATGTCCAGTCTACTAAACAGCTCACACAGTTATTTTTTCATTTCTATTGTAGTGTCTCTTTTACCTCCAGGATTTCTTTTTGATTCTTTCTTAAAATTTCCATCTCTTTGCTTATTTTGCCTATCTGTTCTTACATGCTCTCTACTTTATCATATCTACTTTTAGTCATAGTTGTTTTAAATTTCCAGTCTGTTTCCAATACCCTGGACATATCTGAGTCTGTTTCTGTGCTTGCTGTATCTTATCAAACCATGTGGGGTTTTTGCCTTTTATTATACCTTATAATTTTCTATAAGTGAACATTAATTAAAAGGAACTGCAATAAATGGACCTTTAGTAATGTATTGGTAAACTGTCCTATAGTTCTGTGAATAATAAACCTATGCCTCTGGCCTGTGAACTTCACAAGTACTTCTCAGTTTTCCTGCACCATTAGGTGGGACAGGTGGGCCAACATGGGATGGAGGTGGGCATTTTTCTCCTTCCAGGTTGGTTAGGCTCTGAAAAAAATCCCTGTAATTTATGGTCTCAGAAAACAGGTTTTTTTTTTGTTTGTTTGTTTTTTTGTTTTGTTTTTCAGAGCAGACCTTGTGAAGAACAGAATGCTCTGGCATATTTCAAAATGATTCCTTTTTCCCTATCCTTGCCAGAAAGTAGAGGGGAGTTTTTCCTAATATTTATTATGAGGACCTGGTAGAGTTCCTGGAGGTAAAACTCATGAAGCTGGGGGGCTTTCTTTGGCCTAGATCTCCCTGGAGTTTTTAACTCTCAGACTTACCCACACTGAGTTTCCAGCAATTTGTCAATTTAAAGTTTAGATTTCCTGTCCTTGGTACTGTGTCCTGCAGAGGTTCCCGCTCAGGGGTTTCTGCTACAGTAAGTTGTGATTCATCTCTGTCTCTAATTTGGGGAACAGTGGTTTGTTCTGTGACCTCATTTCTCTGATGAATCCAAGAATGATTATTGATTTTTCAGTTTGATTATCTTTTTACTTGTTGTTTGGACAGAGTGATGATTTCCATTACATGCTAGACTGGAAACTAGAATTCCCAACTAACTTTTTAAAATCCAATTTTGTTTTTCTTAAAATAAGATTAAAATCTAGTAGGAGCATTTTTGAAATATTAAATATAAGTGATAAGTACCCCTTTTGTTCTACAACTCCCTTATAAGAGTAGTCCTTCATAAATACGTCACCCTTTTTCATGTACATTTTGCATTTTTTAAACCATCCCTTTATTTAAAAAAATTAATGTTGTTTTTATTTTTGAGAGAGACAGATTATGAGCAGGGAAGGGCAGAGAGAGAGGCAGACACAATCTAAAGCAGGCTCCAGGCTCCAAGCTGTCAGCATAGAGCGTGACATGGGACTTGAACCCACAAACCATGAATCAACCTGAGCCAAAGTCAGATGCTCAACCAACTGAGCCACCCAGGCACCCCTGAACCTTCCCTTTATTTAAAGGTTATCCAAGATTAATGAAGGCAACTAGGGCTACGAAGAGGCTTGGATGGGCATGCTGATAAATCCCCACTCTCTCTTTGGAGCTAATTCTCTTTGTGTGGGAGGGGGAATTTCTTGTATGAAAATTTCTACTTACAGTGTAACACTTTTTCCATCTTTTGTCAGTTATTAAAATATTTAGTGCTTCATTGGTTAATCCCATAAATCTTCCTGAATTTATATACATTTTGGAGTATCACTCAAATATTGTCAGTGGACCATGATTTAGTCTAATATTCTTTAGTGAGTTTTATATACCTTGTAAAGATATGTTCTACTAATGACACTCAGAAAGTGAAAGATGTTGTATATTTGAATAGTTTCTTATGCAGCATAGGCTTTCTGGATAAACCATTTCACTGGCAGATGGTATAGCTTGATGGCCAAGAGCCCATTTTCAGTAAGCAGACCTTTATTAACCATATTATGACTCAGTTTCCTCAAGCAGGACTTATATAGAACCCACTCATTCTAATGATTTAAAATCTTATTTGTAGAGTGTTCAAAATAGTGTCAGGTATGTAGCAAGTGATTAATGGATACTAATTATCAATAACCAAAACAGTAATATGGTTATAGTTAGGTTGGTAGGAAATTGGAGGCAAAACATATGGATTAACCTGATATCTTGGGCCTAGAAAGATGGAGCTCTTAGATATTGATTTATTCAGCAAATATTTATTATGTGTCAGACACAGTATTCCATGCTGGGGTTATAAATAACTGTGATATAATTTGATTGTTTTAAAAGAGACACATAAAATCTACTCTGGAAGCACTGTGCAGGGATTAATTAATTCTGTCTAGGAGAGTCACAGACGACTTCACAGAGGAAAAAGGCATTGGAATTAGGTCTCTAGAGATGTGTAGGAATTAGCTAAGGAAAGAATGAAAAAAAGATAAAAAGAGACTTTCCAGGGAGATAGCACAGTGTGAACAAGAGAATGAGGCATGAAAGTGCCTGGGGTATTAAGGAAATAATGGATAGTCTTTCCTGACTGGTTGGCAGAGTATAGAAGGGAAATGTTAAGCAATGAGTCTGGAAAAATCAGTTGAGGACACACTATGAAGGACTTCTAATACTTTGCAAAATACTTTAAATTATACTGAAAACAGTAAGAACCTAATTGAGAGTCCCACATGTATTGTTCTGCTCAATCACTCATTAATGTATTCATTCCTTCAAGGAGTACTTATTGAACAGTTAGTAAGCACCTGTCCCATTCTAGGCACTGGGAATTGAGCAGTAAGCAAAAGGCAAAATGCCTTTCCTTTATAGTCCTCACACCTAGCATAAAATAGCAGACAATGAGCAAAAATATAAAATAAAATAAAACAGTTATCAAAGGCAATAAATGCTAATGTGAAAAATAAATCTGAGAAGAGAGATAGGCAATGTTGAAGGTAAAGCTGCAATTTTACATACGACAGCCAAAGAAGGTATTGGTTAAAAGGTAACATGTGAGCCAAACATGAAGGAGGAAGGACATGACCCGTGTGGATGTCTGGAGAGAACAGCAAATGGGAAGGCACTGAGATAAAAATGTGCCTGATATGGCCAAGGAGCAGCAAGAAGTATTGCTGGAGCAGAGTAATCAAGGGAGAAAGAAGTAAAACATAAGGCAGAAAGATGATAGAGAAGAGAGGTAACAAATGAAGATCACAAAGGACCTTGTGGGCCATTTTTAGAATTACACTTTAGTCTGTGCAGAGAATGACGTGACCTGACTTCTATTTTAAAAGAATCACTCTGACTGCTATGCAGAGAATAAGCAAGTATGCGGGGGAGGTGAAGGGTAGAATTATGGAGGAGAGTCAAGAGACTGCTGGAAAAATCAGGCAAGAAAGGATAATGGTGTTGGTGGTAGTTGTAGAGAAGGTGACAAGAGAAAATGATCTGGAAATATTTTAGAGTAAAAGCCAACGGGGTTTCATAATGGGTTAACTTGACTGTGAGGCGTTAGAGAAAGTCTCCATCTTGGCTTGACAGTTTTCAGCCACTTGCCACAGTCTTAAGGACAACTTTGGGTGTTTCACTGCAAATCAGTATGTGGAAACAGACTATATATAATACAAATTTTTAAAATATAATACAAATGCAAGTAAAAACATTTAAAAATATGAAGTTCATAAATTACTTACAGTAATAATACTCATTAAACTGTGCTTCATTTCCTCTAAGAGATAACTAAAATCTTGTTAGGAATTCTGTACTGTTTTTCCCTTGATATAGGATTCTGCATTCTCTCGCCTTGGTGAAAGTCATATAATCTATTTCAAGAAGATAATTTTTCTCCCCTGATGAGGATACAATTGTGGCAAAATTATAGACACTCTTTCATTTACTAAGGAGCACATTCATCTCAGTAGACTTAGACTGGGTTACGCCTAGGGGCAAATCCAAGTTTTAAGGCTCCTGAAGTTTACAATGCGAGACCTTCTTTAGGAAAATATACATAATTATATTTTTAGTGCTCCTCTCAGAACCTTGGCATACACCTGTATAAATGAGGACCTAAATTATGCTTCTTTAGTGACAAAATAAGCCTGATTTTGTAGTATCAGTTCCCCAATTCACCAAGGACTAATCTTAGTCTGATCACTTAACAGGATCCATGAGCCCTGGGGTCAGAAAGTGCTCTGATCTGAGCTGGTCTATGATTTTGAAAGAAAATTGTTGTGCAGTGTAAGGGCATTTTGGTATTATAGGTTATAAATCAGGATTCTTCAAAATTGCTTTCTTGTCATTTTCCTATTCTTAAATAAGCATCCTTTGATATGGAATTATTTTTAGAACATTATCTTTCCATGCAATGAAAATTACTTTCACATACTCTCTTCAAATGAAAAACTGACATGCTTTTCAATTTGGGCATGCTTTCCAACTTTTAAACTTTCCAATCTCTAAATTTATTAAATATCCATGTATGTAGTAAGTGTTCAAAAAACAAAACACTACTGAGAAATTACATTTTACTATCAGCGGACTCTCCATGTCTTTTCTTTTCTTTTCTTTTCTTTTCTTTTCTTTTCTTTTCTTTTCTTTTCTTTTCTTTTCTTTTCTTTTCTTTTCTTTTCTTTTCTTTTCTTTTCTTTTCTTTTCTTTTCTTTTCATGGAGTTGCATGCACTTACAACACAGGAACTCATATGGGGCAAATTAGTATCCCTAAAGCACCAGATAAGTTCTTGCTTCCTATGAAGTGGTGACTCACGGGTGGCTGCAGACTTTTGTGGTTTCCATCAAGAAATGCTGCTGAGGCTCTTCATCTGTATGCATCACTGAAAAATATTTTTACCATTGATTTTCCTCTGGCATTGATTTACCACCTGACGCCATCAATAATGAGGTTTGTGAGCTGATTTCTTAGGCTGTCTGGGAATTTTTAAAAATTTCTTTCTCTCCTCTTTCTTCTTTCTTTCTTTCTTTCTTTCTTTCTTTTCTTTCTTTCTTTCTTTTCTTTCTTTCTTTCTTTTCTGGCACAAGAGTTGCTGGTAGTAAGTAGTAAAGCAGGAAGAACAACTGATCATTTGAACTTGAAAATTTGCAGCTAACCAGTCGATTCCACTAAGTCATTTCTCCCAGTCCTTTTCCCCTTCCCTCTTATTACCTATCGCTTTATTACTTGATGGGAAGCCTTCCATCGGTTGGCCTTCTGAGTATTGCTGTTTTTCAGTTTGGTATGCATTGGAATGCAAATTAAATGGGACAATTATCTGTGGTAAAGTGTTTTCTTGATGCTTGGAAGAATGCTTTTTCTTTTGCTTCCCTTAAAAATTTGAAGGCATCTAAAAAGCTGATTCAACTCAAGTACTTAGTGAAAAACCAATTCTGTAAACTATGCCACTTTCATTTATTGAAGTTAGCCCATGTTTGGGCCTAAAGGGAGAATTTTCTGAAACACATGTCTATTTCACTGTGGCAGAATGCTTTCCTTTACAAAACAATAATATGGCGAAAAAGTAGAAAGTAGATAGTCAGCATTCCCACATCCCTTGTAAAATAAAATGAAAATGCAGATACCCTTCTGTCAAGGTCTGATCCTGGACCAAATTATATACCAAAATTTGACAAAGCACGTTCTGGGAGATATATATTCATTATTATGCATGAACTTAACTAAATATTGATCACTCTGAGTGAAACAGATGGAAACAGCCATTTTTCTGGGTTTCAGATATTGAATTATGAGAAGTCAGGGGAAAAATTCTCACTGACAGGTCAAGACAAAATAATTTAAAAAACAAGATAAGAAAGGATATGATTTTATGTACAATATATCTATTTAAAAATAATTCTCTTTTTTTGTCTCCATACATTTTTGAAGACTTCAACCATAATAGATGACTTTTATTGAAAACATAGTTTAGACATGAAGAATTCCTAGTATTTCACCCTTTTATGAAGAATGCATATAACCATCTATTTCAATTAATTATATGTACTTACATCAAAATATTTTTTACATATTCATTTTATCTTTTAATTAGTTATAAATTTAACAACTTGGGGCACTTGGGTGGCTCAGTGAGTTAAGTGTCCAACTTCGCCTAGGTCATGATCTCGTGGTTTGTGAGTTTGAGCCCCACATCATCAGTGGGGAGCCTGCTTGGGATTCTCTCTTTCTCCCATTCTCTGTCTGCCCCTCCCCTACTTGTGTATGCTTTCTCTATCTCAAAAATAAATAAATAAACTTAAAAAAATTAACAACATTTGTTTAGACTGTGTACTTTTTTTTATTTTAATTTTTTTTAACATTTATTTATTTTTGAGACAGATAGAGACAGAGCATGAACAGGGGAGGGGCAGAGAGAGAGGGAGACACAGAATCGGAAGCAGGCTCCAGGCTCTGAGCCATCAGCCCAGAGCCCGACGCGGGTCTCGAACTCATGGACCGCGAGATCGTGACCTGAGCTGAAGTCGGATGCTCAACCAACTGAGCCACCCAGGCGCACCTAGACTGAGTACTTTCATATGTAATTTCATATGTAACATACATCTGCATCACCCATGTGAAAGATCCCTGGAACTGCATAACGCACAACTTGGACAACTCTCTCCTATGGCCCTGATATCCTCAGAAGCAAGATTGATAAGCCATTGGTATTTAAATACTTGATTTCATTAAAGACTGCTAGATTGTTCTCTCGACCAGCATGTGCCCTCCTACCAACATTTAATACTATCCTATTCTGTAGTTTGGGACAGCATTTAATGTTATCTTTCTGGCATTTGCCATTCATGTGAACCTGTATCATGTAGTCCTCTCCTTATTTGAAGTTACTGTTTTTCTCTGATACTAGAACCTAGCCACCTTTTATCTCCCCAGCGTTTTCTCACAGTCTCATATTAAGTTCCAGGATTCACCATCGTCCCTGTTGCTTCTGAGACTTCTCCTGGGTATGGTTTAGAGGAAGAAAATGGACCTAATGAGCTAACTCTAGATCACCATTGTTTTGGAAACATGCATTGTCCAGTATGTATGTGTATGTGTATATACAAATATTAAATTTGAATCTGCTTGAGTGATCTTATTGTTTAATCAAGCTGTGTTTTTTAATCTACCTCAGTTCTATTTCTTTTTTTTTTATTTATTTTTTATTTTTATTTATTTATTTTTTATTTATTTTTTTATTTTTAAAATTTTTTTTTAACGTTTATTTATTTTTGAGACAGAGAGAGACAAAGCATGAACAGGGGAGGGGCAGAAAGAGAGGGAGACACAGAATCTGAAACAGGCTCCAGGCTCTGAGCTGTCGGCACAGAGCCCGACACGGGGCTCGAACCCATGGACCATGAGATCATGACCTGAGCCGAAGTCGGACGCTTAACCGACCAAGCCACCCAGGCGCCCCTACCTCAGTTCTATTTCAAAAGGAATCACCTGTTTTGAGTGTAGTGAATATCTTCTGCATTCTTCTGAGTCCCTTTATATATTTTTTTAGGTTTGTTTATTTTGAGGAAGAGAGAGAGAGCACGTGCATGTATATGTGAGTGGGGAGAGGCAGAGAGAGACAGAGACAGAGATAGAGAGAGAGAGAGAAAGAAAGAGAATCCCAAGCAGGCTCTGTGCTGTCAGTACAGAGCCCAACACAGGGCTCGAACTCACAAACCATGAGATCATGACCTGAGCCAAAAATTAAGAGTCAGATGCTCAACCAACAGAGCCATCCAAGTGCCTGTGAGCCTCCTTAGATGTGTTGCTTTCTTTTGTGTAGGTATTGACTCTCAGATCCAACTTCTGGGATGCAATGAGCAGCAACAATCCCACTATCGAAGATAGATACAGGTAACCAGTTGGTTTGTCAAGTGCTCATCCCCTCTCAAGGTAACAGGAAAAAGCATCCCTACACCATTTGTCTGGAAAGACTAAGGCTCTCCCAGCCTCTGCTGCAACAAATATTTAGTGTTCCCTGTCAACATCCTTCTGGCATAGTGGCCAATTTGATCATCCTTGCAGCTATGCTCATGGAGGATGCCCTGCCCACTCTCTCACAGATTTACAGATTGCTGAACACCAAGCAGCAGTAAGAGGGAGAGAAAATTTAAGAAGGAAGGTACAACAAGGTCAAATTCTGAAAGAATTTTTTTTAGAAAGCAATATGAAAATTCAAAAAAAATATCTTTGAAGTTTGTTTGGCATTTTGGAAGTGATTCATACTTTTTCCATAGTAATGTCATAAGATTTTAGAATAAAGAAAAAGGTACTAGAATGAAGATATAGAAACTGCTAACAAGAACTGTTCTTCCTATGGAATTTCTGATAAAAATGATAGGCAGGTATAAAAAATGCAGATTGCTAGAGGTAGGCATAGGGTCAGGGGTCAAGAGATGTTTTTAATTTTATTGATAGGCGATTTTGAATATGTTATACAGATGGAGCTAGGAGACAGAGCACTTGGAAATATACGAGAGGCAGAGAGTGCCAAGAACACATAGTTCTGAGGTTAGTGGGAGGAAGTCATAATAACTAAGGTGAAAGAATCCATCTTAAACTGAATAAAAGACACTTCTGAGACAGCTGGGAATGAAGTCAGAGTAAGTAAAATTGCAAAGAAATTTATGGATATGGTGGCAAGAAATTGAGGAAATCACATACAGTCTGTTTTCTCAGTAAAGTATGAGGCAGGGTCATTGACAAAGAGAAATGAAGATTTACAGTGGGTGAAGCAATGATGTGCTGGTGCTGCCCAGTAGAGCTAATTGTTCAATTTTCAGGAATTTTGCCAGCCAGTTGTTAAACATGCCCATTATTATAGTGTAAATTACATGAATTTACAGTTAAACAAATTACATTGAAACAAAGGTAATACTCAACATTTATCACTTCTTAATTATTTTACTACACTTTACTATTATCGATGAACTTGAGGTTATTTGTATCTGTTTTGTCTGAGAACAAATATAATATTGTATCTGGTGGAAATACCACAAAAGATAGGCTGTTTAGAATACATTCCTGCCTCACCGTTTAGTGATGTCAAATAGTACCTTGAAAAAGGCCACACTGGGAGTATTTGCGTATTGAAAATCAGCAAATGCTATAGATTAGGGCTTTTTTCATTTGTTTTGTTTTTCAAAGAGCTGTTGATTGATTATATAGTGGCACACATCATTAGTACAGCTTTTGAGGATAACAGCATTTTGAAGGCGCACTCTGAGGAACAGGAAACAGTTGACAACGGATTGATAACGGAGGACCAAAATCCACTGAGCTGGGTTGAAGTTAGGGAATACATTTTAAAGGCAACATATCCTACAAGCAACCCAGGTGTAAAAAGAGCAAAAGTGTTGGGTTGAATCCTTGAGTGCAGTGTCTGGGGTAAATGGGTAGGAGAGCTTGAATGGGAGCATCTTGAGGGCTCAGCCTTTTATAGAGAGTAGTGAATGCAAGAGGAAGCTGGGAGACAAGGGTGGTAGTATGGAACCGGAAACCTTAATGGAAGCCCATATGGTGTTAAAATGATGTAGAGGAAAAGTAAAAAGGATGCAGCATTGTAGTGAAAAAGGATTTTGGGATTTATTATTTTAGTTAGAGTCATTTCCAGCCCCTGGGTGTGATGGTGCTTATGAGTTTATTCAAGTTATCATGATCATAGATGTAGTGGGATTAGCAGAAGAGTCACAAGATTAGATTGCTGAATGAGTTGATCATATGGGCTGAAGGTACCATGGATGATGGCAGGAATTGGAGTGAAGAACTGAGAATGATTTGGAGTTGGAGTGGAGAAATGAGAATGATGCTGAAATCAGACTGGAGAGCAGCTTTGAGCTGGATCAAATAGGTCTGAGTTCCTTGTATGCAGGAAACTCATTCAGTGAGAACTGCTTCTGTGGAAATAGACAGATAGGGGTACTTTACCAGCCACTGTCACCCTTAGAGGCAATAGCTGCTGTGGATGTAGATAGTACATTGGAATGTATAAGGAAAATATATGTATGTTTTTATAAATATATATTACATATATATTGTATATAAATATACAAATAAACTTTAAAATATATATATACACTGTATTTTAAAACATATATATATACTATATTTTAAAACATACACATACATATATATATGTATATTGTATATATGTGTGTGTGTGTGTGTGTGTGTGTATATATATATATATATATATATATATATATATATATATATAATTTATTTTGAGAGAGAGAGAGATCGAGAATGAATCCCAAGCAGGCTCCAAGCAGTTAGCACAGAATGACCTGAGCTGAAATCAAGACCGGGCACTTAAGCTACTGAGCCACCCAGGCACTCCTAAAGAAAATGTATTTTAATGTAAAAACCTTTTTAATGTTTTTCAAAATATGATTTGCTTATAGCCTTTCTGATAAAATTGATCTACAGTTGTGCTAATGGGTTGGGGACAGTGGCAAGGATGTCTTATTTTAAAAAGATTTACTTTTTCTAACCTGCTCATTCCCCACCTCTTCAGGCCACTGCAGAGGGACTTTTTTCTTTTGCTCTTTTGCATGTTCATAAACAATTAAGACAATACTCCACTTCTTTTTCTCTCTCAAATTCTTAAGCATTTTCAAGTTCTTGTTATTATGGCATACTTTCCAGAATTTATTTTAGTATTTGTTATGTTTCATTCCTTTTACTATTCCCTCTAGGTGTCATTTTCCTCTACCACCTTTACTAAGGAAATCATATTGAGTTCTGTAAAGCATTAGCACTCAATTTTGCCTTTCATTTTTTATACAAAGAGCATATATAAAAGATCATTTTATCCTTTAGTATTGCTTCCTCTTATAGAAGTTTTAGCCATTATTTTTGCCAATGTTTTGAAAATAGACACTTAGCTCATATTTCTTAATGATGTACTCTTCAAAATGTGGGTGACATCATTGAACATGTATATTTGTAATAATAAATTTTCCAAAAATTTCTATCTAAATCTCTTGCTTGGTGCTACTCAACAGGGAATCAAAACTCAGCAGTATAACAGATTATTTTTTTCTACATTTTCTCATTCATTATAAATATAGCCATGGTTTTAACAAGGACCAATGGCTTAACCCAAAGGATTGATCTGGGACCCTTTGATAGGTCAGTACATGCATATCAAGGACATCTATTCCTCAAATCTCATTAGCAAAGTGTTTCTTACACAAGGCTATACAAAGATGGAGTAGAAAAGCATCCGTGAGTGTGTGTGTGTGCGCACGTGTATGATTTTGTAAGAAATAATTTCTCTCTTTTACACGCACACTCAAAATCTATTTTATTCTCTACCTGAAGGTAAACACTTATCTGATTATTTAGTCATTCATATTTCTATGTCCTTTTGTCTAATCTTTTACCATTGCTATCTGAAAAGAGTGGGAGTTTTGATAAGCTATCAGAGAAAAGCAAGTAGTAACTTTAAAATCCAGGAAACTGTGGGGTGCCTGCGTAGCTCAGCCAGTTGAGCCTCCGACTCTTGGTTTTGGCCTAGGTCATGATCTCACAGTTCATTAGTTTGAACCCCATGTTGGGCTCTGCACTGACAATGCCTAGCCTGCTTAGGAGTCTCTCTCTCTCTCCCTCTCTCTCTCTCCCCCTCTCTCTCTCCCCCTCTCTCTCTCCCCCTCTCCTGCTTGCGCTCTCACTCTCTCAAAATGAATAGACTTATTTTTTTTTTTTTTTAAATCCAGGAAAGTCTGAATGAATACTTTGGGAAACTTGGGCATCAACACAGTGCTGGGTGCGTCCAAGCTGATGGTTTCACTCCCATAATTATGGGAGGTAGTTTGATATAGTAAAAATGGTAACAGAATTGGGTATTCCACAGTCATGAGTTTCATCTTGGCTTTGCCTTACTCTATGAACTTTGGCAAGGTATTTAGTATTTCTAAATCTCAGATAAGATCTAGGATTTGGAAATAATAGTATTTATCTCAACTGTTTTGGAAAGGATTATATGAGATATTCTGTTAAAAAGACTTGCATGTAGCTGATGTACAGTACGTCTTCAATAAATATGGGTTCCCATGTCTCTAGTGCCTAGGAAGTAAAAGATTGCTTTGCTTTGCAATGATCTATCAAGATGCTAAAATGTTATAGCATCTATATGTATAATTTTCAAAATTGGACTAAACTAACCTTAAAACTTAGTGTTTACAATTCAGATTTCTTTTTTTTTTAATGTTTATTTATTTTTGAGAGACAGAGTGTGGGGGAGGAGCAGAGAGAGGGGGAGACACAGAATCTGAAGCAGGCTCCAGGCTCTGAGCTGTCAGCAGAGAGCCCGATGCCCGGGGGCTCGAACTCACGAACCGTGAGATCATGACCTGAGCTGAAGTTGGATGCTTACCGACTGAGCCACCCAGGCGCCCCTACAATTCAGATTTCTTAAAAGCACGTGTGAACTTTTTTTAAACATTTGTTCATTTTGGGGGGACACCTGGTTGGCTCAGTTGGTTAAGAGTCTGATTCAGCTCAGGTCATGATCTCACCATTCGGGGGTTCAGGCCCTGCGTTGGGCTCTGTGCTGATAGCTCAGAGCCTGGAGTCTGCTTCAGATTCTGTGTCTCCCTCTCTTTCTGCCCCTCCCATACTTGTACTCTGTCTCTCTATCTCTCTCTCTCAAATAAAAACAAAACATTAAAAAATTTAAACATTTATTCATTTTTCAGAGACACATAGAAACAGATCACAAGCGCCAGTGGGGCAGAGAAAGGGGAAGACCCAGAATCCAAAGCAGACTCCAGGCTCTGAGCTTTCAGCACAGAGCCCCACATGGGGCTAGAACTCAGGAACCCTGAGATCATGGCCTGAGCCAAAGTCACACTTAACCAACTGAGCCACCCAGGTGCCCCAAAAACACATGTGAAGTTTAAGAAATACCTACACAAAGTATGAGTGAAAAAGAAAAATTACAGAAATTACACTCTGAAATTCTAATATTCTAGTGACATAGCCATTACAGATGAATTGGTAATATATTTTTCTTATGAAGCATTTGCTGCTTTATTCTTATCCTTGGGAAAATATTCAATTATCTTCATCAAATCATTAAATTATAGATTTTATTTTTGAATCTTAGTTTTTAAATTGTAAAATATTTCATTGCTTCAAGATTATCACTTTTAATCTTAATAACCTAATAACTGTCATTGATCTTATTAAAATATTTTACTTTCCACTCTGCTAGATTAAAATCTTAATGGGGTGTAATAAAGTATTTTTCCTTTTGTTTCAAAGACCTACTAAGATAATAATCATGTACTATTGGTCAATTTAATGTTATTGGAGATGATTTTTTATACATGTTGTATATTATGTGTGCTCTTTCCATCAAATCATGCTTTGGTATGGGTGTTATATCTAAGTGATGAATCACTGGTTTCTCCTCCTGCAGCCAAGACTACACTTTATGCTTTCTAACTTGAGAATTAAAAAAAAATCAGAATTTACACATAACTGATGACACAGTAACACTTTTCGAGAAATAGAGAGAAAACACATACATTAACTTTTCAGTAAAATAAATCATAATTTAAACTTCTAGGTTTCATATTATTTTTGTTCAAAAAATGAACATTAATTACAATATTTTATAGGAAAATTTACCATGCCCTCTATATAAGTAAACTGGCCCTTAGAAGCCAGACATATTTGGAAAGTGGTTCAAGATGGTGGCATTTGTTTTGAACTCACCTCCATCTATAGACACAGTAAGTTTACATTTATATATGGAATAATTTCCTCTGAAAAAGATCTAAAAATTTGATGAACAGAGCCTCCACAACAAAGAATAAAGGGACAACATGGAAATGAGTAGGAGGAGTGACGCAGTCTTGCCAGACAAAAACAAAAATCCACTTTAGGCACAATGATCTACAGTTGGAGGGATATCAAAAATATGGAACTTTACTCTAGGAAGTGAGGAGTATATACACACATCAGGTACTCAACCCCTAGATCCTTTGCAGGAGATATGAGCTCCCAAAATGCCTAGATTTGAGAAGCAACAGGATTACATCTAGGAAATCCATAGAACTAATAGAAAACAAAGAACCTGCCCTTAAAGGGCTCCTGTACAGACTTACTTGCTACAGGACCCAACATAAACACACCAGTTTAAAAGGAACTAAACCATATGTGGAAATCACTTCCTGATCTTAAAACATCTGGTGGGGAGTCAAGAATTTGTTGGGACTTTTTCTAAGGATAGAGACCATTTTTGCAATCTCATTCTAACTTCTAATACCAATGCTTGCAGGTGCTCTTTTGGAACTCTTCTTCTAATCTGTTATGACAAAAGGATGTGTCCCGCTGAAGGCCTTATTCTCCCATATGCCACAGTCACCTACCACAGCCTAGCTGGGTGAGAGCCTTTCCTGCCCCCAAGCTGCAGCTTTAGACTCACTAGAGCAGGCAGTATGCACAGCTCAGACAAGGGATGCCCCTGAATGCCTGGCTCTGGTGATGGTACTTTTGACCCCCATGAGACATCTCCTACAGGAAGTCATTCCTTCAAAACTAGGAGAAGTAGATTATTTGCCTAATATATAGAAAGAGGCAAAATGAGGAGACAGATGAATGTGTTCCAAATGAACAAAACAAAACCTCAGAAAAAGATCTTAATGAAGCAGAGATAAGCAATTTACCTGATAAAGTGTTCAAAGTAATGGTCTTAAAGATGCCTACTGAACTTGGGAGAAGAATGGATAAATGAAGTGAGAAATTTAAAAAAAGAGAGAGACAAAAAATATAAGAAAGTACTAAATAGAAGTTGTAGAGCTGAAGAATATAATAACTGAACTGAAAAATACACTAGAGGGATTCACCAGCAGATTGGATGAAAGAGAAGAAAAGATCAGCAAGCTGGAAGACAGAACAAAAGATCTCACCCAGGCAGAGCAGCAAAAAGAAAAACTAATTCTTTTAATTTATTGTTTTTTAAAATGTTTATTTATTTTTGAGAGCATGAAAATGCAACTGGGGAGGGACAAAAAGAGGGGGACATAGGATTTGAATGTGGGGTTCAAACTCACAAATGGCAAGATAATGACCTGAGCCAAAGTTGGATCCTCAACCGAATGAGCCACCCAGGCACCCCCAGAAAAAATAATTTTAAAAAGTGAAGATGCTTTAAGGGAGCTTTGGAGTAACATCAAGCAAAATAGCATTCACATTATAGAGGATCCAGAAGGAGGGAGAAAGAAAGGGGGAAGAAAAAGTGTTTGAAGAAATAATGGCTGAAAACTTCCTAAACCTGGGGAAAGAAACAGACATACAAGTCCAGGAATTCCAAAGAATTCCAAATAAGAGGAACCCAAAGAGATCTACACCAAGCTGCATTATAATTAAAATGGCAAAAGTTAAAGTACACAGATCTCAAAAGTGGCAAGAGAAAAACAACTTGTTACATTCAAAGGAAACTCCATAAAACTACTAGCAGATTTTTCAGCAGAAACTTTACAGGCCATTGGGGAGTGGCATAACATGTTCAAAGTGCCGAAAGGAAGGAACTTCCAACAAGGTTCTGACCAACAAGGTTATTATTCAGAATAGAAGGGGGCACCACACACGAAAGTAAATTCAAAATGGATTCAAAACTTAAATGTGAGACAGGAAACCACCAAAATCCTAGGGGACTATACAGGCAGTAACCTTTTTGACATCAGCTATAGCAACTTCTGACTAGATATGTCCTCTGAGGTAAGGGAAACAAAACAAAAATAAACTACTGGGAATTCATCAAGATAAAAAGCTTCTGTACAGCAAAGGAAAATCAACAAAACTAAAAGGCAATCTACAGAACGGGAGAAGATATTTGAAAATGACATTTCTGATAAAGGGTTAGTATCCAAAATATGTAAAGAACTTATAAAACTCAACACTGCCCCCAAAAATAATCTAGCTAAAAAATGGGCAGTAGATATGAACAAACATTTTTCCAAAGAAGACATACAGATGGGTAACAGACACATGAAAAGATGCTCAACATTGCTCATCATCAGAGAAATACAAATCAAAACTACAATGAGCCATCACTTCACACCAGTCAGAATCACTAAAATTAACAACACAGGAAACAACAGGTTTTGGTGATGATGTGGAGAAAGGGGAACCCTTTTACACTGTTGGTGGAAATGCAAACTGGTGCAGCCACTCTAGAAAACAGTATGGAGGTTCCTCAAAAAATTAAAAATAGAACTGCCCTAAAACCCAGCCATTGCACTACTAGGTATTTACCCAAAGGAAACAAAAATACTGATTTGAAGGGATACATGCACCCCAATGTTTATAACAGCATTATCAACAACAGCCAAATTATGGAAAGAGCCAAAATGTCCATCAACTGATGAATGGATAAAGAAGATGTGGTATATGTATATACACAATGGAATATTAGACATAAAACAGAATGAAATCTTGCCATTTGCAACAACATGGATGGAGCTAGAGAGTATTCTAAGCAAAATAAGTCAGAGAAAGACAAATACCATATGATTTCACTCATGTGGAATTTAAGAAGCAAAACACATGAACATATTGGGGGTGAAAGAGAGGAAAGCCAGGAAATAGACCCTTAGCTATAGAGAATAAACTGAGTAGAGGGGAGGTGGGTAGGTGTTGGGCTAAATGGGTAATGGGTTACAGAGAGCATTTGTAGTGATGAGCACTGAGTATTGTATATAAGTGATGAATCACTAAATTCTACACCTGAAACTAAAAAAACAAAAACAAAAACAAAAATTAAAAAAAATAAGAGAGAGAGAGAAAAAAACAATTGAAGGAGAGATTAAGAGTTTTCCAGGTAAGCAAACACTAAAGGAATTCATCACCACTAAATTGGCTTTACAAGAATGTTAAAGGGATCTCTTTAAGCTGAAAAGAAATGGCAATAATTAGTAACAAAAAACATGCAAAAGTAAAAATCTCACTGGAGAAGACAAAGATATAGTAACAATAGCAATCAGTCACTTGTAAAGCAGTGATAGCTTAAAAGATAAAAAGCACCAAAATTAACTAAAACTACAATAGTTAGTTAAGGGAAACAAAATTAAAAAATAAAAAATGTGACATCAAAACTATAAAATGTGAGATAAGAAAGTAAAAATGTAAAGTTTTGCACTGTGTTCAAACTTAAGTGCCTATCAACTTAAAACTAACCATTATATATACGTAGGATGTTCTATGGAAACCTCATAGTAACCACAGAGCAAAAACTTATAGCAAATACCCTAAAGAAAATGAGACTACTAAGGAAGTCCATTGAACTATAAGAGAAGAAACAGAAGAATAAAGGAACCAGAGAGAAACTACAAAAACAGCTAGAAAACAATTAACAAAATGACAATAAGTACTTACCTATTAATAATTACCTTAAATGTAAATGGACCAAATTCTCTATTTAAAATATGTTGAAGTGGCTGAATAGTTAAGAAAACAAGACTCATCTTTATGTTGTCTACCAGAGACTCACCACAGAAATAAGAACACACACAGACTGAAAGTAAAGGGGTGGGAAAAGATATCCCATGCAAATAGAAACCAAAAGCAAGCTGGTGTATTTATACTCATATCAGACAAAAAAGACTTTAAAACAAAGACTGCAATAAAAGACAAGGAGGATATAACATGATACAGGGGTAAATCCAGCAAAAATAAAAAACATTTATAGGTATATATACACCCAACATAGGAGTACCAAAATATATAGAGCAAATACTAATGGACCTAAGAGGAGAAATAAACAGCAATACAAAAATAGTAGGGGCTTTTGACACCAAACTCACATCATTAGATAGATCATCCAGGCAGAAAATCAATAAGGATACATTGCCCTTAATGACACATTAGACCAGATAGACTTAATAGATACATAACATTCCTCCAAAAGCAGTAGAATGCATACACATTCTTCTCAACTGCACATGAGACATTTTTTAAGAGTCATATGTTAGGCCACAAAATACATCAATAAATTCAAAATTGAAATACTATCAAGCATCTTTTCCAACAAGGATGTTATGGAATTTGAAGTTAATTAAAAGAAGAAAATTGGAAAAAAACATGCAAATGTAGAGATTAAATAATGTACTATAAAACAACCACTGGGTCTTGGGGCACCTGGGTAGCTCAGTCAGTTAAGCATCTGACTTTGGCTCAGGTCATGATCTCAGTCACTGCTTGTGAGTTCGAGCCCTGTGTCAGGCTATGTGCTGGCAGCTCAGAGCCTAGAGCCTGCTTCAGATTTTGTCTCCATCTCTCTGCCCCTCCCCTGCTCATGCTCTCTCTCTCTCTCTGTCTCTCTTAAATATAAAATAAAACATAAAAAAACAACCAGGGGGTCATTGAAGAAATCAAAGGAGAAATAAAAAAAAAACTATAAACAAATGAAAACAGAAATGTGACATACTGGAATCTATGGGACATAGCAAAAGCAGTTCCAGGAGGGAGTTCATAGCAATACAAGCCTACATTAGGAAACAAGAAAAATCCTGAAAAAACTACCAACATTGATACCTCAAGGAACTAGAAAAAGATGAACAAACAAAGCCCAAAGTTAGTAAAGGGAAGGAATTAACAAAGACAAGAGCAGAAAGAAATGAAATAGAGACTAAAAAGACAAAAGATAAATGAAACTAAGAGATGGTTCTTCGAAATGATGAAAAAAATTGACAAACTTTAGTTAGACTAACAAGAAAACCAGAGTAATCAAATAAATAAAATCAGAAATAAAAGGTAAGTTACAACTGATACCACAAAAATACAAAAGAAACTACGTTTCATAAGAAACTACTATGAACAGCTATGCACCACCAGATTAGACAACCTGGAAGAAATGAATAAATTCCTAAAACACACAATCTCCCAAGATGAATCATGAAGCAACAGAAAATCTGATTAGACCAATTTCTAATAAAGAGATTTAAATAGTAATCAAAAACCTCCCAACAAACAAAAGTCCAAGATCAGACAACTTTACTGGTAAATTCTACAAAACATTTAGAGATTTAATACCTATCTTTCTCAAACTCTACCAAAAAATTGAAGGGGAGGTATGCTTCCAAATTCATTTTACAAGGCCAGAATAACCCTGATACCTAAAATCAAAACCAGAGATACCATAAAAATAAATTACAGACCAGTATCACTGATGAACACAGATACAAAAATCCTCAACAAAATATTAGCAAACCAAATTCAACAATACATTAGAGGGATCATATACCATGGTCAAGTTGAATTTATTCCATGGATACAAGAATAGTTCAACATTCACAAATCAATCAATGTGATATACCATGCTGACAAAATGAAGAATAATATCATATGATCATCTCCAAAGATGAAAAAACTTTGACAAAATTCAACATACATTTATGATAAAAAAAAACAAACTCTCAAATGGTTATAAAGGGAACATAACTCAACATCATACAGGCCATATATGACTAACTTAAAGCTAACATTCTCTATTAAAAAGCTAAAAACTTACCCCCTAAGATCAGCAACAAGATAAAGATGCTCACTCTCATCACTTTTATTCAACATTGTAGTAGAAGTCCTAGCTACTGCAATAAGATAAGTAAATAAGAAAAAAAAGGCATCCAAATCAGAATGGAAAAAGTAAAACTGTCACCAATTGCAGATGATACTCTCTATAAAAAATTCTAAAGTCTACAGAAAATTGTTAGAACTAATAAAAGAATTTAGTAAGGTTGCAGTAGACAAAATCCATATACAAAATTCTGTGGTGTTTCTATACACTAGTAGCAAACTATTGGAAATAAGAATTTAAAAAGCAACCCCATTTACAATTGTATCAGAAGAATAAAATACCTTGGAATAAATTTAATCAAGAAATGAAAGACCTGTACAGTGAAAGCTATAATACTGATGAAGGAAATAAATGGAAAAATATTTCTTGTTCATGGATTGAAAGAGTTAGTATTGTTAAAATGTCCATATTATGCAAAACAGTCTATAGATTCAATGCAATCTTTATCAAAATTCTAATGGAATTTTTCACAGAACCAGAATAAAGAATTCTAAAATTTTTATGGAATCACAAAAAAAAAAACACAAAAACAAAAACAAAAACCCAAAACCACCATATAGCTAAAGCAATCTTGAGAAAGAAGAACAAAGCTGGTGGTACCACTCTCCCTGATTTCAAACTATACTATAAAGCTATTCAAAATAGTATGGCAATTGTCATAAAAACAGACACTCAGATCAATAGAACATAATTGAGAGCCCAGAAATAACCCACACATACATGGACAATTAATTACTACAAAGGACCCAAGAACATAGAATGGAGAAAGGACAATCCTTTAAGTTTGGTCTAGTGATGTGTTTGTGAATCTGATACCAAAGGCAATCGAAACAAAAGCAAAATGAACAGATGGAATTACATCAAACTTAAAAACTGTGCAGAGAAGAAATCCATCATCAAAACAAAAAGGCAATGCACCTAATGGGAGAAGACATTCATACATCATGTAGCCAATAAGTGGTTAATATCCAAAATATGTAAAGAATACATACAACTCAACAATAAAAAAAAGCAACTCAATTAAAACATGGGCAGAGGATATGAATAGGCATGTTTCAAAAGAAGACATACAGATAGCCAACAGGAACATGAAAAAATGTTCAATATCACCAAACATTAGAGGAATGCAAATAAAAACCACAATAAAATATCACCTCATACTTATTAGAATGGCTATTACTTAAAAGACAAGAAATAACAAGTATTAGGATATCAAAAAGGGGAACTGTTGTTCCCTGTTGGTAAGAATGCAAATTGTTGCAGCCATTTTGGAAAATAGTATGGAGATTTCTTAAAAAATAAGGCTAGGTCTACCATATGATCCACCTGTTGCACTTCTAGATACTTACCTGAAGAATATGAAAACACTACTTTGAAAATATATATGCATCCATGTTAATTGCAGCATTATTTACATTAGCCAAGATTAACAACCTAAACGTCCATCAGTGGATGAATGGATAAATAAAATGTTTTATACACAACACACACACACACACATACACACACACACACACACACACACACACACGAATATTATCCATAAAGAACAAAATCTTGCCATTTGCAATAACAGGGATACACAATGAGGGTACTATGCTAAGTGAAATAAGTCAGAGAAAGACAAACACCATATGATTTCACTCACATGGAATCTTAAAAAACAAAAATGAACAAGAACAAAACAATACCAAAACAAATTAATAAATACAAAGACAGATTGATGCTTCCTGGAGAGAAAGCAAATTAGGGTTGGGTGGAATGGGTTAAGAGTGTTAATTGTGTTGTGATGGATTGTAACTAGACTTTTGGTGGCAATCACTTTGTAATATATGCAGATGTTAGATTATAATGTATGTACCTGAAACTTATATAATGATATATATTAATTTTACCTCAAAAAAATTAAGCCAGGCCTATTTGTTTTCTAGTTCTAGCGTTGACAATTGCAAGATGACATGAATTCTTTATGGATTTTTTAAAAGTACATATTATGTGTTTTCTCACTGTCAAGTTTAACTGCCTTATGAGTAAGGGTGTTACAAATGCTAATTTTTTAAATGGAAGAAAATGACTAATTCTCCCAAGTAAAAATAACAATAAAAGGAAATTGGCTGAAATTTCTTTTAAACATGTGAAGGAATCATATTTAGCTTTGCTTAAAGACTATTAGTTTCTGTTTATGGAATTTTAGAAAGTCTAAGCTTCTTTAACAGAAAACAGTCTTTTACAAAAGTATCTAATCCTATCCTAGTGTTGGTTGCTAGGAGAACATTTAATGCAAATTAATCAGTAAACGTCTAGCAGCCAGCTACCTGAGGAGAAGGGGAGTGGGAGAGACTTAGAAGCTGGCCAGCAGGGAAACTGCTGATGGGAAAATGGCTGTCAAGGGTTTTTTATACACACCAGCAGCATCACACTGTGATATGAATTTTTTTCTCTATCATTCTTCTAGGTAAGGAAGGAAAAGAAAACAAGAAACATTGGAAGGATAAATGGGGTCTTTCCTGTGAAGGTGAGCTTTTTTTTGTTGAACTTTGGTAAAATGGCAAAAGAGAGATTAAGAATTAATAACAAACGAAGATTAGTGAGAATAGGTAGCATACCTAATATACTTCCTCAATATTTGCATTTAAATTTTTCTCTGCATCATGTATCCTATTTGAAAATAATGTTTCTATAAAGTACAACAACAATAAGATACTCTGAGTATGAAAAAATGTTTTTCTCTACCCTAAAATTTCATCTGGGACAAAATCCTACAGTATTTTAGAAAGAATTAAGGATAAATACTTAGCTAATTTAAAATGAAATTATGCTTTAAAATGTCAACAAAACGAGAAATAAATTTGTTTTCTAAAAATTTTAATGCAATTTAGGTATATCCCACAGTGAGATTTAGACCATTCATTGGCATTTATAACTGTGGAAGCAAAGTGTCAGTGCTGGTAGAACTGAAGACGTTTACACACTGGGAAATAGTTACCTTTGTTTACTGGACCTGGATTAATTCCTAAATGTGAGTTCTTTCAGCTTTTTGTTTTGTTTTTACTATTGAAGAAAACCAAAAAGTGAAATTCAATTTATATAATTTCACTTTGTAATAAATTTAGGAGAACATGGATGCCTTATCTTTAGAAATGAGCATTATGGAAATATATAAGCACAGAAATATGCTACAATAGCTATAAAGGAAATAAAAGAATAAAAACTTGTGTATTAATTATACATAAGTCCATTCAAATAGGTTTTTAAAATAGGAACATATTTGATGTGGTTAGTTTATTATTTTTGTACTGAAAATAAATATTTTTAATTTTTCTGTAATAAAGAAGTTAACTTTACATAACTTCTTTTTTAAGTGATTTCTACATAGACGTATTAGAGTTATGCCATAAATTGAATCATAATCCGAAGTTAAAAATCATGAAGGGAATTAAAATTAAAAACATATCTCTTTGAGGTTAGATCATAGATCTAAGATCTAAGCTGTTGACTAAGATTATTTATTTTCTCTTTTATATAAAACTCATATGTCCAATAAGTTTAATTTTCTGCTCAATTTTAAATTATCTGGCAATAACTTATATAGAATATTATTTTGCTTCTTATAGTCTTTCCTGTGTAGGGCTCAGGATAAGTAAATGTACCAATATAAAGAACACAAAAAAATATTACTAACATTGCTTACTAGGTGCAATGAACCCTAAAGTAAGAGATGAGCCCCTGACCTCAAAGAGATTACTATCTGCCTTCAGAGTTCAAATTAAAACAAAAACAAGAAACAAGAAATGAAGATGATATATTTTTAGTATGGAGTATTTTCTAGAGAACTTGGAAACAAGAGTGTTTGGCAAATTCTGTAGGAACCAGAGCAAGCTCCACAGTGGGGAAGAATTTGAGTGGAAGGTGAAAAACAAGGAGGAATTGGAGGTGGTGGTAGCGGCTTTGGGTTATAATATGATTTGAATTTAAGTATTGAATAAGCAACTGATATCAACTTATTTGCCCTTGCAAATAATACCACAAATGTATTTTTTGCAAATGGTATTGAATGTATTCATTTTGGGGTGTAATTACATAGCATATACTTTCATAGAGGTCTACACAAGACAAATTAACTAGGTAATTATTGTTTGTGATTAATAAAAATATAATTTTGATATGTTAAAAATACAGTAATTTTATATATAGCAAGGTCCAGGGTTATGGAAGTGTTATCTACACAAATGGTTGGGAACAAAAGGTAGTTTAATTAAGGGATTTTTTTCATAATACTTTATTGAATAGCTATTTACCTGAATTGATTTTTTTAAAATAAACAATGTTATTACTATTGTTTCAAACACCAGTATGAAAAGATATAGAAAATTGTAAAAGTATGACATCTAACAAAAATATTGAATTAAAATTCTACAATACTCACATATTAATCTGTTGAAGATATAATAAATCTACATGTAAAATGTACATGGACCATTGATCATAATTATTCTTTTTCTATGAAAATGGCAGATCAAATTCTCTTATATCTGATCATATGAAAGAGGCCCATAATGAGTGGTTGTAATTTGACTATAGTAGTAATTGCTTATATAAATGCCATCCCTCTGAATGTTTATAATGACCATATAAAGCTAATCTTTATTTTACAACAAACCTTCCTCCTGAATGCTGGCACTGGCCCAACCTTTCCAAAGCTAATCTCCCCTATATTTACTCCTCCTCAAGTGTATCTTCTAGTGGTCAGTGACATCACATTTTACAATGGTGTACAAGACAGGTTCCTGGAAATCAGGCTTGATGATCATCTCTGAGAGCCATTTGATTTCCAGTTTATTTTACATATATTTTTACAGCATTTGCATTATTGTTCGTGATTTGAAGCCTCAGATGATTAATTTTGCATGTCAGTTTGACCAGGCCAAGGGGTGCCCAGACATTTGGCCAGTTTCTCTGGGTGTGATTATGAGGGTTTTGGGGAAGAAATAAACAATTGAATCAGTAGACTGAATGAAACAGATTTCTCTCCATAAATTTGATGGGCTCCATCTAATCAACTGGAAGCCTAATTAGAACCGATCCTCTCAAGAGTAAGAGGGAATTCTTCCTGCCTGGCTGCCTTCAAACTGACACTGGGTTTTTCTTCCCTTTGGACTCAAACTGAAACATTGGCTCTTCCTGGGTTTCAAGCATACTGTCCTTTGGACTAGAATTACACCATTGGCTCTCTTGGATCTTCAACTTGTCTACTGTAGATTATATCCTATTGGTTCTGTTTCTCTGGAGATCTGGAGAATTTTGACTAATACAAAGCCCTTGGCACATTTTGTTTGAATTTTGAGGTACTTTCTTAATTGCTCTCCAGTTTCACACTCTTCCCATATTTCTTCCATATACCTGCTATAATTATATTTTTCAGATGCAAATCTCTGTAGGCTGTTCTCTTGCTTAAAATTCTTCCTAGGCTCCTCATCCATTTTAGGATAAAGCACAACTACTAACATATCAAATAGAGTACCTCAATGATCTAGGCCAGCCTCGTTGGCCCTAGGTTTTTCCCTCCTTCCAGGAAAATTGAAAAAGTTCCAGTTTTCTGAATCTAGATTTTTGAGCTGATGTATCTTTGTATGTGATACTTGCTCTTCCTGTACTGTCACTTCTTTCACTCACTCACTGTCCACTTGTCTAATTCTTATCCTTCCTTAACACTGGCTCGTGTTTTGTTTTTTTCCTGAAGCTTCCTCTAAGTTCCTTCTTCTCCTATCTGGTTGACCTTCTTTTTTATAGGATGGGGTTGTAATAGTTGGCTTTTTCACCCATATTTCAGAAGAAATGGTAAGATTCTTGAAGAAAGGTATCATATCAAATTACAGTAAAACCTTGGTTTGTGAGCATAATTCATTCCAGAAACATGCTTGTAATCCAAAGCACTTGTGTATCAAAGTGAATTTTAAGAACCATTGGCTCAGTTGTGATCATGTGACATTTGGCAACACATACTACTTGTATTGGAAGACATTGCTCATTTATCAAGTTAAAATTTATTAGAAATGTTTGCTTGTCTTGTGGAAAACTCACAAAAAGTTACTCGCAATCCAAGATTTTACTGTGTTTTATTCAGTGCCTTGCACAGAACAGAACACATGGTAGGTTTTCACAAAAGTTTTGCTGAATAAGTGAATGAACACCATCTATAGTAATTAAATATATTTATCTTTTTTAATTTTATCTATTTTGAAAGAGAGAGAGAGAGAGTGAGAGAGAGAGAGAGAGAATGAGAACACAAGCAGGGGAGGGACAGAAAGCAAAGAAAACAGAGAATCCCAAGCAGGCTCTGCACTATCAACATAGAGCCCAACACAGGGCTGAAACCCATGAACTGTGAAATCATGACCTGAGCCAAAATCAAGACTCTGACACCTAACCTACTGAGCCACCCAGGCACTGCTAAATTTATTTTTAATGCACACTTTCATATTTAGCATAGAAAAGTCATTTCAGAAATTATCTAATTCTGAATTTAGTTCTGTTTATATTTTTATATTCTTTATTTACCCTGCCAGATCCACCCTGCTCTGTGCCTCAAGGAGCTAACACTTATGAATTTTGTTAATGGGAACTCCTGCTCTCTGGCCTAAGATTGTGTTCAACTGATAGTGAATATAAGCAAAAGATTGGAGGGTGAAAGTTGAGGAAGGTTCGGATTTTATACCCAAGGCGGTGGTAGCAGCTTGAACCCTCCAAAACATGGCAGTATGGTTCATCCTTGAACAGTGTGGGGATTAGGGACATCAAACGCTCTGTGCAGTAAAAAAATCCATGTGTAACTTTAGACTCCTCTAAAACTTAACTACTTATACCCAACTGTTGATTGGAAGCCTTAATGATAACATAAACATCAATTAAAACATACTTTATATGTTATATGGATTATATACTGTATTCTTACAATGTCTAACTTTTCCTTAATTTTTTTTGCGTATTTCTAGGCTATGTAGTCCATTTGTGACTTTTTTCAAATTATTGCACACCACCAAAATTTTTACCAGTATATATTTGTTGAAAAGAAATCCACATATAAGTAGGCTAAAGGGGATGAGCCATGTTATTCAAGGAACAACTGTAGATACATTCCTCTCCCAAAGCTCTCTGTGCTTCTCTCCCTGGGGTCTAGTATCCTTGCCCTTCAGGCTAGGAGTGGCAGCAACTCCCCACTATAGCTTGAGAGTACTTTACCTTCTATTGCTAGTTTCAGTTAAACTTGTCCATCACATCTGTGAACTTTTTTTTAAGTTTATTTATTTATTTTTAGGCAGAGACAGCATGGTTGGGGAAAGGACAGAGAGAGTGGGAGATTGAGAGAGAAAGAGAGAGAGAGTATCTATGCCCTGATGTGGGACTCAAAGTCATGAACTGTGAGATTACGACCTAAGTGGAAATCCAGAGTCAGAGGCTCAACCAACTGAGCCACCCAGGCACCCCTTAAACTTTTCTTTTTTTTCTTTTTTTTTTTTTTTTAAATAAGGTGAGTTTTAATGAAATTTTACTCCTACTACATTTTTTGTAATGGAAGTATAAATACTTAAACTTTATAACTGGGACATATCTTTGGTTAAATTAAGATTCTTATTTTTTTTTTATTTTTTAATATATGAAATTTACTGTCAAATTGGTTTCCATACAACACCCAGTGCTCATCCCAAAAGGTGCCCTCCTCAATACCCATCACCCACCCTGCCCTCCCTCCCACCCCCCATCAACCCTCAGTTTGTTCTCAGTTTTTAACAGTCTCTTATGCTTTGGCTCTCTCCCACTCTAACCTCTTTTTTTTTTTTTTTTTTCCTTCCCCTCCCCCATGGGTTTCTGTTATGTTTCTCAGGATCCACATAAGAGTGAAACCATATGGTATCTGTCTTTCTCTGTATGGCTTATTTCACTTAGCATCACACTCTCCAGTTCCATCCATGTTGCTACAAAAGGCCATATTTCATTTTTTCTCATTGCCACGTAGTATTCCATTGTGTATATAAATCACAATTTCTTTATCCATTCATCAGTTGATGGACATTTAGGCTCTTTCCATAATTTGGCTATTGTTGAGAGTGCCGCTATAAACACTGGGGTACAGGTGCCCCTATGCATCAGTACTCCTGTATCCCTTGGATAAATTCCTAGCAGTGCTATTGCTGGGTCATAGGGTAGGTCTATTTTTAATTTTCTGAGGAACCTCCACACTGCTTTCCAGAGCGGCTGCACCAATTTGCATTCCCACCAACAGTGCAAGAGGGTTCCCGTTTCTCCACATCCTCTCCAGCATCTATAGTCTCCTGATTTCTTCATTTTGGCCACTCTGACTGGCGTGAGGTGGTATCTGAGTGTGGTTTTGATTTGTATTTCCCTGATAAGGAGCAACGTTGAACATCTTTTCATGTGCCTGTTGGCCATCCGGATGTCTTCTTTAGAGAAGTGTCTATTCATGTTTTCTGCCCATTTCTTCACTGGGTTATTTGTTTTTCGGGTGTGGAGTTTGATGAGCTCTTTATAGATTTTGGATACTAGCCCTTTGTCCGATGTGTCATTTGCAAATATCTTTTCCCATTCCGTTGGTTGCCTTTTAGTTTTGTTGGTTGTTTCCTTTGCTGTGCAGAAGCTTTTTATCTTCATAAGGTCCCAGTATTCACTTTTGCTTTTAATTCCCTTGCCTTTGGGGATGTGTCGAGTAAGAGATTGCTACGGCTGAGGTCAGAGAGGTCTTTTCCTGCTTTCTCCTCTAAGGTTTTGATGGTTTCCTGTCTCACATTCAGGTCCTTTATCCATTTTGAGTTTATTTTTGTGAATGGTGTGAGAAAGTGGTCTAGTTTCAACCTTCTGCATGTTGCTGTCCAGTTCTCCCAGCACCATTTGTTAAAGAGACCGTCTTTTTTCCATTGGATGTTCTTTCCTGCTTTGTCAAAGATGAGTTGGCCATACGTTTGTGGGTCTAGTTCTGGGGTTTCTATTCTATTCCATTGGTCTATGTGTCTGTTTTTATGCCAATACCATGCTGTCTTGATGATGACAGCTTTGTAGTAGAGGCTAAAGTCTGGGATTGTGATGCCTCCTGCTTTGGTCTTCTTCTTCAAAATTACTTTGGCTATTCGGGGCCTTTTGTGGTTCCATATGAATTTTAGGATTGCTTGTTCTAGTTTCGAGAAGAATGCTGGTGCAATTTTGATTGGGATTGCATTGAATGTGTAGATAGCTTTGGGTAGTATTGACATTTTGACAATATTTATTCTTCCAATCCATGAGCAGGGAATGTCTTTCCATTTCTTTATATCTTCTTCAGTTACCTGCATAAGCTGTCTATAGTTTTCAGCATACAGATCTTTTACATCTTTGGTTAGATTTATTCCTAGGTATTTTATGCTTCTTGGTGCAATTGTGAATGGGATCAGTTTCTTCATTTGTCTTTCTGTTGCTTCATTGTTAGTGTATAAGAATGCAACTGATTTCTGCACATTGATTTTGTATCCTGCAACTTTGCTGAATTCATGTATCAGTTCTAGCAGACTTTTGGTGGAGTCTATCGGATTTTCCATGTATAATATCATGTCATCTGCAAAAAGTGAAAGCTTGACTTCATCTTTGCCAATTTTGATGCCTTTGATTTCCTTTTGTTGTCTGATTGCTGATGCTAGAACTTCCAGCACTATATTAAACAGCAGCGGTGACAGTGGGCATCCCTGTCGTGTTCCTGATCTCAGGGAAAAAGCTCTCAGTTTTTCCCCGTTGAGGATGATGTTAGCTGTGGGCTTTTCATAAATGGCCTTTATGATCTTTAAGTATGTTCCTTCTATCCCGACTTTCTCAAGGGTTTTTATTAAGAAAGGGTGCTGGATTTTGTCAAAGGCCTTTTCTGCATCGATTGACAGGATCATATGGTTCTTCTCTTTTTTTTTGTTAATGTGATGTATCACGTTGATCGATTTGCGAATGTTGAACCAGCCCTGCATCCCAGGAATGAATCCCACTTGATCATGGTGAATAATTCTTTCTATATGCTGTTGAATTCGATTAGCTAGTATCTTATTAAGAATTTTTGCATCCATATTCATCAGGGATATTGGCCTGTAGTTCTCTTTTTTTACTGGGTCTCTGTCTGGTTTAGGAATCAAAGTAATACTGGCTTCATAGAATGAGTCTGGAAGTTTTCCTTCCCTTTCTATTTCTTGGAATAGCTTGAGAAGGATAGGTATTATCTCTGCTTTAAATGTCTGGTAGAACTCCCCTGGGAAGCCATCTGGTCCTGGACTCATATTTGTTGGGAGATTTTTGATAACCGATTCAATTTCTTCGCTGGTTATGGGTCTGTTCAAGCTTTCTATTTCCTCCTGATTGAGTTTTGGAAGAGTGTGGGTGTTTAGAAATTTGTCCATTTCTTCCAGGTTGTCCAATTTGCTGGCATATAATTTTTCATAGTATTCCCTGATAATTGTTTGTATCTCTGAGGGATTGGTTGTAATCATTCCATTTTCATTCATGATTTTATCTATTTGGGTCATCTCCCTTTTCTTTTGGAGAAGCCTGGCTAGAGGTTTGTCAATTTTGTTTATTTTTTCAAAAAACCAACTCTTGGTTTCGTTGATCTGCTCTACAGTTTTTTTAGATTCTATATTGTTTATTTCTGCTCTGATCTTTATTATTTCTCTTCTTCTGCTGGGTTTAGGCTGACTTTGCTGTTCTGCTTCTATTTCCTTTAGGTGTGCTGTTAGGTTTTGTATTTGGGATTTTTCTTGTTTCTTGAGATAGGCCTGGATTGCAATGTATTTTCCTCTCAGGACTGCCTTCGCTGCATCCCAAAGCGTTTGGATTGTTGTATTTTCATTTTCGTTTGTTTCCATATATGTTTTAATTTCTTCTCTAATTGCCTGGTTGACCCACTCATTCGTTAGTAGGGTGTTCTTTAACCTCCATGCTTTTGGAGGTTTTCCAGACTTTTTCCTGTGGTTGATTTCAAGCTTCATAGCATTGTGGTCTGAAAGTATGCATGGTATAATTTCAATTCTTGTAAACTTATGAAGGGCTGTTTTGTGACCCAGTATATGATCTATCTTGGAGAATGTTCCATGTGCACTCGAGAAGAAAGTATATTCTGTTGCTTTGGGATGCAGAGTTCTAAATATATCTGTCAAGTCCATCTGATCCAATGTATCATTCAGGGCCCTTGTTTCTTTATTGACTGTGTGTCTAGATGATCTATCCATTTCTGTAAGTGGGGTGTTAAAGTCCCCTGCAATGACCACATTCTTATCAATAAGGTTGCTTATGTTTATGAGTAATTGTTTTATATATCTGGGGGCTCGGGTATTTGGCGCATAGACATTTATAATAGTTAGCTCTTCCTGGTGGATAGACCCTGTGATTATTATATAATGCCCTTCTTCATCTCTTGTTACAGCCTTTAATTTAAAGTCTAGTTTGTCTGATATAAGTATGGCTACTCCAGCTTTCTTTTGGCTTCCAGGAGCATGATAGATAGTTCTCCATCCCCTCACTCTCAATCTAAAGGTGTCCTCAGATCTAAAATGAGTCTCTTGTAGACAGCAAATAGATGGGTCTTGTTTTTTTATCCATTCTGATACCCTATGTCTTTTAGTTGGTGCATTTAATCCATTTACATTCAGTGTTATTATAGAAAGATATGGGTTTAGAGTCATTGTGATGTCTGTATGTTTTATGCTTGTAGTGATGTCTCTGGTACTTTGTCTCACAGGATCCCCCTTAGGATCTCTTGTAGGGCTGGTTTCGTGGTGACAAATTCCTTCAGTTTTTGTTTGTTTGGGAAGACCTTTATCTCTCCTTCTATTCTAAATGACAGACTTGCTGGATAAAGGATTCTCGGCTGCATATTTTTTCTGTTTAGCACACTGTAGATATCGTGCCAAGCCTTTCTGGCCTGCCAAGTTTCAAAGGAGAGATCAGTCACGAGTCTTATAGGTCTCCCTTTATATGTGAGGGCACGTTTATCCCTTGCTGCTTTCAGAATTTTCTCTTTATCCTTGTATTTTGCCAGTTTCACTATGATATGTCGTGCAGAAGATCGATTCAAGTTACGTCTGAAGGGAGTTCTCTGTGCCTCTTGGATTTCAATGCCTTTTTCCTTCCCCAGTTCAGGGAAGTTCTCAGCTATAATTTGTTCAAGTACCCCTTCAGCACCCTTCCCTCTCTCTTCCTCCTCTGGGATACCAATTATGCGTATATTATTTTTTTTTAGTGTATCACTTAGTTCTCTAATTTTCCCCTCATACTCCTGGATTTTTTTATCTCTCTTTCTTTCAGCTTCCTCTTTCTCCATAACTTTATCTTCTAGTTCACCTATTCTCTCCTCTGCCTCTTCAAGCCGAGCCATCGTGGTTTCCATTTGGTTGTGCATTTCGTTTAAAGCGTTTTTCAGCTCCTCGTGACTGTTCCTTAGTCCCTCGATCTTTGTGGCAAGAGATTCTCTGCTGTCCTGTATACTGTTTTCAAGCCCAGCGATTAATTTTATGACTATTATTCTAAATTCACTTTCTGTTATATTATTTAAATCCTTTTTGATCAGTTCATTAGCTGTTGTTATTTCCTGGAGATTCTTCTGAGGGGAATTCTTCCGTTTGGTCATTTTGGAGAGTCCCTGGCGTGGTGAGGACCTGCAGTGCACTTCCCCTGTGCTGTGGTGTATAACTGGAGTTAGTGGGCGGGGCCGCAGTCCGACCCGATGTCTGCCCCCAGCCCACCGCTGGGGCCACAGTCAGACTGGTGTGTGCCTTCTCTTCCCCTCTCCTAGGGGCGGGATTCACTGTGGGGTGGCGTGTCCCGTCTGGGCTACTTGCACACTGCCAGGCTTGTGTTGCTGGGGATCTGGCGTATTAGCTGGGGTGGGTGGGCAAGGTGCACGGGGGCTGGAGGGGCAGGCTTAGCTCGCTTCTCCTTAGGTGATCCACTTCAGGAGGAGCCCTGTGGCAGCGGGAGGGAGTCAGATCCGCTGCTGGAGGTTTGGCTCCACAGAAGCACAGAGTTGGGTGTTTGCGCGGAGCGAGCAAGTTCCCTGGCAGGAACTGGTTCCCTTTGGGATTTTGGCTGGGGGATGGGCGGGGGAGATGGCGCTGGCGCCTTTGTTCCCCGCCAAGCTGAGCTCTGCCGTCCGGGGGCTCAGCAGCTCTCCCTCCCTTTGTCCTCCAGCCTTCCCGCTTTCCGAGCAGAGCTGTTAACTTATGACCTCCCAGACGCTAAGTCGCGCTTGCTGTCGGAACACAGTCCGTCCGGCCCCTCCGCTTTTGCCAGCCAGACTCGGGGGCTCTGCTTGGCCGGCGAGCCGCCCCTCCGCCCCGGCTCCCTCCCGCCAGTCCGTGGAGCGCGCACCGCCTCGCCGCCCTTCCTACCCTCTTCCGTGGGCCTCTAGTCTGCACTTGACTCCGGAGACTCCCTTCTGCTAATCCTCTGGCGGTTTTCTGGGTTCTTTAGGCAGGTGTAGGTGGAATCTAAGTGATCGGCCGGACGCGCTGTGAGCCCCGCGTCCTCCTACGCCGCCATCTTCTGGAACCCCCCTAAACTTTTCTTAATTACACTGTTGGGCAATGTCACCAACTTCCTGCCAGGAGTATGGCTGATGCAATATAGAGCCTTCTTCTCCCCTGGAATCCATTTTAAGCATCCACATGATATCATAATAGCTTTACCGATTAGGTCATGTATTGAGCTCATCAAATACATTAAATGTACAAGTAAGTATACAGTAGGCTAAGCCATATTATGATGAGAAATCTAGTATTACTTTTCAAAGGTGACTAAAAGTATCTTATAGTTTAAAATTGTTTTTAATTTAAAAGATGGTTTCAAATGCATTTTCTCATTTCAATATCTATTTATAAATATCTTACTGGCTGGTAAACAGTAGACATACTGCATATATATTGTATTTTTTTTACTTCTTTATTTATTTTTATTAGAGAGAGAGAGAGAGAGCAAGTGAGCGAGCAAGAGCTAGTGGGGGAGAGGGGCAGAGGGAGAGAGAGAGAATGTTAAGCAGGCTTCATACTCAGTGTGGAGCCTGACACGGGACTTGATCTCATAACTCTGGGATCATGACCGAAGCCAAAATCAAGAGTCAATGCTCAACCCACTGAGCCATGCATGTGCCCCAAATATATAGTTTTTAAAAGGTCATTTCAATTTTATTAAAATTTTAAAATAATTTAAATTAAAATTGTATCCTTGTTAAAAATAATCATTTTCATCAGTGCTACTAGGAATTTAATATTACCCCAACTAAATAATCAGTAAAAATAACAATTATGGCCCAAGTCTCCTTTGTACCTAAGTGATTTCCTTGTAGTACCTCAGGAAGTCAGGGAATAAGTTAATTCAAGACTGCCTGGAGATCTCACAAGCACCGTTGGGTATGCTCTACTCATGCTATTTTTACTGCACTAAATGTAATCCTTGGAAAAATAGTGTCCCATTGAGTGCTACAGATGTGTAGAAGCCCACTTGGTCCAAAAAGCATCACCATATGTGTTCTGTAGACACTGCATTGTAGTGTCTGTCACCGGGGAACAACTCTAGAGTTTTTCATTGTCTTCCCAGGAAGAAAAGGAATAAATGCTACCTTGTTCCTTCAGCCTTGTTATTCTCCTTCATGTCTAACTCCAGGAAATCACTGAAGTGCCTAGGGTGGTCTGGTCCATGATGTTATTTATTGGTGGTTTGACACCACTTTATTCTGCCCTTTTGTCATTTTGTTCAAAAGTATAAATATGGTGTATATGGGCTTTAGAAAGGATGGAGGGGATGGGTATGCTTTCATGATCGAACACATTTGAAAAAGAAGAAACTTTGTCTCTGGGAAGTTCACGCAAACAAACTAGTACAGGCTTCAAGGCTCTGATTCCAGAGGTCAAATTATCTTATGCATTTAAGGTGAAAGGACTGATTAGGTTGTCCCTGAGAGCTGCTATTCCCCAAAGCTACAGTCAGAAGATTTAAAATTCCAGATGCTTCTGCAGAAACAAATGAATTTTCTGAGAGCTTCTTCAGCTTTATATTATGTATATAGAGTGCACTTGAAAATACACCTGAATAGATTCTTCATTTTTTTTAATGCAGTGCCTTGCATACCTTTGGTAGGATACCTGATAGACACTGTTTTTAAGTATGTCTATTAAATTTGATAAAAGTACAGATAGAGATTGGTTTCTGGACTGTATCAATGTATACAGCGCTTTTGTTGCATATCTCATTCTGTGTCCATATTAAAGTAACAGAATGGAAATAGTAGAACACAAAGAGAATTTAATTCATAAACTTTGTCCCTTGTTAACTTCAAATCTAGATTGAGACTCTCTATTGTCCTGAAAGGTCCCAGACACAAAATCAAGTTTAATGACTGAATTTTCCCACAGGTCCTGTTAATTCCACAAGGAAAACTTGCTGTGTGTACTCGGTAACAATTTTTGCAACTATATAAGCATTTCAGTTCTTATTTCCATTTGAACAACTGATTAATCATTTAAGCAAATTATATTATTGACAATGGATTCTATATCTTGTAATCAGACCCAAACTAAAATTGCCTCAAAGGAAAGAGTGAGCCATGGAGGCAGAACCCCAAGGGTGTTTCAGATCACTAATAGTCAGAGGTGATATTCAAGTATTTGCTGACACTTGCTGCTCCGAACCTCAGTAGTATTAGTACCTCCTGCCTGATTATTATTTCTGGAATCAGTGGAAATTTCTAACAGAGATAACTAAATCCTAATTAAGTTAAAGAGCCTCAGGGAATGGAAAGAAACCTGATGAGTGGGAAAGATACAACAAGCGGGCAACAGTAAGTCAAGACCAGTTATTGTATTTGCCAAGATATTTGCTATGGCAAGTGATGAAAGCACTCAAAAGCACAATATAGGGGTAAAAACAAAACAAACAAAAAAGAATGAAGTAATATAAGGCAAAGTATATATAAAGTTTAAGTGCAATACAAGCTAAGAAAGGAGGCAGACATCAATCATAGTTCCAATTTCTAAAATAATTCCAAGACCTTCAGTTTATTTTGAAGCCTTATTCAGGATAGATTGGTTATCATCTGAGAAAGAAGGGATTTTCTATGCATTTTCACTACCCTAATGTTTATAGCAGAATATTGTGCCAGAACCTTAGTGATTAGTAAATGCTGAAAAGACAGAGGGTAAGTACAGGTATAATACTAACAGACAAAGCCAAGACCCTTTGAGGGTATAAAACCCAGAATTCAAAGATCCTCTTTAGATTGTCTTGGATATGAAGGTGAGTGTTCAGGCAACGGAATCTGTGTTTCCAGGGGATTCTGAGCAGACTGAAGCAGAAATCAAGTACAGCGTATTTCCTGAGTGGACAGAAGAGTCAGGCAAGTTGGCAAAACCTTCAACAAGGGATTGGAGTAAGGAAAGGTAAAAGCAAGGGATTGTCCTCAGGTTGATATGGGTTGGGATGGATAGAAGATGAGGATTTGGCTGACATTCTTGTGAGGTTTTTTTTGTTTGTTTAAGAGATAGCAGATAGTGAAATTGATCACAATCACCCTACTTCTAGTTGGCCAGGATCAGCTAGAAGTGGCTTTTGTAATTGAGTTCCAGTTAGCCAGTGTTTGGAGATCTTCAGTAACTGATTCTGAGTGTGTCTTCCAAAAGGGCAAATACGTTTATATAGGGCACTTCTTCCTCAAAAGGAAAAATTAAATAATACCATTTAAACATCATTAGAAGACACCAAGAAAAAATTCCATTTTCACATCAAATCATGCACAGTTCTAGATGCTGGTATCTACTCCTTCACCAGACTTCTGCTGGTAAAGGTCCCTTCCATAGGGTCTATTCACCAATGTCCATTGGAGGTTATGTCTGTAATCCTCACTGTAGGCCTCTCTTAACAAACTTAATTACTACCCTCAACTGACAGCCCCATCAGTCCCCTAGTCCAACATCATGTCTATAACTCTCTTCAGAAATGGTCTTTTGACAGAGAGGAGTTTGGAAATTTCCCTCCCAGTGTGGTTAGGGAATAGAGTGTAAAGATGATGCTATAACATATGAAATTTGTTAGTTCCAGATTCTCTTACAGGTTTTTTGAATGGAGGAATTATCTTTGGGAATTACAGTGTGTGCTAGACATACTCTTTGAGTCTTAGAGTGAAACTCACTCTTCTTTAATATTGTTTTAAAGACTTGCTTCGTTGGACTAGAAGTACAAATGCATTACTCAGGGCAAGTTCCCCCTAGCCCAGGTGTCTTACTAACTGTCCTCAGAAGCGGGTGGATTGCTCTTTTCAAATGCTTGTTTTCCTTATATGAAGCTATGGGACATTGTACTAAATAAGAAATGAAAACTCCTTTTGCTACAAGATATGACTCTGTTTCTTGGAACTTACAAGGAAACTCATTTCTCTTAGTATTTCAACCTATTTACTTTTTTAAATTATGGCACCTTGCAAAGAATTCTTATGATAATGTCTGTTTTAATATCATGTAACTAACAGTTCACATTTCCTAAATGATCTAGACTAGAGGTTGGCAAAAATTTTCTGTAAAGGGCCAGGGAGGAAATTTGGGGGACATTGAGTCATAAGGCATATATACTTTGTGGCAACTACTGATTTGTGCCTTTGTAGTTTGAAAGCATCCAAAGACTATATGAAAAAGAATAGTGTGGCTGTGTTCCAAAAAACTTTTATGTACAAAAACAGATTGTGGTTCAGATTTAGTCGATGAACCATTCTATGCATACTACTAATCTAGAAGATAATACAAAATTCTGGCCTTAAAGAAGGAATTCACTATCCTTTGCCTACCAAATTCTAGCCAGGAGTAATGTTACCTCCCCATGATTTAATGCTTAAGTGAGCATAAAATAAAATTCAGTAATCATATTGCTTTCTTTCATTCCAACCTGACAATTTCCAAAAGTAGGAGAGGAGAAAAATGAACTTTTAGTAATTTATTTCTTATTGTTTTGATGTGTTTGCTTCTATGCAATTTTATATAAGAAAAATATATTCATGGTATAAAATGGTTTGGCTAATTAGGAATATTAGTAGGTAACAGTTCCTGAGATATATAAAACTAGCTAGATATTTTTTGATTCAGCAGTTACATTCATTAAGTAAATCAGTGGTGTAGGACAGATACAACATTTGATAGATCCAACTCTTATAGAAGAAAAAGGTTTTTTTTTTTTTAAACTGTGCATTACACAGTGTCACATTATATAAAGTTATTGCTACATCAGGTGACATAGTAGAAACTGATATTACATGACCTGATGCAAATTCTAATGGAAAATTTGGAGCATACAAATGGATTAAACACCCTTGAAAATCAGGTAGAGTATAATTCCAAAGGATTTCAGATCATTCAGAAATGCTATTACCTCCCAGCTAAGAAATGTAGACTGTTTTGTTAGTGATCACACTGAAGCATGAAATTGGGGAGGAAGACTATTAATGGGTCAGTTAAAGTAAGAAGTCAGAAATATTATTTTAAGGTGGAATGTTGTGACAAATATGTGGCAAAATGTAAAATTACCTCTCAGAAATACCCGTGTTTATTTTCAGTCACTATTTATGGTATGGAAAACGTATTATGACTGGAAAATCTCACTTGAAAAGTTCTTAGCCTAAAAATCTCACAAACCTTTTCAGAGTAGGACTATCATTGTCCATACATGCTACCAAATTCTTCTTGGAAAGCAATTTATATGTCAGGTAAAATGTATACCTTTTTCTAAAATAGCATTTTATAGTGTTTTAAAAACAGGTTTTCATTTTTCTGAAGATTATAAAACTACTTAAGAATATAGAGGGATGAGTAAACACATACGTTAAGGCAGGAATACTTTGCAAACACTACTTAATAAATGTTTATTATCTTGCAAACTCTCTGCTAAGAAGATAGTCTTAATTGTAGTAGGTTGTTGTCCATCAGAAGAATTAAGCTCTTAAGAAAAATCCTTTGAACACAAACTGTCAGATTACTTAATTGAAGCCATTCTTTTTAATTTCCTTTAAGAAAAGTATTGCTTGATTCTTCTTACCTCTTCAGGGTTTTTTTTTAAGTAAAAGGATCATTATTTGGTATGTAAAATGAAATATCAGGCAAACAGAACCAATAATAATTGAACACTTAGTTCATGTATCTTATATGAATGACCATATGTATTAGAATTGTTTTTCATAAAAGGTATTTACTGTGGGAATTAGAAACTTCTAAATTTTAAAGCATAATGCATAGAAATGGTAAAAAAATAGTATAATTTAAAAAGTCTTTGCTATGAAAATTTAAGAATTCTGATGATATTGGAAGAAATTCATTTAGCAAGCAAACAGTTAATTTTGGCCAGATTCTTTATTCACCACATTTTTGGCACAAACCCTTTGTGTCATCACTAGTAAGTAACAATACTCTGTACTTTGAAGGCATGGAGCATGCTTTTTTCACCTTTTTATTCGATTCTGCTGCCTGCTCACCTAAATACCACAGCCTCTTCACTGATTTCTTTTCAAGTATTGTGGTTGTACAATAAATGTATGATTGTAGTAAACAAACCAAACCTGCACATAAGGCTTTCTCCAGGAACAATGGCATGAAATTATTTCATAAGGATTGCTTTTAGGTCTTTAATTATCAAATTCACTCACTTGCTAAGTAATACTACATGGAAGTAATGTCATCACAGGGCCAGTCTGGTGTACTTTAAATGCCTGAATGAAAACTGTTATGGAGTATCCCTATTTTGAATTCTTAATATACTTAAAATAATTATTTGATTTGTACCTGTTTATCTCTCAACTTGATTAGTATATTATATTTAAAATGTTTTTGTACTCTAAATATTAAATACATTTCTTTAAAAAGCACATAATGTATTTACCAAATGCTACAAAATTTAAAATACACTTTGTTTGGAATGAGTACCTAGTATTCAAAATCATAATTGAAATATATAGAGTCCTTATATTTCCAAATATTAACCTTTCACTGAATTGATTAAAAGCATATAATATGACTTTGAAGTATTTTGAAAACCTGACTACTGAAAATCAAAATATTTTTGTTGTTTAGTAATGTGAAACAGTTAGTCCATTTTTCAAAGACTATGATTATCCTGTGAACCCTGCCCATGAATAGATATAGTAGAAACCATAAGCTGAAAAGAAGAATCATTAATAAAAAAGAATCAAAAACAAAGGAAAGTAAGTAGGTTAATTGTGGTAAATATGATTTATGCACCTATTTAGGCTACCAGGGGAATACAGAAGGGAATTTGAAAGATTTTAAGATCTAAACCCAAATTTACAAAATTCAAATGAGAAGAATTCTTTTCAGAGTATGTTGAACATTTATTAAATATTATTTTTATTCAGATGCAGACTTGGTGATGGACAATAAGCAGTTACTAAGTTTTTTCCAAAAAGGTAGCTTGAATATCTTACCTAAACCCTCTTACAATGACAGCTGCCAAGAATCAAGCCAAGAAAATGTGATCACAAAGCCAAGGTACACAAGTTTAAACACACCAAGTTGAAAAAGTACTCAGGGCACAAAATGAGGTGTTTTCAGTATGATACCTGTACATTTTCAACTGGCATGTTGTGTAACACTTTAAAAAATTGTTCTTGTTAAGCTCATAAATACAATTTATAGTTAATTGTATTTATGAGCAGAAACTTTGGCCTTTAAAGTTTCTACCTTTGATTTGGATGTATTTTTTCCTTTTTTAAATGTTTTTAATGTTTTTTCTTTTTTTAATGTTTTTAATGTTTAATTTTTGAGAGAGAGAAAGAAACTGAGCGTGAGCAGGGGAGGGACAGAGAGAGAGGGAGACACAGAATCTAAAGCAGGCTCCAGGCTCTGAGCTGTCAGCACAGAGCCTGACACAGGGCTCGAACTCATGAACCAAGAGATCATGACCTGAGCCAAAGTCACACACTTAACTGACTGAGCCACTCAGGAGTCCCTGGATTTAATTTTTTTTCTTTGTGGTCAGTTATCTGATTGGTTCCTTTAAGTAGTCTATGGATGTATGAATACTTTATGGATATTCCTTTAATCTATTTAATCATTTTATTTATTATATAATACAATTACTCTAGGACCTTACTTAATTTTAACTAGGTCTGTCTGATTTCAAAAGATAGTCTTCCTAATATGCATATCTGATTATGTTCTGCTTCCTTTTGAGTTCTTCCGTGGCCTCCCATGCCAACAGAATAAAATCTAAACCACTCTGTATGACAGAAAAAGCCCTTCATCCCCTTCATTTCTTTCAACCCCCTACTGTGCCTTCACATCTAATATACTATCAGCTGATCCATTTTGGAAAGTCTTATAGTTCTTTGAATTTGTCATGATCTCTAACATGTCTGTAACTTTCTGTGCTTTCCCTCGATCTTTATAAGTCCCTTTCCTGAGTACATCTGGCTAACTTAGAGTCATTATTCATAACTCATTTTTAGTAATAATTTCTGGTTATTCTTCAGTGTGTTTATTTACTTTGTAAATGTGCTGTTCAGTAGAGTAGCCACTAGCTAGAGGTGGCTATTTAAGTTTAAACTAATGAAAATTAAGTAAAATTTGAAAATTCATTCCCTCAGTAGTGTCGTTCACATTTCAAGAACTCGTTATCCACATATGTATGACTGGTTGCTACCACAATGGACAGCAGGGATGTAAAATATTTTCATCCTCATTAAAAGTTCTGTGGAATAGCACTGTCTTAAAATCTTAATCATCAAATTGTACACAGTAATCTTTTTTATTTCTCTGTTTCTCAATCTGGAGATCCTTAAAAGCAAGTAACCTAGACTATTGGTCTTTATGGCACATAGTAGGAATGCAGTAATTTTTTGGGCTTCACATGCTAAGACTCATAGACACCGGTAAGAGAAAACCATATTGCGCTATAATCAGAAGTATAAGTAGAATTATTTGAAAAATTTTTTTTCAATGTTTATTTATTTTTGAGAGACAGAGAGAGACAGAGTGTGAGTAGGAAGGGGCAGAGAGAGAGAGGGAGACACAGAATTCAAAGCAGGCTCCAGGCTCTCAGCTGTCAGCACAGAGCCTGATGCAGGGCTCGAACCCACGAACCGTGAGATCATGACCTGGGCTGAAGCCAGACACCCAACTGAGTGAACCACCCAGGCGCCCCTGAAGTATAAGTAGAATTATTAAGGCACAGAAAACATTACTAAGGGAAGAGACTTTTGAGTAATACAAGTCCAGTCTTCTTGGCCTAAAACATAGTTAAAATCTGAAGAAAAGGGGACCTATACCTTTCCATCACAGCAGCCACAAAGAGCAAGAAAATCTTAAGGAGAGGTTATTTCATAGAAAACATTGGTAGAGAATATCTCTTAGCATATTTTGTACAGGAAAATTGAAACATTAAAATAAAATAGTTGATTATTTGAATTCCATGAGACCGAACAACATAAGAAATTGTTAAAGGTGATGAGAAGTTCTGACATTTAATATACTATCTGTGAGAAGGAATTGACCACTATGGGCATACTTACTCCCATGTGGGCAATAGATGTAGATGGCAGAACCAGAGTGGAAAAATAAAGTTATTATTAATCTTCCTGATTTCTCATTTTTAAACTGCAAGTAAAAATTTATTTTCTGTGATTTTCATTCTTTTTGTAAATATTGATGACTATTGCTTCCCACTCCAAACCAGCTCATTACTCAAGTCATTTTTTGCAGTAAAGTTGCTCCTTGCTCACATTATCTAAAAGTTCAAGTTCTACAATCCATCTCTCCTTCTCTTTTTTCTCCTTCTTATTATGATCACTATTTAACATTCTGAATGTTTTACATATTTATCTTGTTGTTCTGCCTCTCATAGTAAATTTAAGCTTCAAAATTGCAGGTATTTTTGTCAGTTTTGTTCATTGTGGTATCACTAACTCCTAAATGTTCCTGGTACATAGTAAATACTCAGCAAATGTTTGTTAAATTTTTCATGGCCAAAATACACACACACACACACACACACACACACGATATATATCCTATATAATCTCTCTCCCTCTCTCTCTCTCTCTCTCTCTCTCTCTCTCTCTCTCTATATATATATATATATATATATATATATATATATATATATATATATATACGTGTGTGTGTGTATAGTTACTACAGAGTTACTGATCTTAGAAATGTTTTTTCTTGGGGTGTCTGGGTGGCTCAGTTTGTTGAGCATCTGATTTCAGCTCAGGTCATGAACTTGTGGTTCGTGAATTCGAACCCTGTGTCAGGCTCTGCGCTGACAGCTCAGAGCCTGGAACCTACTTTGGATTCTCTTTCTCCCTCCCCTGCTCACACACTCTCTCTCTCTGTCTCTCAAAAATAAATAAAGAATTAAAAAATTTAGAAATGTTTTTCTTAACTTCTCACATTCAGTTAAATCACCAAGTTTGGCCCATTTTCCCTTCTAAGTATTTCTCAGTTCTTTGCCTTTTTCTAAATCTATTTCCATTCTTCCTTGTACTGTCAGAGCAAGCCTGCTGACTGCTTTCTGTCCCAGGATGCCTTTCCACACAGCAGGGTCCATACTGCTGTTAAGTATGAACTTTCCAACAGGCAACACTGTTCATGTCCTTCCTCTTCTAAGAACTCTTCAAAAGCATCCCAAAGACTTTGGAACGAGGTCCAAATCCTGAGTACCACACACAAAGCCTACCTCCTTTTGCATCCTCAACTTTGTACACCCTGTTTGCAAGTACCCACATAGTGCATATTATTCTACCTGTGGCCTTTCTTATACAACAATCTGGCCTTAAATGTCCTCCCACCCTTCATCAGGGTGAACCACAGACACTAAGTTTGGGTTAGTTAGATATTCCCTAGGAACTTTTTAATAACATAACTATCAGTTAATGTGCTTATCTTCTCTTATAGACCGTGAGTTCTTGCAGAGGAGAGAATACATCTGACTTTCACACTTAACACAGTGCTGGCATAGACTAGGAGCACAGGACTGTCAGAAAAAGGATTGAAAAATTGAGTTATCACCCTAAGGGACTTAGAATATATGTTCACAGAGCAGAGATACCATTTATGACAAACTCCTTCAAGAAAGACTAAGCTATTAGAATTAGAAACATTATTCCAGATATTATTATCGTCAAATAACATAAAAAGTCTGGGTCCGTATGTAAAAATAGCTTTGAAAATACTTTTTAGTGAGTTTTAAGTCCAGCACTTTCAGCTTCACCAACATTTATATTCATGGTCTTCTTAAATAACTCTATCAGTCTCCAGGACTTTTTACCCTTGAGTTAAAGGTAACACAAGTGTGTGTAGTGACTATTTTATTCAACAAACAGTGAATATTTAAATATTCTGTAAATAGTGCTTACCTAAACTAGGTATAGAAAGACCAAGCAGAGTCCATCCTCTGTGGATCTTCAGTGATTTCCAGCCCTGGAAGTATGCATTGGGTTTATATCCCCAGCTGGATAAACTGCTTTCACCTTTATTAATTGGTGTTGGTATTGAAACAGTGGTTACTTATTCAAGTTTGAGTTAGGAGAATTAGTTTTTCTTTGAGCATTTTCAGGTTGCCATGACTTTCTATTCTGTGAAAGCTATGAAGCATTCTTTACATTTTATTTCCAAGAAATGATGGTATTATAAATGTGTAGTTTTGCTTTCACTATGTCTCTTGTTTTCATTTTCTATGAGCTAACTTCGAAAGCAGAATAAGGTATAGTATTGTGATCATCTTTTTGGGAAAATACTTACATTCCCCAAATTTGGTTATCAAATAACTTCCATACTGTTAGTTTTAATGCAAGAAAAAAAATCAAATCAAATCAAAACAAAAGAAAACAAAACCACAAAACCTTTAACAGTTACCCACAGTTTATAGGTCTATAGCAACTATGAATAAACTGCTAGAGGCAAAAAAATTTTTTCAGCAGAAATTCTGCTCTGCTGTATTTTTTCCTTAAAAAAATCTTTTCTAAACAAATGTCACAATTATAATCTTTTAATTAATTTGGTTCTCCATACAGAAGAGTCGTAAATGAAAGCGAGTAGCTGTTTTTTGCCATGGTGCCCAGAAGGATGCCTCTATTTTGCCAAAAAATGTTCTGTCACTAATGTGAAGCCTGTTGACAAACTGTTGTTTATATGTTGTCAATGTGATGCCAAGTCAATTGTTTCACTACGGGAATCCTGGCTTGGCCCCAGTGGCTGTCTAAATCTCTGTAGACACACAGATACTTTTAGGGAAAGCAATTAAAGGTAAAATTCTCTTTTTACTTTTATTTGGCTCTTAACTGAAGTTTCATGAAGATAGGAAAATAAATGGTGATCAGACAACTTTGCAAGAACTGTAATTCTAAAAACTTAGACATATGGTTGGCTTTTAATTCCTCTAGCTGTTAATTAAGAGGCTAATTGTACAAGATGGTTAGGTATATATCAGCTTGCAAATTTTACCTTTTTTTCTTGTCAGTATAAAATAGCAAAGTAGGAGCTTTATCGGTCTTATGTATCCTCTAAATCAGGGGTTGTCAACTGGGGGTGATTTTGCCTCCCCCAGTAGACATTTGGCAGTATCTGGAGACACTTTTATTTGTCACAGTTGAGGAAAGGGCTATGGTATGTTGTGGATCGAGGCCAGAGATGCTGCTATCATCCTGCAATGCACAGGACAGCACCCTCTAATGAAGAATTATCTGGCCCCAAACATCAGTATTGCTGAGGTTGAGAAATTATGATCTATATTATATGGTTGAGTGTGTAGAAAATAGCATTCAAAAGTTATAAAAACTCAGTAACGGTTAGAAAAAATATATTTATTAATCTTAGAAATTTAAGGCGAGAGGAGCTCTAAAGGAATGGAAGTAACTTCCCTGTTAGCAGAAAAAAAAAAGAGGGAAGAATGAGAAAAACATCAGTTTACAAATAGAAATGAAAAGGGAGTATAGGTAGGAAGAAAGAAGCCAAGAAAAAAAGTAGAAACAAAACCCCAAAATATCAGTCTGGAAATAATCTTTTATATATCACCAATTGGAAATACAACTAAAGAAACTGGACTAACGTGACAAAGTGAGAGATTGGAGATAGATAGATTAATTTATATGTACATATTTAAGAAACACACAAAGAAAATGGCACACAAAGGTTAAAAATATAAAGATAGCACTGGTCCAAACAATGCCATTGTAACAAAATTAATATTGGATAGTGCAAGTTTTTAAAGCAACACCATTGTTAAGAAGAAGCATTACAAATCACTAAAACAAACAGTCCATCAAGATGATATAAAAAATATGAATCTGTATACAGCTAATCAAATAATCTTGAAATGTGTAATACAAATACTGAAAAGAGTGTAAGAGGAACTGGACAAATCCGCAATAACAGATTGAATATCCTCCTGTCAAAAAAGGAAAGATCAATCAGATCCCAAGTCGACAGGATATGGATGATTTAAACTATAAGATTGTTCTGACACAATTCAGTATAAATGGGTGTGTTAATCTTGATACATGCCCTAGGGGCTCATCTCAGTTGTTTTATCAGAAATTTACACTTCATTCGTGGTTATAGAGTATTTAATCTCAAACCCACACTTTAGAAGTGTCTAGTAAAAGCACTTCAGTGGTCTTTGACTCCCATCAACACCAGAGCCTTTGCTAATTATCATGAGTTTTAGACATGAGTTTTCATTGGTGAAAGTCTTGCTAATTAGCATTCTGAATGTTAGAAATAGGTTCTCATTTAGCATAGTTAGATCAGCTAGAATATTGTATGCACAGTACACTCCTGATGCATGATCAGGCTATGAAAGTCTGGTTAGCGCTATGACCCACTCCCTTACAGGATACACCCTAGATTAGATACCTAAACTTTAAGAATGGTTAGCTGAATTTTGCTAGGGAATATTGTCACATTTGCTTCAGGTGAAACTTTCAGGCAAGGTATTTGGGAACTTCAAAAATAACAAGACTAGGTCTTCAAGATACCTACAGAATAGTTGGTATGTTGACATGATTGGTACTAATCATCTATATTAATAAAATAGTTCAATTGGAGGGGCGCCTGGGTGGTGCAGTCGGTTAAGCGTCCGACTTCAGCCAGGTCACGATCTCGCGGTCCGTGAGTTCGAGCCCCGCGTCAGGCTCTGGGCTGATGGCTCGGAGCCTGGAGCCTGTTTCCGATTCTGTGTCTCCCTCTCTCTCTGCCCCTCCCCCGTCCCCGTTCATGCTCTGTCTCTCTCTGTCCCAAAAATAAATAAAAAACGTTGAAAAAAAAATTAAAAAAAAAATAATTCAATTGGAGGCATCAAAATCTATCAAAAATGAGCCTAACAAGTATGACCAAATTATCTAAAGACAAATCACAAAAATCCTTAGCAAGTGAGGTTAATCCTGGCCCAACAAATAGTAAGTATAGTTTTTTTTTAAGTTCATGTAAAACATTTATAAAAGACGAGTGACCACCTACCAGGTCAAAAAGGAATTTCAACAGATTTCAAGGAACTAACTGCTTATTAGGTCAAGGTTTTTTTAGTGAAATATAATTTCAAAGTAAATCATAAAGAAAGTAACCAGACTTTTAAGAATCAAAATAAAACCCTCCTCTGTGGTTAAAAACAACTCATTGGTTAAGAAGAAAATAACAGTGGGAGTGACATAATACTTAAAATTGAGTGATAAAATGCCTGTATATCAAAACTTGCAGTGTATTAGTAGCTATAGAGAGATTTCTATACTTATATGTAGTAAAAGTATAAAAATGTGGACTAGATACAGATCAAATTCATTGCAATGGTTCATTTTAGAGAGGCAGGAAGATAAATAGAATTAGAGGGAAGAATATTAAGGGCTTCAACTTTATCTGTAAGTTATTATTTCTTAAAGAAACATAAAAAGGAGGTAAATGAGGCATCCTATATATTTTTTTAAAATTACCCTTCTTATTTTGCATGGGATTTTCTATATTATCTTTTGTATTTCTCTTCATTTTAGAGTCTCTAAATAGTAAAATGTATTAAAGTTGATGTATGTCATGTTCAAGGTATGTCCATTTTATCTAGAAATTTTTCCATAGCAGAAAACCTCTCAATCAAGCAGTGAAATCTGACTGAAAAAGTAATGGAAATTAAGGTGATACTGGATTTTATGAAAATCCATTTCTTCCAAAATGTCAGGCTCTTGTCCCAAAATAAAGTTTACTTACATTAGGAATTTGTAGCATTATTTAAAACAAAAAACAAAAAACAAAAAAACAGAACAACCGAGACTTCTGAACACTTACATTGAGTAGATGTATTAAGAAATTAATACCAGATTAAATATTTAACATTCCCAGGTATAAATCTACTAAAAAGTTCAACTTTTTATTGTTTTTAAAGCAGAATATGATCCATGTAGGAAATGACCAGAACAGAAATGAATATTTTTATGACATTATCACTCTAATACTTGGCTTGCAGAAATGACTTAGGTTGCATGTTTGTTTTTTTCTTCATGAATTTATGGTTTTTTTAAATAGATAAAATAAAAATTGTATTATGTTCTTAAAATGAAAGTTTCTCATAAAACATCTTCAAATGTTCGGATATTATCTGTGTGTTAAATAGTTAGCATTTCCTTTCCATCATTCTTAAGATGTTTTAAATGTTAATGAAAATAATATTAGCTAATTTTTTTTGAGTTTACTGTTTCCTAGGTAGTGTTCTAAGTCATACACACACACAGACAGGCATATGTATGTGTACACATGCGTGTGTGTGTGTGGGTGTATATATATATATATATATATATATATATATATATATATATATATATATATATTCATTTAATTAAATAACTAATCCCTTGAGTCACTATACAACACTTCAGTGCTTCTATGTGTGTGTTGCCTATTAAACAAACAACTTCAGCCATTATATGTGGCTTTCTTTCCATATGCATTCTGGGACTATTCACAAATATATCTTGACCCTCAGAGATATAGGTCACTGGTTGAGAATCGTTGCTCTAAAAGCTGGAGTTATACTTAAAGCATGGAAGAAGTTAATAGAATCCTCTGAGGGAAATTGAGCACCTCTTGCTTATTCTCAAGGAAGTAAAGATAAATTGTTAAACAAGATATACCCTATCCATCTTTTCTTCTATAAAAATCAGGAGTTGGGATGGGATAGAAGAGTCACCAATATTTACCAGAATAATGAAAATTAAAGTAAGTAAGGTATTATTTGCAGTTGGACAATGAGAATTCATTAAGAATAATAATTTTCTTGAGAGAGTATGATGGATAAATAATGACTTCATATCTGTTTTGAAGTGAATGTTTTCAGTATTTCATTTTTTCTGTTCACTTATTTGTTTAGCAAAATTGTATTGAAACCTCCTGCTTATTATAATGAGCTATGGAGTAGGTCCACATTTTACTTATTCTATTTAGACTTTCTTTAGCATAAGAGTTCAGACTTTATTAAATTATGTCTTCACATTGAAATATTTTAAGTTAAATATTAAGACCATTCCAAAGCAATAGTCCAATACATAGCCAATAGAAGGCAACATTTTATTTACTCTGCCCTATTGCAGATTTGATGAGAAATGAAGTACACTAGTGAAGTGGTTAGCTCTTCTTTTGAACAAACCATATTATGTTTGATTATTTCTCCTTGAAAATATTTAATACAGGAGGAAATGTATAAAAAGGCTATTAGGCCTTCAAAGGAATTCATAGTAATTCAAAATTTGTGGTGTCAGAGACATTTTATAAAGTGAAAGTTTACTTCAGAGACAGTAATCCATTCACCTGTGCTCTTTATGAGACTATTATAATGCTATCAGAGCTTCCTAATGACATCTTTTAAGTAAAATTAATTATTTGTAGTTACTTTATAAATATTCATTTCTTCTACCTTATTCAAGGCTATTAATTTTCACTATCAACTATAATTTTAATCCAGTCTCTATTTTTTCCTCAAAATATTCTCTAGAATTTGATTTCAAAGTAGTTTCTGCTGCTATATTTTTCTTTTATGCACTTATTTATACTTTATGCATATTTATTATTTTCATTCACATAATTATAATTGCTGTATGGATTTATATAACTGGCATATAGATTTTTCATATAAATCAGGACTATAGAAATTCAATATTAGCTCTTATTTGAAAGGGAAAATTGAAGGATGCAAATGGAGAATAAGAGCATATGATTTCAAGATTTTATTGAGCATATTTATTTTTTAAGTGCTTTAAAAAATAATGATGTCACTGATTAGCTAAATTGGTAAAAATATAGCTATGATAGATAAAAATCAAGAGTGAAATTGTATTGTATACTCTTCATGAGCTGTATTGCTACCCTTAACCACATGTCCTGTAAATTACTGCTCTATTTCCCAGGCTAGGGAAGGTGAGTAAGTAGAGTAACAAAGGAAAAGAAATAAAATATGAAGGTGATCTACCTTTCCTCAATCCATCTTCCCCCAGTTCATCCTTTTTATCTTTTACCCTGATGGAAAATTTTTGCTGCCCACTTCCCAGATCTTCTATAATGAAAAATTAGGAATGTTGGATAGAGTCATATCTGTAGAAATCTGAAGAGGGTAAGAAATTAGTGGGAGTGGCTAAAACAATCTACATAATGGAGGTGGGTGGGACTATAGAGAATGGTATAGAATGGAGCTGGAGGTAAAGCTCCTAAATTACCTGCAGTTTCCAAATCTGGGAAGAGATATGGCCATCTAGGTACAAGAAGTTCAAAACTCCCCAAACAAATTTAATCTAAGGAGATTTTCACCAAAACGCATTATAATCAAATGCTCAAAATCAAAGAGAAATTCTGAAAGAAGCAGAAGAAAAAGACATCACATACAAAGGAACTTCTATAAAAGTATCAGCAGATTTCTCAGCTGAAACCTTGCAGACCAAGAAAGAGTAGGATTATATATTCAAAGTGCTCAAAGAAAAAACAAACAAACAAACTGCCCACCAAGAATACCGTACCCAACAAAGTTGCCCTTCAGAGATGAAGGAGAGATAACGACCTCGCAAGACAAACAAAAGCCAAAGGAATTTATCACCACAATTTCTGCCTTAGAAGAAATGCTGAAAGGAGTTCCTTAAGCTGAAATGAAAAAAGTTAAATAGTAACATGAAAACATATGAAAATATAAAATTCATTGGTAAAGATAAACATATAGTCAAATTCAAAATACTCTAATACTACAATTGTAATGTGTAAATCACTTGGAACCCTTGCATATATGCTAAAAGATAAAAGTATTAAAAATAACTATGGTTACAATATTTGGTTAATGGATACATGGTATTAAAAGATGTAAATTATGGCATTAACAAAACAAAATGGGAGAGGAGGGATAAATAAATGTGTAGAACTTTTTATGCAATTGAAGTTAAGCTCTTATTAGCTTAAAATAGACTTGCATAGTAATTAAAGACCTATAATAGATACACACATGACAAAGACAAAAGCATACCATTACAAAAAAATCATCAATTATTAAAGATAAGAAGAGAGGAAGCTTTTTAGTTTGATGTGGTCCTGTCTGTTCATTTTAGCTTTTTGTTGGTGTTTCTTGTCTTACCCAAAATAATCATCACTAAGACTAATGCCAAGAATCCTTTCCCCTTTGTTATCTTCTGGAAGTTTTAGAGTTTCGGATGTTACGTTTAAGTCTTTAATCCATTTTGAGTTCATTTTTGTGAGTGGTATATGACAGGGTGTCCAGTCTCATTCTTTTTCATATGTATGTAAGGTTTTTCCAATTCCATTTATTGAAGAGACTCGCCTTTTCCTTTGGCACTCTTGTCAAAAATTAGTTGGTATTCTGTGTGTGTGCTTATTTCTGGGCTCTTTATTCTTTTCCACTGGTCTATGTGCATGTTGTTTATGCTAGCACCATACTTTTTTGATTACTATAGGTTTTTAGTATATTTTGAAATCATGAAATATGGTGCCATCAACTTTATTTTTCCTTCTTAACATTATTTATGCTATTCAGGGTCTTTTGTGGTTCCATATAAATTTTAGGGTTATTTTTTTCTATTTCTGTAATAAACACCATTGGAATTTTCATAGGGATTGCACTGAATTTTACCTTGAGTGGTAGGGATAGTTTAACAATATTAATTTTTAAGAACATGGATATGTTTCCATTTATTTATATCTCCAATTTCTTTCATTAGTGACTTACAGTTTTCAGTGTACAGGTTTTTCACCTCCTTGGCTAAATTTTTTTTCTTTAGTGTTTTATTGTTTTTGATTATATTGTAAATGGGATTGCTTTTTTAATTTTTCTTTCAGATAGTTATTAATGTATAGAAATGTAAATGATTTTTATATGTTGATTCTGTTTCCTGCAATCTTACTGAATTTATTCAGTAGTTCTCATAGTTTTTGGTGGAGTCTTTAAGGTGTTCTTAAACATAAAACCATATCATCTGCAACTCAATAGCAAAAAAAGCAAATAATCCAATTAAAAATGGGCAAAAGCCTGAATAGATATTTTTCCAAAGACATACAAATGGCCAAATAGTGCATGAAAAGTATTCAACATCACCAATCAGAAATGCAAATCAAAACCACAATATTACCTCACACCTGTCAGAATGGCCAATATCAAAAACACAAGAAACAAGTGTTGGTGAGGGATGTGGAGAAAAAGTAATCCATGTACACTGTTTTTGGGAGTGCAGACTGGTGCACTCACTGTGGAAAACAGTATGGGGGTTCCTCAGAATGTTGAAAATAGTACTACCATACAATCTAGTGATCTCATTACTGAGTATTTACCCAAAGAATATAAGAACTCTAATTCAAAGAGATGCATGTACCCGTACATTTATTGCAGCATTATTTATAATAGCCAAATTATGGAAGCAGCCCAAATGTACATTGATAGATGAATGGATAAAGAAGATGTGGTATATATGTACACACACACACACACACACACACACACACACACACACACACACACACTGGAATATTATTCCACCATAAAAAAGAACAAAATCTTGCCGTTTGTAACAACACAGATAGATCTAGAGGATATAAAGCTAAGTGATTTAAGTCAGTCGGAGAAAGTAAATACCATATGATTTCACTCACATGTGGAATTTAAGAAACAGAACAAAGGACAAAGGGAGAGAGAGGCAAACCAAGAAATGGACTCTTAACTATAGAAAACAGATTGTTACCAGAGGGAGGTAGGTGGGGAAATGGGTAAAATAGGTGAAGGGGGTTAAGAGTACACTTACCATGATGAGCACTGAGTAATGTATAGAGTTGTTGAATTACTATATTGTACATCTGAAAAGAATATAACACTATGTATTAACAACAATAGAGTTAAAATTAAAAACTTTGAGAAAAAGAGATAACAAATGTTGGCAATGATGTGGGGAAAAGGGGACCCTTGTGCAGCAATTGGTGTAGCCACTATGGAATACAGTATGAAGGTTCCTCAAAAAATTAAAAATAGAACTACCATGTGATCCAGCAATCCTACTCCTGAGTATACATCCAAAGGAATTGAAATCATTATGTTGAAGAGATACCTGCACTCCCATGTTCATCACTGCATAATTTATAAGAGCCAAATATGAAAACAGACTAAATGTTCTTTAGTGGATGAATGGGTTAAGAAAATGTAACACACACACACACACACACACACACACCACAAATATTATTCAGCCTTTAAAAAAAAGGAAATCCATTTTTGACATGGATAAAGTTGGAGGTCTTTATGCTAAGTGAAATAAGACAGAAAGAGAAAAACAAATACTATGTGGCATAACTTAATATGTAAAATTTTTAAAAAGTTGATTTTATAGAAACAAAGAATAGAATGGCGGTTGCCAGACTGGAGGGAGGAGGTCAAAGAGCACAAACTTTCAGTTATCAAAAGAATAATTTCTGAGAAACTAACGTATAGCATGGTGGCTATAGTTAATAATAAGGTATAGTATATTTGAAAGTTGCTGAGAATAGATTTTAAACCTTCTTACCACATACACAAAAGGAATTAACTATGTGAGTTGATGGATTTATCAATTGTCTTGATCTTGCTAATCATTCCACAATGTATATGTATATTAAATCATCACATTGTGCACTTGAAATATATACAATTATATTTTTCAGTTATTCCCAGTAATGTTGCAGGGGAAAAGGTAGAATCTAGATGTTTGGAGGAGGATCCCCACAGGGCTGAGACTGAGTCTGAAGAAGTGGTCCTGTCCAGCTGATAGTGGTGAAAATGACGGGGCACAATGAGGCTCTTTCTAGGACTGTGAAAAAAAAAAACACCTGGAAACAGGAACTAACTACTGTTTCTGGAACCAACTGGCACTGGCAGGAACAGACATAAACTGGAAGGAGCAATCCTTTCTGCCTCTGTTATGGGTTGAATTGTGTCCCCTGTAAAATTCATATGATATAGTACAACCCCAATACTTTAGAATGTGACCTTATTTGGAAATCAGGTCATGGCACGTGTAATCAGTTAGGATGAGGTCATACTGGACTAGGGTGGAACCCTAATCTAATGTGTATAAGGGGAAAATTTGAACACAGAGACATGCATTCAAAGAGGATGCCATGTAAAAATGAATGAGGAAATCAGAGTGTGTATGTGAAAGATGGCCAGCTAATCACCTGAAGCAAGGAGAGAGGCAGATTCTCCCTCACAGGCCTCAGAAGAAACCAACCTTGCTGGTACTTTGATCTTGAACTTCTAGCCTCTAGAACAATGAAGAAATAAATTTCTGTTATTCAAGCCAAAACAAATACTCAAACAAGAAACTAAAGTGATCATCATCAGTGAAGGGATAAATCAAAATTGTGTGCCACTTGATAACAGGAAGCAATTACAACAACAAATATTACATGTAATGTTTTGTTAAAAATGTGAAACTTAAATCTAATCATGAGGAGGCATTAGACAATCCCAAATTGAAGGATATTCTACAAAGTAACTTGCCTGCGATATTCAAAAGTGTCAAGGTGATGAAAAAAAAAAAAAAGAGTAAAGAACTGTACCAGACTAAAAGTGACTAATGAGACATGACAACTAATGCAATGCATGGTTCTGAACTAGATCCTTTTGCTGCAAGGCAATTGGTGAAACTTCAAAGGGGTCGGAGGATTAGATGGTAGTAATGTATCAGTGTTAATTTTCTGACTATATTGCGGTTATTTAAAATAATGTACTTATTTATAAAAAAAATACATAATAATTTAGATGTGGTGGGGCAACAAGTTGACAAGTAACTCTCAAATATTTCAAGAAAAAATATTTTATTCTACTTGTAATTTTTCTTCAAGTTTGAGATTTTTTCAAATTCAAGTTATTTTTGAAAAATGTTTTAAAGTACCTACAAATTGTGAGAGAGAGACAGAACGTGAGCTGGGAAGGGGCAGAGAGAGGGAGATACAGAATCCGAAGCAGGCTCCCAGCTCTGAGCTGTCAGCACAGAGCCTGATGCGGGGTTCAAACTCAGGAGCCTCAAACTCAAAGCCATGGGATCATGAACTGAGCCGAAGTCAGACACTTAACCGACTGAGCCACTCAGGCACCCCTGAACTTCCTCTTCAATTAGTATTCAGTTGATTTGATTGTGGCTTTGTGAATATGACTTCATGAATTGACCTAGCCACAAGGCTCAAATTTATTAGGGTTACAGGTGAAATCATACATCAGTGACCAATGTAAGGTGTAATATTACTTGCAAAGACCCATTGAAGTTATTTGTATAAGAGTGTAAAATAGGGAGGTTCCGGAAGATGGCGGCGTAGGAGGACGTGGGGCTCACAGCGCGTCCTGCCGATCACTTAGATTCCACCTACACCTGCCTAAAGAACCCAGAAAACCACCAGAGGATTAGCAGAAGGGAGTCTCCGGAGTCAAGTGCAGACTAGAGGCCCACGGAAGAGGGTAGGAAGGGCGGCGAGGCGGTGCGCGCTCCACGGACTGGCGGGAGGGAGCCGGGGCGGAGGGGCGGCTCGCCGGCCAAGCAGAGCCCCCGAGTCTGGCTGGCAAAAGCGGAGGGGCCGGACGGACTGTGTTCCGACAGCAAGCGCGACTTAGCGTCTGGGAGGTCATAAGTTAACAGCTCTGCTCGGAAAGCGGGAAGGCTGGAGGACAAAGGGAGGGAGAGCTGCTGAGCCCCCGGACGGCAGAGCTCAGCTTGGCGGGGAACAAAGGCGCCAGCGCCATCTCCCCCGCCCATCCCCCAGCCAAAATCCCAAAGGGAACCAGTTCCTGCCAGGGAACTTGCTCGCTCCGCGCAAACACCCAACTCTGTGCTTCTGTGGAGCCAAACCTCCGGCAGCGGATCTGACTCCCTCCCGCTGCCACAGGGCTCCTCCTGAAGTGGATCACCTAAGAGGAAGCGAGCTAAGCCTGCCCCTCCAGCCCCCGTGCACCTTGCCCACCCACCCCAGCTAATACGCCAGATCCCCAGCAACACAAGCCTGGCAGTGTGCAAGTAGCCCAGATGGGACACGCCACCCCACAGTGAATCCCGCCCCTAGGAGAGGGGAAGAGAAGGCACACACCAGTCTGACTGTGGCCCCAGCGGTGGGCTGGGGGCAGACATCGGGTCGGACTGCGGCCCCGCCCACTAACTCCAGTTATACACCACAGCACAGGGGAAGTGCACTGCAGGTCCTCACCACGCCAGGGACTCTCCAAAATGACCAAACGGAAGAATTCCCCTCAGAAGAATCTCCAGGAAATAACAACAGCTAATGAACTGATCAAAAAGGATTTAAATAATATAACAGAAAGTGAATTTAGAATAATAGTCATAAAATTAATCGCTGGGCTTGAAAACAGTATACAGGACAGCAGAGAATCTCTTGCCACAAAGATCGAGGGACTAAGGAACAGTCACGAGGAGTTGAAAAACGCTTTAAACGAATTGCAAAACAAAATGGAATCCACGATGGCTCGGCTTGAAGAGGCAGAGGAGAGAATAGGTGAACTAGAAGATAAAGTTATGGAGAAAGAGGAAGCTGAAAGAAAGAGAGATAAAAAAATCCAGGAGTATGAGGGGAAAATTAGAGAACTAAGTGATACACTAAAAAAAAATAATATACGCATAATTGGTATCCCAGAGGAGGAAGAGAGAGGGAAGGGTGCTGAAGGGGTACTTGAACAAATTATAGCTGAGAACTTCCCTGAACTGGGGAAGGAAAAAGGCATTGAAATCCAAGAGGCACAGAGAACTCCCTTCAGACGTAACTTGAATCGATCTTCTGCACGACATATCATAGTGAAACTGGCAAAATACAAGGATAAAGAGAAAATTCTGAAAGCAGCAAGGGATAAACGTGCCCTCACATATAAAGGGAGACCTATAAGACTCGTGACTGATCTCTCCTTTGAAACTTGGCAGGCCAGAAAGGCTTGGCACGATATCTACAGTGTGCTAAACAGAAAAAATATGCAGCCGAGAATCCTTTATCCAGCAAGTCTGTCATTTAGAATAGAAGGAGAGATAAAGGTCTTCCCAAACAAACAAAAACTGAAGGAATTTGTCACCACGAAACCAGCCCTACAAGAGATCCTAAGGGGGATCCTGTGAGACAAAGTACCAGAGACATCACTACAAGCATAAAACATACAGACATCACAATGACTCTAAACCCATATCTTTCTATAATAACACTGAATGTAAATGGATTAAATGCGCCAACTAAAAGACATAGGGTATCAGAATGGATAAAAAAACAAGACCCATCTATTTGCTGTCTACAAGAGACTCATTTTAGATCTGAGGACACCTTTAGATTGAGAGTGAGGGGATGGAGAACTATCTATCATGCTCCTGGAAGCCAAAAGAAAGCTGGAGTAGCCATACTTATATCAGACAAACTAGACTTTATTTATTTTTTTTTTTTTTATTGTTTTTTATTTTTTTATTTTTTTTTATTTTTTTATTATTTTTAATATATGAAATTTACTGTCAAATTGGTTTCCATACAACACCCAGTGCTCATCCCAAAAGGTGCCCTCCTCAATACCCATCACCCACCCTGCCCTCCCTCCCACCCCCCATCAACCCTCAGTTTGTTCTCAGTTTTTAACAGTCTCTAATGCTTTGGCTCTCTCCCACTCTAACCTTTTTTTTTTTTTTTTTTCCTTCCCCTCCCCCATGGGTTTCTGTTATGTTTCTCAGGATCCACATAAGAGTGGAACCATATGGTATCTGTCTTTCTCTGTATGGCTTATTTCACTTAGCATCACACTCTCCAGTTCCATCCATGTTGCTACAAAAGGCCATATTTCATTTTTTCTCATTGCCACGTAGTATTCCATTGTGTATATAAACCACAATTTCTTTATCCATTCATCAGTTGATGGACATTTAGGCTCTTTCCATAATTTGGCTATTGTTGAGAGTGCCGCTATAAACACTGGGGTACAGGTGCCCCTATGCATCAGTACTCCTGTATCCCTTGGATAAATTCCTAGCAGTGCTATTGCTGGGTCATAGGGTAGGTCTATTTTTAATTTTCTGAGGAACCTCCACACTGCTTTCCAGAGCGGCTGCACCAATTTGCATTCCCACCAACAGTGCAAGAGGGTTCCTGTTTCTCCACATCCTCTCCAGCATCTATAGTCTCCTGATTTGTTCATTTTGGCCACTCTGACTGGCGTGAGGTGGTATCTGAGTGTGGTTTTGATTTGTATTTCCCTGATAAGGAGCGACGTTGAACATCTTTTCATGTGCCTGTTGGCCATCCGGATGTCTTCTTTAGAGAAGTGTCTATTCATGTTTTCTGCCCATTTCTTCACTGGGTTATTTGTTTTTCGGGTGTGGAGTTTGATGAGCTCTTTATAGATTTTGGATACTCAAACTAGACTTTAAATTAAAGGCTGTAACAAGAGATGAAGAAGGGCATTATATAATAATCACAGTGTCTATCCACCAGGAAGAGCTAACTATTATAAATGTCTATGCGCCAAATACCCGAGCCCCCAGATATATAAAACAATTACTCATAAACATAAGCAACCTTATTGATAAGAATGTGGTCATTGCAGGGGACTTTAACACCCCACTTACAGAAATGGATAGATCATCTAGACACACAGTCAATAAAGAAACAAGGGCCCTGAATGATACATTGGATCAGATGGACTTGACAGATATATTTAGAACTCTGCATCCCAAAGCAACAGAATATACTTTCTTCTCGAGTGCACATGGAACATTCTCCAAGATAGATCATATACTGGGTCACAAAACAGCCTTTCATAAGTTTACAAGAATTGAAATTATACCATGCATACTTTCAGACCACAATGCTATGAAGCTTGAAATCCACCACAGGAAAAAGTCTGGAAAACCTCCAAAAGCATGGAGGTTAAAGAACACCCTACTAACGAATGAGTGGGTCAACCAGGCAATTAGAGAAGAAATTAAAACATATATGGAAACAAACGAAAATGAAAATACAACAATCCAAACGCTTTGGGATGCAGCGAAGGCAGTCCTGAGAGGAAAATACATTGCAATCCAGGCCTATCTCAAGAAACAAGAAAAATCCCAAATACAAAATCTAACAGCACACCTAAAGGAAATAGAAGCAGAACAGCAAAGGCAGCCTAAACCCAGCAGAAGAAGAGAAATAATAAAGATCAGAGCAGAAATAAACAATATAGAATCTAAAAAAACTGTAGAGCAGATCAACGAAACCAAGAGTTGGTTTTTTGAAAAAATAAACAAAATTGACAAACCTCTAGCCAGGCTTCTCAAAAAGAAGAGGGAGATGACCCAAATAGATAAAATCATGAATGAAAATGGAATGATTACAACCAATCCCTCAGAGATACAAACAATTATCAGGGAATACTATGAAAAATTATATGCCAGCAAATTGGACAACCTGGAAGAAATGGACAAATTTCTAAATACCCACACTCTTCCAAAACTCAATCAGGAGGAAATAGAAAGCTTGAACAGACCCATAACCAGCGAAGAAATTGAATCGGTTATCAAAAATCTCCCAACAAATAAGAGTCCAGGACCAGATGGCTTCCCAGGGGAGTTCTACCAGACATTTAAAGCAGAGATAATACCTATCCTTCTCAAGCTATTCCAAGAAATAGAAAGGGAAGTAAAACTTCCAGACTCATTCTATGAAGCCAGTATTACTTTGATTCCTAAACCAGACAGAGACCCAGTAAAAAAAGAGAACTACAGGCCAATATCCCTGATGAATATGGATGCAAAAATTCTTAATAAGATACTAGCTAATCGAATTCAACAGCATATAGAAAGAATTATTCACCATGATCAAGTGGGATTCATTCCTGGGATGCAGGGCTGGTTCAACATTCGCAAATCGATCAACGTGATACATCACATTAACAAAAAAAAAGAGAAGAACCATATGATCCTGTCAATCGATGCAGAAAAGGCCTTTGACAAAATCCAGCACCCTTTCTTAATAAAAACCCTTGAGAAAGTCGGGATAGAAGGAACATACTTAAAGATCATAAAGGCCATTTATGAAAAGCCCACAGCTAACATCATCCTCAACGGGGAAAAACTGAGAGCTTTTTCCCTGAGATCAGGAACACGACAGGGATGCCCACTGTCACCGCTGCTGTTTAATATAGTGCTGGAAGTTCTAGCATCAGCAATCAGACAACAAAAGGAAATCAAAGGCATCAAAATTGGCAAAGATGAAGTCAAGCTTTCGCTTTTTGCAGATGACATGATATTATACATGGAAAATCCGATAGACTCCACCAAAAGTCTGCTAGAACTGATACATGAATTCAGCAAAGTTGCAGGATACAAAATCAATGTGCAGAAATCAGTTGCATTCTTATACACTAACAATGAAGCAACAGAAAGACAAATGAAGAAACTGATCCCATTCACAATTGCACCAAGAAGCATAAAATACCTAGGAATAAATCTAACCAAAGATGTAAAAGATCTGTATGCTGAAAACTATAGAAAGCTTATGCAGGTAATTGAAGAAGATATAAAGAAATGGAAAGACATTCCCTGCTCATGGATTGGAAGAATAAATATTGTCAAAATGTCAATACTACCCAAAGCTATCTACACATTCAATGCAATCCCAATCAAAATTGCACCAGCATTCTTCTCGAAACTAGAACAAGCAATCCTAAAATTCATATGGAACCACAAAAGGCCCCGAATAGCCAAAGTAATTTTGAAGAGGAAGACCAAAGCAGGAGGCATCACAATCCCAGACTTTAGCCTCTACTACAAAGCTGTCATCATCAAGACAGCATGGTATTGGCATAAAAACAGACACATAGACCAATGGAATAGAATAGAAACCCCAGAACTAGACCCACAAACGTATGGCCAACTCATCTTTGACAAAGCAGGAAAGAACATCCAATGGAAAAAAGACGGTCTCTTTAACAAATGGTGCTGGGAGAACTGGACAGCAACATGCAGAAGGTTGAAACTAGACCACTTTCTCACACCATTCACAAAAATAAACTCAAAATGGATAAAGGACCTGAATGTGAGACAGGAAACCATCAAAACCTTAGAGGAGAAAGCAGGAAAAGACCTCTCTGACCTCAGCCGTAGCAATCTCTTACTCGGCACATCCCCAAAGGCAAGGGAATTAAAAGCAAAAGTGAATTACTGGGACCTTATGAAGATAAAAAGCTTCTGCACAGCAAAGGAAACAACCAACAAAACTAAAAGGCAACCAACGGAATGGGAAAAGATATTTGCAAATGACACATCGGACAAAGGGCTAGTATCCAAAATCTATAAAGAGCTCATCAAACTCCACACCCGAAAAACAAATAACCCAGTGAAGAAATGGGCAGAAAACATGAATAGACACTTCTCTAAAGAAGACATCCGGATGGCCAACAGGCACATGAAAAGATGTTCAACGTCGCTCCTTATCAGGGAAATACAAATCAAAACCACACTCAGATACCACCTCACGCCAGTCAGAGTGGCCAAAATGAACAAATCAGGAGACTATAGATGCTGGAGAGGATGTGGAGAAACAGGAACCCTCTTGCACTGTTGGTGGGAATGCAAATTGGTGCAGCCGCTCTGGAAAGCAGTGTGGAGGTTCCTCAGAAAATTAAAAATAGACCTACCCTATGACCCAGCAATAGCACTGCTAGGAATTTATCCAAGGGATACAGGAGTACTGATGCATAGGGGCACCTGTACCCCAATGTTTATAGCGGCACTCTCAACAATAGCCAAATTATGGAAAGAGCCTAAATGTCCATCAACTGATGAATGGATAAAGAAATTGTGGTTTATATACACAATGGAATACTACGTGGCAATGAGAAAAAATGAAATATGGCCTTTTGTAGCAACATGGATGGAACTGGAGAGTGTGATGCTAAGTGAAATAAGCCATACAGAGAAAGACAGATACCATATGGTTTCACTCTTATGTGGATCCTGAGAAACATAACAGAAACCCATGGGGGAGGGGAAGGAAAAAAAAAAAAAAAGAGGTTAGAGTGGGAGAGAGCCAAAGCATTAGAGACTGTTAAAAACTGAGAACAAACTGAGGGTTGATGGGGGGTGGGAGGGAGGGCAGGGTGGGTGATGGGTATTGAGGAGGGCACCTTTTGGGATGAGCACTGGGTGTTGTATGGAAACCAATTTGAGAGTAAATTTCATATATTAAAAAAGAAAAAAAAAAAGAAAAAAAAAAGTGTAAAATATGCACAAGCTATTAGGTGCAAATAGCAGAACTGTTATTCACACACAACTTTTTGTACTAATGATGTAATTAAGAAGTAATTGAAGTTTAGAGTTTAGTTTAGTCATGTTAATAGAGTCAAGTGTGAATTTATAAAGTCACATAATAGAAAAACACCTATATGTAGAGAGAGGTATTTATGAAGTTTTTCATACTGTGGTCCTACATATTACGTGATTATTTGTATATGACTTAACAGACACCTTGCTTTATATATGGGCTATAAATGTTGTAGTTATTCTGTCTTTGAATGCAGAAACTGAATTTTAAGTTGTAAAGTTTCATCTGTAAAAACCGTAATCTTACCTACTGTTTTCTATTTTGCTGAAGTTTTAATGTACAACTCTGAGATAATACAGTGAAATGGAAATTGCTGTTAGTGGAAGTTGTTATAAATATATCTGAGGAATATTTTAGAGCTAAGTTTTGTTTACTCTGTGCTTAAAATAGGTATTCTATGGAGAGAAGTTATTAGGAAATTGGTACATAATGCCATGTATTTGCAAAGTTGTTCAAGTGCTGGTGGTTTACAACAGATTAATTCTTGGTCACTTTTCCTTTCAAATAAATATGTCAGATGTCACATTATTAGACAGGAAAATGAGGTAACAGCTCAGAGAGAGCTGTTATAAATACTGTTATTATTTATAGAGATAAGTAATAGGGAGGTTTTCAAAGAAACCTTTAGAAACTCTATTAGTTCAAAGCTCTATTAAAAGCAAAGTGGTTTTGACTGGGGGAGGCCAACAAATGACTATCTAAAGGCAAAATTGTGTTTTCACAATGATCAATTCAATAAAGCATCAGCCGAGGCAGTCAAGCACTCAGTTGAACACTGGAGTCAAACCTCTATAGTGTGTAGACAAAGCCACACACTTTGTTTTATTCTGCAAATTACTAAGTAGCAATTGGAATGGTTCAAGTTTGTTTTTCTTTCTAGGAATTACTATTATAAATTAAAATTACATAGATGTTTTGAGCTCCTTAGTTTCAGAGAACTATTTAAATATTAAATATTAAATTGTACCACTAGCACCAACAAAGTGTGGTGGGCTACACTACCTGATTATGATTCATGGCACTGCCAGTGCTTCATCATAAACCTTCTAGAGCAGTTTCATGAACTCAGTATACTTGAAAGTGAAAAACTCTACTTCATATTTTAAGTTGCATTTTATATTATCCTTTGCCTTTAGATGCAAATAACATACCCATGAGGGGTGAAGAGTTTGTGAAAGATACCACTGAATGCAGCACACTAGTAAGTTATTTTAACAAACTGCTGCTAACTTACAGCTATCAATCAGTAGACCAGTGAGATTGACTTGCATTGGTGTTAAAAACTCTTTATCAGATTCCTGTGCATAAAAATGTCATCTTCTCTTAGTAATAAGACAGGCATAGTTCTTATTTTATTAGGCTCTCCTTGACCTTCCTACCTATACTTCTAATTTCATTGCAATTTTTCTAAAGAAAAACAGACTCCTGAGAATTGTACGAGATAAATATACCCTATTCTGTTTGTGTAGGTTATTGTATCTATTTTTTTCATATGCCTAGCCTAATATCCCACAGCAGTGTCATAAGGGTTTTTAAATTTTATTAAGCTAGCGTATTGTTAAATACTTGGATTTTTTAAAAGTTTATTTATTTATTTTGAGAGAGAACAAGAGCAAGTGGGGGAGGAGCAGAGAGAGAGGGAGAGACAGAATCCCAAGCAGGCTTTGTGCTGTCAGTGCAGACCGCGACATGGGGCTCAAACCCACAAAACATAGGATCATGACCTGAGCCAAATCAAGAGTTGGTTGCTCAACTGACTGAGCCATCCAGGCGCCCCTAAATACTTGGATTTTTGAGTTGCATAAGAAAACATGGTCATAACATGGCTTTTATCAAATAATATGCCAAACATTAGCTATAATTCTCTTTGTCAGGAATATGCAAGTTTTCAAGTTTTATTATTCTGAAAGCAGGTAAACTTCAGAGGTTTTCAAAAACATAATTATAGTTCAAATCTACTTTTCTCCAGTCAGCTATAAAGATATCTTTATGCATATTCTTAAATGACTTGGTTTTATTTTAATATGGACCTTGTGATCTGATTTGCATAGCCAAACAATCCTACAAGGGGATTCTCATTTTCTCCTTACCTCAAATCACTTTTAAGAACTGCATACTTCACAAAATACCCAGAAAATGCATGTGACTTTCCAATATCCTTCTGACTCAGCTTTCCTTTATGGGCTCATCTGAAGCTATATACCCACCTGCAGTTTCCAACATAGTCAAACAGCTACAAAGTCTTCCTAAAACAGAGTTTATTCAATTTCGCTTGTTTTCTCACCAGATATGCACCCATTTCACCCCCTTCCACTTAAGCAAAACATATGACTTTTGATGCCTACCTAACTTTGATGCCCACTTCAAATTGCATCTTCTCAAAGTGGCCCAATGTGCCCACAAAAACCCTCAATGGTCTCCATGTCCTCTGTGCCTGTATGGCTTACTATCTGTGTCACTCACTACAGTTACCAATAGGGCCTCTAGGTTTAGTGGTTTTATGCCTGTTCAACAAAATGGTGAGTTCTTTGAAGTTAATGATCTTGATTCATGAGTTCTTTACATCTGCCAGAGTCCAAAATTCAGAGTTTTGCACATGGCAATAATGAATTTTTAAATCTTGAAAAAAATCTTAAGAAATAGTTTCAACCATATTATACAGTTAAAATAACTAGGCATAAAAGGTTAAGGAAAGGCTGGAAATTTATATACATATACATACAAGTGATTAATGAATGCTGGATTTACTCCACAGTGTTAGAAAGGATTTTAATATTTTTCTCTTTATCAAATATCCTCTAAAACCATCAGAATCAACCAGAGAAGCTTTTAAAACACAGACTGAGGGGCCTGTAGCCCAGTGTTCCTGATTAGGTCTGTTCAAGGCCCAAGAATTTGCATCCCTAGCTGGCTCCCAGGTGATAACTGATAATACTGACCTATGAACTACCTTTGGAATAGCATTGCTGTAAGACAAAATTCTCTTATGTAAATGTCATCCTGATTATAGTTTTTCTATATTTGAAAAATAAGGATCATTTAAAACTGTTATATTAAATTGCCATCTTCTCAAAAATATACCAATAGTCTCTTTCTAACATGCTTTTAATTTGCTCTTAAGGATTCCACTTCTACAGTGACTTAATGATATTAATTATCAAAGCAAAAAAAAAAATCACTGTTAAAGCTCTTTTCATTCACTTTAATCAAAATTCATATCTTATTAGAAGGGACAACATGACTGCCACTAAGGCAATGACCTCTTATCTAAATTTAGCTTTCTCTCACAGGACTGAGAACAGGGCTGATTGTAACAATTTTCTGGAAGGTAGTTTGGTGATATATTTTGAAAACTTTAAAACATATATGTGACTCTCACTCCACTCTCTAGTTTCTAGTGATTTATCCTGAGAAAAGAATAAAACAAGTGATCATAGATGGAAATATTATATATATATATAGGTATATATTATACATGTGTGTGTATACACACACACACACACACACACACACACACTCTGATTTGATGATGGTTAACCAGGTGTACAAATTTGTCAAACCTCATCAAATCATACACTTAAAAAATATATGATTTTGGGAGAAATTATACTTCAATGAAAGTAAAGATGGTGTTGAGTGGAAAATTGAGTGCAAGGTGTTTGCCATGGCCTTTGCAGTGGGTGTTATACGTATGTGGAGAAGGCCAGTAGTTTCAAGTGTATGTGTACCGCCAAAATTGAGAAATAGCCTTGCAACCATTTCTCTGGTTTGAAGTACCAGAGAGTCATAGTTATTTGAAACACTCACCTGTTGAAAGTTCCCCAGAGAGGCAGAAAAGTTTGACACTTTGATAAGGCTTTCAGAAAGGCAGAGTGGTCCAAAGACCCAAGTTTTTAGGTTGGATTCAAGCCATTGGTTAAAGTTTCATTCACTTGTTTGTCTGAGGCACTGTAAAGTTGAAAAAACTCAGTCTCAGGTGACCTCATTGTCACATCTCCCTCAGAGAGAGTGGAGCAAATAAAGAAATGGGCATGGCAGTCGTGTTCCTAAGGGGCTCTCTGGGATGACAAATAGGTTTGCTATTTCTGCATCATCTTTCTGCTTTCTTGCCTGGATTGTCAGCTCCCTGAGAATACTTATTCATCCTTCTGTCCTCTGGAGTCCTGCTTTACTCATAATTGTTACTCAGTAATTATGTAACAGGATTAAAATAATTCCTTACTTTTAAGTTTGTATTTTGAAAACTTTCATTTAAGTCTACTGGAAAGTTATCAGTGTAGTAATTTGGGAGAACATTAACAAGTATATTTAGAAGGTATTTCCAACAATATTAGAAATTATTTTTTAATTTTTTTAATGTTTATTCATTTTTGAGAATGGGGGGGGAGAGAGAGAGAGAGAGAGAGAGAGAGAGAGAGAGAGAGAGAGAGAGAGAGTATGTGTGTGTACATGAGTAGGGAGGGGCAGAGAGAGAAAGACATAGAATCCAAAGCAGGCTTCAGGCTCTGAGCTCTCAGCACAGAGCCTGATGTGGGGCTTGAACCCACAAACCGTGAGATCATGACCTGAGCTGAACTCAGATGCTTAATGGACTGAGCCACCCACGCGCCCCTAGAAATCATTTTTATTTTTTTTATTTTTTTTATTTTTATTTTTTTTTAAAGTTTATTTTTTTTTTATTTTTGACAGAGAGAGAGGCAGAGAATGAGCAGGGGAGAGGCAGAGAGAGATGGAGACACAGACTCGGAAGCAGGCTCCAGGCTCTGAGTTGTCAGCACAGAGCCTGACGCAGGGCTCAAACTCACAAACTCCGAGATCATGACCTGAGCTGAAGTCAGATGCTCAACCAACTGAGCCACCCAGGCGCCCCTAGAAATCATTTTTAAACAAAACTTTCAAAATAACATCTGTTTTCTTCTTAAGTGATTTGCAGATTAGATTTTCTTAATTTTATAAGTAAAAAATAGGGTTTTCCTCCCTATATCCCAGAACTGCAGATGAATGTAGTTTCTAAAACTTTTGCCGAGTCATATATTTTCATTAGCCACAGTGATCTTACAGCTGAAGCTTTGCGATAGGCTATGTTAAAGATACATGAGGCAAAATATAAAATAGCTAGAATTTATTGTGTTACGTGGTATTGCAAAATTAAGGCTACCTGCTTTTTCAAAAATCTGAACACATATAAGCTTACTGAAAAGATATTTTGAGGTCCAATCTTTCAAATAAAAGAAGTTATTTTTTAGTTAAAACTAAAATAAAAGGCCACTATCAACATGCAATGATACTGAATAAGAAATACCTGCCTTTGTGAGAATCTGCTAGTGTTCTTAACAGTTCATGGAACAAAGGCCATTACACCTAAGAGTATGATATGATGGCAGATATACCCACAGCTATAACACAAGGACATCCATAGGGAAAGAGCACTCTACTGCCTCTAATTGATTTCCTTTTGATTCCCATATAAAATCTAAATCCTGCTCATCACGTGGTTTTTGTTAAAAATGTAATTAACCTTAGGATTTTCTACCTTCTAATTTTTTTCAGTGATCCAAGCATTTGCAAACCACACTATAATTTTGTATGATGAAGTGTTTCTCACCTCATAAAGAAGGATAAGAATATTTTTTTTGTAATCTAAATCTATGAGGCAGGGACTATCAGAGATGAAGTGACTTGTCCAAGGCCACTCTGTTGATGCCCTCAGAGAGAGATTTAAATTCAGGTCTGTCTGACTGCAAAGCCCAAACTATGTCATATATATCAGAATTTAGACATTTGTATCTACCTCTTAAATGTTCTTATTTATTTCCAGCTGTCCTTCCTCATACCTTGGTCTAAATCTTGGACAAATTTCTTTTGAGCGAAATTGGTTTTAATGAGTTCTGAAGTCTTCCCTCTGGAGAGCTCTTTCTAGAGTAAAAAACAGTTAAATGTGCTATATACCTTCCATAGCTATTTGTCTTACCTCAAATATCACCCTCTCAAAAGAGGCTTTCCCTGACTGTCCTACCTACTGTTGCCCAGTTACTCTCTACCACCTCTGTCTATGGTGATTGCTGACTTTATTTTCTTCAAAATATGCTTCCCTAACTAAACTTACATTACTTGTTTACATTTGTCCTGCCTCTCCCTACAGAGACAGGTAGAATGTGGGCTACCTTGGCTCATGAAACTCATCTACTTAATTCCACTCTTCCCTTGGCATTTATGTTGTAGGCATGGACTAAGGCTCACTAGATGTTAGTTGAATGAGTAATCACTAGATACTTGACATTAGGCTAACAATTAGCAGGGTGGTGACATCATTCTCACAGTTGGCTGCAGCTTTTCTGGAAAAAAAAAACAGTATATTTTTGTTTCTAGTCACTACCTTCCTACAGAGAGCGTTTTAAATGGGTTCTAGTGTCACCAGGCTGAGAATTATTGCCATTAATATGCCTCTGTTCTAGAAAGTTGCATAAATGAGATAAAAGAGTAAAAATATTATTCTCTTGGCTGAATATGAGCAGTTTGTGTTGCAAGGTCTCCAAAACTGTTTTCTGTGTGTATTCACAAGATACCACATTTTGGTTAGTTATTAATTTTAGCCATTTGTAGATATTTACTATTAGAGAAAAGTGAATATTAAGAAGGAAATCAAAAATCAACTCTGAGGTTTTCTTCTTATAACCTAAAACCATTCACACAGTGTTTGGTTATACATGACTTTTTTCTCATTTTTTCCAAATCAAGCATGTATTTTTTTTTTCTATTGTTAAGTGAGCACTTATAGATTGGTTAATAAATGTGATTATAACCACATGTTTAGAAGCTCAGTCACTTTTAAATGCTCTGTTATGGTAAACTGAGAAGAGGATTGACATAAACATCATGGACAATTAACTGTTTCCTGGTGAATGATTTATGTTTTATACCATGTTTATTGATAAATACCCTTTCCGTGGTCTAAAAGCAGAAAGCAAGAATAAAGCACTTGGTAGATGAGATCATAAACTGTGATGGGAAGTTATAATTGGAAACAGTACTGAAACAGAAATAAACCCATGGGTCACTTTTTTATTCAGTACATTCAAGCTGATGGTGACTGTGAAGCATAGGCACCTATATTTGAATATGTGCATATGTAAGCATATATATATGCATATATGTAGCCTGACATTGTTTAAAAGCACTTAAAGTGACTCTTAATAATATAATTTTTTATTTGTAATAATTCTTCTTAGAAGTTGGTGTTAGTTGTTTTCCACATTTTACCAATGAGGAAACTAGGGCTCCCAGAGATTATATAACCTATCCAAGACTGAATAATTGATAAAAAGTACAATTGGGCCTTGAATTCTGGTTATCCGACTGGTATTTCACTACCTAAAAAGAATAGAAATTAAACAGGAAAAAAAATAAGACGAAAGTTCTCAAATCGCAATTTAACTTTTGATTTTAATTTGTCATTTGTATCAGCATGTAGTTCTTAATAGTGTTCTCTTATTCTTTAGTCAGTAGGCTCTAATCAATTTATTTAACGGTTATCATTAAAACTTGTTGCCCTCTAAAAAAAGTTAAAGTAAGACAATTACTATCTTAATTCAAGGTTTAGTTGCTGGCAACATGATCTACTCTAGTTAATTAATGGAAAGGTATTTATTTCAGGGTATTAATTAGCTTACAGGATTACTGGGAAAGCCAGTGTACCAGGCTTGACTGCCACCAAGCTAGTAATACTAAACTATACCAAGAGATCATTACATGGAGATTCATCTATTGCTGCTTCCTGCATTTCAACTCTTGTGGACCAGCAGCTTTAGCAGTTGCAAAAACACCATACCTCCACAACTGGGCTGGCTTCCTCAGTACTCATTCTGGCCCTACAATTCTTACTAGAAGCTATTTAGATTGTAGGAAGGCTATTGAATGCACTTATCAAAAGCTATATCAGCCATAATGCTGCAGCATAACATATAAAACTCAACGGCTTTAAATAATACTCATCTGTTTTTGTCTCACACATCTACAATGTAGTTGAGGTTAGCTGATATAGGTGAGGCTTGATTGGGTGGCTCTGCTTCATGGTGTAGCCCTGGCTGGATTTGGCTCTTTGATATGGATTGAAATCAGTCTGAATCCAGTTGTATTCATTTTGGGGCTCAAGCTGAGGGGCAGCAGCTACCCAAGAGAAGCATTTTTCATGGTAATGGAAGAAATTGGGAAAACAAGTAGAAACACACAATGTTTCTTTCAGCCTAGTGTCAGAATTGGCAATTATTACTTATCCTACTTTTTTTTTTTTTTTTGCCTAAAACAAGTCTCATGGCCAAGTCCAAAGTCAATAGAAGTACATTCCACCCCTAGTGGAAGGGACTACAGAGTCACATGACAAAGGGAATAGGTAAAGAGAGGGATGAAGACCAGGGACTAATACTTAAATCTATCACACCAGGAAAAATGATTGGGAATACTGCCCATGATAAAGGAAAGGCACATGTGGAGAACTATGAAAATGGGAAGTTTCAAAAATTGGGTTGTGACAAAGAAAAGAGGCATACTACATGCAAATAATGAATGTAATGGATAACCACGTGAGTGTATTCTGTGTAGCTTCTATAAACATAAACCTTAACACATCAATGATATAATCTGGGTCACAATTGTGATTTCTATCAAAAGATTTCTATATTTCATAAATAATATATACATACATAGTAGATGACATCATAGGCATGAGTGTATAAAAAGCATTCTTACCGGGGTATCTGGGTGGCTCAGTCAGTTAAGCTTCTGACTCTTGATTTCAGCTCAGGTCATGATTTCACAATCGTGGGATCAAGCCTCCTGCCAAGCTCTGTGTGGACAGCAAGGAACCTGCTTGCAATTCTCTGTGTCTTTCCTATGCTTGCTCTCTCTCTCTCAAAATAAACTTAAAAAAATGTAATCTTACCAATTGTTGCACCTTAATAAGACATAAAGAAGATATGTATAAAATTGACAAAGAGATTTAAAGCTGAAATGAGTTGATGTTTCTGGGAATTATTTATTTAAGTCTGTTATGTACCAGACAGGCATGTGTGAGGATAAGGAGGGGACACTGATTAAGTTTCTGATGGTGTAATCTTGTGTATACACAGAAGAATAGTGACACAGGCTCCAAGATGTAAGCTGAACAAGAAGTAAAATATCATTACTTAAGAAATGAAAACCAGTACTATGAACCTGAGGAATTAACAGATTATTCAGGTTGTAAGATTTAACTCCTTGGCCTCAGGAGATTCCAAATCAAGAGATTCCAGCTGCAGCTTTAGCTCTTCTTGAAGTTCCTGGCTCCCTCTACTACAAAGCTGTAATCATCAAGACAGCATGGTATTGGCACAAAAACAGACACATAGACCAATGGAATAGAATAGAAACCCCAGAACTAGACCCACAAACGTATGGCCAACTAATCTTTGACAAAGCAGGAAAGAACATCCAATGGAAAAAAGACAGTCTCTTTAACAAATGGTGCTGGGAGAACTGAACAGCAACATGCAGAAGTTTGAAACTAGACCACTTTCTCACACCATTCACAAAAATAAACTCAAAATGGATAAAGGACCTGAATGTGAGACAGGTAACCATCAAAACCCTAGAGGAGAAAGCATGAAAAGACCTCTCTGACCTCAGCCGTAGCAATTTCTTACTCGACACATCCCCAAAGGCAAGGGAATTAAAAGCAAAAATGAATTACTGGGACCTTATGAAGATAAAAGGCTTCTGCACAGCAAAGGAAACAACCAACAAAACTAAAAGGCAACCAACGGAATGGGAAAAGATATTTGCAAATGACATATTGGACAAAGGGCTAGTATCCAAAATCTATAAAGAGCTCACCAAACTCCACACCCGAAAAACAAATAACCCAGTGAAGAAATGGGCAGAAAACATGAATAGACACTTCTCTAAAGAAGACATCTGGACGGCCAACAGGCACATGAAAAGATGTTCAACATCGCTCCTTATCAGGGAAATACAAATCAAAACCACACTCAGATATCACCTCACGCCAGTCAGAGTGGCCAAAATGAACAAATCAGGAGACTATAGATGCTGGAGAGGATGTGGAGAAACAGGAACCCTCTTGCACTGTTGGTGGGAATGCAAATTGGTGCAGCCGCTCTGGAAAGCAGTGTGGAGGTTCCTCAGAAAATTAAAAATAGACCTACCCTATGACCCAGCAATAGCACTGCTAGGAATTTACCCAAGGGATACAGGAGTACTGATGCATAGGGGCACTTGTACCCCAATGTTTATAGCAGCACTCTCAACAATAGCCAAATTGTGGAAAGAGCCTAAATGTCCATCAACTGATGAATGGATAAAGAAATTGTGGTTTATATACACAATGGAATACTACGTGGCAATGAGAAAGAATGAAATATGGCCTTTTGTAGCAACGTGGATGGAACTGGAGAGTGTGATGCTAAGTGAAATAAGCCATACAGAGAAAGACAGATACCATATGGTTTCACTCTTATGTGGATCCTGAGAAACTTAACAGAAACCCATGGGGGAGGGGAAGAAAAAAAAAAAGAGGTTAGAGTGGGAGAGAGCCAAAGCATAGAGACTGTTAAAAACTGAGAACAAACTGAGGGTTGATGGGGGGTGGGAGGGAGAGGAGGGTGGGGGATGGGTATTGAGGAGGGCACCTTTTGGGATGAGCACTGGGTGTTGTATGGAAACCAATTTGACAATAAATTTCATATATTAAAAAAAGAAAGAAAAAAAAAGACATACAGATGGCTAACAAACACATGAAAAAATGCTCAACATCACTTATCATCAGGGAAATACAAATCAAAACTACAATGAGGTATCACCCCATCCCAGTCAGAATAACTAAAATTAACAACACAGGAAACAACAGGAGTTGGTGAGGATGTGGAGAAAAAAAGGAACCCTCATGTGCTGTTGGCAGGAGTGCAAACTGGTGAAGCTACTGTGATAAACAGTATGGAAGTTCCTAAAAATATTAAAAATGGAACTACTATGTGATCCAATAATCACACTACTAGGTATTTACCCAAAGAATATGAAAACACTAATTTGGAAGGATATACACACCATGTTTATAGCAGCATTATCAACAATAGCCAAATTATGGAAAGAACCCAAATGTCAATCAATTGATGAATGGATAAAGAAGATATGGTACACACACACACACACACACACACACACACACACACACAAGGATATTAGCCATAAAAAAGAATGAAATCTTTCCTTTTGCAACAATGTGGATAGAGCTAGAGAGTATTATGCTAAGTGAATGTCAGGCAGAGAAAGCCAAATACCGTATGATTTCACTCCTATATTGCATTTAAAAAACGAAATAAATGAACAAAGAAAAAAGATTAACAAAAAAAAGACAATTTTTTTTAATGTTTATTTGTTTTTGAGATAGAGTATGAACAGGGAAGGGGTAGAAAGAGGGTGAGACACAGAATCTGAAGCAGGCTCCAGGCTCTGAGTTGTCAGTACAGAGCCTGATGCAGGGCTTGAATTCATGAATAGTGAGATCATGACCTGAGCTGAAGTTGGATGCTCAACCTACTGAGCCACCCAGGTGCCCCCCAAAAACAGACTTTTAACTATAGAGAATAAATTGATGATTACCAGAGGGGAGGTGGGCCAGGGGTTGGGTGGGTGAAATAGGTGAAGAGGATTAAGAATACACTTACTATAATGAGTACTGACCAAATGTATAGAATTGCTGAATCACTATATTGTACACCTGAAACTGACTTAGCACTGAATGTTAAACACTGGTATTAAAATTTAAAAAAAAGAAGAAGAAGTGAACTTTAATGTTATCTATGAACTTTAGGTGACAATGATGTGTCAATGGAGGTTCATCAATTCTAACAAATGTAATATACTACTCTGGTGGGATATAGTGATAGTGGTGGAGGGTGTGTGTGTGTGTGTGTGTGTGTGTGTGTGTACAAGGAATATATAGAAACTCTATGCACTTTCTGTTCAATTTGCTGTGAATCTAAAAGTGCTCTAAAAAGTAAATTTTATTAATAAAAAAGTAAAAGCCAAGAAGTTTTGAAAAAAAATAATAGGAAAAACCTATTCTTCACTTAGCTGTCAAGACTTGGTTAAAATATAAATCTAACCTTATCATTCCCAACTGCTTACTTGAATATATGTAACCCATCAAGTACTCCCCACTGCTTACTTGAACACATGTGGTATGTATATGCTTAGGTGTCACCTGAGATGATTTTAAGCACTATATGGGTAACTATTCTCCAAATTTTTAACCATAATGCATTTACTGTAGAGTGTATTTAAAAAATAAAACTAGCATAACCAAAGAAGTAGAGGTTGCATGATCATTTGCTGATTTTGATAATTGGGTTATCTCTGTATAATGGTATCTTACACATTCCAGAATACTCTTTAACAACTCAATTTCTTGTAGAACATTCTTTTTCTTCCATTATTATCCGCTGTAAAATTAGAGGTATTTTCTGCTTTGGGGGAAGAATTTTAAGCACTTGAATGTTAAGGCAGTTAGCATTTTTAAATGATGTAGTTCATAGACTAAGTTCCTAAATACAACATAAAATGTTTTATAGTACTCAAAATATTTAAAAATGATTTAAAATAATCATAAAATAAGCATAGCTGTAAGTAAAATATATTAGAGTAATAGAAAATAGAACTCTCTTATACCTAGTGAAACCAAATTAAAATGAAAACTTTTTCACCAGCCTTTTACAACTTAGTGCTTAAAGAAATCATATATAAGGTAATTATTTATATTTACTTTTTTATCTTTTTTATAGTTTTATCATCTCTTGAATTTATTGGTCTTTTTCTAATTGGTTTAACCAATACTGTAATACCATACATTGCTGTGCAGTTGTAGCTTCATTTTTCCCTTGGCAAGGAAAGACGACAGTTGCTAAAGCCAAGGTCTAACACCTCCAGTCTTTGAAATGAAGGCCCTCTCCAGTGCTGGGAAAGAATAGGAAATGACAGAAATATTTCTCTTCCTTTCATCCATGATAGTATTGTTACATGGGAGAAGACTCCACCAATCCAGGACTATAAAATCATGACTAGCCAAGACTAGCAAAGTACTGACTTGTCTTGGAAAACAAATGGTTACAGAACATTTCAGGAACCATGGAAAGGGAGCCAGAAACTTCTTTTTTTTTTTTCCAATATATGAAATTTATTGTCAAATTGGTTTCCATACAACACCCAGTGCTCATCCCAAAAGGTGCCCTCCTCAATACCCATCCCCCACCCTCCCCTCCCTCCCACCCCCCATCAACCCTCAGTTTGTTCTCAGTTTTTAACAGTCTCTTATGCTTTGGCTCTCTCCCACTCTAACCTCTTTTTTTTTTTCTTCCCCTCCCCCATGGGTTTCTGTTAAGTTTCTCAGGATCCACATAAGAGTGAAACCATATGGTATCTGTCTTTCTCTGTATGGCTTATTTCACTTAGCATCACACTCTCCAGTTCCATCCACGTTGCTACAAAAGGCCATATTTCATTCTTTCTCATTGCCACGTAGTATTCCATTGTGTATATAAACCACAATTTCTTTATCCATTCATCAGTTGATGGACATTTAGGCTCTTTCCACAATTTGGCTATTGTTGAGAGTGCTGCTATAAACATTGGGGTACAAGTGCCCCTATGCATCAGTACTCCTGTATCCCTTGGGTAAATTCCTAGCAGTGCTATTGCTGGGTCATAGGGTAGGTCTATTTTTAATTTTCTGAGGAACCTCCACACTGCTTTCCAGAGCGGCTGCACCAATTTGCATTCCCACCAACAGTGCAAGAGGGTTCCCGTTTCTCCACATCCTCTCCAGCATCTATAGTCTCCTGATTTGTTCATTTTGGCCACTCTGACTGGCGTGAGGTGATATCTGAGTGTGGTTTTGATTTGTATTTCCCTGATAAGGAGCGATGTTGAACATCTTTTCATGTGCCTGTTGGCCGTCCAGATGTCTTCTTTAGAGAAGTGTCTATTCATGTTTTCTGCCCATTTCTTCACTGGGTTATTTGTTTTTCGGGTGTGGAGTTTGGTGAGCTCTTTATAGATTTTGGATACTAGCCCTTTGTCCGATGTGTCATTTGCAAATATCTTTTCCCATTCCGTTGGTTGCCTCTGTATGTCTTCTTTAAAAAAAAAAAAAGTTTATTTATTTTTGAGAAGGGGTAGGGGCAGAGAGGGAGAGGAGAATCCCAAGCAGGCTCTGTGCTGTCAACACAGAGCCAGATGTGGGGCTCGATCTCACCAACCGTGAGATCATGACCTGAGCCAAAATCAAGAGACGAATGTTTAACTGACTAAGCCACCCAGGTGCCCCAACCATATGTATGTCTTCTATGGAAAATTCATGTCTTCTGCCCATTTTTTAACTAGATTATTTGTTTTTGGGTGTTGAGTTTTATAAGCTCTTCATATATCTTGGATACTAACCCTTTATCAGATATGTCATTTGCAGATATCTTCTGCCATTTCCTAGGTTGTATTTTAGTTTTATTGATTATTTCCTTCACTATACAAAAGCTTTTTATTTTGATGAAGTTCCAATAGGTTATTTTTGCTTTTGTTTCCCTTGCCTAAGGGAAACCATACCTAGTAAGAAGTTTCTATGGCTGATGTCAAAGAGGTTACTGCCTGTGTTCTCCACTAGGATTTTGATGGTTTCCTGTCTCAAATTGAGGTCTTGAATACATTTTGAATTTGTTTTTGTGTATGGTGTAAGAAAATGGTCCAGTTTCATTCTTTTGCTTGAGTTAATTTTCTGTGTGGTGTAAGAAAGTGGTCCAGTTTCATTATTTTGCATGTAGCTATCCTGTTTTCCCAATGCCATTTGTTGAAAAGACTCTTTCCTATCACATATGTTTGCCTCTTTTGTTGAAGATTAATTGACCCTATTATCATGGGTTTATTTCTGGGCTCTCTATTCTCTATTCTGTTGATCTGTGTCTCTTTGTGTCAGTGTCATACTGCTTTGATTATTAAACTTTGTATTAAACTTAAACTTTGGGGCTCCTGGGTGGCTCAGTTGGTTAAGCGTCCGACATCGGCTCAGGTCATGATCTCACAGTTCATGGGTTTGAGCCCCACATCAGGCTCTCTTCTGACAGCTCAGAGCCTGGAGCCTGCTTGAATTCTGTGTCTCCCTCTCTCTCTGCTCTTCCCCTGCTTATGTTCTGTCTCTCTCTTCCTCAAAAATAATTTAAAAAACATTTTAAAAAATTTGAAAAACTTAAACTTTGATATCTGGGATTGTGATACCTCCAATTTTGTTATTCTTTTTTAAAGGTTGCTTTTGCAAATTTTAAGATTATTTTTTCTAGTTACGTGAAAAATGCTGTTGGTATTTTGATAAAGTTTGCATTAAATCTGTATATTGCTTTGGGAAGTGTGGACAGTTTAACAACATTTGATCTTCTAACCTATGAACATGAAATATTTTTCTTTGGTTGTATCATCTTTGTTTTAATCAACATTTTACAATTTTTAGAGACAGGACTTTCACCTCCTTGGTTAAGTTTATTCATAGGTATTTTATTATTTTTGCTATAATTGTAAATGGGATTGTTTTCTTAATTTCTCTTTCTGCTACTTCATTATTTGTGCATAGAAATACAATGGATTTCTGTATGTTGATTTTGTATCCCGTGACCTTACTGAACTCATGTGTCAGTTCTAGTATTTTTTTTGATGGAGTCTTTTGTGTTTTCTACATATAGTATCATGTAATCTGCCAATAGTGAAAGTTTTACTTCTTACTTACCAATTTATGTGCCTTTTATTTCTTTTTGTTATATGATTGCTATGGCTAGGACCTCCAGTACTGTGTTGAGTAAAAGTGGTTAGAATAGGTATCCTTGTCTTTCTAACTTAACGGGAAAAGCTGTTTTTCTTCATTGAGTATGATGTTAGCTGTGGGTTTGTCTAGATGGACTTATTATGTTGAAGTATATTCCCTCTAAACCTATTTTGCTGAGGGTTTTTATTGTTAATGGGTGTTGTACTTTGTCAAATGCTTTTTCTATGTCTATTGAAATGAGCATATGATTTTTATTCTTTCTCTTGTTGGTGTGATGTACCATATTGACTTATTTGCAAATATTTAACCACCTTTGCATCACAGGAATAAATCTCACTTGATTGTTGTGAATGATGTTCTTAATGTATTGTTTGATCAGTTTGCTAATATTTTGTTGAGGACTTTTGCATCTGTATTCATCAGAAATACTGGCTTCTAGTTCTCTGTTTTTAATAAAGTCTATCTGATTTTGATATCAGGGTAATAATCACTTCATAGAATGAATTTGGAAGCTTTCCTTCTTCTATTTTTTGGAATAGTTTCAGAAGAAAGGGTATTAACTCTTCTTTAAATGTATGGTAGAATTCATCTGTGAAGCCATGTGTTCCTGGAGTTTTGTTTGTTGGGAATTTTTTGATTACTGCTTCAATTCCACTGCTGGTAAGTAGTCTGTTCCAATTTTCTGTTTCTTCCTGCTTCAGTTTTGGTAACTTGTATGATTTAGGGATTTGTCCATTTATCTAGGTTGTTTAATTTGGTGGCATATACTTTTTTATAATATTCTCTTACCGTGGTTTGTATTTCTTCAGTGTTGGTTATTATTTCTCCTCTTTCATTTCTGATGTTGTTTATTTGAGTCCTCTCTCTTTTTCTTTTTCTTTTTTTTTCTTTCTTTCCTTTGCTTTTTTTAACGAGTCCTTTCAAAGAACCAGCTCCTGGTTACATTGATCTGTTCTATTTTCTTTTTAATTTCTGTTTTATTTCTCCTTCTTCTCTAATATTTATTATTTCCTTCTTTCTACTGGTTTTGGGATTTATTTATTCTTCTTTTTCTAGCTCTTTTTAGGTGTGAGGTCAATTGTTTGCAATTTTTCTTGCTTCTGAAGGTAAATCTACATTGCTATAAACTTCCCTCTAAAAACAGCTTTTGTTGCATCCCAAAGATTTTGAACCATTTTGTTTTCTTTTTGTTTGTCTCCAAGTACTTTTTGATTTCCTCTGTGATTTCTTGGTTGACTCATTCATTGTTTAGGAGCGTGTTGTTTAACTTACTTTATTTTTCCAAATTTTTTCCTGTGGTTGGTTTGTAGCTTCATAGTGCTGTGATCAGAAAAGATGCATGGTATGACTTCAGTTTTTTTAATTGGTTGAGACTTGTTTTGTGGCCTAACATGTGATCTATTCTGGAACATCTTACAGGTACACTTGGAAAGAATGTGTATTCTGTTGTTTTAGGATAGAATGTTCTGAATCCATCTGTTCCAATGTATCATTCAAAGCCATTGTTTCCTTATTGATTTTTTATTTGGATCATCTTTACATACACGTTAGTAGGGTGTTAAAGACTGTTACTATTATTGTATTACTATCAGTTACTTCTTTATGTTTGTTATTTGCTGCTTTGTGTATTTGGGTGCCCCATGTTAGGTGTATAAATATTTACAATTGTTATATTTCTTGTTGGACTATTCCCTTTATGATTATATAGTGTCCTTTGTCCCTTGTTACAGTCTTTGTTTTAAAGTCTATTTTGTCTAATATAAGTGTTGCTAACTTGGCTTTCTTTCCACTTCCATTTGCATGATAAATGCTCTTCCCTTCCTTTATTTTCAATCTGCCTGTGTCTTTACCTCTGAAATGAGTCTTTTGTAATCAACTTATAGATGAGTCTTGCTTTTTTATCCAATCCATTGTCCTGTGTCTTTTGATTGGAGTTTTTATTGCATTTACATTCAAAGTAATGATAGGTATGTACTTATTGCCATTTTGTTATCTGTTTTATGATTATTTTTGTAGTTCTTCTCTGTTCTGCTCTTGTCTTATTCTCTTCTCTCATGGTTTGCTGGCTTACTTTTTGATTTTTAACCAGTTTTGATTTGTGGTTGCAATTAGGTTTATATATAATATCTTATACATATAGCCGTCTATATTAAGTTGATAGTCACTTAAGATTGAACCCATTCTTTACTCCTCTTCCCCCACTATTTTTCAGGTATATGATATCATAATTTACATCATATTATTTTGTGAATTCCTTGACTGATTTATATAAATATACTTAATTTTAATGCTTTTGTGCTTCCTACTCTTCTTACTTGTACTTATGGTCTTTGTTTTCCACTCAGAGTCCCCTTTAACATTTCTTGTAGGGTGGTTTAGTGGTGATGAATTCTTTTAGCTTTCATTTGTCCTGGAAACTCTTTATCTCTCCTTCTATTCTGGATGGTAGCCTTGGTGAATTAAGTATTCTTGGCTTCAGGGTTTTTTCCTTTCAATATTTTGAATATATCATGCCACTTCCTTGGTTGCAAAATTTCTGCTGAAAAAAATCAGCTGATAGCTAGCTTTATAGAGTTTCCCGTGTATGTAACGGTTTTCTTTTCTACTTTAAAAACTCTGCCTTTATTACTTTTGCCATTTTAATTACTGTGTGTCTTGTTGTCCTTGGGTTCATTTTACTGGTGGCTCTCTGTGCCTCCTGGATCTGGATTTCTTCTTCCTTCCCTAGGTTCAGGTATTTTCAACTATTATTTCTTCAAATAACTTTTCTCCCCCTTTTCTCTCTCTTCTCTTTCTGGGGTCCCTATAATGTGAATGTTATTACACTTGATGATATCACTGAGTTTTCTTAGTCTGTTTTCATTTTTTATTATATTTTTCTGTTTTGTTCAGCCTAATTGCTTTCCATTATGGATCCATTCTTCTGCTTCTTCTAATCTACTATTTATTCCCTCTGGTGTATTTTTAATTTCAGTTATTGAGTTCTCAATCTCTGATTGTTGTTTTTTTTTTTTTTTATGTTTTTGATTTCTTTATTGAAGGTCTCACTGAGTTCCTTCACTCTTTTCTTAAGTTCAGTCAGTATCTTTATGACCATTACTTTAAATTCTCTATCAGGCATATTACTTATCCATTTTGTCTAAATGCCTTAATGGGATTTTGACCTGTTGTTTCATTTGGGACATATTCCTCTATCTCCTCATGTTGTCTTTCTATGTCTGTTTCTATGTGTTAGGAAAGTCAGCTGCATCTCCTGCTCTTGAAAGTGATGGCCTAATGAAGAAGAGGTCCTATAGTGCCCTACAGTGCAGTGTCACCTGTTCATTAGAACCTGGTGCTTTATGGTGTCTCCTATTTGTGTTGTACATACCCCACTGTTGTGGCTGAGTCACTTTGCCTTCAGTCTGGTCATCTGCAATGGTTCTCTTTGCCTGTTGTGGATAGGGTTTGGTCTCTGTGCTGTTAGTGGGCCAGCCTGGGACTGCCTCAGGCTTCAGTTGAGTCAGACAAGGCATTTGCCAGAGATGCAGTTAGCACTGAACTGCAGGATGCTTTCTCATGTTGTCCCCTGGGAAGTTTTCATTGGTGGGTTAGGCCTGCAGTCATACCTGATGTCTGTCCCCAACCCACTGCTGGGACTGCAGTTGGACTGGTGTGTATAGTTATCTTCCCCTCTCCCTGGGGCAGGAGTCCCTTTACAGTGGTGCTGACCCTTGTCAGGGCTACTTTCACACTGTCAGGCTTGTGGCACTGCTTTGGTTGGGCTCCCTCCAAGGGTGTATTGGAAGGAGCAGGTCCACAGAAGAACTAGGGGGTGGGGCATGCAGTGCCAGCAAGATCCATGCTGTTCTGCTATGGGAGGGGAACAGCAGCCTGAGAAAACTCCAGCCAAGGCCTGCCAGGTTGGAGGGGGCAGATCTGCAGAAGTGTGCAGAGGGTGGAGTGTGCTGTTTGCAAATGTATTGGGGAGTATTGATGTTGCATATTCTCACAGGTGTCTGTGCATCTAGACTGTGGGGCAGAGGATGGAATTGGTGCTCACCAACTCTTTTTTCTCTTGGAGAAGTGTCCTAAAGGTCTCTGCCCCTCCAGCACATGTTCTGAGATTAGTAAATCTTATTCCCGTGTACCCTATGAGTTTTTGAAACTGCTGCTTCTATGCTGTATCTCAGTGGGGCTATTTGTTGTGTTACCTCTTTAAGGGCAGGGATTCTGCCCTCCCACCTCTCCCAGAGCCTACTTCATTGATTTTTAGCATTTCAGGGGTTAAGCCCCACTGATTGTTAGGCTCCTCTTATTTTCAAAGTCAAATGTGACAGGGATTTGTCTTCCATGTACAAGTTTTCCTGACTGGTTTTGGAGTCTTCTCCTCTCCCTACTCCATGTCTATTGTGTGCCTCCCTCCTGCTGACAGTCCCATAGATCTGTTTGGCTCCTGACCACATCTCCGCCTTCCTACCTTCTTTCATGTGGCATCTTCTCTACCTATAGCTGTGGAGAGTCTGTTCTTTGGATCATTTTCTGTGTTGTTTACATTGATATGGGTGTCACCTTGTTGTATACATGAAATGAGATGAGCTTAGGATCCTCCTACCCTGCCATCTTCCCTAGAAATCAATCTGTGAACAGTTTTCATTAAGGCTCCCTCTTGATGTACATTTTGACAAAAGCAAATATGTATCCACCATAACAGTATCATGCAGAATAGTTTCAGAGCCCTAAAAATTCTCTGTGTACTACCTATTCACTCCTGCCTCCTACATAGATGCTGGTTTACACTATTCTTTTCATTATCTTTATAGTTTTGCCTTTTCCAAAATGTCATGTAGTTGGATTTATAGATTATGTAGCTCTTACAGGCTGGTTTCTTTCACTTAGTAATATGCATCTAAGTTTCTTCTATGTCTATTCATGGTTTGATAATTCATTTCTTTTTAGCACTGAATAAAGTTCCACTGTCTGGATGTACCACAGTTTTTTCATTCACCTAATGAAGGCCATTTTGTTTGCTTTCAAATTTTTGAAATTATGAATAAAACTGCTATGAACAGTTCAGGTATTTCTATTGACAGAAATTTTCAACTCCTTTAGTAAATACCAAAGAATGCAATACTTGGATCATGTGATAAGAATATATTTTGTTTTGTAAGAAACTGCCAAACTGTCTTCCGAGTGGTTGAATCATTTTGCATTTCCACCAGCAATGTATGAAAATTCCTATTGCTCCACATCATCACCAGCATTTGGCATAGTAAATGTTTTAGATTTTGATTATTCTGATAGGTATGTATTAGAATCTTACTTTTCAATTCCCTGATCATATGTTATGTTGAACACATTTTCATATGCCTACTTGACATCTGTATATCTTTGTTCTTCTTTGTGTCTGTTCCTCTTTTTCTTGATATTTATTTATTTATTTTCAGAGCGAGTGCACAAGTGAGGGAGAGTCAGAGGGAGAGAGAGAGAGAGGGAGAGAGAGAGGGAGGGAGAGAGAGAGAGAGAGAGAGAGAGAGAGAGAGAGAGAGAGAATCCCAAGCAGGCTCTACACTGTCAGTGCAGTGCCTAATGTGGAGCTCAATACCATGAACCATGATATCATGACCTGAGCTAAAATCAAGAGTTGGACGCTTAACTGACTAAACCATCTAGGCACTCCCATTTACATCTTTTTTTTTTAATTTTTTTAACGTTTATTTATTTTTGAGACGGAGAGAGACAGAGCATGAATGGGGGAGGGTCAGAGAGAGGGAGACACAGAATTTAAACAGGCTCCAGGCTCTGAGCTGTCAGCACAGAGCCGGATGCGGGGCTTGAACTCACAGACCGCAAGATTATGACCTGAGCCGAAGTCGGCCGCTTAACCGACTGAGCCACCCAGGCGCCCCCCCCTTTACGTCTTTTGCCCATTACTTAATCAAATTGTTTATTTCCTTTTTGTTGAGCTTTAAGAATATGTTTTGTATTTTGAATAACAGATTTTCTGCAGGTATGTCTTTTGCAAATATGTTCTCCCAGTCTGTGGCTTATCTTTTCATTCCCTTGACAGTGTCTTTTACAGAGCAAAGGTTCTTAATTTCAGTGAAATCAAGCTTATTAATTCCTTCTTTCATTGATCATATATTTGGTGTTATATCCAAAAGTCATTGGCGTACCCAAAGTCACTTAGGTTTTTTCCTGTAATCCTCTAAGAATTGTATAGTTTTTCATTTTACATTTAGGTCTATGATCAATTCTGAGTTAATTTTTGTGAAAACTATAAGGTCTGTGTCCATATTCATTTTTTGCATGTGGATGTCCAATATTGTTCCAGTACTGTTTGTTGAAAATACTGTATTATATTATCTTTGATCCTTTGTCAGAGATCATTTAGCATATTTATGTGAATCTATTTCTGGGTTCATCATTCTGTTCCATTGATTAATCTGCCTATTCTTTCACCACTACCACAGTTTTGATTACAACATCTTTATACTAAATCTTAAAGTAATAGTGTCAGTCCTCTGACTTTATTCTTCTCCTTCAATATTGAGTTGGCTCATCTGGATCTTATGCCTTTCCATATAAACTTTAGTATCAATTTATTGATATACACAAAATAACATGAGCATTTGATTTGGATTATGTTGAATCTTTAGACTGAGTTGAGAACTAGATTGTGGCAATTTTTTGTCTTCCTATCCATGAATTTGCCTTATAACCTCACTTTTCTGATGGACCAAGGAAAGTTATTGATTTTTCAGTTTTTTAACTTTATACTTGCCATTAGGATAGTGTGAGGACTTCTAAGCTCCTTACATGCAGACCAGAAACCAGAAACCAGAAGCTCTTAGTTGTACTTAAAAGGCTAATGTGTTTAAGTCTAAACAGAAAATAAAAAATTCAAAATGGCAAAATATTACAGAAATACCTTAGAGATATTCTGGGTTTGGTTCCAGATGACTGAAATAAAGCAAATATCACAGAAAAGTGAGTCAAATGAATTTTTGGTTTTCCAGTGCAGGGAAAGGGGCAGAGAAAGAGGAGAGAGAGAATCCCAAGCAGGCTCCATGCTGCCTGCGCAGAGCCAGATGTAGGGCTTCAACTCACAAAATTGCAAGATCATGACCTGAGCCAAAACCAAGAATCTGATGCTTAACTGGTTAAGCCACCCAGGTGCCCCTTGGTGGGTAAATGTTAAGTGATGATCTACTTTAAAATAGGGGAGGAGGGCACTTGCTGGGATGAACACTGGGTGTTGTATGTAAGCCAGTTTGACAATAAATTATATTTTAAAAAATTAAAAAATAAAATAGTTTCAGGCAAACAAATAAATGTTATGTTGAAAACATTATATCAGTGAAAAAACAAAACTTCTCTAACAGAAGCTATTTAGGGGAAAGTGTCTTATGTTTTATATTTTTGTTTTATTATATTTTATTTTATTTATTTATTTTTATTAATTTAATTTAATTTTGTTTTATTTTGGTTTTTGCTCTTGCCAAACAAGATGTCATCATGAATCCTCTTCAGGCATGAATTAATAGAAAATTAATACTCAAGTCTGATGAATATACTTTTTATGATAGGCAGTTGCATAAAGTATACTTCAACAAGGTATTAAAAGCTCTGGAAATTCATAGAGCATTGCTTTTCAGATTCATAGACTTTAACTTATATATTATCTATCACAGAAAGAATTTCTGGAAGAATTAACATCCAGTTATTATAGGAACTTGGCACTAGATATGTCTTTAAAGGTCACCTATTCTGTTCTGTTAGCCTCTGAGTAAAATAATCAAGACAAATGTAAGTAAAATTTGTTTACAAAGTTCTCTAGAATATTCAAAGAAAATTCTTGAGCCTTCTTTAGTACCACATACCAGACCTTAACAATTCTTGCTGTTAAGAAAGTATACCAAATACCTAAACTCAGTCATTACTATATTACTGCGATTCTTTTGCATACTTCCATGGGCATGAAGCTGCTATCCTTGGAGACAATGTAAGAATCTTTGACAACCAGGGACACCTGGGTGGCTCAGTCAGTTGATCATTCAACTTTGGCTCGGGTCACGATCTCCCAGCTTGTAGGTTTGAGCCCCCACTCGGGCTCTGTGCTGATGGCTTAGAGCCTGGAGCCTGCTTTGGATTCTGTGACTCCCTCTCTCTCTGCCCCTCCCCCACTTACACTCTGTCTGTCCCTCTCAAAATAAATAAACATTAAAACAATTTTTTTAAATAAAAAGTTTAAAGAAAAAGAATCTTTGACAACCAAAGAGAACTTTAAAAACATTCTTATTATTTTTAGGTTTACTCATTAATTTGTTCAGGCAAGAGCTTTGGGGAGTCAGATTATCTTTGACTCAAATCTTGATTCTCCCACTTCCCTGCTCACAGAGCCATGAACAAGTGACCTAGTGTTTCAGAGCCTCAATTTCCTCACCTGTAAAATGGGGATAATCATTCCAAAGGTAGCAGATTGTGGTGAGGATGTAAGACAAAACATATGTGAACTGCTTAGATGGTGTCTGGCACTTAGTAAGCACTCCTAAGTGCACTGGCTTCTGCGGTTGCATTTATAACTATTATTTGGTAAAATCATTCATCCATTAAAATTTGGCTAATGTTTATTATGTACCTTCAATGTTATAGTCACCCTGTTAACTATTATTGACTTGTGCTGTTGAATTGGGTTAAATGAACATAATCTGTTATTTATTTTACAAAAATTTGTTCCTGGTCCTATAACAGTATCTACTCTACCCTTCACCACCCCCACCCCAAACCACATTCACCACTAAATTTAGGAGTATGCCAGTTTATGTTCATAAATTTATTTTCTTTCATGGCCTTAATTCAGAACTGGAGCTTCTTTCTCAACTTAAACACTATTTTCCTTCCCTTCTTTTACGCTAAATACATTGCATCAGTTTCTCTTGTTGGGAAAAGTGCATGCTTTGAATTCATGTTGATTTGGTTCCCAGTCTTAGCTCTACCACTTATTTACCCAGAAACTTGGATTATTATGCAGCCTCCCTAAGACTGTTTCTTCAGCTTTTGCAGACATAATACAATTTCAGTGAATGGCCCTGAGACTTAAATATGTAAGATAATATTACCTAGCTTAGTACCTGATGCTGAGTTGGCTCTCGGTATATGGTGGTTATTATTATTCAATGAAATAACCTAAAATCAGGCACAATTTTTAATCTGAATGTGTCATTTCTTCTATATTTAAAATTTTTCATTAGAGTCTTATTTTGACAGTTCTCATAACTTTTAAAATCATTTTGTTAAAAAATTGCCTATTAGAAGAGCAGCATACTACATAATCTTAGTGTTCTATTCTTTGTCAGATGAAGACCTTTTGAAAAACAGTAGAAAAAAAATTTAAATGGAAATCAGGTGTTAAAAGTTTAATTAGAAAAATGCATCCCTTATACATGGGCTAATGTAGACCATGGCAAGCCGTTTAATTGTTGATTCTAGGGCCATTTTTACATTGTCAATATCCTATTTAGTAATCTTGGGGGAAATAGCATCAAAAGCAGACAAAGAAAAATGTTTCACTTTCCTGCAGCTGATTCCCGTGATTGCCTGACGTTTAGTTACATTTGGGCATCTGTCTCAGGAACTCCCATTGTCTGGAACCATATGCAAACTGAAGTGTGCATTGGGGTATAGACATGAGGAGGGAATTTACACTTGGATATGCCATTCGACAGCAGCGGGAGAAGCTGGACAAGCCTGGAATACTTCATACAGTTCATTTAATGAACTGTTACTTTATTATTTTGTAAAGCTTCTGTAATGCACATTTATGATATAAAAAGTGCCTTGCATACTGCTTCATCGGAAGGGGACCTCATTTAGATTAACCTGTGACTTCAACAGCAGGTGGTAGAATGAACCAACTGCTTCAATTACTGCTTTTGCGCATGACTTTCATGTGTTGCTAAGATTATCAGAGGAACCTGATTACATCCCCTTAGACACTATTGTTGGCACGATGATTAAGCTGTTATTTTTTTTTTTTTAAGACTGGGAACCTAAAAAGCTTTTTGGCATGAGGTAAAAGCACTGTGTATAGAGATCAGTAAGATAGTGTGTATCATTGCCCTGTAGCTTATCTCCACATATACAGCTCCCTGGTGGATCCCTATGATAAACATTATTGGAACAATTAGCTGCTGCTGACACAGAATCCAGACACAATAGCCATGGCCAGCAGCTCAGAGCCAAAAATTATGGAGCCAAAAACCATAAAAAGCAACACCAAGCTAGTCTCCCCATTCAACTGCTGTCATAAAACCCTCCCAGTGCTATGTTTGCATAGCTGGCTTCACCGATATGGCACTGTTAACACAAAAGAAGAAGCTGCGGCACTTGTCTTTGTTTAGCTGAAATTACAAGTCATTGAATTAGTATGTCATCTTTATTGTGCTGTCATGCAGCGGAGGTGAGGAAGGCTCCGTAATGGATGGGAGAGTTTGATGGCCTGAAAGACAGGCTCACAGATGGTTGTCGATATAAAACAGTTTTTTCCCCCCTTTAAAAAAAAAAAAAAGGAAGAAAGGAAGGGGAAAAACAAAAAGCCTGTTTGGAATAGATCCTCAGTGATTTGTGTGCAATACCAAACAATATTCATACCAGTCTCATATGTAAGAACTTCGGTGGCCTAGAGTATATGACAGGGGCATAAATGCAGGCATTCCTGAGGAATGCAGTGTGATTTAAATAAAAGTGATGCAGCAATTTAGCCTCTTAGCTGGTAGTTATTGTCCTGGGGAAGTTTTTCTCATAATATTTCTAAACAATTGTAAACGATTAGATAATGTGAATGGGAAGGGATAATGGTGTTATAGGCATTTGAATATAAAGAGCAAGAGTTTTGACCATTCTTATTAAAAGATATTTAAAGTGCTGCACTTGTATGATTAAATATATTTTGTTAGGGGTATTATACTGTCTAATAATGAGAGAGAGTTTGGGCTGAATGTGGTTTAAAATATTTTTAATTTAGGAATTTCTTGCTTTATCTCTAGATCTTAGTTTTATTTACATCATTGGACAGGTATACCATATATACCTATTTAAGGTCAGTGAAATAACTAAATTTCAACTTTAAAGGCTAGCCTTTTTGACACAGTTACTAAAAAGTTTGATCCAGTCTAAAAGACATTGTTCTGAATCTAATTCTTTAACAGAGAAAGCATTCTTCACCAGTATTTCATTTCATGTGGGACTTTAATCTGCCAAACATTCAGGGCAATGTTTTAATTAAGGAGCAAACTGGGCACACCTAGGAGTGTGTAGAATTTTTAATGTACTGGTAATTATTTTGGGTCAAGTTTGCTTTTTTTTTTCTCTTGTGGACAGGAAGAACAAGAGAAAAATTAAAGACCTGATTTTCTGTGATAAAATTGAGACAGACACATGGCCATATATAAAAACTTCTGATGGGAATCATATAAATGTGAACATATATTTATAAATACACTTAACTCACATGTGAGAAAACTCTAAGAGTTGAAAATCAAGAATTGTTTAATGGCAGATATTAGATCTGTTCATGAATGTGCATATTACTCTTGAAATGTGAAAAATACTTTCCAAATATGTCTAAAATAGTATTTGCATCTTCCAAAAGAGCTGTATGAAGGAGAAATAAGGAATTAAATGCCTAGCTGGGATTCTAAATTTATCTGTTTATTCAGCAACATTGTTACATTTATTGACTTCTGTTTAATGCTTATTTTATCTTTATTTGAAGATTCTGATGCTGTCTCTTGCAGTTTGTTATGAAAATTTTGCACCCTTTTTGGAAATATTATTTTTGTGTGTGTATATGTATATTTTTGTGTGAGTTAGATGTATGGCAAATGATTATGGACTTTACAATTAATCAGATCTGGGTTTGAATCTAATCTTTGCCACTTGTTAGCTGTATTGTCTTGAACAGATTATATAACCTCTTGGCATCTGACTTTCCAGTTTGTAAATATGAGTGCGGATGAATGGACAATGAGTGGTGATGAAGGCGGCAGACAGCAGTGACTTGGGCAGCAGGTGACCAGGCCACAGCTTGGAAATGAGTTTTCATGGCTGCAAGGTTACAAGGTACTTACCCTAGTGTCCTAATGTTGCTAGTGTAACTAGTGTTACTAGGGCTAGGACCAACAGACTCAGGTTCTGGAATAGGAGCCAAACATGGAGGTTTGAGATTTGGGTGCAAAACATACAAGGTTAGAGCAGAACCAACAGAATGACAGCTTGATGGTGATTGTCAAATCTAAAGAAAGAAGGCTCCCTTGGGGTGCATGGGTAGCTGAGTCTGTTAAGCATCTGACTCTTGATTTCAGCTTAGGTCATGATCTCATGGTTCATGGGATGTAGTCCCACATCAGGCTCTGTGCTGACAGTGTGGACCTTGCTTGGGATTCTCTCTCTCTCTCTCTCTCTCTCTCTCTCTCTCTCTCTCTCCCTCCCTCCCTCCCTCCCTCCCTCCCTCCCTTCCCTACTTGCTCACACATACTCTCTCTCAAAATAAACAAATAAACTTAAGAAAATAAAGAGAGATATCTCCCTAAATCTGCCTAACTAGGGCTAATTCCAGTGCCCAGAGACTGGGTCAAGGATTAGGAGTTCCCAGCTCTTGGTAGAGGTAACTTTCATATGCACAAAATGAAGCAAATCATTAGAATTACAATCATTTACAATTTAATAGGACTGAACTAGGGCAAGTAAAGATATTGAAAGGCATGAAAGAAGGAAGAAAGAGTATGAGGTATTAACAACTAATTGAAGAACTAAGATTTCTCCTTTATGGAGGAAAGGATTAAGGAAAGAGAAGATTAGGACAATCAGGGATGAGGTGCTTAATCTTGTATTGCTAGAGCCACTTCTTTTGTTACCCAAATAGGGAAAGTTTTTCCTAGCAACCACTGAAAAGCTCTAGAACTCCCTACTTCAGGTCCTCTATACAGAGGACTATTTGGTTCAGATGTGGTGGCTAAAATATGCAGTTTCCTGGGAAACTGGGATTTTAGGGGTTCCTGTTGTTCCTTCTATTGCTCAGACATCTTCATCTGTCCTGTAGTCTTTCAATTCTTCTATGAAGTGTGTAAAAACTTTTAATCAACAATTAGACATACATTGCAACCCAAGTGTCCAACAACAGATGAATGGATAAGGAAGATGTGATATCTATATGTATGTATATCTATGCACAATGGAATATTATTCAGCCATAAAAAATAATAAAATTTGGTCATTTATGACAGATTTATGGATGGACCAAGAGGATATTACGCTAACTAAAAATAAGTGATCTCACTTGTATGTGGACTCTAAAAACACAAATGTACAAACAAATAAAAGACCAAACAGACTCTTAAATGCAGAGAGTACATTGGTGATTGCCAGAGGAAAGGGGAAGGTGAAATAAGTGCAGGGGATTAAGAGGTACAAACTTCCAGTTATAAAATAAGTAAATCACGGAGATAAAAATACAGCATAGAGAATATAGTCAATAATATTGTAATAACAGTGCATGGTGACAGATGGTAACTATACTCATTGTGTAGTTGAGTATAGAAGATTGAGTGTATCAGTGTATGTCCTGAGTAATATATATAACTGTGAAATCAATATGTTCTGCATGTGAACCTAATATAATATTTTATTTTAATTATACTTCAATAATAATAATAAATAAGGCATACTTAAACCTATGAAATAATAAAAATGACCACAGAGAAAATAATTTATTTTTTAATTCATAGTTTACAAATCTAGTGAGATAATATATATGAAAGGCATGAACTCAGAAGATGCCAATGTAGATGATAGTAATTATTAACATCTCATTTATTCTGTATAAAAGAGGGAATGAGGATTAGCAGTTAGTTACATGTTGACTAGAACTTGCATAAAGATGTGAACAACAGAGATCAGACCGTTACCTGAGAATTGGTGTTGAGTAAAAGGAAGGTTGTGTTGAAAGTAAAGGGCATCTGAGGTAGATGAGTTGGGTGAGAAAGAGGTAAGACAGTTAAGACGCAGGGAGGAGGACCAGGAGAACTAAGATGCCTTTGTTTTCAGCTTTAACCATAGTAAAAAGACCAAATTACCTGGTATTTATAGGTGTCCAAAGCATTTTATTATGTCCCTTTTTTCTCTCTTCTTTGATTTTATCCTTCCCATAAATTTTTAATTCATTTCCTGGATGAGGACAAGAATAAAGCCAATGAACAAAAAAGCACATCTATTCATTATATCCAAAGGGGAATATTTTTTAAATGTCACACATACACATATTTATATTCTGCTGTTCTAGAGTTATCCTAGAATAGTGTTCCAATGTTTAGGTCACAGGGTCATGTATTTTGTAATATAAGCTGATTTCAGCTGAAACGTCTTTTTTTTCTTGCAGCCTGCAACTTGTTCTTTTAGAATAAATGTCACTTACCATGTTTAAACTGCCTTTTGGTTCTCTGTTCATCCCCTTTTTATCTGGGCTCTGTATTTTGCTTAAACTGTGTGATTAAATGAGAATTGGACGATAATTTGAAATGATCACAGTGTTACAACCTTGTCAAAATCAACCAGAATGTATTTAGTGATTATTTTAATAAGCAATATTACATAAGTAATTTCATCATTTCTTATTGTTTTTTTTTTTTTTTTTATTATTCACCAAATGTATAAACAGTAACTGAATACATCCTAGCCCTTTGTAGAATTAAATTCAGGTCTTCTGGCTTGGCTTATGTATATGTCCCCATGATTCTAGCTTTTTCCTTTTTTTCTTTTTTTTTTTTTTAATCTCTGTATTTTCTCCCTCTGGATACTGTTGCCTCCTGTGGTTTCATTCCTATGCAGATAAATGCTTGCAAATCTAGCCCAGAGAATTCTCTGTCTTCAACCTCACTTTTATCATTGAATATTGGATTAATAATAGTCTCATAAAGCTCAGATTTTCTCTAAATCAGATGCCACTAATTTATTTCTCATTCTATCTGCATAAGCTGTTACACTATAATTTTCCTCCCAGATAATATACTGGAGTAGAAAGTTACTGCAAACTTATTTTTTAATTGGGAAATATACTAGCATTGTCACTTTACACTATCTACTCAGATTCTGCTAATGCCTCATGCTCCAAAACACCTCCTTCATTATCTCCCCCAAACCAGTACCTCCTTCTACTGTAAGCCACCAGGCAAGATACTTTCAGATCCCTGTTTATACCTCATTCTTCAGCCATTTGCCACATTCAATAGAATCTATCTCTACAGTATTAGTACTTTCTCCTCAGTCTTTTCTCTCACACTGTTAATGGGGCCTTCAGACTTTCTTGCCTCCTCCTTCTGAGGAGTCACCCTATCTTTCATTTCTCATCCTTCACTCCTTTATAATAATTTCCCCTCCCCCCTCATATCTCTATCCTTCCCAAAGTTTCCAAAAACTCCTTATCCCTAATACTTCAGGGTATGTTCTTAGTCTGGCACCTAGGTTCTTCTATATCAGGGTCACTTTTATCTCCAGCAGATTCCTTGAACAGAGCCTATATTTCACAACCTATCTATTTTTCTTGAAATCATCATCACCCAATAAAATCCATTTCAAATGCCATCTCCTCTTCTGATTCTCCCAGTCCAATGTCATCTTCTCTTCTGTGAACTTTACCCCTTGCATTTTCTGACCATTCAATGGTCCTAATTATATTTTAGATACTTGCAGATTATCTTATCCATTATTTTCCCACCATCTTTGCCCCCCATTCAAGTTTAAGCTCTTTCTGGGCCAGATCTGGCCTAATTATCTTTACATTTCTAAAACATATCAGTGCAGTTCCTATACCCGATATTCAGTCGTAATTATTACTTTTGAAGGGAAGCAGCTACTTGAAGTTTTTGTCTTCTTGCTGCTTGTCTTAGCAGACACTTCCCCCAATACAGTTTAGAATTGTAATATCTGGAATTCCAAGGATCTCAGTCAGCTGAGTTAACTCAGAGTGAATTGCGTAATATTCTGAGGCAATGAAATGAATGAGTCCTTACTCTACTGGCTTGATTGTTGGGACTTGCATTCTGTGTGCTATTCTTTGGATTCACATTTTGGGACCTGAGATCATCTTTGGGAGAATAGTATAAAATGGCAGTGTTAATAGACTTTCCAATTAACAGGTGAGTTTTCAATAGCTACCCCCTCTGGTATAATTCTTGAATTATAATTATAGTCTCACATTTTACACTGAGAGGAATTGGAAAAATAGTTAATGGCTTTGACATCAAGAAAACCTGAGTTTTATATGCCCTTTAATCGAGGGCAAAGGACACAAGGAATGACTCTACCTGGAAGTGATGTTCACAAATACCTTTGTTTATTGGGCTGGGATCCAACCTTCCAACCTTCCAGAGTTGCTGGAGTGGAGGGAGGGGCAAGGGTATTTACAGCACTGCAAAGGCCTTATTCACCCCCTGACTTCATGCTCAGCTAAACTTGGAAATGCAATTGGTTTATTTTGTATAAATAAGCAAGAATGCTGGAAGAAACTAAATATCTTCATAAAACAAAACATTATGATACCAGAAACCCTTAGGAATAGCACTAATGCTTTTAAATGAAGGTTTTATTTGTCTCAGAGCTGCAAAAAGGAGTCACTAATGAGATGTCATTTAAATTCTAACACCTGTTTAATGGCAGTTTTTTCTCTATCCCCAAAGAGTAACTGTTTATGAATGTTTGCAGTTTTCCAAGTGTATCTACAAGAATTGTTTTTTCATAAACAATGTGATGCCTTTTTCCTCATATGCTAGAGTCACGTTACAACATATGATGAAAATTGTTGGTTGTGGCATTTTTGTATTACATAGGTTTCAAAGATAGTGTTATTTCATATGCTGAAACTTAAACTTTTATAGTTCTCAAAATAAATATTTTATTAGAAACTTCATGTTTTTCAGATTTATGAGTATATATTCGTATAAGAAAAACAAAATCTCTAGTTGTATTCTTTACCTACATTTAAATAACATGTGAACAGACATTGCTGAAAACTGTTTGCCCCTATATTCCCAGTTATGAAAAGAAAATATATTTATAAATAAACATACATGCACACAGGTATCTAAGAGTTACAAATAAAACATGCTTATTGACTTTTTTCTCAGGCGATAAATAACTGAAAAAGTCAGAAATGAAACTGTACCATTTCTTTTGTGATTTTGTTCTTCTTGTGTAAACAGTTTCTTATTCATGAAAGAAATCCACAATAACTACATTGCCATTTTTTTCTATGATTTCTCTAGAACTTGCTAGTGAGGAGGAAACAATACCACATGACTATATGAAAAATTATTTACTATTGGAAATATTTAGGATTTCCTAAATATTTAGGATCTCTCTCATTTGGTATCTTTAGGATCTGTCTCATTTGCTATTTGTAGCATTTTATGTGGGTTATTTTCATGTTTCACATTCTTTAATAAAACTACTTGTATCTCATTAAAAATGCATTTTTACTAAATTTTTATTTTAAATAAACTACCTCTATCTTGAGAAATTGAAATATAATTAATTTCTTTGGAGTAGCGGAGAACTTTGGCCATGGATTTTTACCAAGATGATTATATGAACTCTCAAAATGCTGACTTTTAGGGAAGGTTTGGGGAACTCTTCTGATAAGGAATGTGTATCTTTGAATTGACGTGAGTCATAGTTTTCTTCTGTTAGCATGCTGGAAGTATGACAAAGCAATCCTTGTTTGTGTCAGGAACACAGAATCTGGTCTTGAGGAAAGGTGAGACCAGAGCCTGTGTAAACCTTCCTAAGAACTCTGGGGATTTAAGCCCAGTGCACTAGGCTTTACTGCAAAAGAGAATGGTTGAGCCATAAAATGCTCGGAGTGTGGACTTGAACAATTCTATAAAACCTAAATGTTCTGCACATTAAAGGAGGAGAGAAGAAAATTGTTGCAGATGTGATTGGATTTCTCATTATGCTGAAAACTATTCTAAATTTCTTCCTCATGATCATTATTCCTTAGATTTCTTAGTACCAAATCATTTCTTTCCCTCCCCTCTCGTGACTCCCCCTTTCATGAGATTCTTGCCAATTTAAGGTGCTCTTTTGAGTGAACAGAAGGACTAAGTGATTTTCAGTTTCTAGAATGCTTTCCTGTTCTCTCTCCCCCCGTGTGTGTGTGTGTGTGTGTGTGTGTGTGTATGTGTATAGATATGTATATGTGTATACATACGCGTATACATATATATGGCACATAGTGTATATGCTTATGCTCATGCACACCATGTATACACTCATATACATAACATTTATATAGTGTATATATATGCTTATGTGTGTATACACACACATATTACACAAATATACACACACACATATATAAAAAAACACTGAAGAATTAGAGAGTGTACATTTGCTTCTGGTTTATAGAATTTTTATTTATAAGTGAGATCTGAGTGCTTAATCGGTGTGTTCTCTAATTATGCACTGGATTTATTCACAGTCAGTTGACATATACCTTGTGCTGAGCCGAGGGAAATAAGCATATTCTTTTTTCTGTGCGGTTCCTTCCTGGCTTATGAAAGCCAAATATCCATTCTGTATGGAGAGATGAATCAGCAATCCATATAATATCTATTCATCATACATATTTCACAAGGAGGATATTGTGGTGACTGCAAAGTTCTTACAAAAATAATATGGAAATCCGGAACTTGATGTGGAGTGTCAGAGAGCCTCTTACTATTATTTACCTTATCAGCTTTTGCTTTCTGAAATCAATGGAAGGGCATCAAGTTCAGCTAATCCATATTTCTGAGTATGAAATTGAATTTATAGTCTGTAGTATGTTGACTACCGCTCGCATTTAAGGCATAATTGATTTTTATTGAAAAGCCAGCAGGCACATCAAAAATTTCCACAAACCACAAGGATGTTAAATTTTACCCTGTTTAGATAATAGTGTGGCTTTATTTATCCTTTAAAATGAAGCTTTTATATTTATATCAGCAAATGCTATGGAAGTGTGACTGATACCTTATGAAACCATCAATCCATGGTTCTGTAGAACTGTACTGCACAGAAATAAGCAACTTTAGATTTCTAAGGTAAATGTCTATGGTTGGCTTGTTTTAAGAATAAATGGATAAATGGAATAATAAATCTAGCACTATATCATGTCATGTGGCGAAGTTATTTTTTTCCATTGAAACAACTGCTTGTACCATTATTTCTTTTCCCTCAAATTCCTTCTGCATCTCATTTTCCCCTCTGATTTATGGATTACATTTTTGTATCTGGATTAATTCTTTATACACGTGAAATGTAATTTCTGAGGAAAAAAATCTAGTCTATTTTTAAGTTAAGTAGTCAGCTTTAGCGTGCATGATACCTCATTAAGCAAGTTTCACTCAAGTGTGCCCAATCAATGTGCTAAGTCCATTTATTTTGAACTAAAAGTTATCATCAGAAGACTCTTGAGTAGCACTGCCACAGAATGTGTAAACTCAGTGTTGGTTGCGTGGTGGGTTTTAGAACACCATGCTTTGGGGGTGCCTGGGTGGCTCAGTCAATTAAGCATCCAACTCTTGATTTTGGCCAAGTCATGATCTCATGGTTCAAGGGTCTCTCTCTGAACAAGTAAATAAACTTGAAAAGAAGTATGCTTTGACTCACCTTAGCAAAAACAAAGCAAAATAAAAACAAAAAGGTGCTGCTACCATTTTAGTGCTCCTTTTTCTATAATCCTATAGCCGTAGTTCTCACTGGGGTACAATATTACACCCTAAAGAGAAATTTGGGAATTTATGAGAGTGTTTTAGATTTTTACAAAAATTGGATGGAGTGCCATTGGGACTGGCTTGGGTGAAGCCAAAAAATGCTAGACATTTACAACTTGCAGGAAGACCCGGCACATTGAAAAACTGTTCCTTGTTGGCAGGACTCAATATCCTATCCGATAATCAATGTAGATTAAAAACCCAATTATTATCTGCAATTGAAGCCTATTTTTATTTTACATGTAATTATAAAAGACTTTTTAAAACATAACACTGAATTTTCTGAAACTCAAACTATCATGTAAATTAAGAGAAAAACGTTACTTTGAACTTTACCAATTGTTGATCACAGTTTAGCAATTAGTGGTAATTCTATGGTGTTTGCTACATCAATACAATAATCCTGTGTCAGTTTGCATTGACAGCTGATGCATTTACAGATTTACAAGTTTCTCTGCATAGGTATCAGCACTCAATTTTTCCTGTCTTCATTATGTAGCAAGCTCAGGTATTTATATTTTATATGTGCTATTGTGTTATGAAAAACTTTTCTTTGTTAATTTCTCTTTTATTTTGTAGTTGGGGCATTGTATTGATTTTTTACTGATGTGCTAAGAGTGGTCATAACATCTGTGAATTTTATTTTAGTATAGTAAATGGGCTATAAAATATTTGTTATAAAAAGGAGGCAGTAAGTCTGATAAGGTTGAGTACAATTGCCTTATGGCGTCAGGGCATGAATGCATTCTTTGGAAGATTCTCAGTGATAAATCTAGAGATTATTTTAATAGAACAATTATTTCCAATAAGGAAAATAGTATCCCAGGGATTTTTAAATACGCGGTGATAAGCCCTTAGTGCCTACCTTCTTATGTGTATGGATGAAGAGTGTTCAAAACAATTTGTCATATGCACAGAAATACAAAAGATGAAACCTAAAGAGATTATACATTAGTCTCTTAAGAGTAAAACTGACGGAGAGAAGCAGTATACCTTTCACAGAGGCAGATATTTTCAAAGCAATGTGTGACAGGTACAGGGACAAATCCCGTTAATAAGTAAGAGGATTTGTGCTTGGCTCTGTCACATGCCACTTTGAAAACCTACCCTCAAACTGTCTATAAATTTTCATGCCCATCTTTTTCTCCTTGCTTTTTCCAAAGCGTCTGATTTTTTTGTGCACCACTTTTCCCTGCTTTATCTCATGGCATCCTTTAATAATTTTTCAGAGGTTGGTATGTGTACTATGATCTTGCGGTTACTTTATTGTTAACAAAATAATATTTGCTGTATCTATTCATTTTCACTGTCCCTTTTACTGCTTTGTTATAAGACATTTTCATCCCACTTATGAATTCTAAATATGAAAAAAATCTGCCTTACTGAAATTAAGGAGGGAAGGAGCATTTATCACATTTGTTAGTTTTTCCTTTGAATGTATAGTTATAACTTTTAAGAAAAAAGAATATTTAGAAATTAATGCTATGTAATATGAATGGTGCACTTTTTATCTGGAAAGAAAAAGTTGTTCATTTGTTTTAGTTATACCTTTTTTTTAAAAAAATCAATTTTTAACCAGGAGATGTATGTAACTTTTTTGCAAAGTAAACTCAAAACAGACTTTAATCCCAGTGACTGCCTCTGCTTTTGGATCTTGACTTTGGTGTCTCATCACACGTGAGTATGTTGATGGAGGTAGAGGGACACAGTATTTGATAGGACATCTTTTGGTCTATAATTTGGTGCTGGGTGATGCTATGCCCTTTGACACCTGCCAAAGATTATTTGCTTTCTGGCAGTATATATTTGATAACTTGCTGTTAAAATAATTCTATGACACTTTTCTTCTATGAAATATTTGTACATATGAATCTGTAAATTTTGCTTGTAGGAATCAATTTCTTCAAATTTCAGTATTATTTTAAGATGACAAGTTTCTGGGAAAAAAAAAAGTTGTCTTTTAAAAGTGGGAAGTTCCAAACAAAAATCACTGCTGTATGGAATTTGTTTGTTTGTTTTCTACTCAAGAATGATTCCTAGAACCTATCAAAGTGTTTTCTAGAGACACTTGGGTGGCTCAGTCATTAAATATCTGACTGTTGGTTTTGGCTCATGTCATGATCTCATGGTTCATGGGATCAAGCCCTGCACTGGGCATGGGGCCTGCTTGAGATACTCTTTCTCTGTCTCTGCCCCTCCCCTCCCCTGTTTCTCAAAATGAATAAATAAACTTAAAAAAAAAGTATTTTCTGGAGGCCCCTGGGTGGCTTAGTCGGTTGAGTGTCCAACTCTTGGTTTTGGCTTAGGTCATGATCCTGGTGTCATGGAATCAAGCCCCACATCAGGCTCTATGCTGAGTGTGAAGCCTACTTAAGATTCTGTCCCTCTGCCCCTGTCCCCTGCTCACACTGTCTCTCTCTCTCTCTCTCTCTCTCTCTCTCTCTCTCTCAAAAAAAAGTGTTTTCTAGAGGACCAGCAATATACATCTGACACAATTTCTTTGCTCATCTGTAAGTACAAACCTAGGCTGTCCTTCCATAGTATCCAACAGCTGGATGAAAAGTAGAAAACTAAATTGGTCTGCCAGATGGTTTGTCTACATTATATCCAACATCTGGATATTTTTTAAACACTTAGATGATTGGCTGAGTTTTCATATTACATCTGCATATTTTTGGCACTCTGTTGCTCTGTGTGTGTGTGTGTGTGTGTGTGTTTGTGTGGGTGTGTGTAGAAAAAAACACCACCACTCAGATGAAACAATCTAGAAAAAAGAGCAATGGGCTTTGAATTTCTTTGTCATTCTCTGAACATCCAAATCTGGACTCAAGGACCAACTAGCTCAAGTTTCAATTATAGAAAATTCCTGAGAGTCAGTGACAAAGTGTGAAAGACAGGATTGCTTCTTGTGGTATTCAACTCAGTAATATCAGTAGATAGACACAACTCTGCAAGACCATCAGAGGCCACCTGGCTAAAATCGGTTTAGACTTTGGGAACTTATCTGTTAGTAAGGCAAAAAGTCGAGATAATAGTTTTTCTAATTTTCTCATTTTTTTCCCTTAGATATGAGTTTAAATAAAACAATTGCAGAGCTGAGCTCTTAACATAAACTAACACTTATGTCTATGAAACCATAATCTTAGAATGCCAAATAAGCAAATCCATACTGTAGTGATTATTCATCTAATGAGTAACAAAATTTTACATCTATGAGGCCTTTTGAGTTTTTTAAGTTCTTTTATAATTATGGTCTTATTATCCCCATTAGGTAATAAAAGCCTTCCTTAAACATAGGTCTTTTCATTCTCAATTTGGTGTAATTTCCATTAATCCATGAACAGAAAAAGAAATGGGAAAGGAAGGGACATTTAGGGAACAAATATAGTATCAGATACACTATATCAAGGGATTTCAAATGCGTCCTTTTACTTAACTGTCACCATTACTTCTGAGGTAGGAAATACAGAACAGAATTTGCTTTACCTTTTCAAATATTGGGTTTGAATCCTGCCTCTGATACATAGTAGCTAGCTGTATATCTTTAGTCATGTTATTAGAATACTTTATGATCTTTGGTTTCCTTACATATAACACGGGAATACTATTTACCTCATACTTGTTATGAAAATTATATGAGACAATCTATGCTAAGTGTGGGCTAAATTCAATTCATAGCACATGGGTAATGCTCAATAAATATTGTTCGTCATTTTACAAGTAAAGAAACAAGCTTAAAGAGTTGGAACTAGAATGTCCTCTAAGAAGGGACCAAATCTATGTTTGTCTCCAAACAATATTTATAGAAACAATAGTTTCCACAGTTCTGTTGCTTTTATAGGATTCATCCCAAGATGGAATTTTGTAAATTATATAGTAATTTCACATATCTTTACTCATTTTGAAGTGTTATCAAAATGAAACAGATAAATGCATCGCAATGATGACATTGATGGCATGTTATGGTTCCTATGAAAACCCAAAAGGACGGTATTGTACCAACATACACATTCCGATTACTTTTACTAGGTTTTATTAGCAACAACACCAATCCTGAAAGGTGGTAGGGTCTAAGCATCATTCTGTCACTACTATGATTAGCTCTACAAACATTTACTATGGACCTTTGTTTGGGCAGCAGGATTCTGGGATGAGTCAAATGCAGACCTTGCCCTCAAGGAAAATATCAGACAAACCAATACATAAAAAATAGAGTCTGATAAGTTGGAGTACACACATGTTGTGCTTTGGGAGCGTGGATGAATGTAAAATTCTAATTTAGAGAGTCTTAGAAGTTTTTACGGAGAAAATACTATTGAGAGGGCCTCAAAGGATGGGTAGGATTGGTGAACTGAGATAAACAGAAAATCCAGAAGTGGAGAAACACTAACTGAATGTCTTTGGAAAGCCGCTCTACACTTTGGCCAGCACATTGGGCACATTTAGATGACACTGAAATTATATGTTCGGTTCACTCAAATCATACAGAATGCTCTGCTACGAAGTGTGAATTCTAAGCTATGTCAATGAGGTAATTTTGAGATATTTGACTATGACATAAAATGATGGAAGCTGGACGATGAGAAGGTACTCAGGCAGGGATTAGGTGAAATGTAGACTCAAGGAAGCTGATAAACTAAAATATGTGATGTTTCATGAGTGTTCAAGGCATCCTCTCTATGTCCAAGTTTACTTATCAATAAGATCAGTCGCCTGGACTTGATTTGTTTTATAGGCCTGTTCCAGCTTTTATTTTCTGAGTCAGTATTTCCCAATTTGTGCTCTGTCGAATGCTATTTCTGCTTTATAACAATGTGTGCTATGTCAATGCAAAGGAGAAGAGTTTGAACAAATTTAGAAAACACAGTAAAATAATCAGAGTGTCTTTGAGAGGACTTCTCAAAGCCTTATTCTGTTAAATGTTTCCAAAGTGGAGAGTATATGTATATTGCCTTCTAAGATGATGTGACCATGGAACCCTTCTAGCTTACATCTTTTGGTGTCACAGTTCTATGAAACAAATTTCTTCTAATGCCTGACCTCTATGCTTATTAGAGTCTCTACTGAAATTGTAATAGGCCTTGGTTCTCTGTTTTAAAAATAACTTTATTGACCCATGTGGTACAAGAATGTCAAAGGGATATTTTCCCCTTGATACTTTAAGAGTCATGTAGGAGAGAGAAACATGTGAGGCATGCATTGAACTCCCCCCCCACATTATTTGAAGAGAGAATAACTGTTTCCTCAACCATCTAAGACTTTTGCTGCTTCTTACAATGGACTATAGTGATGCCTACACTCTTGAGTAAAAATATTTCTCCTCTATGTGAGAAGATAATTCTCTCATTTATCAGGCCCTTTTTTGGAGGGGGGGGACACATAGACTAGTGAGAAGGGAAAAAATCAATTGACCAGACAGTAGACTAGTGTCATGAACCCCGGGCTATCAGTGGGTTGGTAGACGTCATGACCAGAATGCTCACACATCTATCAAAGTAAGCTTGAAATGATCTCCTCAGAAGAGTTTTAAGGAGGATCTTAAGTAAGATATGACACTTGTCAGAGGAAAATAAGAAAATTGTTCCAGATGGTTGAGACTGTGAGAAGGAGGTGAAGAGGTCAGAGGAGGCAATGACTGAGAGAGAAAGAAGAGGAGTGGTAAAAACCCTTGGGGGCTTGGGCAGGTAGCTTCAACCTCATCTAAATGACAGTGAGATTCCAGTGAAGCAACTAAAAAAGAAATTCTAAGTACTTTAGCATGCAAAGCCAATGTTTTAGAGATATCATTCAGAAGACAACAAGTTGTCAGGGTAGGTGAAGCTCATAATAAAATGGCATAACATTTAAGATGAGGGTAGATCCAAGGGCAATGTACACTGTAGTTGGTCGCTTTCCCCCCTTTTGCCATAGCCTGTTTACACCTTGCTGCCGAATGTACTCACAGTTCCTTCTGCTGTCTACTGGCAAGATGATGAGAGTACAGTCAACACTGCCTGGTCTAGTGTTAGCTATTTTAACTGTCTTAGGGAAATACTGAAATAAAGCATATGCTTTTTTCATTAATGACTCTTCAGACTTGGAAGCATGACAACTTCTCAGTTTATTGGTTTTTAAAAAATCAAAATATATCTCTTTAGAAACTGAAAGTGTTTAATTCTACCTAAACCTTATCTTTCTCAAGTTAGTTAAACAAAACAGAACAAAAGGACTGGTCTATTTCTGTTCCCACCAAATATCTGAAAATGAAAAAAAAAAAAAAAAAAAAACAGGGATGGATGCTTGAGCTATATCATCTATGACTGTCTAAGCGCTGTGACACTATAGTCACATATGTATCTTGGGCACAAGGTGTTCTGGCCATATGACCTTGGCCAAATTATTCATTTCTGATCTTCCTTGGTTTATTCATCTTTAAAAGTAATATTTGCAGTATAGAGTTATTTTTAGGATTGAAAAATACAGTATATGTAAAGACCTTGGTTTAGTTCTGGGATCATGGTAAGGTTCATATTCTGCTCCTTTAGCCCTTGGATTTCTTTCATTCGTTTATGTAGCCAAAAACATTTTTTTTATCAATTAATTTTTAAACGCTAGCAATACAACAGTGTACAAAACAGAAAAACTTCTTGCCCTTGTGGAAATTATATTCCAGTTGGGGAAGATGGATAATAACTAAGCTGGGAACATACAGTGTATTAGTATTGATAAATACTGTGGCATTGAGTGTCAAATTACTGGTTTCTGATTCATTGTTAGTTTTCTTGGATAGCCTAACACAGTGATTGATTTATCTACATGGCTATGGATACATTTCTCTGCTGAATGAATGTGAAAGCAGATTCCTTACAGTCAGGGTATAGCAATATGATCATATAATTTAGGATCCAATCCAGGGCCCTTTTGAGAGTAAAAAGGGAGCTTGGGTCTCATATAGTCACAAGAGATGCAAACTAGGACTGTCTCAGGCAAACTGTGGGTCTGTAATTATGCCAGGAATCAGGGACTTTAGCAGAAGCATCTCAGGCAGGTGGTACTGATATCGGTGTAATGTGGCAAAAATGATGTAGCCCACGTAGTAAACATTTGGATAGGATAAAATTGATGGTGGCCAATGGCTAAAGAGGATTCATGAATAACATAGCTCAGAGTCATATGAGAAGTTCTTGTCCTGATAGAAGTAAATTGCCAAGTGTGGCTGCTCCCATCCTGGGCTGGCCAGGTGCAAGCCAGGCAGATTCCAAACTAATATAGGTCCTCCTGGGCTCCAGAGCCTGGATTCTGTTGGTCAGGTAGCTGTCTTTTATGGAGACATGTGTTTTCCTCTAAGAGCCCACAGTGAACCTATCCTGGTTGACAGGGAGGATAATCTTTTGCCCATTTGAGGTTAGTGAATAGCAGGAAGTGTTTCAGGCTCCTAGGAGAAAGGGTGAGGCGTTAGTCCTTGCAGCTCTCTGGATCATCCCTATTGTGGTCCTGTTCTTCCAAGTGCCCTGTCTCCCTTCTTCTCATGAGTTATATAACACCTTGTTCCACTCCCTTGTGCCTTGGATTAGGGAGAGACTCCTGGTAACTGAGTCCTCTGAATAGAGATAAGGAAGAAAACCTCTCTTTGAATCTCACAAGGGAAAAAAAAAGTTGAAAGTTTCAAATAAGTGAGTGAAATCATGACTGACGCTTGGGTCCTTTTCTCTTTGCCTTAAGTCAGGTGCTTGTTGTCAATTATTGCTAAAAGTAATCATATCTCCAAAGTGTATAGTATTTTAAAATGTCAAAATGCTTTACGTCTTAAAATCTACTTTCAATGGTAATAATGGCCTTGTCAAATATGTTGTTAAGTATCATCATCATCTTTTTCTGTTTTCCTGGTAACTCTATTTTATAGGCGTTGGATAGTACAAGACTTATATAGGAAAGTTAAGAGAGGCTAGCCTAAAATTTTGGACTATTCTGATCCCTAGAGGTTTCTCTACATTCCAAAAACACACAGGACTCTTGTATTTAAACATACTTTAAGAGACTGTGCTTGCTTTATCATTTTCAAAGTATTAAGTGTGCAATCTTTTGCAATATACTCTTTATTTAGCAAAGGAATCCAGTCCTTCCTTATAGATCAAATAGAACACATATAGATCGAATGACTTTTGAGGAATGACACACTTACATACTAATTTAGATGCAACAGAAATATAAGTGGTCCCTAGACTTTTCATTGGAATGATATAATTCAAATAACTTCCACACAGAACATGCTTCTGACAATTGACTTTTTTTTTTTTTTTTTTTTTTTTTTGGGACAGAGAGAGACAGAGCATGAATGGGGGAGGGGCAGAGAGAGAGGGAGACACAGAATCGTAAACAGGCTCCAGGCTCCGAGCCATCAGCCCAGAGCCTGACGCGGGGCTCGAACTCACAGACCGCGAGATCGTGACCTGGCTGAAGTCGGACGCTTAACCGACTGCGCCACCCAGGCGCCCCTGACAATTGACTTTTTAAAGTTTATTTATTTTGAGAGAAAGAGTGCACAAGCGGGAATAGGGCCAGAGAGAGAGGAGAGAGAGAATCCCAAGCAGGCTCCACACTATCAGCCCCGAGCTGGATATGGGGCTCAAACACATGAACAGTGAGATTATAACCTGAACCAAAATCAAAAGGTGGGCATCTAACCAACTGAGCCACCCAGGCGCCCATGCTTCTGACAGTTATATATTTTTTGTTCTTGGGTAATAATCACTACAATGGTAGTAACAATATTCATACTGTTCTAAGCACTTTACACCTATCATCTTATTTAATGCTTACAGCATATCTGTGAGTTAGGTATTATTACTACCTACACTTACAGAGATGAGAGAGGTCAAGAAACTTTTCTGCACTTGAAACTTGCTCTCCGCAAGTTACTTTCATAACTACTTGCTGTTGCCTACAGAAGTACAGAAAAATGATTCAGAATACCCCAGAGAAGAGTGTGGACTCTGAGTCACAGATTAATGGTTTTACATTAATCTCTGGTTCTATAAATGACCAGCAGCATGGTTTGGACATACCATTAGTACCATTAGCCTCTGTGTCTTTAACTGCAAACTAGCAACAATGGTGTTTGCTTTGGATCATCGTGGGAACTAAATTCATCTGTGTCTTAATTAATTACAGTCAACTGGCGGACAACATGGGTTGGAACTGCATGGATCCACTTATTTGTAGATTTTTTCCCAATAAATACAGTATAATGCTGTAAATGCATTTTCTCTTCCTTATGATTTTCTTAATAACATTTTCTTTTCTCTAGCTTACTTTATTGTAAGAATGCAGTTTATAATACATATAGCATACAAAATATGTGTTAATCGGCTATTGTGTTATCAGTGAGGCTTCCAGTCAACAGTAGGCTGTTTAATAGTGAAGTTTTGGGGGGAGCAAAAGCTATACATGGATTTTCTACTGTGCGGGTGGTCAGTGCCCCTAATCCCAGCATTGTCCAAGAGTCAACTGTAATTCATCTGATTTTTTTTTTGGACCACCTATTATGTTCCAGGCATTGTTTGTGTGTTGAGGAAAACACAGGTGAGCAAGAGAGGCATAGTGTTCATACTTAGGAAACTAGTAGCCAAGCAAAAGAGGAAAACAAAGAAAAAAATGTAATCAAGCAGAAAAGTTGCAAATTACATCATGTTCTATAGAAGGAATGGAATAAGGACATGAATAGAACGGTCACAATTGCTAGATTATCAATTGCTTAGGTATAGTGGTCGTATCTAGCTTCTCCATCACTATATTCTCAGTACCTGTAATGTTATGAACATTCAATAAATAGTAATTGAATGAATAAAGAAAGAAAAAAAAACAGAAGTGTCTTCAGAGATAGCTACTTTAAAGAAGTAAGACCTAAGTTAAGATCTAAAATATGAGAAGAGTTGGCCATATCAAGTGTAGGAAAAAAGCACTTTCTAGGTAAAAGTCATGGGCAAAAGTCCAGAAGTGGGAAAGGAAGTTTATCTTTCTCCACCTTGGCACTGGATGGAGAGAAAACTGTCCTGTGAGAATAAGAAACCCTTGACTTGGGGTCCTAAGCTAGAACATCAGCCAGGAAAATTTGTTCTGCGGGGACAGTCCCTCAACTGGACCACACCGAATAGGCATAGATAAAGCTCTACTGAAGATGAGGTTACTTTTTAAAATTACACAATATGGGGGCACCTGGGTGGCTCAGTTCGTTGGGCGTCCGACTTTGGCTCAGGTTATGATCTCACAGCTCATGGATTCGAGTCCTGGCATTGGGTTCTGTGCTGACAGCTCAGAGCCTGGAGCCTGCTTCGGATTCTGCATCTTCCTCTCACTCTGTCCCTCTTCCACTTGCGCTCTGTCTCTGTCTCTCTCTCTTTCAAAAATTAAACATTGAAAAAATTTTTAAATAAAAATACACAATATGTGTGGTGCCTGGGTGGCTCAGTGGGTTGAGTGTATGACTTTGACTCAGGTCATGATCTCATAGTTTGTGAGTTTGAGCCCTGCATCGTGCTTACTGCTGTCAGCCCTGAAGCTTTCATTGCAGACCCTGCTTTGGATCCTCTGTCCCCCTCTCTCTCTGCCGTTCCCCTGCTCATTTTCTCTCTCTCTCAGAAATAAATAAGCCTTAAAAAAACTACACAATATGATACACTGTACTCTGAGTGAGAATTCACAGACATAACATGCAGAAGGATGAGAATCACAACAAAATCAGACAAGTAGAATAGACTGATACTACAATAAGTATGTTTCAAATAATATTACAGAACAAGACTCAAATCATTAATTACTGTTAAACATATAGATAAGCATACACATATGCACATACATGCAGCCATTAATCAACTTGATGGCAGTTATCCATTTACACATATTAGTAGCATACTTTGTTTCCTTGAAATTTCCAGTTTTGAATTGCTTTATTTAATGTGCATTTCAGTTATTCACCATGTCACAGGATACACACAATGGTTTCTACTAGGCTTCTTTAAAAATACAAAGGCAAAAGTAAAAGCAGAGGCCCGTGATTGATTGTACATTTAAATAAATGCACTACAGATTGAGACAAATGTGCCAAGCATGTGTGTTTCAATCACTGTATCGTCACACAATTGAATAAACACACATGTACAATACAATGTTTAATTGAGTGCAGCAAGTACATTTATTTTAGTGATTGCACCATTGCATATGCAAGCAAATGTACGGAGTTCACTCTGCTAGAACTGAAGTTTTGTACACATATACAAGTTTCAGATCTTTTACTCAGGCTGATAGATCACAAATACCCATATATTTTTAAATGATTGAAATAAAGTATGTTTTATGTCACAAAATTTACTTTTAATGGGTTCAAGTAAATTTGAAAAGAAATCTGGTTATTAGTTTCCTTACGGAAAAAAATCACACTAAGAATCTCTAAACATTTCTGTCTCTTAAAATGTCACTCTAGTCTCAGTGCGGATGAAACAGGGTATTTCCTGCGTGCCCCAGTAGCTTTTCTATGACTGTCTCATCTGGAAATTGCAGTTCCAATTCTTGAGGCATCAAGCATTTGACTCATTTCGCTTTAGGACTGTTTGCACAGCTTCGGTCAAATTCAGTATTACCTGATGCATGCATGCACATCTGAGGGCCAAATCTGGACTGTTAGGTCTAAAGACCCAAATGGAGCTGGCTAGATTCTTTCATACCTCCTTCATGCTCTTTTACATGGATGTTCTTTTTCAGAAGTGCTGCCATACACAGATTTCTATGTCATTTCCATTAGTAGCATCTTAAAAGGAAGAAAAAAGAACACGAAAGCTAAGTAGCAGTGTTTGCTTTACTGTGTCAGCTTTCTCACATCTGTTTCATTTTCCAGGTGTGATGGACAGGTGGTAATGAATGTTCAGCACCAGGTACCCAAAAGGAAGTTGCTCAAGTAACAAGTTTCATAGCTTGATCTTTTTTTTACCTTGAATGTATTGGCTTTAATTTTAATTATCTTTCTTTAATAGGTACTTTTAAAAAAATTCCTGCTTTTAGCATCTTTTCACATTGAGGGGTTTATTAATTGGAGAAATTCTCCGATAGATATGTCTAACAATAGAAATTTTACAATGCTAATCTAGGTTAGTGTTTCCAAGAGTGAGTTCTGCAAATTTAATTCCAAGAAATATTACTTGGGAAAAAATACTTTCCCAAATATGTTTGGAGAACGTATACATGCTGACAATATTAGCTAATTTCAATTAAGTGTTTACCATTTGCTTTGGCTGCATTAATTGGTATTAGGTCCTGCTTTTTTCCTCACTTTACAGATGAGGAAACAATTTAAAATGTAAAATAATTTCCTCATGCATTTCCTATTTAAGGATGTACAAAATTCATTAGCTAAGACGTCTTGCCATGAATTAACCTGGATAATCTTATTTAGCCCAATTTTTACCAAACTTAGATATGAGGGAACATTTTGCATATAAGATCTTTTCACATCCCACAGGGTATACTTTAGGACACTCTAGACTAGGGAAATGAAAATAGATGAGATTTACTACCTTTATGAGTGTTAACAATAACAACAACAAATGCCTGGCTGTGCTCAAACATAGAACAAACAATATGATTTTTAAATATATTTGCTGATCAGTTTAGTTAAATGGCAGATCATTTTGATGAAAAACTAGCCAAAGTGATTGCTTGATGATGGCTATTTTTTTAAATGGCTATTTGCATCTTTTCTTTAACACAGAAGGTCATTGCTGGATTATTCCAACATAACCCATTGAAAAGTGAATAATTAAGTCAAACAACCAGTCATGTCTTGTGGCTGATTTTTCTTTCCACTAAATTGGCTGAATGGGATTGTTAGTTTACCCTCAAAAACATTTAATGGCATTTCTTTTGCCAGTGCTTCTTATATTTTTTGTAGGTTTGCATTAGGAGAAAGTTTGTATTTACTTACTGTACATATATAATTTTGCCCAAAGTAGATATAACCCAAAGAACAGACTATATTCAACCACTAGATAAGGTTTCATGGCGAGGAGAAAAAGCACTGTGCTTGCTTTTAAATAAGTGGTAGGAAAACACACTTGTTTTTATTCTTACCTTCTCTGAAGTGGTATCTTCTTTTTCTTGTCCATATAACAGAATATATATGACAATAAGACATATGTAATTTTTACCCACTTAAGTCAGTAAGATAGCCCTTTAATGAACAAACTTAAAGATATAAGAATATGTCCCTATCTTTCCTTTGCTCTGACAGAGAGCAAAAGGAAATAAGGAAGGATCAGCCAAAGAAATAAGTATAAATAATATCGCAAACTTTGAGAGAGAGCTATGTTAGGCTTCAGCCTGATTGTCCTGAGAGGTTTTTATTGCCATTTTCTCCATCCCCTGCTTAGCTTTTGCTAAAGATGTTGGTGGGACAATGAAAGCTGAAAAGTAAATAGGTGCTTCAATAAATGCAAACAAATGAGTGCTTTCCTAGCAAAGAATTACGGAAAATCAGCCTTTCCTCTGAAGCTAATCCCTCGACAGCTAAAACTGTGAATTTCCCCCCTCAACATGCACACAGATGGGTTGCCAGTGCAGATGACAGATGAGTTGTGTTTGGCGGGATTAATGCGCATTATCATGTTAATGGATGCTTAGGTGAGGTCTGAGCAAGTCACAGGCCTGGGCAGAATTACTGGGGTTTACAGAACTCTGTGTGCTCATGCTCCTCTTCTCTTTCTTCTTCTTACTAATAATTAACTTGTAATGTTTAACATTTTTAGCCCACCAAATGATCCACAGCCTACTGCCTTCTTAAGTACTCAGAGCATTTATAGATCCAGCATCATGTGCTCTGTCCTTTGACATGCAAAACACAGGCAGTCCTGCCTGATTTGTCCTTCTATTGCCTTTGTGCATTCAGATCCCTCATAATCCACAGTCTACTGTGTTGCAATCGCTTTTGAAATCTGACATATTGATCAAGAGTTACCCTTAGTAACTACTGCACATATATCAACTGTTGTTGAGCGTGTCAGGTCACATTTGATGGCAAGATGATCCTGTACCCAACTAGAGGAAGCTCCTGCAGCGCTCAGAGGGGTTGCTTCTGGTAACCTCATCTGGCCAGAAGGGTCTGTTGTTGCATCATCACTAACGCAATAGAGCCTCATCGCATCAGAGCAGGATCTCTAGGGAAGTTAGTGACAGTGGAGATCTCACCACAGAGATCAAAGTATATATTTTCAATATTCTATAATGGCTTGCATTTTTCAGATTAAGGCAAAAATCACTAAGTGTTAATATCAGGCTTTTATGTTCTTTTGAAATTGTCTAAGAATGGCCAGATATTTTTCCTGTTCAGTTTAATTCAGCAAACCCCTTTTCGATGAAGAAGTGTATTGATATTACCCGATAACATAAGCAAACTTTTACAGGTTTCTGCCTTAAAAAATACTATTGCAGAAAATAATTTCTGCATCACAGAGATGTTCATCACGCCGTAGAGTAAGTAGTATGTATTCAGCAGTCTAGGTAGTTTCTTGAAATTCACTTAAAATCTTTGTTATAGAGAGAAAATTTCTACCTCACTCTTAAGTGGGAAGCATGTGATTGAGGGGGAAATATTTCACAAGGTATTGGCTTCATGTATTAATTAAAACAAATCGCTCACCAACAGAGTGATACCTATAAATAGACGAAGTACATGTCCCTGTTTGTTAGAATCTGTGTCTACTTCTGTTGTCAGAGACTGGCTGTCAACAATGTCCCCTTTTATTCCCAACGATTCCTATTTATCTGATAAACTTATAAACCCAAGTAATGGATCTAAATGAGGCTGTCCCATATTCAGAGTATGCCAGAGAAGGAGGCTATTACTTGGCAGTTAGTAACCACTGCCACAAAGCGTGTCGGATCCACTGAGTCCATAGAGGGGGACCATGAGAAACAGAATTTCCTTCTGAGGAGAAATTAAGGCTGAAACCCCCCAATCCAGACAGCGCCTGTTGTTGTTTTTTTCAGTGAACTTTTTAAAGTTTTCATTCCAAAAATAATCAAGAATCATAGGTACACAATCAATGCATGGTTTCTTTTTCTCATCCAATAATTTTTATCTCCAATAGCTTGCTCTAAATAAAACCAAAATATGCAATTAATGCAGTACAAAATCCTTAGTTATCTGAATTGATACAATTTGACCACACATATTGTCACATTAACTAATCAGTTAATTATCACATCAACTTTATGGGTTAGCTATTAGCATGAGCATTTTATATGTGAGGAAACTGACATCAGAGAGGTCAAGTACGTTAGGATGACACACACAGCTAAGCAGTGGGGGATATGCTAAATATGCAAATATTTGATTCTGAAAGGCCCAATCATAACCTTTACGATGCATTAACTTATATATACACAACCCACATAAAAATTTCCTTGAAGTCTAAAATATGTCATTCGTTTTGATACTATTCTAGAAATATGTTTGGTGTCAAACTATGTTCACATTGACAGAAATACCAAACTATCCCATCAGTAACTCTCATTCCTTTATTTTATTTTTTGCTATTTTCACTTTATTGTTCCATTTTGTTTCCTCACCTGTCCTTATGTATGGCTGAATTAAAATAATTAACAGAACAATAATGTTCCTGCAGCTTGACCAATTAGAACACTTCACAAACACCTCTGCAATTCAGACACAGGAAAGCCAGACTGGGAAGGATTCTTTATTAGAAAATAAGAAGAATTTAATGGATCCATACATAAATCCTTAGTGCTATGTGGTGAATAATAGGCATTGTGTTTTTGAGAACCAACTTTAGGTTGGTTATATGTCAAAAATAATTTTGGTAATTGCCCCAGGGCCTGAAGTCACTGCAAGAAGCAAAAGCTACTGAAAAAAATATGGAAAGAAAAAAAGCATTCCTCTTAATTAATTAAAGCATTAATTAATGAACATTAATATTTTATTAGAGTTTCTCCATTGAAAACCTTGATATTAGTAATAACTTCTGTCTGACATCGTAAGTTTGTGAGAAGGATAAATGTGATACTACTGGCAAAGGAGCATTTAACTCAAGGTAATCCTTAAGGACTCAAGGAGGAGAGTCCCCATTTCACAAATTTTTACCAAAATGCCATGGAAAATAATTTCCCTGGTCTATCCATTTTAGTACCATTCCAAGTATATGTAGGGTCAAAACATGGTTGTAATTATTGTTCTTTTTTATACTCATTATTTTTAGTACATGTTAATTCATGAGGATCTTTCATACTTCAAAAAGATAGACATAATTTTTATGACCTGAGGGCAAAATGTTTTGTCATAAGAGCTGAATATGAGTGTAAATTTCATAGAAATTGAGAAGTAAAAGATACCTTTCTCACATCAATATTCCTCAACTTCAGAAAATAGCCATTGTGGTAGGTTTTCTAAAAGGACATATAAATGTGTTGTTGAAAAAAAAAGTTTTATTTTCCAAAAGATTAATCCAAAATATTCAAGTTTACCAAGTTACATAATATTGTTCCTTGTTGAGCTGAGCTTTTCACCCTCTCACACATAGATGTCTAAAGAAAGGAAAGGGGAGGGGGAGACAGTCTGAATTTTTTTTCAAAGCTTATCCCACTTTTGCGAACAAATGTCATCACTGCTGCTCTTAGACTCCATGAAAATGTGTGGCTTCTTATAGGTCTTCCTCAGATGAGCTGAAGCAGGAGGCAGCTGAGGACAGACTGCTCTAAAGCCCTGCTCTACATTAGCTCTGCTGAGTTTTTTTCCTTCTGTGAACCTCCTTTAGGCAGGGCGTGAGCTCTCTGCCCTGAAAGACCCTCCAGATTAGGTGGGTGAAGGTCTTTGGGAATAAATCCTGAGCAGCGAGGATCCTCAGTCCACATATATAATCTTTTGCTTTCATCACCTGAAGCCTGTCAATGCCTATTGCCAAGGAATTAGAAGAAAAAGAAAGGCTTACTCTGCAAAATTTCTACACTGGAAAATGTGTGAAATGAAAATTATTTGAAGTGATGCACCCATTATGTATTCTTGAGTCAGACAATATACAAAAAGATACATCTCCAGCAGGCTCATTCTTCTGCGAGGTCTGAATTTAGCTCTTTGATGAGAGCATCCTTCCAACCTATTTACCACCGGCGTTACCCAGAGTAAATAATTACCATAACAATATGTTTGGCATGGCAGGGGTTAAGCACTTACTCCTAGCCTTTCTCAGAGCTCTCCTTTTTGGAGTGGTGGCTTATTTGTGTGATCTGAAGTCTATCTGCCTCTGTCCATATAGGACAGAGGCAGAGGCACTGAGCCCTGAAGCACGCACAGAGGCCAGTAGAGGTGCCTGGAAGGGACCTACATTAGGTGATGCCCTTGGAGAACAGATTCTTAGCTTCAAGGAAAGTTATTTCTACCAAATCATTTCGAATGCGTTGCTTAGTTAAGTTCTCTTCCCTTTCCTTCTTTGCAGATGGTAATGGTGTCGTTTTATCTCCACCTAGGAACTTGTGTCAACAGCTCCCTCCATGGACCATTCACTAGAGCTGCAATGTCACAGTGTCAGAATTGGCAGTGTGTGTGTGTGTGTGTGTGTGTGTGTGTGTGTGTGTGTGTGTTTTGTTTTCTTTTTAAATCTAGAGATGTATGTTTTTTTACTTCTAGGAAATCTCCTTTTTTCCTTTGATGTCTGTCCTTAGCTGAGCTCTTCACTGGTCATACTGAGTCTGCACAATCCCTAGTCACATGTTCTTGGGCAGGCCTGGCCCTCCCCTTCCACTCTCCTTTTGATGGTTGGGATTCTCTTTGTTACCATTTATTAGCTTGATTAAAAATATTTCTCAGCTTATATGTCCCTTAAGGGTAGAACTATTAAACTTTTATTTTCTCTAAAATTTGATACAATGTGGAAGAATCTTAGTAGTATGTGCTTTTGTGTGTGTGTGGGGGGGGGAATGGATGTGCATGTATGTGTGTCTTAAATTTTTGTTTGTTTTTTAAACATTTGTGACCAGATTTGAGCGTTTCCTATTAAAACCTGTTGCTCTTATAAGCGTCAATACTTGAAGCCTGACCATGATTGTAAGATTATCTGATGACAACGTATGGACAGCCCTCCTGCACCGAGCCTTTAGCAGAACAGGTTCAAGATTGTTTTCATTTGTTGCCTGTTGAGAGAAGCCGCAGGGAAATGTCAAAGTAGTACTCAATGACATGTTATACTACTTTTAAGCAAAGGGTAATTTTTAATTTTTTATTGTTGGTACAGTCGCCTGTGTGTGTTTTTTTATTCTGTCTTTACATCATGTAGTTTTATTTCCTTCTCCTGCACAGTGGCCCTTTGAATGTCAAATCTTTTCTTGCTTTGTGATTTGGATGGAATAGATTGCTTATCTATTAGAGTTCTCTCATCAGATTTTCCTTAAGCTTTGGGATCTTCCTTCATTTCCTTTGTCCCAACAATGAATCAGAACAGAAGTGTCTCTGTAGGTAGGGAGGTGTAGCAGAAACCTAGCAGAAGAAAACTCTGTTTTCAGAAAAGATGCCGTCTTTTAAGGGAGCAGCTCTGAGTGGAAGTGTTGAAAGTCTACCAAACTCAAGAATCTTCCCATCCCTTCCACCAGCTCAAACCCCAACCACATGGGAGATTCAATATTGACTGTCATGTTATCCACTGGAGAATTTTACTAATAAAATTCTATCCCTGTTTTACTCAGGGTAAGTTTACATGTTGCCACAATAACATACTTTATTCTGATTTTATTGTTAAACTGTCTCTGCAATTCATTTGCAATTGAACCATCACAATTGAAAACTAACAGAGTTTTAACGGAAGATTGTGAAATTTTGATACAAAATGAATTTCTCCCATGACAGATTGGTAGTAGTTTGGAATGCCCAGTGACAAATCAGGTAGGGTGCTACTAGGACACAACTGAACAGCATTTATGGTTATTATCTGTGCTGCTTTATTATTGTCATTTTATTGTATTCACAATGTATAAATACTATAGAAGAGATGTGTGGTTTATCAAGTGATGACCAGTGGCATATTGCATCTTGTTTAGAGGGAGTCAGTCCTCTTGCCTTGTTGGGAATATAGAGTTTAACAAGGCACTTGCCATCATTTCCTTAACAGGGATAATAAACAGAACAATTCTGCATAAAAGCTCATATCAGCTTCTTTCATGCCTTTTCTTTTCAGAAGGCTGCCTAAGGGTTTAAGCAATTTACTGGTCTGACCCGCATCCTTTCTCTGCAGTCTGCGGTTCTTTTGTTTAACATTAGTATGTGGGCAAACAGCATTCTGAGCTGTGCAGAGCTTATCAGCCCGCGTTCAGTCGACCGGAACCCCATTCTATGTATCTAAGCGGGGCCACATTTAATACTTCACAGTGGGAGCACCTGCAGTTTCCAAAAATGACTTGTTTATCAGATAAACTCTGTCCTTATGCTGACAGATGTGGTGGATGGTGGATCTTCAGTATCATACTCCTCTAATATAAGGCTTGTACAAAATATGGTATGCTGAGGGATGAGGAGACCCACAGACCAGAGTCATGACAAGAATTGTTTATGTGGTCACTATACAGCTGCACTCAGGATTCGCTTGCTGGGTATGGGAAAATGAAGGCAACTCTCAGTTTCTCTTTTGGAATTGAATAAGTAACTAATTCCCACGTTACCTGAAGTGTTAAGTAGAGGAAAGACATTTTCACTGTTAACATAATGCTTTATGATTTCATTGGTAAACACTGTAAGGTGCTTTAGTGCCATGGTCTGATAAAAGCCAGGAGCCTGAGGGGACTGACTGAAATATTGATCATCATGTACCCAATGGTACCAGGGTGTTGGGAGATTAGAAGAAGTGGGCTTAGGAGATTTATCTGCCATTAACCCAAGCTAATGCATATAGTCTGTTAACTCAAAATGATCTTTTCGTTAAAATTTTTATTAGAATTTTATGAAGTTAGTTTAAACATATCAAGGAATTATAAAACCTTGTTTCTAAAACACACAACTCCAATTTTGAGATTCTTTACTATGGACGTATCGTATTATGCAATTAATTTGAAAGCATTGCCAGTCTTTATGTATATGTGTACACATATATACATATACACATATATGCAAACACTTAGTCTGTTAACAGAAGTTATTATATATGCCTTTTAATAACAAAATCATTTTCTAATGTTGTATTCTTTCTCAAGAGAATGAATTAGGTGATGTGCATTTTAAAAACGACTTATTCCCAAGAGCAGTCCAGTTATGATACAATGATCTGGACCTTACCCTGACATTAGTAGCATCTAAAGTGATGTTAAGTAACACAGGTATGGACTACCAAGTGCCTTCCCACCAGGACTGTTGTCACAGAACAAGTGCTGATTCTAACTGATTAGGTTTGATCCTTAATGCAGTTCACATTGCTTGTGGTACTCTTATAATTTAGCACATATGTTACGTTTTTACTCCTACCTATAATTACTCTTCATATTAAAGCATTTTCCCTCTAATTATTTCACTAGTAGGAGCCCCCTTCACCTCTCAGCTCTCTGCTAATTAAATACCTTTAAACATGTCTTTGTTATTAATTGTAAAGTGTTGCCATGACCATCTGATAAGATAATTATTTGGAAAACCAATTTTAAATTAATAACTAAATTTCAGTATTTTCATGTTGGAATAAAGGCAATATATTGAGCAAAACAATAAATACCATGAGATGCATCTTTAAAGCCTATGTGGTCAAATCATAGGCAAAGTATGATGTTATTCCTAACAAAAGTGTAATTACTATAATACACAAATCAATACAGTTCTGGGAAAAGGGATGGTGTGTTTTTATATTTTCTCCATATTTGCCTATAGGGTTCAATGCCCTTTTTATGTATGGTTAAATACATCCATGCACTGTCTTTATACAGGCAGGCTTATCAAAGAAGCAGCCATTAAGAAATATATTCAATATCAAACTAGAAGACATTTGTGTGCCTTCCCCTACTCTCACTAATGTGTGCTAGCCAACTGTTCATGCAGAAATTGTAACTGTTAATGAGGGTTAAAAGGAAATTTTAAATTAGGTGTCATCTTTGGAATAAGGTACCTCAACTGTTATAGTCTGTCTAATATTTATTTTCTATCTTGCCTCTTGCTCTTAACACCACCGGCCACTAAAAAAATGTATATATGATAAAAATTATTATTACAATATTTCTCAAACAACGCACACACGCACACCCCTTCCTGGCCCTGCACATTTTCTGGGTCTAACATTTCTGATTGCGCACTGTTTTTCCTAACACTAAATCCCGGGTGTCATATGCCTTGCATGGCTGCAGACTTTGGCCTTTTCACCTGCTGTTTTGGTTGGCTTTAGATGCAAAGAGAAGAATATGAAAAAGAGAAAGGGGGAGGGAGGGAAGTTTGGAAGACTGAAGCTAAAAAAAAAATGGCAAATGTTTTTAGCGCCTTCATCTAGACATGTGTCCCCTCACTCTGTGACATGGCTGCTCCAATGTTGCCATGGTGAGGATTTCTAATCATCCCTACACATGACAGGCTCCTATTTGTCTGCACTCCCTTGGGTGTAAATTTCTAGGCTTAAAAAAAAATCCATGTGAGCGTATCATCCGCCGTGCAGATGTTTCACTGCTTTAGAATATCAGGCAGCTGCTTGTGCCACCGTAGACAGCTAATTGGAGACTGCATCGTAGGAACAGAGGCGTAATTATGGCATAAATACACATCCTCTGGTGCATCATTGTATCTCTATTAACAGAAAATTTTAAACAGTGCTCAGAGTGTAATTAGTGTAGTTGATAAAGTTGTAAAACATGTAAATAAGGGAAATAGCAGGTACGTGGCCAATCCACTATCCAGCACTAGGGGATGCAGATTATTGCCTATTTAGAAATAATTAGCAAAGCTGCATTAGCAGAGCCTGTGTCCAACAGAAGCAAGGCAAACATTTATTCTGGTAACAGCTCTTTCTGTGCTAGCCATGAAAATCTACTAATATTGGTAATTTAGCCCTCATTACCAGAGGATAAAGCATGAAAAGAGCTCAGACATGAAATATGACAAGTAATATTAATTTTTATTCCAGAGGAAAGGATGCTTCCTTGGGTTGCATGCTGATTTCTCGGCAGGGTCTCAGCAGTGCGTGCGGAGGAGGCAGTGGGTAGCTGGTAGTTGAGAATTCAGGATACGGAGCTGACTCCCTGCTGGAGGTATACCCTGGGGTGGCTATGACAGTGGCTGATGAGGCATGCCACTGTTAGTGCCCAGCCAAACCTCAGGTCACAGTTCAAAACAAGCACTCAGCCATTAAACTTCAGTCCTTATGGGCCTGTGAGGGCTTATGTCCTCATTCCTGCTCTTTCCCACCTCCCAGCCCCTTTTCCTCCTTCCTCTCCGACATTTCTTTTTTCTCCCCTGGAATGATTTTGCAGAGCTATACAGGCAATCAGATTGATTTTTGTGCTTGCACCGCCCTTTGCAACGTGCTTCTGGTAATGAGCTGCTGTTGTTGAAGTGGAGAGTGTGGGAGGGGTGGTTTTAGCTGCGCCTTAACTACGTCTTGAGCCCTGGATGAGAAATGATCCTTTGGCTCATATACATCGAAGACTGTGTCACTGAAGAATATCACCCTGTGACCAGGAATCATGAATGGCAAAAATTTGGAGCTTGTTTTACAAATACACTTCCTAATGAAGAAAAATGCAAAGGCACTGCTACTTTCAGAAGCCTCAATTCATTTTCCAGACACTAGGATAAAAAGGCAGAATGTTTGGGGAAGAGCCACCTTTTTTGCATTAATCTCTTGCTGTTCGCTTGTTCTTTGTTTTACTCTCGAAATGTGAAAAAATGGCAGGAATTAAAAACCAAGCCTATGAAACTCACCATGTTCCGTGGCATTCGTATTCTTTACCATTATCTCCTTATTTCCCTTATGCACAGGTACTGCTTCTTTTTAAGTGCTTCTGGGCACACACATGTGAAGAGTCAATTTCCTGAATTTTAGGTTGAACTGCTAGGGAGAAGTTATTAGCCGATAGCAAACTAAATTTCCACTCTGTCTGAGTTTCACGGTACATTCAGAATGTCACGTAAATATACTGCATCTAAAAAAAGGGGGGGGGGGAGGTTGGGTATTTTGGAATTTTTAAAAATGGAAATGGTACATTCATAAACACATTAGAATAAAGAGATGGTCCATCTTCTCTTTCAAATTAGAAAATTGAGAATCTGGAATGCTAGCTTCAGATGTGATAGGCACTGAAAGTTGTCTCTTATCCAGGGCACTCTGAAAATGACGGTGGTGTTGTTTGCTACTGTGAACAACACCTACCCATGCTTCCTTCCTTTTTTGTATCTTCCTAAAGGATAATAAGGCGATAGTGACAGCTAAATGAGAAGTACCTGTACTGTTTTAGAGCATGTAAAAGGTGACTAAGACCAGACTTACCTGTGCATTTTCAACCACACCAGCCATATGAATACTCATCACTATCTGTAGGGCATGGTTCCACACCAAACGCAAATGTACACACTTAAATACATATGGACTGTATCTACCAATATCCACAAACACCCACTGTTTCTCTGCAACAGATTCTGAGTCACGAGGATGCCTTTCATGCTCTTGTGCTCTTCCACTTCTGAACCAACAGCAACAACCCTGTGACCAAGCATTAAAGTACCCTTTCTTACATTTAGCATATTTCCCTAGCCCAGTGAGATGCAAATTAGCACTAGAATTGGAATCAGACAACTTGAATTAAAGTTCTGGTTTGAGAAGTTACCTTGGGCCCCAGTAACTTCCTTGGCCTCAGTTTCCTCTACTGTGAATCTGAAAAGATCTCCTTTGTCTATAGTTATTATGAGAACCAAATGATATAATACCTATAGAAGTACTCTGCAGACTGTAAATATGACCTAAATTGCTATCTAAAATATTTATCCCATTAGTATTAATGCAATTTACTCACTAGACAAAGTTACCGTTGTTGTATCATCCCCCAATCACACTTGGACATTTGCCTGAGTTTCAAAACGAAGTGCAAATAAGCTCGGATAACGTCATAAAATTAATCTCTGATTGTGTCTGTACAGTGCCAAAACTGCTGATTCACAAATGAAATTGTAGTCAACTAACCAGATGTTTCTTCCAGGGGATGCCAAATTGCCACTTTAACTGATTTTTATCCAAGAAGCTTACTATGTGCTTAGGAATTGTATAAACACTGCATTCATCATTTTCATTTCAAGGCCCTGTAAATAATCTTGTATAGATCCTGTATATATACCTTGCCAAGTGCACAACTCCTCACTGATTGGCCACACTCCTTCCAGCTTTGCAAAGTGAACAGCACTCTGAGAGACCACCTAGAGGAAAGTTATGCCAGTTCTCCCAGGGACCAGGCAGAGGCGCATGCTACTGAACTGCCCTTGTGAAGAGAAATCCCGTGTAGAACAAAAGCGCTGATTTGAATGATCACAGTTGTTTTAACCCCTAGTTTCCTAAATCACTCTGTTGGCTTCTGGCGTTTGACAAACAGTTTCCGTTTGGAGACATTATGCTGTTCCTCTCCACTCCAGCACGGTGCCCACTGCCTTCACTAAATTGGCACCGTTAACAGCAACCGTTGCCAAGATCTACGCAAGGGCAGGAGGGACTGAAAGGGAACATGAAGCAAAATGATCCCTTAATTCAAGTGAATTATGGTTACCTTTCTTCACATATTCCTGCTCTCCTCCCTTATTGTTCTCCTTTCAAAAGAGAGGTAATAGGTTCCAAATCAGACCACAAAGAGGATCTTCAGAATCAAGTTAAATTGGAGCACTAGGATTGGGACTGATGGGAATATGGATTTGCAAGGTGCCAAAGTCTGATCTAATTTACATCCATTTCCTGATTTCCAGCCCTTTGGCATCTATTGAAATAGGGTTTCATTGTAGAGTTCTCGTGTAACATATATTCCATATATGTTGTTTTAAATTTAATTCAGAACATATAATTTTATATATTTTCTTCTGTGCGAAATTGTATGCATGTATGAATGGTGAATTCTATGTGCCAAGTATTTAGACTAGTTTTATAATTTCTCTGGTGCTTCTCTAAGCAGCTTGCTCCAAAGGGGCCTGTAACTCATAATCACAGGGCCTGTTCGTGAATATATTTCTCTGGGTCAGAAATTTTGCCAGCTCTGACAGGCACCCTGGACAGCTTTTCAGAAATCTCCTGGTTATTACTCATCCATTAGAAAGGAAAAAATGATATTTTGCATCAGTAGTTGTTTCTCTCTCTCTCTTTTTCCTTTTAAATTACAGAAATAAAGTGCCCATTGTAAATCGTTCATGCTGGCGGACAATATTGCATGCAGATCAGGCAGACAGCCCATTGGATGGAAATGGTATGGGGGTGGGGGAGGCCTTTGTGAATGAGTAGATACAGCGGGTCCTGAAATGATTTTAGTTAGGTCAAAAGTAGCTCATTAGTGGGCAGGAAAGCTAGCTGCTCATCCTTTAGGGTGCCAAAAGGCTAACCCATTTACTTAAGGAGTTTCTTCTTAAGTTGTTTTAATAATAATAAAAACATGCATTTCTTTCTTATTCTACTTGCACTTTCTGTAATCTAGTTTATGGGTAAAGAGATTTAAAGAAACCCAAAGTGATAATGGTTGATAGCCTAAATAAGATTTTTTGAAAATTCCCCCAAACTTCAAAAATAGAATTTAGAACAGCTAGGATTCAGAGAATGGGAGAGAGAGAGAGAGAGAGAGAGAGAGAGAGAGAGAGAGAGGTGTAATGTATTTAATTTCATTGTTCCTAATATTAGGGAGAATTTCAAGTTCCTTCTTTGCACTTGAACATTAACTTTAGCATTAACATTAGGGCTGCCTCTGCCACTGTAACTTAGAATGTCTATGCTTGGGAAAACTCGGAAATAGAGAAGATTCCATTAGAATGGTAGGCTTCTTCCCAGGAAACTAACCAAAGAACAGTAGGAATTAATTCTATTGGTGGAAGAGCAAGATTCCTGCTGATAAATGTCTTCTTAAAGAATAATCAGAATCCCAAACATCAGTATATCAGTTGGGGCAGGGAAAAACTTCAATTCCCTATGTATAAATGGAGAAATATGTAAATATGGAAGAAGATGAATAATAGAAGACAGGTAAAATATTGGCATAGATCATGTAAAAAGCCATATGTTCTCTTCATTTTATGTTTGCCTTGCCTTCATCTTTATTTTTTCTGAATTACTTTATTACATAGTCCCCTCCCCCCGCCCTTTTTTTTTGAGGAGACACATTGTTGTAATCAAAAGAGAAGGAGCATTCCTAAAGATTTTCAAAGAATTCTAGTTTGTAATCAGACCTCTCAGGGTACAGGGCTTCTGTTGCTCTGGGCACATTCTGGTTGGTGAAGGTGATAACTGAATTATTCAACACCAAGCAAAGTGTTATTGAATACAGAACTGGTACTTGATGACTGCACAGGCAAAGCTCTGATCAAAATTTCTGTTATCATAGATTTATTGAGCATTTATCTTGTGCCAAGCACTGTGGAAAGCCCACAAGTAACAAAGTGGTGAAATGAGCTGTTCCAATAGCCAGAACTCACAGGAGCAGGACCATTCTGGTCATTTCCGGTATTCAGCTGAACAGTTTGGTGTCTGAAATCTCATGCTTTATGGGCTGTCTTGAAAGAGCCTAGAGGAGGCCCCGAATCGCACACTCTGTGTGCTTCTCTACTTGTGATTGTTCTGAAAGGTCCTGGTGCTAATGTTTCCCCAGCAAAATCACTGTGCTCTTTTCAAAACTATTCATGAGCTGATTCTTTTTTAGTTTATTGAATAACTTCATGAGGCTAGAGAACATATGGAAAATCCCCTTTGTGAATTTTCTTTTGAAAGGGATAAGATAGGCCGTTGCAGGTTACTGTTAAAGAAATCCAGTCATTTTACTGTTCCTTTTGGTAATTCCTTTTGGGAAGCATTATTATTTATATTTTCTTATTTTTACTTCAACTTCATTGGGGAGGTGTGTGTGTGTGTGTGTGTGTGTGTGTGTGTGTGTGTGTGAAATATCAGAATTGAGAATCGCAAGTGAAAAGTGTAAGTTTTTCTATAAATGTAGACTGCAAAGTTTTAATATATGGCAAACCTATAGCTAGGTTCCAGGTAGAAAATAAAGAATAAGGGATATGGATGCCTAGGGATTGTAGATAATCATTTTGACAATCAAAGAAATGAGAGAAAGAAAAGAAAAATGAGAACTGGCTAGGCTAACCAAGATCCTTGATTTAAGAAGACTTATTTAGCATCTTGTTTATACTTTTATTTTCTTCTTATATATAATATATACATTTCCTACTTCTTTCTATTTTGCTTCCTTGTTTTTACCCTGTAATTTTCCCCTAGATATGAACAGATGAAGGGGAAATGATTTCCTTCTTATATGATTGACCTATTAATACATATGAAATAACAAAAAAAAAAAAAAACAAAAAAAAACAAAAGCAAAAATAAGGCCTGTGCTCTGTTAAAAGAATATGAAAAGACAATGCCCTCCTAAATCATTAAATATTTAGTTATGTGTATGACGTTGATGATAATGTCCTCTCTTAAATTTAAACTTGTAAATGAGAGAGCCACCAGTTTGCATGGATATATGATCATTTCAAGGATGTGACCACTTTCCAAAACATTCTGGATACCTTCTTTTGCAATTTTCAATAAAATTAGTTTATTTTACAAATCACATAAGAACATCAGCCTGTTTCTTGTTGAAATTAATTTTATTAACTCTGTGATTAATTACTTCATTCATTTCATTTTATTCTGAATAGTTTCTATACCCCAACACCAAAGTATGAAATTTAAATAATAACTCCAGCAGGGAAAAAACAAAACAAAACACTAGATAACTCAGTAATAGTGATTCTACTTACATTTTTGGACTTCATACTTTTGTTTGTTTAATTAATTCCAAAGTATTTTGTTTATCTCTGTTATAGTGTAAAACACAAAACAGAGAGGGGAAACATATGTATATGTGAAGTTTAAATAGTTTCTATTAAATTGAGGGCCTTAAGGCAACATTTTTTACATAAGAGAATAAAAATTTAAACCAGAATAGAATTAATGAATTTCAATATTCCTGAATACATTAAGTGGAATTAGATCCTTATCTGTGAAGAACACATAAATGCACCTATTATAGGGTATAAACGGTTTGGGTGACTAGTGTTTTTATACCCTAGGCTACAGTTTTCACTGAGGGTCCTGGACTTCAGTAACTGAGTTTATAGGTAAATTTCAGTGAATTTTTTGGTAGAAGAAGAATATTGACCATAAAGGATTTACCTGTGGGCTTTAAATGGTGCCTGACACAGAATAAATGTTCAGCGAATTTACAATAACAGAAATTTTGATTAGAGCTTTGCCTATGGAGTCATCAGTTTCCATTATTTGAAAACTATGCAAAGTGCATGTCTCATGCAGACAAATGTCTTCTAATTTGGCAAATGTCTATTTGATTCAATGATCAATTCATTTGTTTTTTCCTGAGTAATTTGTGGTTAGAATATGAGAGCCATACTGTTGTTAGTGGTGATCACAGATTGCTGAGGACAGATAATGCTAGTTGAATTGGGACATATTTTACCTTATGCATACCAGAACCACATTTTAGTAAAGATTTTTCCTATTTCTTTCCATTGCTTTTATTTTTCACTTCCACTGCTGAACCCACTGATGTGTGTGTGTATGTTTTTTTGTTTGTTTGTTTGTTTGTTTTGAGATAGAGGCAGAGAGAGCATGAGAGAGAGAATCCCAAAGCAGGCTCCATGCTGTCAGTGCAGAGCCCGACACAGGGCTCAGATCCACTAACCCTGAGATCATGACCTGAGTTGAAACCAAGAGTTGGAAGTTTAACCTACTGAGCCACCCAGATGCCCCCTCATTGGTATATTTGGACTATAGATATCATTATTTTATTAGAATGTCTTGTAAAAATATATCTGCTGCAACTTTCATATAGTTTTATTTTATGCAAGTTTGGGGCTCTGCTCTGGGGCAAAGTTTTGTTCTTGAGTTAAGTTAACATTAACACTATTGGGTCACATGTTTTCTTTCAACGAACCTCTTCATGACCATTTTTATATCACTCTCAAGATATATTACTAATCATATAAATACTTTCTCTATCGTGTTTTTTTTCTTCATAATAGTTTGGTTAAGGCCACTTTATTATTTGGATCAAGTTCTGTTATTTCTTTGTACTCTCTCTGATCTGCTGGATGAGTGGCATATTTGCTTCTTCAGAATGCATGATTATGGAAACACATACATAGGCCTGTAGGCAGTGGGATTCAGTTTCCATTTATTTGTACTGAGTATATCCCAGCATTGCTCTTATTCTTTCCCATCTAACACATAGATCTCCCATCGATTTCAATAGGATCCTGAAAAGGGCATGAAAAGATGAAAATCTGATGCTAATTTTGGAAAGTAGAGTTCACTTTCTTCTCTTGATGGGTTTGCATCATCTAGATTAATGTGATCTTTTTATTTGCCTCTATCTCTACACACGAAAGGTAGAAGTATCACAAACTGTCCCTCTGAAAGAGAGAGAAATAGGGAAAAAGATTGTTTTCAAATTCCAGACTAATCATTTTCACCTAATAATGGCTGAGAAACAAGCTTGAAAAGAGAATGCTTCTTTAAATTAGCTGCCACTGTGCAAATTAAATTAGTACAATAAGTAATCTAATGGTGGCTTGCTATATCATGTAGCTAATTAATATATTATGATTTGAAGAATTACCTTTATATTAAATGTATATATAATACACATTTTATGGGAGATTTTGCAAAGCAGTTTTTAACCAGCAATAGTTGCTGTGTGGTTTTCAAAGTTAAATTTGGAAAGCAAACTTTAAAAAGATTAGTCATTTGTGCCAACTTCTATCAATGTAAGCTGAGCTTTTTAAAAAGAGGAGTTTACTTCCCTTTTAAAATCATACATTATGTGTTTAAATTACATTTTATTTTACTAGATGTTAACAGAACAAGTTTGTGATTTCACTTTAATTTTATCATCTGAAAATTTAAATGGTAATGAAAATCAACCTTCATGATTATTCCTCAGAAATGAGTAAATGCAGCGGTTATTGTGTTCTTAACAACAATGATATTAACACTGCTATAAAAAAAGGCATTTAAAGTAGCTAGGTTTAGAGTATCTCACTAACATTTTGAGTATCTTAGTCAAAACTAGTTCCAGATTTCGTAAATAACAATTAGTCCCACCTTTTTAGAAATGGTTTATAGGAAAAAAAAAGCCTGGATCCACTTCATAATATGATTTTAAATCACTTACACTTATTTAAACATGTATGTTTCTATAAATATATGAATACTTGTATATATACATGCAATATAAAGTGGTAAATGTATACACAAATATGAACTATATCTATATGTGTATATGTATGTGTGTAAATAGGTATGTGGATAAATATGAAGTGATAAAATTAGTGATACAATACATTTTATAAAGAAAAAACTAATTTTGGAAACATAATAGTATTTTAAATATTATTGAATATATGCTCTAAATGTTAGCAAAATACAAAGGATGACACAATTTTGCATTTAATATTATTTAGTTGTTAGGAAACACACCCACCAAAAGTCTCCTTTTCGGAAGGGAGCATACTAGGATGAATAGATCAAGCAAACTTTACAAAAACTTCAAGTGTTTTCAAAATCTCACCTGCTTGAAGGAGATACTCTTATTAGTCCTGCTTGTTGAAATAAGGAAACTGAGTCTTAGAGATTTAAGGCAGCCTGGCCAAGTTCACAGAGCAGGTGAGGGAAGTAGTCATGTGAATCTTGTGCTATACTGCTTCGAGGCTCATTGGAGTAGGAATTGGGAGTTGTGATTTACAAAGTTTCACTTACAATAGTTTAAAATAGAGATGGTGAGAGAATGGAGGTAAGCCTCATCAATCCTAAAAATACTTTGGTTTTTGTTTTCGTTTGGTAGCAATCTATCGAAAAGTGACATCGAGGGGGCCCAAATCAGAATAGAAGCAACTGAAATATTTTTGAAGTTTAAAATTTTAAATTATGTATGAATACTAGAAGTCTGAAAAGTCAAAATCAAGAATGTTGCCCAACTGACTGGGCAGGAATTGAACAGAGAGGTGCCAATAGCAAAACATAGGAGAATTGACTAAATAGAACAAAGTTTACTCTATTTCTAAAGGTTAAAAGGGAAATACTCAAACTGAGTCAGCTACCGCAATACTTTATTAACACTTATCTGTTAAAGAAATTCTGCTTTTATGTGCCGTGCTTTTCTTTTGTTTAAAAAAAAGACAAAGAAAAGAAAAAAAAAATGATTATTCTAGAAAATTTAGTGTGTCAAATTCTAAATTTTTCTTACATTTTCTATTTATGCTTTTCAAATATTTCTCCCTCTCTTGTATTGAAGAGTTACTAAGTAGTGACTTGACTTAGTCAATTTAAACATTTGAGAGCCACAAGTGGCTCTAAAAAAATGAGTCAGCATTTGGGTGGTAACTTTTCTTAGTGACTTATAAAATATTTCCAGGTTGCCATATTATAACTTTTCCTGACCCCTCTCTCCCAAATCATGGGCATATAAAGGCAAGTACCCTTACCCCCAAATTACTTAATTTAATTTGTGAAAATATCATTAGTTCAATAAATTATCAAAGAACTGCTAAAACACACTATACTGCCTCTACCCCCTGCATAGTTCTGCCAAAATCATAGGTTTCTGAGTGCCGGTCCGCCCATCACCTAGATTAAGGTGTCTGTGTGTCCAGAGCATCTTTCCATCAGGCCACCATGGCTTTGAAGCAGCCACACACTTGTTTGCTCTTGTCCTGTTCTTACAGGCCCATAAGCTGCCAAACTGTTGCTAGTAGGTTTAGCGTTATGTTTGGTTTACTTACTCTGAAGCCCTGAACTCAAATGTGGCCGAACAATCTTCAGTTTCACCAGTAGGTGGGGGAACTTATTTCTTTTTGCTTATTGTCACCATTTTTCCCCCCTCGGAGGGAAGTATAGTATTTTTTCCTGTGGCTTCTCCCACAATCCCACTGATGTGCTCTGGACTTTGGGTTACTGTTTCCTAGAGAGTACCATTGAGGATGCCAGGAGGAAGATATTTAAGAAATAAGAAGCTTTAGATCTATTGACTAAATTAAAGGATACAAATCAAGGAAATTTTTAAAAACCAATTTATTTGAAAATGATCTTTATATTTGATAATTAAGAGAAATTGTGGCCTTTGAGAAAAGTCTTTGCTTGAGAAGTCAGATAAAGATAGAATCCAGATATTGTACAGTAAGTATTTAAATGATTTAAAAGATTGCATATAATCTGTACTTCAATTTCTTTGGATGGGACAGAACAAATAGAATCAAATTGGGTTGGAATCTGCTCTATTTTTAAAAAATCAACGGGAAAACAAATTTCTCAGCTCTCTGAGCAGCCTACTGTAATTTTTAACAATGTTTCTGGTAATGAAAGTCTTTTCATCTACCATGAGTTAATTTAACTTATCTATTCTGTTTGTGATACAAAGATAGGGAGTATCAGTCATCATTTTCCATTTGCAAAGAAAAAACACTGCTTATCATTTTCTTCTTCTGTGTTTTTCAAACACTTTCCCCTCCCTTATGTGCAAGAACCACTAGCTAGATTTAGTCAAGGAATTTAAATGTTCAGAGATAAAGCCTTTTTAGTTGCAAGCAATGGCATCTAAATTGTCAGAAAAGGACACTAGAGGATGGGTATTGGGTGGCTAACAGCAGTATGCAGGAGTCAAGATAACAGTGATTCATCTAGAGATTAAAATGTGCATTAGTGCCTTTGAGCTTCAGCACAAGTGTTATGTGGACAGATGTGGATGGGCACACTTTGGTATGTATTCTTTAAAGAACCTTCGGATCCCCTAGTGTTCCTATCACAGCCCATACAATCAGGGAGTTTGCAAAGCCAAGCACATGTTCTCATGTTGAGAAGCAAAGAGGAATAAAAAATATAAAATAAAGCAAATGTCCACAGAAAGTAAGTAAGATTTAGCTGAATTTTAAAAATGATTTGCCTCTGAGAAATGTTGACTTTGATCTAAACAACAATTAGAATTGGTTTACACCATTCCTTCTTGTTTTTACTAATCAATTCTCTCAAAATATAGCATATATTGACTAAACCTAAGAAACGCACCACAGTATACCCATCCAAGAGCTATAATCTAAAATACAAAATCAGAAAATCTGAAGATTAACACAGATAACGTTTCACTATTAAATAATTTTCACTAAGTGTATGCTACCACAATTAGTAGTCTCCATGCATATACTAATGGGTCAAGTAAAAATTCCCATGAATTGTTTTCACTACCTTATCTTACAAATGTTGCTGAACAAACTAAGCTTAGTGAGCAGAAGATGCATCAATTTTAAAATCATTGAGTAGGCAAACCTACAGAAGAAATATACCTACTATATTAGAAATAGTGAAGAGCTGCCATGAAAATGTTGATGAACCACACTAATTCAAATTTACCTAAAAATATGCGGTGCTATTTAATTTATTATCATGTATTATGTATCTTGCTCAAGCTTCACTTCAAAGAACATCTAAGTATGTCAGTTCAAGTATACCCATTTAAAAATATACTGAGGCTCAAAGGTATTAACACACATTTTATTCTCTAGTCTGGGACATTGTAATCTTGACCCCTGTATACTGCTGTTAAACACAGAAGATTTACTTTGAAGCTTTCATTTAAGGAATTGAGTTATTATCCTTTGCTTGACCTTTGTCCATGGCATATTTATCATGAAGCCCTGTAAAACCATAATGTGTGAGAAAAGTGAGAAAAGGAAGTAATATATTTGTGATTTATAAAGAAAGGAGAAATAGGTGTAAATCAGACTTTTAAAATCCATTCAGAGGTACCTCTTTACATAATCCATTTATAATCTCAAAAGCCCTCCCTACAATGATTTTTGCACATTTTTAAAACAATCATTAGCAAAAGTAACTTGAAATTAATCATGATCTGTGATTTCCAAGATCTATTGCTAGGTATCATTTATATTTATTACTGGGAAGAAATGAGGGAAACAACATTATTTTCAAAAGTACAGAAAGAGTTTTCAAGCTGTTCCCTTAATGAACTAGAAATAGTAACCCTGTCAAATTTAATATAAAAATAGTGTTATAAGCCTATGGCATCTATTTATTACTGGAGAACAAAAGCCTTCATCCATTTCCTTTAGAGAATGACATTTTTGTAATTCGCTGCCCATTTCATTTGTTCCAAAGGCCTTCGTGGGGTGACAAATATCCCACAGAAATGGCTACTGATACTTGATAGGATAATGCGCAGCCCCTCAGGACAAGGGCAAAGGCAGCAAACTTATCATCCTTTAGTTTAGCTTAGCATGGGTCAGTAACAGCGCCAGAGGTGACAGAAGATGTTAAAGTGTGGGAAGCAAGAGCTGAAAGCTGTAGGAGGGGAGTTTTTATAGTTTATCCTTTCTTTTGCCAAGAAGCTACGGAGACAGCTTGAATCACATTGTTGATTTGGTTCACTGCACGCCACACTAACTGTTTCTGGAAAAGAAGAGCAAGGGGGAGAAAAATCCAACACTTATGGGTCATTCTCACCAACAGCATGTGGCATTTCAACATGTCCTCCAGGAGGAGGAAATGCATATTTAATATTTTAGCTTCAAGTTCATACTTTAAGAATGCATTATCCTGTTGGAAGGTCTGTGGTGAATAATCAGTAGGACATTGCCATTGTATCAACCTGATAATTTTGCAGAGAAAAAAGCATTAGCCGTGTTGTCTTTCATTTGGGAATTTTCGCAATATTGTTGTCTGTGTCAGAGTGAATAAACTACGAATGTGGTTCTTCTTAAAGAATTTCATGTACAGGTGTTCCAAAACTGTGGTACTTTAAATTTATCATTAACGTTTGTCCATTAAGGACAACCGACCTGCATGAAATCTTGAATATACATATTTTATTCCCAAGAAAATTAAGTCAGTATAGAGCTTTCCCTCAGAATATTATAAAAGGATGGTATGCATCAGCTGGTATATTACTCCTGATTCTATTAAAAGATCACGTGAACAAATTCTCCTCCACACGTCCCAATTTGAAAAAGAAGAAAGTGAAAAGGAGCATAAGTTCTTCATTAGGCAGGTATCTCTCGTCATGGCTGTCATTGCACACAATGACATTCACAGAAATGTGATGGTTATGCTGTGATGTCTCTAATGGCACATCTGGTGGAATGATTCCTGTGTTGCAATATTAAGAAATTACTTTTTTATGTTACATGTGATTTGAATTAATTTGTTTTAAAAATTAAATTACACAATGCAAAAATTCCTAAAGGACTGATAGGAAAAAGAACTGACAATGGTGACCTTGTTTCACAAGGCAAGATGCCAACTCCACCTGAGTAATTAACAGCTTTGATGAGCATTTTGAACCATGATGTCCTCCCTAAGAACTGTCAGAGCCTTTTTGAAACACTTATTTTTCTTCGTTAAGCAGAAAAAAAGGCCCACTTGTGAATCTTTTCTTGCTAGTACAGATAATGAAGTATGTGTTATCAACAGAGAATGATGAATATTAAAGCTTAAAAATAATAAAGATATTTTTAATTGAGTAAAACTCTTTGCAGTTTGATATAAATATAAGGAATGTTACGAAGCGTGGAGTATTTTCTAGCAGACTCTTTATTCCAGGCATATCTGGAAATTACATAATTCTGAATTGTCGGAAGATGAAGACAAAGTGATGCCTACTTTGAAATAAGTATGTTAAATAGTTCACATACTTTATCTCTGAAAACCTGGTTGTGTTCTCCTAATAGCACTATTGCTGGCTAAAATTTATACAGTACTTTTTCCATTGAGTTGGAAATTGTTCCCTTTTCAGAGAGAGGTTCATGTTTATTTCCAATGCAGAAGAACTTGTTTTAGTTTTGAAGGTAAATTGAACAAGTGATTGCTTTCATATATCATGTAATTCCTTACATGTTGATGGCTGTAACTTTTCTACTTAACACATTTTATTCCTTACCATGCCTGTCACTGGTTTAAGCAATCTGTGGGTAATTGATTTCTTCTGTAAAACAGATAACATTTGCTTAAAGCTCTTCTGATAGCTTTACAGCCTCTGCATTAGGAGAAGCACTTCCGTCACCACTGGCATTCTTATAAAATATAATTATTATATATCCATCAAAGACTAGAAGAAAAGGGGAGTAAGAAAAGGCAGTGCAAATATCTACTGAATTCAGTGTCATGGCCGTCATACTGCTGCTCCTGTTCATCAAACCACCACTCACCCTGTTTCACTGCCTTGGTCATATGATCCCCACTGGCTTTACACTTCCCTGTTTATTTGAACAAACAAATCTTAGTCTTCTTCAAATGCTAAGCTGTGTTAAATTAGGTTCCTAAATTTAAAAGAAAAAAAAGCTATCTTTAATACTAGTAGTGGCTATTTCTTAACTATGATTCACATTTTTATTCATAGCTTCAGAAAAGTAAATATGTAATAAGTCCCCTAAATAAACAACTTCAAAATGCACATAATTGGAATACAAATAAATTCAAGGAGTCAAAATTCTTTTTGTTTCTTTTTCTCCCTTCTTTTCGTCCTTCCTTCCATCTCTCCCTCCCTCCTTCTTTTCTTTTCTTTCTTTCTTTCTTTCTTTCTTTCTTTCTTTCTTTCTTTCATGTTTATTCCTTTTCTTTTCTTTCTTTCTTTTTCTTTCTTTCTTTCTTTCTTTCTTTCTTTCTTTCTTTCTTTCTTTTTTGCTGTTTTGCTTTTTCAAGCCCCAAACAAATTTTCTAATATAGTTCTTGTCTTGAGATGAAAGAAATGACAGTTGTGGCTATTTGTGTCTATAATACAAGAGAGCCAGTCTGACTTGGTTTTCAGTTTATGAGTGTGTTTGTATATGTGTATATGTGACAGAAGAATACAGAGAAAAATGGAGGTATAGTTATGTTTCAAGAAAAATTATTTGCTAATCTAGAGATCTAATTGATGTGACTTGATCTTTCCTTTCCTTTTTCTTTTTTCCCTTTTAAAAATCCTTATACAATGAAAACTGATTATTTTTGCAATTCTGAATGTCAGTTCCCTGAAAGAGTACACTGCAAGCTGAAAATGCAGATAAGAGGGAGATAAACCAGAATGAGATAGTTCAGTTTGAGTTGATGGAAAGTAATCTGTAAGATTTGAGTGCTATATTAAGTTTAGTATCTTTAATAAATATTTAGGAGATGCATATAATAGAACATTAAGTAAATAACCCACCAACCAAAAACAAAAACAAAAACAATAAAAACAGACAAATGCTTTGTGTTTTTCTATCATAATGAAATTGGATTGGTGTTCTTCACTTTCAAGTGGAAGTCCTGTATAATGGGTGCAAATTTAGCATTTTCTTAACATTTGCATTTTTCTTTTTTCTCATTTGAATCATTTTTGCATAGCTCATATATTAAACACTGCTCTGCCTTTAGTTTATATGTTTCTCCCACTGAATTTTGTGGTTTTGACATAGCAACTGTCTACATGGAGTTTCTTATGAATAATTCTCATACTTGTTTTTTATTTCTGTTGTTTCTAGTTAAGTTTTTTTTTTTTTTTTTTTTTTTTTTTTCAATTCAAAACCAGAAGTGATACTGACTTCTCCTTGGTCTGGAAAGCTGTTATCCTGGTCTAGGCGCTCAGGTTTCTCTGGCCTCATTTCAGCTCCCTTCTCCATTTTGCTGTGTGCACCTTTTCATAACCTCAGTCACAGTTTCTCAGCTGCCTCCTTTCTGTCATTCCACCCCCACCTCCCAGCGTTGTTCCAGTCAGACCCCTAACATGTGATCACGGAGAATTCTGTCTTGTCCCTTTGCCCCAGTGTAATCTCCCTGGAAGCCCCACATCTTCCAGAAGTCTTTGTGTAGGATCAGAGGAAAGCTGATACATTCCTTGTCCCCACCCTTCTGTTCAGCTTTCACTCAAAGTTTTTATGACTTCCACTCTTCAGATGACTTCATGGTCATATTTTAGTATCTACTTCTTGTCAGTTATTGTGACATATAACTAACACTGATCTTTTCAAGTTAGTGTCATCAGTTCTGATTTTAAACTCCTAGAGGTAGAATCTCTTTTTCTTGTCCAGTGACTTATATGTAAATTGTAAGCAATACGTATATTTTAGTTATGATGCTCTTATGCATTTTTAACTATAAGAGAGAGAGTAAGCATGCAATGCTATCATGTCATTCTTTCAAAAACTAAAACTGTTAGTAAAAGATTTAAGCCACAGATCACCATTTATTTCTTTTCCCTTGACTGATTTCAGAACTCCATGAAATTTGCAAGTTTTACTATTTACTTTGTTGATAAAGCTCATGTGTTCAGTGCACGAAGTTGTAGTTACTTTCTCTGAATTATGTTCCTTTCTTTCTTTTGACTAACTCCATATGACCCAGACCATTCAGATGATGGAAGAAAAAAATTCAGTCTTCAAAATTGCATCTTAACAATCGAAATGTTTCATCTTAACAGTTGCTGTTGCCTAAAATTTTTAGTAACATTTCTGAAATGATTTAAGCTCCTCTTGACGATTCATGGCATATATTTGGACTCTTAAGTTCTCTGGGAGGAATATAATTCAGTTTTTACACTGACTGTGTGGAGAGGTACCAAGCATAGCCCCAGGCCAAGACATGTCTTTACAAAAATGATATAGAAAAGTTGTTACTTCAATCACCAGTTTGAAATCACATCATTATGATTACATTAGGATTGTCTTCAGTATTACCAACAATACCTTAAATTAGGCTTACTTTTTTAACACTAAGAAAGGTCTCAGTCAGAAGTATTACTAATACTTTTGAAAAATCAAAGCAAAAAGCCTTGGCATTTGCACTGACTTGTGAAAGGTTACCCAGTGTGATGGAAGGGAAGATTCATATTAGTGATTTATTCTTGGGAAAGTGCTTTTAAGTCCAAGTATAATATTAAATGCCTTTCTCAAGACTCTAAGTGAGCTCTTCCAAGTGACCTGTGAGTTTAAGTCATTTGACCTTTGGGTATTTGAGTGAACTGCTTAATTTCCTTTCTACTTAAAAATAATGTTGAGACAGGTGTTAATACTTCTATTTTAATTGAAATTTACTTATTCACTGTGGTAGTATGCAGAAATCCCTACATATTTTTTTTTAATCTGATAGGGTAAAAAGGGAGCATCTGGGTGGCTCAGTCACTTGAGTGTCTGACTTCAGCTCAGGTCATCTCATGGTTCGTGCGTTCAAGCTCCACATTGGGCTCTGTGCTGACAGCTCAGAGCCTGGAGCCTGCTTTGGATTCTGTGTCTCCCTCTCTCTCTGCCCTCCACCCCCAAATATATATAAACATTTAAAAAATTGAGAGGGTAAAACAGTCTGTAAACTTAAGAATGCCTATATGTTTATCTATTACTACTTTCAAGTATAGGCCTTCAGGGTCCTCATTTAAATACTTGTACTTCTGGGAGATAAGTGTCCCAAGAATGTGAAATGATGCCAGTTTTAGGCAGAAATGTTTAGCAGTATAATGCTGATTCCCTTGATCCCTCCCAGTCCCTTAACACAGTTCATAAGGAGGATTGCATTAGCAAGTGGACAACTACAGCAATTTAGCTGGTTTGCCTGAGAACGGCCCACTTTCTTTGCTCTAGATCTCAGCCACTTGTTCTGTTGCAACTTGAATTGTGGCCACAGTGGTTACCAGGCTGACTGCTCATTGTGGGACAGGCCAGAAAGGAATTTAACATGGGAGAATAGTGTGCTAGGCACTGGCACAAGGCAGGTGCCAGCAAGGTCATAGCGATTTTGAAGCTAGGAGGATCTTTGTAGCTCATACGTGTGTCAATCAGAATGTATTAAATTATTCCATCCCATTATTGTCATCATTGCTTTCTTCTTCTCTTCCTTCTCCTCCTCCTCCTCCTCGTCCTCCTCCTCCTCCTGCTTCTTCTTCTTCTTCTTCTTCTTCTTCTTCTTCTTCTTCTTTTGTATTTTCCCTATTTGTTGTTCTCTTAAAACTTGAGAAATATTCTTCTTTCTAATTCTGATTTCTCACCTATAACACTAGCACATGAAACATAGTAAATACTCAATGAATGTTTGCTGTATGATTGAAGACATGTGTGTGTAAGTCTTAAGTGCTTAGACATTACTGCAATTGTAGATAACATGGACATTCATGACTATTAGAATCCAATGAGAATACTCCTAATTGACACAAAATCACAACTTTATATAGAGACCTTTTGGGAAATGTAGCACTGTCAGAGAGAAGGAATTCCAAGTCTCTTATTTTACCTGTTTTTACAATGCTAAAACCCTGCCTAAAAATATTTGATATTGCTTAGAACAAATCTGAGTCACTCTAGGCCTGGTCAGAATGTTCCTGTGTACTAAACAGGGTTTTCCTTCAGGAAGAGACAAAACTTAGAAGGAAAAGAGAATCAATAGGGAATGATAGACTTTGAAGAATTAAAAATATGTTTTCAAAAGTCATTCTTAGGGGGAATTTAACACCATTTTATAGAGTGATCCTAACTGAAAAGGACGGTACTGGGATCCATACCAGGCAATGAGATAACTGGAGGAGAAAAGAGCTTTGCCATCCCCTGAAAAACCAGTGCTTCTTGTATTCTCAGGGCCTCCCCAGGTTTCTACGCTATTCAAGACTCTGAGCTTACTATATTCCAGTAGTTTTGGTTACCTTTAAGTGGCGGCCATAATTATAGGAGTTTGGGTACCAGGCAAGATTTCTTTAATAGGAGAATGTATGGACCAGTGCCAGAGGGCAGAACATTTACATATTAGGCAGGTTTGCAAAATTACAATTTTTCATGCATGATTTTTGAAAAAAAAACACATTTATACACAAGACCATCAAATTCCCTATATTTTAGTAACGATGTGCATAAAGAATATGCTTAAACTTTAATAGTAGCAGTAGCTCCAAAGAATATGAATGAAGTCATAGTCCAAATATGATTTTGATTCTTATAAGAAGAGACTTTTTATTAATGATGTGGCTGGAGAAAAACAAATAAGCAGTAGTGTTCTTATATTTGGTTTAGGTTTATAAGCTATTAGGGAATTTCATAGCACTAAATAAGACTGAAGACAGATTACTTAATGAGTTCAGTCAGATATTGATAAGCCACTAAAACCCAAACCATTATTTATTTTTGCTTATTATTCTCCCATCCATAACATTTGTTAACGTTTTATATTCCTGACAGGTATCTGAAAATTGCAGGCTTAAAATGAGACATTCCAAGGTAAATTTGCTTATAGGCTGTAAAGTTCGAGATGTTTCTTCTTGGAAAAACACTTCATGTTTTAAATCAACTTTGGAGGCAACTGGCTATGGCCATAACAGATGTTATGATATTTGGCTCACAGGGAACAAAATTCAGCAACACATAAAGTTAACAGGTATTCAAAAAAGGCAGTGTTGTTTTGTGGATAGTCTGTTAGCAAAGGCTCAAGAGACATAGAAGGACATACATAGTAAAAGACAATATGAAGATGCATGGCAAATTCTTGGGTAAAAATTATACACCCATATTTCTGAAAGATGTCAACATTACCTCTAAAAAATCTTTCTAGTGGTGGAGAAAATTATGTAGTTTACCACTGAACAGATTTCATCTGTCCTGCCCCTATTACCTATTAATGAGACAGAGAAATGAGACTGCAAGAGATGAGAAATGGAAACAAGTTGGACAGTGTACAGATATATAGAAGCTTTGTGTGAAGCCCAGTCAAATCCAGTGTAAATCATTTTACCTCCAGCCATCGGGCAGACTGATAAGCATGGAAAAATGATTGCTACTTTAGGACACTGAGGAGTTTACGAGTGGTTTGTTACACAGCATTAGTATGGAAATAGATGACTAATACACATGCTATTGTTAATCTTTAGAGGGACTGATCAAGTACAGGTTGCCCACATAGACATATTGAAAGGTATTGATTTTTCTGATTTCACCACTGTAGGAAAGAGATATATTCTGACTGAGTCACATAAATTCTAAAACAACTCTGTACTAGTAATGCAGAACTAGCCATTAAGATATAGTTAGGGTGTATTGAAATCTGGCTCTAAAAATAATGCATATAATAATAACGAACCAAATAATGATAATTTTAGTAATTTTACTTTTGTGTAATCACTATTTATAACTTTTTTGTCTCTAGAATTCTATGACTTTTTAGGGTTACAGTCTTTTTCTGAAATGTTCCTCAAACAGTCTAATCCACACATTTTTTTTTTCATTCTCTAATAATCTAATATTCTCTAATATAGAAATTTATAAGCCTCCAGCAACGACTCTGTTCTTAAAAGTCCTTTTTCAAAAAGTGTTGAGGGAATTGATAATTCCAGCAGTTTGACTCTGTAGTAATGTTTATATATAGTCTTTGGAGAGAATATGCAGGTCTACAAATAAATGCAAACATTGTTGGTGGGGGGAATCACAATTCCTATTGTAAACACTCAAGGAAGGAGGTGCTTTATCTGTAACATACTAAAGCAGTCTCCTACCCCACACATAAGTGGAGTGATCAACTGTATAGGCAAATATCTTGGTTAGAATTCTTATGTTGTACACTTGTGGGAGTTAATATTCTTTCATCTGCCACTTAGATTATTTGGAGTCCAGATTGTTTTCGGATAATACAACCTACAACTTCTTCTGCAATTTTTATAAAATTTTGTTTGACAGCAATTTTAGTCATGGATGATTGAATAAATACTGTATAGTCCACCCAGTCCTCTACATTAAGTGTATCCTTGGATCAAGCTGGTACATAAGAAAGCTGTAAACAATAAAAACCCTGTTTTAGGGTTCTTTATATAGCTAACTTTATTGGCTTACATTTGTGTTTATATTTAACTTAGCTACAAAAGCCATTTTGGATTCTAGAACAAAGACTGACACAATGAAAGCAGTATGTTGTGAAGATGAGTCTGTAATCCTCCCCCTGCCCAAACAATCCTTCATGTAATTAATAGCCCTAGAAAGTAAAATGTTTAAACACAGTAAATAATAGTTAAGACATTAGTGTAAACTTTCATTCCTGGTCAAGATGGAGTCATAGTGATTGGAACTACCCTCCTTTGGGAAACATTTAAAAACTGGAAAAACATGTTTGAAACAATGGTGTTAAGACACTGGACCACAGTCAATGAAGGATGCTGATTTCTGAAAGATAGGATACAAATAAGGTGAGCCACTAATGCCCCAGTTAACTGTCCTGAATTTCTAGACAATGGCAGAGAGGAAGAGAACATAGGCAGAGTCTGCCAGCTTTCCTGAAATGAGGAGATGGAGTGGGAGTCCAGGGGGACGAAGGTTGTTAGTATTCATATAACAGAGTTCAGAAAAGGAGAGGGCTGCACATAGAGAAAATTCTAGAGATCTACAGAGGGCCCCCTTAAGTAGTCAGTAAATCAGTGCATGCATGTGAGGAAAATACCCCAGCCCTGGGAAATAACCACCCAAAAGGATTAGAGGAGATGATGCCCAACACTCATCAACACTGGCAATACTTCCTTTCCCACTAGCCAGACTAGAAAAACTCATAATTTGGCAAAGGACCCAGACGAGTCTTACCTCATTAGATGGGAATCATTTATCCTAGATAAACACTCCCTGTTTCTGAAATAATGATTTTAAAGGTAAACCAGGATGGCTGGAACTATTTCTAAAACTGAACTGCCTCCCAAAACAAAGTTAAAAATATTTTTAGGAATACGAAATTATCTACTACCCAAAAAGGTGAAAGATACAATGTCTCATATACATTCAAAGATTAATCAGCATGCAAACACGCAGGAAATTATAATCCATGATGAGGAAAAAAAAATCAAGACCCACCCAGAACTGACACAGATATTAAACTAAACAAAGACATGAGAAGTTATTGTATCTGTTTCATATATTCTCTATATTTACAATTTTAAGTAGAGACATAGAAGATACTGTAAAAAATTACAAAATAAACTACTAGATATGAAAACTGCAATTTCTGACAAAAAATACACTGAAATTAATAAACAGAAGATTAGACATTGAAGAAGAAAAGATTAGTGAACTTGCACCCATAAAAGTAGAGATCATTTGGAATAAAACATAGGGAAAAATAATAATGATAGCAGTGATGATAAAGAAAAGTACATCAGTGAGTTATAGGACAACTTTATGTGGACTAATACAAGTGTACTTGGAATAACTGAAGTGAAGGGGATGTGAAAGCTATAAATCTACAAATCCAAGAATCTCAACAAAACCCAAGTACAAGAAACAAATAAAACTACACCAAGCATGTCATAATTAAATTGATAAAATGGTGATAATGAGAAAAAGTGTAAAGCAGCCTTTTCCTTTATACATAGGAAAACAAATAAAATGAGGACAAAATATTTCTTTTTGGGAAAAATAAGAAGACAATGGATCAACATCTTTTAAATATTAAAAAACCACAATTTCTTTATCCATTCATCAGTTGATGGACATTTAGGCTCTTTCCATAATTTGGCTATTGTTGAGAGTGCTGCTATAAACATTGGGGTACAAGTGCCCCTATGCATCAGTACTCCTGTATCCCTTGGATAAATTCCTAGCAGTGCTATTGCTGGGTCATAGGGTAGGTCTATTTTTAATTTTCTGAGGAACCTCCACACTGCTTTCCAGAGCGGCTGCACCTAAATGTCCATCAACTGATGAATGGATAAAGAAATTGTGGTTTATATACACAATGGAATACTACGTGGCAATCAGAAAGAATGAAATATGGCCTTTTGTAGCAACGTGGATGGAACTGGAGAGTGTGATGCTAAGTGAAATAAGCCATACAGAGAAAGACAGATACCATATGGTTTCACTCTTAAGTGGATCCTGAGAAACTTAACAGAAACCCATGGGGGAGGGGAAGGAAAAAAAAAAAAAAGAGGTCAGAGTGGGAGAGAGCCAAAGCATAAGAGACTGTTAAAAACTGAGAACAAACTGAGGGTTGATGGGGGTGGGAGGGAGGGGAGGGTGGGGAATGGGTATTGAGGAGGGCACCTTTTGGGATGAGCACTGGGTGTTGTATGGAAACCAATTTGACAATAAATTTCATATATTGGAAAAAAAAATAAAAAAATAAAATGCAAAAATTCTGAAAAAAATAAATAAATATTAAAAAAAATGGCAACCCAGATTTCTATATCCAAAGGAAAGATCTATGAAACATCTATCCAATGGAAATGATCTGTCTATCAAAATATCTATCAAATATCTATCAAAATATCTATCAATGAAATTGAAATGAAAACTTCTTCAGGCATACAGAAGCAGAAAGAATTCATCACCAGTTAACCCATACTATAAGAAATGTTAAATAATCCTTTTCAAGCATAAGGAAAATTATATAAGAAATAAATATTGGTCTTCACAAAGGAACATAGAACATCAGAAATGGTAACTAATATGTAAATATAAAATACTTGTATATATTTTTTTAAAAATTTTTTTACATTTATTTATTTTTGAGAAACAGAGTGAGACAAAGTGTGAGTGGGGGAGGGGCAGAGAGAGAAGGAGACAGAATCTGAAGCAGGCTCCAGGCTCTGAGCAAGCAGTCAGCACAGAGCCTGCTGCGGGGCTTGAACCCACAAACTGTGAGGTCATGACCTGAGCCGAAGTCGGATGTTCAATCTACTGAGCCACCCAGGTGCCCCTACTTGTATATATTTAAATCTCTTTAAAAATATACAACTGTTTAAATTGACGTAATTTCAATGTTGTATGGAGTTTATATATATGTATAAAAAGACTGTATTGCAACAATAGGACAAAGGCCAGGGAGGGAAAATTGAGGTACACTCTTGTCAGGTTCTTACATTATATGTGAAATGGTATAATATTGCTTGAAGATTGTATAATTTAATGGAGTGAACCACCATACAGGCAACAACATGGATGAATTGCAAAATACTTTGCCAGTAAACGAGGCCAGACCAAAAAAAAAAAAAAAGAAAAGAAAAGAATACATGATATATGATTCCATGTATATAAAACTTTAGAAAATGCAAATTAAGTGGTTGCCCAAGATGACAGTTGCGGGGGTGATAACAAAAGGGATAGGAAAGCCACATTAAAGGGAAACTAAAAAATTTCTTGAAAGTGATGAATATGTTCATTACCTCAGTTTTGGTACTTTTCATAGGTTTATACATATATATCAAAACAAAATACATATTAAACATATATGACTTATTGCATTAAAAAATACACGTTAGGGACACTTGGGTGTTTAGTCAGTTAAACGTCAGACTCTTGATTTTGGCTCAAGTCTTGATCTCACAGTCATGAGATCAAGCCCTGTGTCCAGTTTTAGCATAGAGCGCACAGCCTGCTTGGGATTCTCCCTCTCCCTCTCCCTCTGCTCCTGCCCCACTCATGCTCGCTCTCTCTCTCTCTATCAAAATAAATAAATAAACTTTATATAGATACATAGATGATAGATAGACACACACACACACACATATATATATACTTGGAATAAGTTGGAATATATATATATTCATATGTGTTTATGTGTATACAGTGTGTGTGTGTGTGTGTGTGTGTGTGTGTGTGTGTGTGTATAAAACTAAGAGTTATCAGTGTTAAAGATTGCCAAATGATTTGGACTTTTTTTCTTGTAATAAAAGATAATTCAGTAATCATAAGATACTCTTTAACAGTATAACTGAAATAATTACTGTATGTCAGGAAAGCAGCTACATGGAGTCTTAAATGCCTATCAATATATTTTTTTCAATAACAAGAGAATCCAAGGCCAAAGGAAATTGTAATAAAATTTAAGTGATATTTTCAGAAATTTTCCTGTAATACAATTCTTTTCCTTTCATACTTTGAGTTAGAACTAATTTTCAAGTGCCGGTTTCTTCAGTTTCTGAGATAAAGAGTTTATCTTTAATGAGTATTTCATCATTCATCATAAAGATGAAATTTTAGGGGTGCATGGGTGGCTCAGTTGGTTAAGTATCCAACTCTTGATTTCGGCTCAGGTCATGATCTCACAGTTTGTGAATTCAAGCTCCACTCAGGCTCTGCGCTGACAGCGCTGTCCTGCTTGGGATTCTCTCTCTCTCTCTCTCTCTCTCTCTCTCTCTCTCTCTCTCTGCCCCACCCTCACTCACATACTCTCTCTCTCTCTCTCAAAACAAATAAGTAAACTTAAAAAATAAAGAAAATATAGATGAAATTTTTTGCCTTCTAGTAATATTTTTCTCAACATCACAAGTTCAATCCTCAAATGTATTTATTTTCTTATATAGTATTAAGACTAGATATCTAATAAATATCTATTAAGACTAGATACCAAAAACTATTTAGGCAATAAATACTAGTGATATAGTTCTCAGGCATGGTTGATAGCTATGTAAATTGGCTATAGACTTTCTTCATGGGAACTTGGTAAAAGTATTTAGTGTACTTAACTGATTTAACAACTATGCTTCCAAATGTTTATTAAATAATTTATCAAGGTATGTAAAGATTTAGCTCTAAAGATGCTCATTAAATGGTTAGTTATAATAGTAAAAAAAATTGGGTACAGCTTTAAGGCTCAATTACAAAGTATTATTTAAGTAAATGTGGGCACATCTAAATAACAAAGTATGAAGCCACTATAAATAATATTTAATCATCAAAAACATACTTATAAAAAGTGAGAATGACCAGGTGCAATTCTCAAGACAACCTATACAGAATGCTACAGTTTTTTATTTTAAAGTCTGTATTTATAGCAACAGATATACAAATGCATACATACGCAATTCCTTAGTTAATCCTATATTTCAGTTAAGTATTACTGCGAAAAATATCAGCTCAAAATGATTTGGCTTAAAGAATTTTTTCCACAATTGTGTTTGTTGAATAGGACCACATGAGATTACTTACAGAGAGAGTGTGGACAGAGAGAAGAGATCTCAGAGGCACACCAATGCCTAGTAATTGGTAAGAGAAAAATCCAGCCAAGGACATTGGAAAGGACCATCTAGTGAGGTAACAGGTTAATCAGTAAAGCATGGAGTCTTGAAAGCAAGTGGAAAAGGTTTTTCAAGAAAGGACGGATCAACTATCAAGGTGAGAAAGAGAGAGAGAAAGGAAAAGAGAGAGAGAGGGAGAAAGAAAGAGCAAGAGGGAGGAAAGAAGGAAGAAGAAAGGAAGGGAGAGAGAGAGGGAGAGAGGGAGGGAAGGAAGGAAGGAAGGAAGGAAGGAAGGAAGGGAGGAAGGGAAGGAAGGAGGGAGGAAGGAAGGAAGGAAGGAAGGAAGGAAGGAAGGAAGGAAGGAAGGAAAAAAGGGAGACAGAAAATGAACCTTGACCATTGGATTTTAAAATATAGAGATGTTTGGTGACCCTGTCAAAAGCTGTTTCATGGAGCAGATCCAGGAGAGAATGACAAGTTAGAAAGTGGAGGCAGTACAAATAACCAATTCTTTAGTTTTATTAAAAAGCACATTTGCAGGGCACCTGGGTGGCAGTTGGTTGGGCGTCCAACTTCGGCTCAGGTCATGATCTCACGGTCCGTGAGTTCGAGCCCCGCATCGGGCTCCGGGCTGACAGCTCAGAGCCTGGAGCCTGTTTCGGATTCTGTGTCTCCCTCTATCTCTGACCCTCCCCTGCTCATGCTCTGTCTCTCTCTGTCTCAAAAATAAATAAAAAAAGTTAAAAAAAAATAAAAAATAAATAAAAAGCACATTTGCTTTATAATGTGGATGCAAAGAATTAACCAATTTTCTAAAGTCACCAAAATGCAGAAATCCCTGATCTCAGTTCAATGGCCTGAATGTTTATGCTGTGCCCCAAATTCATATGTTGAAATCCTACCCTCAGATATGGTAATATTGGGACATAAGGTCTTAGTAAGATCTTAGAGAAGTAATTAGTCATGAGGGTGGAGCCCTCATGAATGGAATTAGTCTCATTATAAAAGGGACCCCTGGGGAGCTCTGGAGCTCACTTTCTAAAGTTCTCTCTTACACATCTGGGAAAAAATGAGAAAAGAGTAGTCCACAACCTGAAAAAGGGTTCTCACCAGAACCTGACCATGCTGGCACCCTGATCAAAGACTTGTAGCCTCCAGAGCTATGAACAATAAATGTCCATTGTTTATAAGCCACTGTCTATTGTACCTTCTTAGAGCAGCTCAAACTAAAACAGGTTTTTCAATTTTTATAAAGAGGACACTTCAGACTTAAGTTGTTAATTTATCTATTGTCAAAGGTAGACTGTTACCCGCTTGGCATTCTGCAAGCAAATTGGGCAAATAATTTGTGTTCAGGCCAGTGAGTCCTCCTTATGTAGATGTTCAATTAATGCATATTCAGCGCTCAGTCTCCCATATGCTCTCATTTTAGCTGGACTTTCTCAGTTCCCAGTGCTCTTGGATTCTAAAGAGAAAGAAATCTCTCTTTTTGGCTCTATTTCCTCTTCATGTTCCCTAGGAAATATTGTTTCTTGTTTCCTTTTTTCTACTTACTTTATATCTTCCACAAATACTTTACAATTCTTAATTACTGAGGCATCTCACCTGTTTCTTCATTTATGAGTTTATATCATTTTTTTCTTCTTTTGTATTAATAGATCTCAGGGAAGAGGGGAAGTAAATGCATTTATTTAAACTTCTACTTGTAACCAGAAGGGGTGTGTGTGTGTGTGTGTGTGTGTGTGTGTGTGTGTTTGGCAGAAGGGAGTTGAGGAGGAAGAGTTACTGTTACATTAGGATCTTTACTCTCCTGCATAAAAATATAATGCTGCTGCTTGCTTTGGGAAAACAGAAGCAATTTTAACAACATTGAATTAATCATTCTTTGAATAAAGTATGTTGCTTTAAAAATTTTGGGCTTGTACAGTAGACATATAAGCAAAACATAAAAACAGTTTCATAACCATACATATTGAAGTTTTTCTTGGAAAGTGTTCAAATCAACTATAATATATACAATGTATCTTTAGATATGAGGCACAGATATATTATGGGCCCCAGGAATTATTTCAGAAACAATCAAAACAGTACATGGAATGTCAAGGAATTTTGGAGTTGTTCTGGAAGGAGCACAAGACTTCATTTCACGGGGAAATCAAAAAGGTAATGCAAAGGAAATTGATGTTATGCTAGATAGTTTTCTACCTTAAGTATTACATGACTCTTAAAAAAAGGAATGAAAGGAAAAAATACAAGAGACCAGACTATTCTGTCAACTGAGAAATTCAGAATGGATATCCATATGTTGTGGTGGATGCCCTATACTGACACTTTAAAATCATGTATAGATATAGATATATGTATATATATGCATTTTATATATAATGACATTTTAATGGCATATATATGACATATAACCTATGTATACTACTTAATATTGATCTAAAACTATATTTCCATAAACTCTAATAATTTCTATATAGGTTTTAAAAATATCTCTGTCACTTGTGAAATTTGTATTCGATATCAACTTTTGCTGCATTGGCAATGATTGATAAAGTTTGGTTAAAAAAAAAGGATGTAACACTTTCGTAGTAAATTAAAGTACATTCAAAGTAGTTAGAAGTAATTTTTGTCATCACAACAAGATTCTGCAACATAAAAGTATTATGAAATTTATTTTTGACTTAAAACTTACCTTCAGAAGAGATATCTGATAAAGGAAATAAATTATGATTAAGTTCCAGAATTCTTAGCTTATTTCATGGAAACTTTTTCATTTTATCATAAGTGGAACAGAAGACATAAGGAAAATGTGAATAAAAAGTTATGTTCAAAGAAGGAAAAAGCCATGTATCTTTTTTGTTGTTGTTTTCTGCTCATATTGCTGAAGACCTAAAATGAGTGATTCCCCAAAACTTTACCTTTTTTGGTTGACAGAGAAATATTAACATTGAAAACCTTTGATAGTGATGATCCAATTCAAAACAAACTATGCTAAACTTTTTGAATTTGGAATTCTGGAAAACTCTCATTTCAGGAAACACAACAACCAACAGAAGGGAACAACCATATAAGTGTAAAAAAAGAAGAATAGCATGATTTTTGACATTGATGATTCAGACTTTATGACAGTCCTGACAGACTGAAACTTATCTTTGGCTTTTTGCAGAAGAAAAAAATAAAGGAAATGTAAATAAAATAAAATAATAACCTGATTAAAGTCCTTTCAAAAGCTGTCAATTCTCTACACTGTTATAAAAGCACCTGTGGCTAATTATTTCACGTCTTTTTAAAAAGAGAATCTCCTAAGGATTTTATATAGGGAAGACTTAGAATCATTGAATATGAAAAAGAAAGGATACTGGGGAGACTACCTTTACTTGAACACTTCCAGAGGCATTACTTCCAGCTTCTCAAACAATTCATTGACATTTTTAACTGTTCAAAAGTCCTTTCTGATGATGTTAGGAATAAGAGTAGAATGAATTTTCTTGGAAACATTTTCAACGTTGGCCAGACATCTGTTGTAAAGAATGTAATGAAAATGGGTAAAGAGGGCAGAGAGGAGAGTGGGAAATCTTGTAGAAAGTGGGTGGGAGAAAGCAACCAGATGTGGAACAACTGGAAAGGAGATTGTGGAAAGGAAGACTGGAGCAGAATTGTCAAGGAACTGGCTAAGTGGAAGATTTCACCAAATGTTGATATGGAATGTGAATTCAACCTTCCTCAATTTTTTAAAAAAGTGAAAAGTAGGGGCACCTGGGTGGCTTAGTCAGTTAAGCTTCCAACTTTGGCTCGGGTCATGATCTCACAGACTGAGTTCAAGCCCTGTCTCAGGCTCTGTGCTGACAGCTTGGAACCTGGAGCCTGCTAAGGATTCTGTGTCTCCCTCTCTCTCTGCCCCTCCCCTGCTCATGCTCTGTCTCTCTCCGCCTAAAAAATAAATAAAACATTTAAAAAAAATTTTTTTAAAGTGAAAAGTAGGATTGGAAAATAGTTTTCATTACCTTTTGGCTGCACCACCAGCAGTCTGAACCTTGTCCAGTCTTACTTCTTAGGTTGCGTGTTTTTTACAGAAACACAAATATACCTAGATTCTGTCCCATTAGGAGGTCACTCAACCAAATTTTAAACAACTGCAACGACATAAATATCACTATCTAGATTGTTTCTTTTAAGACATGTTGTTGTATGGTCTCACCACACTACACTCACTTCTTCACTGTTTGTCTTTAAGATAGTGATTTCACTAGTTTGCTTCATTTTCCTTGTTGATGTTAAGTAAGGACCTTGTGCATACTCATAAAACTCCCAACTTAATAATATATATCATTGAGGCCCTCAAAAAAAAAAACAGATGTCAAAATTAATTGTTCAAGGTTTCCATTAGAAGTATCTGTGTGAAGGAAAATAGGAGAGGAGTTGGGTAAAGCTGGGATGGTGATAAAACCACAAGCAAATCTGACTCTGATTGAAGGAAGGAGGGTAGGGACATTGTCTGGCATTGTTCCAGACAGACCTGCAGTATAAGGGAGGTTTGACAAAGCTGTCTGAGAATGTCCTCAAACCAGGGTTGCCCACCAGAGGAGTCCATGTCTCCCAGGAATGGGTCTGCCTTCATATTCCTGCCACTCTGTCATTGACTGGGAGCAGCCCATGGAGCATTGTGACCTCAGCATAAATGAGTTTGGATTTCAGAGCACAACAGCTGGGGGCTTTACGGTCAGTTATACTACCTGCTGTGGGGGGTCTGAAAAGTTTATTCTCATGGCCACCACATTGAGCCCTTGCACCACTCAGATCTACTTCATCACACAGGTTCAGGAGCAGCTCCTCCATGGGTTCCATGGGCCTTTCTTCCTGAGCAAAAATGAGGAAGAGGGAGGTTAGTGTGATGAACTAAAGCTCCTATCACTACAGTTATTCTCCAACTTCTTTCTAAATCACTTATCCTCAGTGATTCCTTCAGCAGGTCTTGGTGGCTTGCCAGGTGGTATGAACCAAACCCTCATTCCTGAAATATTTGAACCCTTGATTATCACACCTTTCATAGTCCAAGTTGCTTCATATGACTGTTCCATTTACAGTAGGGTCAGGAAATACTAGGGTACAAATGGGTTACTTGGGTTCTACATTCATTTTTCCCTGTCCCCACTGTGCAAGCAGCTTTCTGTCATTCTGCTAATCAAAATCAATTATCTCTGCCAGTATGGTGATTTCCGTTGTCTCTTGTTAGTCCCTGGATGTGAGAAGTACCAAGTTCTCAGATGTAACCATAAATTATAGCTTGATGGAACTCTTAGTGTGTTCCCTGGAAGAGCTCAAAATTCTGAGGAAGGACAGATCTTCCAGTGAGTCATTAATGGCCACTCTTTTGGACCCATGTATCCTTCCTATTAGAAACAAAGTGCCATATAGGGGTCTCTGACTTGATAAATATATTGCATCCTTATGGAGTGTTTCCTTAGTACTGGTACCTTAGTTGCACATTGAGTAGGCTATTCTAGGATTCTATAAGGCTGGCCACTCACAGAGTTGTACAGTTTGTGTTATGATTAGTGGACCCCCTAGTCATGGGTCCACTCCCATACTTCATTTGCTGTGAAGTGGGTCCGGAAATTAGATCCTGTGCTATATGGGATTCCATGCCTGTGGATCAGGTGTTCTATTAGCCCCTGGAAAGCAGTTCTGACTAAAGTTCTGCAGGCATAAAAGGTAAACCTACACCCAGAATAATTACCTATCCTTGTAAGTCAAACCAGAGTGTAGATGGGCAATGTAGTCAACTAACCAATTGAATTCTTCAAGGAATAGTGCCATATAAGTGACTCAGTATTGGTCTTTATTGTTGGCAAGTTGGACATTCAGAGATAGCAGTAATTAGATCACATGTGGTAAGTAGGAGTTGATGTTGTTGGGCCCATATATAGCTTTTATCTCTGCCACTATGGCCACTTCATTTGGGTGCCCATCATGGCCATCAGAGTCGCTGATAATGAGTGGCTGATAATGAATGCAACTGCATGAATCATTTTATTTACTTGGTTGTTCAGTTCCTTTTCTATTGTGGATACTTTCTGGCAGACAATGTATAATACAAAAATCTTCATATCTTGTGCCTACTCCTACATGACCATCAACATGCCTCTATGTCAGACCACTTTGTCTCTGATGTTCTTGTTCTTTTTCTTCCATACTCCAATGGTTAGATTATTAACCATTGCCCAGAAATTTATATATATTCTTCCTAGGGTTATTTCCCTTTGCACACAAAATAGGTGACTAAGTACACTGCCTACAGCTCTGCCATTGAGAAGATTGTCTTCCCACTCCACTGCTTTGTAAGTCCACCCCTAAATGTGGCTATAATGCAGCCACTGTCCATGTTTTACTTGCACCTCCATGCTGAGCCAACCCATCCACAAAAGGTTAAGCTCAGACTTTTTCCTGCTCATTTGGCTGGTAATACAGGAACTCCCAGACAACCATAAGTACAAGCCAGGGGAAGAACACTAGTATCAGTCTGTTGTGTGACATGTGATCTGGGCTACTTTCTCATGACCAGTGGACTATGTCTGACCCTTTCTGATAATTATGATTTGGTTGGCCAGACAGAATTAAGCTCATGATGGGCAGTTTTAGGTACATGGCCAGTATGTTTTCCATGGTTAAGTGTTCTGTGTTTACCAAAATCCAAGAACACAAAAGAGATGTTTCTCAAAGAATAATTTTCTACTATGCCTGGCCTTACTCCAGAATCAAGGGCCTATATTGTGATTCTTCCACTGGAACTTGCCAGTAAGTTCCACGTTGCACATTTTCCAACATTTTAGGGTCTGCTGGATTCTTCAACACTAGAAAGTATTGTATGGCCCAGATGGTGGGGCTGGACATTCTACCGCACACTTTCTTGCTTCTCTATTTTTGCATTTTTGTTTATTGTTTGTTTTTTAATTTTAGATGTCAAGCAGCAAGTCTTGTTGGCTTCCCATCTCTTCTGCTTGTAAAAATTCCATGCTGTATTAACCATTTACACAACTTTTTAGGTTAAATCCTTTGACTTTCTCTCCAACTTTACCTGTCATTATGTAGTTGGGCTGGCACTTAAGTGTCATAACCTGGTTTTTATTATTTAGAGGGAGGGCATTATTACCCACCATGGATGTTCAAGAGCCTAGATCTGTAACTGCCCCTCCTAGCATCATCCCTAGTCTATAAAGAATGATCACTGAGTTTCATAGTTATTCTGGTGCCTTACTTACTAGCATAGTTCTGATGGCCTTGGTGAAGGGCATGTTCTCTTGAGTCTTCTAGTTTATATAACAGTCCATTCATCATGCTCACTTCCCTCAGCCTCATTATTTCTTCTTCTATCTGCCAGGGCAATATTTGCATTTTGTTTTGCTTAGAGTTGGCCATCACTTTTTATAGATCTTTAAAATCCATCCCAGCAGCAAGTTTGCCCTATTGCCTGGAGTCCTTGCTAGGATATTATATTCCTTGTCTATAGAAAATACATCTAAGGCAACAAATTCTTGCTTTTCCATCCATACATTCTGGTGCCCTCTATTGCCCTCAAAATCTAATCCAAAAGTCCTTTCTTCACTCTTGTCAGAATATATCAGCTAGTTCTTGAAATGTTTAAAGTATTTGGTCTCTCTCCTCCCTTATTAGGCCTGGCATATTCCCAGCCAGGTTATGCTCTTTTTCAACCCTAGCTATTGGCCCAGCAACCAGAAGAGAAATTGGGGCAACTCTTGAGAGAATGCCTATTGCCTTGTGAAGGAGAAGCTTTTGTAGCATTTTTCTATGCAGTAGAAGTAATAGCTGTAACTAAAGAAGAATGGACTATCTTTCCAAATCCTGAGGGTACAGGGGCAGCCAGGGGATTAAATAGTCAGCATCTTCAAGGTTGTCCATGCATATTTCCTTGTCCCATTTTTCACAGTCTTAGGTTTTTTCCTACCAATGCCCTATTTTTGCATAACATACCTGACTTGGCATTGTATTCAAACATGTCTGGAGTTCTATGACTGATAAGTAACCCTTCAGCCTGTTGCTTGATTGTGTGTAGCATTCCACTACAGGAAACTACAGCTAAAACTCTGGGTTCAGACACTGAACTCCTTTTTAACAACCCTCAGTCGTTCATTATCCTACTATAAGGTGCCCTAGTCTGCTGTCTTTGTAGGCATTATTTCTCACTATTTTTCAAACACTTACATCATTGTACCTGCTGTAGCATTCTGCTTTACCAGGACATTTTCCTTGTCATCATTGATAAAATCTTTAGCAATTAACCTGCCACATTGTACCAAGAACTATCTATGCCCACATACTAGCCAGGATGGTATCCTTTACCTGTCCAGTGTTGGGTTAGCCAGTCCCAAATGTCTATCTTACTGTTCATTTGCTCAGATCAGTTTCAGTACTACTTGTCTGGTTCTTCCAAGAAGTAGATACCAAGATGGGATTAAACATGCAACTGTTTTGTTACAGAAAACACTTCTTTGAGATAAAAGGGAAGAATTTAAGGCTGGGAGCATCTTCAGACTATAATGTGAGAGAGAAGGAGGGAAACGCCCTTGAGAATGACCAGGAAATTTCAGCAGCTTCAGGGAGTCTTCAAGCTAAAGTCAGCCATCAGAGGAGTTCCATGTCTCCCAGGAATGAGCATCACTTAATATCCCTGCTATGCTCCATCATTGGCCAGGAGGAGGCCATTGGAAGTGTGACCTCAGTGCAAATGCCACAGTGAATTTCACAGTATAGTAGCTGGGGCCCTCTCATTGGAGGAAGCATACAAGGCATGTTCTCATGACTTTCACACAAAGATAGATGTTTACTTCTAAAGTCCTTTCCCATTCCCCCTCCATTTCCTTCCTTCTTGGTTATAATTTATAAACGTAGTAGTTATCTTCTTATTATTTTCCCTAATATTAATAATTGGAGACAGCAAGGGATTCCATGTTCAAAAAAACCTTGGTTAAATTACTACCATACTATTGGATGGCTTCAGGACAAGTTAGATGACATCTCTGGTTTGCAGTTTCCTCATTTAAAAAATCGTGAGGTTGCAAGATTGCATTGAGTGATCACAATGAGTGAAACCCAGTCTGCAACCTGATATATTATATACTAATTTATTTATCATCTCTCTTCCTTTCCCCTCCCCAACTTCATGTGCCTTCAACTGGCATTTAAACAATATTTGTTGAGTGAATTAAGTAACTTGTTGACCTCAGTATTTGCGATATATTTTTTCCCCTAGACTAAACAAGTACAAATTCTTCCTGTACATTCATTATATTGTTTCCTAAGTACAGCCAAGATTAAATTTTCTGGTAGAAAACAAACAAACAGGAAAATGGTGTAAAAAATTTCCATGATAGCCAGAGACTTCTGAGACCATTTGAAAACCATGGATGTGGATAAATCACAGATAATTTTTGGAATTTTATTCTATAATTTAATCAGTATATAATTTTAGACAATGTCTGAATATTGGGATTATTGTTAACATAGAATGTTTTATTTCAAATGCATATTTTAAATTTGCTCCACTACTTAACAAATACTTCATATATTCCAGGCAATGTGCTAGACTTACAAACTTGCACACATTTAGAAGTATACCTGGCTTTCTAATATTTATGGCAAGCTTTCTTAACTAGTAAACTAGAAAAAGACAAGTCATTATTAGAATTCCATTCCTGACACAGAACTTTCCTTTATCCGATACAAGTATATGTTCTTGTGCTAGGCCTTCCAGCATGCCCAAGGCCCTGGTTTTTCAAAGGACTGTGAACTTTCTTTCAGAGGTATATCAGGGCACAAGAGTTTATCTTAGCAATAGTAAGCAAGTTCCTATCAAGTGTGTGTTCTAATACAGAATCGGAGCAGAAAGAAAATCAGGCTAGCATTGTAGATTGTGAAACTCACTAAGCAGGGACCGTGTCTAATTCTGTGTCCAGTACTTGATTTTTAAATAAAAGAAAAGAAAAATGAAACCATTTTTTTTCATGAGTATTGGAGTTTCTCATTTGAGGAAAAATAATGTTTTCACCAGAGGTTTGTAAAAGACTACACAGTAGGAGTTTGGGACTTAATTTAAAACATATAAGCTTTTGTGTAATAACTATTCACTTCAGATTCCTGATTGGTTTAACAAGTTTAATACCTTTTCTTAAATATGTACAGATGTTATCAAAAATTTGATTCATTTTTAAAATGAATAATAGACAAATGTACTTTAGAACTGGTAATTGTATTTATTAATTTAAACCTTTATGGAGCCTATTTAAAAGTGAATAAAGGTTAAAAAAGACTCCTTATTGAATAGTAGTATGCATATTATTGTAGTGAATCTACAAGATTTTTCCATTGTTAAAAATCTTTTCCTCAGGAGGGGCACCTGGGTGGCTCTGTTGTTTAAGCATCCGACTTGGGCTCAGGTCATGATTTCACCATCCATGAGTTTGAGCCCCATGTCGGGTTCTCTGTTGACAACTCAGAGCCTGGAGCCTGCTTCAGATTCTGTCTCCCTCTGGCTCTGCCCTGTCCCTGCTCTCTCTCTCTCTCTCTCAAACATAAAGATTAAAAAAAAAATTTAAACATTTTCCTCAGCAGAGGCTGGAAGATGGCAGCAGAGTAAGAGGACTCTGGGCCTGCCACCAATACAACTAGATAACTATCACATCATCCTAAATATGCCAGAAATTGACCTGAAGTCTGACAGAACAAACTCCACAACTAAATGTAGAGAAAAGGCCACATGGAAGAGGGTAGGAAGTGCGGAGATGGGGCTTGGGAGAGAAACAGATTGTGGCTACAACAACGGGGAAGTAGCTGTGGTCACAGAAGAGGGTGAGAGACAGACTAGCACTTTGGGGGAGCACACCAGGAAAATAAAACTCCATAGCAATTGGCTTGGAAAGGGAGAGGGACCGAATTTTGTGAGTTCTTCTAATAGTGGGGCTTAAAGCCTGAAGTTCTAAAGGTCAGTGGGTGGGGCTGGGATAGAGCCCAGAGGACATTGGGGCTGCTCTTAGAGAAAAGGCAGGGAAACAGCCCATGGACATACAGTGTGGAAACAGTGATCTGAAGAGTGCATAGGACACACAGTGGGGAGGTTAGTTGCTCATCTTGGAGCAAGTATGTCCCAGAGAGACAGAGCTCACGGAGAGATCCCTCAAAACAAAGGAATTGGTTAGTGCCATTTCCCTTCCCTGACCCTCAGCTTAAGCACAGAGACACTGGTGGGAACCAGCACAGGGTGGACACTCCCTACCTAACTTGTTTACATCAAGCCCTGCCCCCTCTGCAGTCAAGTGCAACTGCTTTTTCCAGCCACACTTGTCTCAGTCCCAGCACAGCAGTCCCCTTCCCCTCGAAGACTGGCCCAACCCCTGCCTACACCAGGTCTTCTTATGTGGGAGTTTGCAGGGCCTTGATTTCCATAGCAGTGTGATAGATCTCAGTTCACAAGCAGACCAGACCACACCTAGTGAAAACTTGCCACATTCAGGATGGGCACCAAACACTGCCACAACAGGCAAAGAGAGCCTCTGCAGAGGACTGGCCTGAAGGATAAAGTAGCCAGGACACAACAGCAGAGCGCACACAGCACACACTGGAGACACTCCTAGAAGTGCCGGGCTCTGGGAAACAAGGGGCACTACATGGCAGGGCACTACAGGACTATTTTTTTCATAAGGCCATTATCCTCAAGAAAAAGGAGATGTAGCTGACTTGCCTAACACAAAGAAACAGGCACGGAGACTTAGACATTTTAGACAAAATGAGAATACAGAAAAATTTGTCCCAAATGAAAGAATAGAACAAGGCCACTGCCAGATATCCAAACAAAACAGATACAAGTAGCATGCCTGATGGAGTATTTAAAGCAATGATCATAAGGGTACTCACTGGACTTGAGAAAAGAGTGGAAAACATCAGTGAGACCCCAAACAGAGAGATAAAAAAAGAACCAATCAGAGATGAAGAGTGCAATAAAGGAGATTAGAAATAGGCTTGATGCAATGAATAGCAAGCTGAAAGAAGTGGAGGAATGAATTAATGACCTAGAAGACAGAGTTATGGGAAGTAATCAAGGCAAACAAAAGAGAGAAAAATAATTATGCAAAATAAGAATAGACTTAGGGGACTCAGTTACTCTATCAAACATCATAACATTCATATTATAGAAATCCCCGAAAAAGAATAGAGCAAAAAGGGGGCAGTAAATTTATTTGAAGAAATAGTGGCCGAAAACTTCCCTAATCTGGGGAAGGAAACATATCCAGATCCAGGAGGCACAGAGAACTCCCGTCAAAATGAACAAAAGCAGATCCGCACCAAGACATATTGTAATTAAACTGACAAGATACAGTGATAAAGAAAAAAATTTTTAAGCAGTAAGACAAAAGAAGACAGGAACTGTCAAGGGAAAACCTATAAGGCTAGTAGGGGATTTCTCAGCAGAAACTTTCCAAGCCAGAAGGGAGAGGTATGATATAATCAACGAGTTAATAGAAAAAATCTGCAGCCAAGAATGTTCTATCCAGCAAGGTTAACAATCTAAATAGAAGAAGAGATAAAGAGTTTCCCAGACAAACAAAAACTAAAGGAATTCATGATGACTAAACCAGACTTGCAAGAAATATTAAAGGGGACTCTTGGAGTGGAAAGGAGAGATCAAAAGTGGCAGTATACAGGTAGGAAATACAAAAGCAGTAAAATGAATATTTATGTGAGAAATCAGTCAAAGAACTCACAAAGTAAAAAGATGTAAAATGTGATACCATATACCTAAAATGTGAGGAGGAGAGGGAAAAGAATGGGCTCAAACTTAAATGCTCATCAACTTATTGTAGAGTACTATATGAAGAAGATGTTATATACAAACCTAATGGTAAGCACAAATCAAAAGCCAATAATAGATACACAAAAATAAAGAAAAGAAATCTATTTATAGCAATAAAGAAAATCAACAACCTATGGAAGAGTGAAACACAAGAAAAGATCAGAGAAAATCTTCAGAAATAACCACACAAGAAATAATAAAATGACAACGAATACATAACTATCAAAAATTACCTTGAATATAAGTGGACTAAATGCTCCAATCAAAAGACATTGGGTGACAGAATGGATAATAAAACAAGATCCCTCTATATGCTGCCTATAAGAGACTCATTTTAAACCTCAATACACTTGCAGATTGAAAAAGGCGTATGTAGAAACATTTATTATGAAAATGGATGTCAAAAGAAAGCCAGAGTAGTAATACTTATATCAGACAAAGTGTCTTTAAAACAAAGACAGTAACAAGACACAAAGAAGGACATTATATAATAATATAGGGGATAATCCAACAAGAAGATAAAGCAACTGGAAATATTTATGCACCCAACATAGAAACACCCAAATACATAATACAGGAAATAACAAATATATAAGTAATCTTTAATAATATAATAATATAGGGGACTTTAACACCCCAGTTGCATCAAGTGGACAGATCATATAAACAGAAAATCAACACAGAAAAAATGGCTTTGAATAACACACTGGACCACATGAATTTAACAGACATACTCAGAACATTCCATCCTAAAACAGCAGAATATACAGTTTTTCAAGTACATATGGAACATTCTCCAGAATAGATCACATATTAGCTCACAAAATAAGCCTCAAAAAATTCAAGATTGAAATCAGACCATGCAACTTTTCTGACTACAATGCTATGAAACTGGAAGTGAACCACAAGAAAAAATATGGAAAGATCAGAAATACATGGAGGTTAAATAACGTGCTACTAAACAATGAATGAGTCAACCAGGAAATAAAAATAAACAAAAAAGTACACGGAAAAAAAAATGAAAATGAAAACACAATGGTCCAAAACCTTTAGGATGCAGTAAAAGTGTTCCTAAGAAGGAAGTTTATAGCGATACAAACTTACCTCGAGAACCACAAAAAATCTTGGGGCTACTGGGTGCCTCAGTCAGTAAGCATCCAACTCTTGATTTCAGCTCAAATCATGATCTCATCGTTCATGGGATGGAGCCTTATATGGGGCTCTCCACTGATAGCCTGATGCCTACTTGAGATTCTCTCTTCCTGTCTTCTGCCCTTCCCTGCTTGTGCTCTCTCTCTCAAAATAAAATAAATAAATAAATAAATAAATAAATAAATAAATAAACCTGAAAAAAAGAAGCACAAAAAAATCTCAACTAAACAGCCTAAATTTACACTTAAAGGAACTAGAAAAAACAACAACAACAACAAACATAACCTAAAGCCAGCAGAAAGCAGGAAATAATAAAGATTAGAGCAGAAATAAATGATATAGAAACTAACAACAACAACAAAAAACAAAAACAAACAAACAAAACAACAGAGCAGATCAATGAAACCAGGAGCTGGTTCATTGAAAAAAATCAATAAAATTGATAAACATCTAGCCAGACTTATCAAGATAAAAAGTGCTCAAATAAAATCACAAATGAGAGAGGAAAAATAACAACCAACACTATAGAAATATAAACAATTATAAGATAATACTATTAAAAACTATATGCCAACAAATTGGACAACCTGGAAGAAATGGATAAATTCTTACAAACCTATAAACTACTAAAACAAAACAGAAAGAAATAGAAAATTTGAACATACTGATAAACATCAAAGAAGTGGAATCAGTATTCAAAAACTCCCATAAAACAAAAATCCAGGACCATATGGCTTTGTAGATGAATTCTACCAAACGTGTAAAGAAGAGTTAATACCTGTTCTTTTGAAACTATTCTAAAAACTAGAAATGGAAGGAAAACTTCCAAATTATTCCATGAGGCCAGCATTACCCTGATACCAAAACAAGATAAAGTGTCCACTAAAAAGTGAAGTACAGACCAATATCCCTGATAAATATAGACACAAATTTCTCAACAAAATACTAATACACTGAATCTAACAATACATGAAAAATAAATCACTCACCACGATCAAGTGGGATTTTTTCCTGGGCTGCTAGGGTAGTTCAATATTCACAAATTAATCAATGTGATGCATCACATCAGTAACAGAAAGGAAAAGAACCATTTGATCAGGGGCGCCTGGGTGGCTCAGTTGGTTGAGCTTCTGACTTTGGCTCAGGTCATGATCTCACAGCTCTGTGAGTTTGAGCCCCACATTGGGCTCTGTGCTGGCAGCTTGGAGCCTGCTTCGGATTCTGTGGCTCCCTCTCTCTCTGACCCAACCCACTCTCATTCTGCCTCTGTCTTTCTCAAAAATAAATAAAACATTTAGAAAAAAAAATTTTTTGAATAAAAAAAAGAACCATTTGATCATTTCAATAGACATTTGACAAAGTACAAACATCATTTGACAAAGTACAACATCCATTTATGATAAGAACCCTTAACAAAGTAGGTTTAGAGGGAACATACATCAACATAATAAAGGCCATATATGAAAACCCACAGCTAATATCATCCTCAATGGGGAAAAACTGAGAGCTTTTCCCCTAAAGTCAGGAACAAGACAAGGATATTCACGCTCACCACTTCTATTCAACAGAGTCCTGGAGGTCCTGGCCACAGCAATCAGACAACAAAAAGAAATAAAAGCATTCATCAGGAAGGAAGAAGTAAAACTTTCACTATTTGCAGATAACACAATACTATATATAGACAACCCAAAAGACTCCACCAAAAACCTGCTAGAACTGATAAATGAATTCAGTAAAGTCACAGGATACAAAAATCAGTGTACAGACATCTGTTGCATTTCTATGCACCAATAATGAAGCAGCAGAAAGAGAAATTAAGAAAACAATCCCATTTACAATTGCACCAAAAATAATAAGAAACGTAGGAATAAACCTTAAAAAGGGGTGAAAGACCTGTATGTACTCTGAAAACTATAAAACACTGATGAAATAAATTGAATATGACACAAAGAAATGGAAAGATAATCCATAGTCATGGATTGGAAAAAAACCCAACATTGTTAAAATGTCTATAGTACCTAAAGCAGTCTTTAGATTTAGTGCAATCCCTATCAAAATATCAATAGCATTTTTTAAGAACTAGGATCAAATATTCTAAAATTTGTATGGAACCACAAAAGACCCCAAATAGCCAAGCAATCTTGAACAAAGAAAAGCAAAGCTGGAGGAATCACAATTCTGGATTTCAAGATATATTACAAAGCTGTAGTTATCAAAACAATATGGTACTGGCACAAAAATAGACACATAGATCAATGGAAGAGAATAGAAAATGCAGAAATGAACCCACAACTATATGATCAATTAATCTTCTACAAATCAGGAAAGAGTATCCAATGGGAGAAGTTCTAGAAGGCAAATCTGATGAAAGGTCAGTATCTGCCAGATGCCAGGGATGGGGTCAAGAATTACCTACAAAGCAGCACAACAGAAAGAAACTTTTGAGGATCAAGGAAATATTCTATACTTTTATTAGAGTAGTTGCATTACTGTATATAATTGTCAGAATTCATCAAAATGTATACTTAAAATAGGTGCATTTAATTGTGTGTAAATTAGAAATCCATAAATTGATATAAGAAACATGTTAAACCTGCTTTGATTATTAGCAAAACATCTTTTTTATTTAATGTTTCTTTATTTTTGAGAGAAAAAGAGAGAGCATGAGCAGGGGAGGGGCAGAGAGAGAGGGAGGCACAGAATCTGAAGCAGGCTCCAGGCTCTGCGCTGTCAGCACAAAGCCCGACACGGGGCTCCAACTCATAAACCTCGAGATCATGACCTGAGGAGAAAGTCGGTCACTGAACCGATTGAGCCACCCAGGTGCCCCTTTTAACAGAACACCTTAAACCTATCTGCTTGCTATTAAGAATACAAGTTGTTTTAAGAATGTGAAACAAGGGTACAAGTAATCCACAAACCCAAGCATTGTGCCTTCCAGGAAGTATGTCTGTAAAAGCTGTCTGAGTATCCTGATTTTGTTCAATTCAATCAAATCTTTACACCTAGGGAATAAAATTCTGATCAGGTGGTTAATTGGGTCCAGTTCTGATATTTCTAATTTACCAAAATCTGAATCTTTATTTCCTAACAATTATTAAATGAATACATGTTCTTATAAAAAGCAACACAAGGTAGAAGAGCATCCATCATTCCATCACCTAAAGAAATTATTGCATTTTGGAGCATTCCTTTATTTTTAATGCAATTTTTACATGTCTCTGATAATATGGTGAGTGCTATTTTGTGAGCGTGTTTCTTACTCAGTATTAAATCATTAACATTTTCCCAAGTCATTAAATATTCTATAAACATCATTTTAATAACTGCATAATGGCTCATCATATGCCTGTACCATAATTAACGATTACTCTTTTAATGGCATTTAAGTTTTTTTTTCTAAACAGCAGTCACACTGCCTGGCTCACTGAAAGTACAATGAAATTTTTGTTGAATGAGTGAATGAGTCATAAACAATGTTGTGAAGAACATCTCTTTGTCACAACCTCTGTATTTTATGAGAAGCTAAGATAAATTTCTGGAACTAGAATGTCTATGGTAAATATATAAAAAATGTCTTAAAAATGTTAAAGGCACTCAATTCATTTATCATAAGCTTTTATCTTGAGAGAAAGATGAAAATGATATTATATCTGGGTTTTCAAAAGTTAATTAAGACACATTTTAAAATAATTGTGTTTTAGAGAGTTACAGTTCATTTTGAACAGGCAATTTATTTTAATAGTGTACTAATGTGATCAGTTAAAGGTAAAACTTCACCTCTGCTTCTTTCTTCCTTTTCTTAAAAAAAAAACAAAAAAACAAAAAAACCTCATGGTAATCCTATCTCCAAGAACATTCTGGTTTTATTTTTTTATATATATTTTTAAGTTTTTTTATCTTTTATTTTTGAGAGAGACAGAGAGAGAGAGAGGCAGAGGCAGAGACTGGCTCTGCACTGACAGCAGTGAGCCGGTTGCAGGAACTGTGACATCATGACCTGAGCCCCCCAGGTGCCCCTAAAAACATTGTAGTTTTATATTGTCTCTGATTCCACTGTATTTCTTTAACTTCAGTTTCTAAATTCAAGATTTCTTGCCTCGATTATAGCTTCTGCTACTGTTTTGTCATTACTGCCTTTTTCATACAGTTTGGTCTTTCTGTAAATTCATTTCCACTCTGGCACTTACTGAGTAGGAGATTCTAAGAAAACACAACTAGTCTGTTGTAATGGTGGCAGAGTTAACACTTTTTTTTCTTGTCCTCTGCTCTATATTAATCTGCCCTGGTTTATTTTCCCAATGCAGCAGCAGGCTGCTTTTTGTGTTGATTCTTCTTTGCATTATTTCTCAAAGTCAAACTTCCTCATTCCTGAAAGGGTGAGTTTTAGGCCCTATTGAACACATTTCAGGTCTTCTAATCAAGTTGGCTGTGAAGGTGAGAGTGCTGGCTGAGGATCTGGCTCCTTGGCTGGAGAATTGCTTGATGCTGGCCCCTACCTACTCCTGTCTATTCTCTCTCTGATCTCAGCCTTTCCTATGCAGGGAGAGGTTATTGAGCCTGATGCAATGATACCGAGCTAGAAAAAAGGATTTTCTTGCAATATTGCTGCTAAGACATCAATTTGGAAGGCTCTTAATTTCTTTATAGTCTTTTCTAATTTCTCCATTTCTAATTCTCCTCTTTTATCATAATTTGGAATAGTTGTTTAACATAAAAATATTGTTATTTATTTTCAAAGGACTGTTTTCCTGAGAGAGAAGTCACTTTTTAAATATTTATTAGATAATTAAATTATGCCATGTACCTTATATAAGTCATGCCCAGGACTTACATCCGTATCCATAAGACCCAAATAACCAAACTAGTGTGTTTTCTTGATAGTTTAGCCATCCTAAAAATGAAGTCCATATGCCACATGCGTAGCCTGCCTGGCTTTTGCAAAGATGAGTCTGAAAAAAGTAAATAAAATAGTTGTAGCAATTCAAATGATTAAGTAACAGCATTTCAGTATTTCATATATGTTTCAAGGAACATTTATTCTTTCACTTCTTTGAGTAGAGTTCAGAAACTGTCTGTTTGAAAATTTAGAATTTCTATGAAGCTTTATAAAATCTGTGAGGAAAAAAACGTGGCTCATTGTTTCCCTCTAGGAGATGTATTAAAACTGAGGTACAAAAATCTGAATACAGGTAAATAAGAAATAGACCAGACACCGCAATGAGTAAAATTGGTCATATTGGTCAATTGACCAATATTGGTCATATCAAGTTCACAGAACTTGAAATTATAATAATCTAATAAAAATTCTGAAAATAGAAAAATAAATTCTGGAGGTGGATAATACACTAAATGTAGTTAAGAATACAAAAGATGGGCTTAACAGCAGAATAGACACAGTTTAAGAGAGAATTAACAATTTGGAAGAGAGGACAGAAGATAATATCCAGACTGAAGCAAAGAAAAAACAAAGGATAGAAAATAAGTAAAAATGTAACAAATATGCAAAACATGGCTAACTGGTCTAACATATATGTAATTGAAGTTATAGGAGGATAAGAGAAAAAGAATGGGGCAGAACCCATTTTTCTGTAGTAATGAAGAGGTAATTGGTTTAGAGTTTTCCAAACTGGACAGAAAAAAAATTGTATCAGACATCCACAAGCTTTGTAAATTCCAAGTAGAGTTAACAAACAAAACAAAACAAAAACAAAACCACCTAAAAACAAGTACTACATAGAAAACTGCTGAAAACCTAAGATAAAGAGACGATTTTAAAAGTAGCCTGAGTAAGAAGCTTAGTTTCACAAGAGTAACAGAAAGACAGATGAAGAAATAAGCCAAGAAATAGAAAGACTTGGAATTCAAGAAAAATATGATCTAGACCAGGAGATGGAAGATATCCTTGGGTTGTTGCTGAAGGGATTATTTTAGTATATCAGCTGTGCCCAGATTTAGAAATTCACTTGCCCAGATAAGAGAATAAGGGCATAAAATATCCAACCTGTTGAAAAGTTCCCTTGTGGTTGCCTTTTCTAGGTCACAAATGACAGCAGGAGATGCCCCAATAGACCTGGACTTTCTTATTTTAGTGGGGGAAATAACAAGATCCCTGGTAGAGGCCAAATAAATCGGGATGCATATCTATCATAGACATAGTAGAAGCAATATTTACCACAATAAATCTTGGGAATGAAAAAAAAAATATGACTGCTTTTGCAGAAAAGCTCAAATATTTTACAAGGTTATTTGCTGACATGTGACAGTAAATAAAGCTGTGATATCTTGAAACTCAATCTAAAGCTTTTTAGGCTAAGCAATACTATCTTCAATTTTAAAATTCATTTCTCTCCATTATAAATGAGTTGAGAGATACTGTTAAAGTGGCTAGTCAAAAAGTATGGCTCAATTCCCTTGGCAGCTGCCCATTTCCTTGATTCCATTACTATGCACTTCATGAGGTCCTGTCAATGCCGCCAGCTGAGTAAGGGTCAAGGGTTTGGCGAAAACAGGTGTTGCTCAGACCATTTTACTTGACAGTAGTGAGCACTGAGGTCACTGACCCAATGGAAGGAAAATAGGCCCAACAACGGTGGCAAGCTGTACGTGTGACATTCTTTGCCCTCTTTTCTACATTCATTTCCTTTTTGACTCATTGTGAATCTTTTCTTTTTCAACAACATAAGGAATGCCTGTTGTTTCTGGGCCCTAAAAGGATTCAAGTCTAAAGATACCTGTGGATTGTTGAATTTTCAAGACAGGATGAAAAGTTATATTAGGCCAGTGTCTGGGTCATTTAGTGATAAATTCTGACTTCTGTCAAGAAGCATAAATAAAATAAAATAAAAGGTACGGATGAATTAGGCAATGATTTTTTGTTTGTTTGTTTAATCTGCTTTGACTTTAATTTTCCTACATACAAGTGGATATAATGTTTTTTTTTATTTGACTTTTCTTTCTCTCTTTTTATTTTCTTCAGATTTCCATTGCTCTATTTTTCTTTTTCTCTCTCACAATCTTTCACACTCTAGGTTGCTTATACATATACACACATACACCAGCACATTTCCCTCTTTAAATAAAGGGTAAGGTTTTATACAATATTTTGAGATTTTTATTTCAGGAGTATTATTAAGGGATGAAAATTGGGCATATTTTGAAATCTTCTTTGAAATATAGCTGTAAGTCATATTTCTACTTGATGCATGCCACACAAAATTAAAATATTCCTGCCTTTTACTGTATTTTTAGATTCTTTTAAAAGTAGCAATCTTCTATAAAGATGCCATCAGGTGGCATTAAGTGTCTTAAATAATTTTGCAAAATATAAAAGGTATTTCACTAGATACTCCTATTATTATTTTATAGCTTAGGTAGTATGCAGCCTTCTAATACTCTAGAGTATTTATGAAGACAACTGGGAATTAATTTAATAAGTATTGAGTTTAAAACCACTATAGCATATTACATTGCCTAAGTAATACCAGTATAAATGGGGAAAAAATTAAAGAGTATATCAACATGAAAATGATAGTTAAAAGAAATATCATTATGTACTGTGATGGAATGATAATGTTATGAATATCTGTTGGTATATTCCAGCAATTAAAAGAATCTGTTTTTTGTAAGTGGAATAGACACATTTAATCAACATCTGTCAAATTCAGACTTGAACAGCTAAGGGAAAAACCAAAGGCAATGATTGCGGGGGGTTTATATTTACAAGGAAATAGTATATGGATCAGTTTGTAAGCTTCTTTTTTGATAAAATGAGAAATACCAATTGTTTTCAAGTTTACTTTTACATTTGACATTTAGTTTGCACATGTTTCTTTGTTTTACTTTTCAGGCTCAACTTTCCTACATAATTAAGAATTTGCAGCTTAGGCACTGCCAAAAACCACATCTGCACTGAAATCAATTATCTGTGTTTGGTAAGTGGGGCCGAAAACATTTGATAAATATTTTTTGTCTGCAGTAAACTTCAATGTTCATGTTTTAGCTATGATTTTATTGAAGACACTTAAGAAAAATTTCTAAACATCTCTAAGGATTATTTTTCCCAAACTGCCTTGTATTTTGGCAAGGTGGGGGACTTGCTTTTATGGATATATTTAATCTAATCTATTGTACCCAAAGCCAGAAAAGTCTGGTATACTGCCATTCATTTTTTAAATTTTTGTTTAATTTTTTAAGTTTTATTTATTTATTTTGAGAAAGAGAAAGAGCATGAGCAGGGGAGGGGCAGAGAAAGGGAGAGAGAGAATCCCAAGCAGGGTCCTCGCTGTTAGCACAGAGCCTGATGCAGAATTCGTTCGAACTCGTGAACCACGAGATCATGACCTGAGGTGAGATCAAGAGTCGAGACACTTAACCAACTGAGCCACCCAGGCAGCCCTGGTATTCTGCCATTCTTAAATAAAAAACGGGAAAGACCAAAACTACATGCCTTTCTATAATCCATTTGAATCTGGTAGTTTAACTTTCCATCAAAGTCAAGCTCAAAGCAAAATACTTCTAATTGATCATATTAAAAAATTAAACTTACTGGTCTTAGTCTGCATCATATATCATCATATTGGAGACCAGTTTCAACATATAAATTTAGGGAGACAGAAACATTCAACCTGTGGTATCACTCTTCATTGCTATTTCTTTCATCACTTTATTCTATCAAGATTAGGAATTCAGATACCAGGATATTTTACTTCAGTGGTTCATCCCATCTTCCTTAGAGAGTCAAACTTCCAAAATGCCTATGCATTCTCTGACTATACTTGGCCCTTGGCCTCAGTTTTCCCTTTGGCACTTTCTGTTGTTTTTTTTTTTTTCCTGAACATTGAATTATGTACACAAAAATGGGCCATGATTTTCATCTTTGATAATATCAGCACAAAATACAAAATTCATCCATTTATTACTGTTGTTGGTTAAATCATTTACAAAAATGATGACAAACAATGAGCAATATTACAAAAGCAGTTAGAGTGATTGTGGAAAAGTTAATCTAAGATCAGGGTATAGAAAAAAGTATAAGGAAACAAAAGGTTGAGAAAGAGAAAAGACAACAAAATTTAAGAGAATTGATATTGAGTGCTAATCCATTCAATGAATATTTTTTGAACAGCTACTGTGTTCTAGATGCTGATCTATTTCCATGATTTGCCACTAATCACTTTGTATTGATAATTTTTATGTTAAATATTTTTCTGATATAAAAGAATGGCTTTTTGTAGCAAAATTCTAATATGGAAAAATGTCTAAAAAGAAAAATGAAAACCTCTTTAATAACATCCTTGAGTATGAAGCATTGCTAACATTTAGTATATTGTCTTTTTTCTCTGTATATACTGTTTTTATTAAAGTGCAAATCTAAATACTGAGCATATATTCTCATTTTTTAAAGTTAGCTTTAGTTTTTATTAATTTCCCGTCATATTAAAAATCTAAAATATTTTAAATGTCTCTATGATATTTCAACAAATGTCTGTACCAAAATACATTTAATCCTTCCCACACTCGGGGTTTGAGGTTATTTACAGTGTTTTGTTGCTTTATCTAATGCTAAAATCAATATTCTCATTCATATATTTATGTTTTTTCTTCATCACATACATCCCCAAAATAAATTCCCAAAAATCTAACTGTGAACAGAAAACATAATTATATCCAGCAGAATTATCTCAATAGAAATGTGTAGTAGTACCTTGAGACTATGCCTAATTCTTGGTTTCCCCTTACCCTACTGTGAGTAATACTGAAAAAAAAAGTGATTATTAGAAAAATTTTTGTTGATAATGAATGAAGAGAGTATTTTGTTTTAATTTGCATTAATCTGACTGCAAATGTGGTTGAATATTTTTCATATGCTTGTTAAGCGTTTGTATCCTTCTCATATCATAATAGCTTACTGAGCTATTAGGTTTTTTCTTATTTATTGACAAGAATTTATTATATATTAATATTATAGATGTATTTTTATATTTATAATAAATTTCCCAAGTATCATTTGCCTTTTCATTTTATATATATATTTGACATACTTAATTTTGACCAAACTCAAATCCTTGGAGTTTTCTATTATGATTTCTTCATTTATGTTTGGAGTCGATCCCATCTAGAGAATTGAAAAGTAAACTGATAGAATTTCCTCTAGTTCTTATTTTATCACCAAACACCTTTATTCTTATGGAATAATTTTGGATTATGATATGAAGTATGAGTGCTGATTAATACATCTATTCTCACAAGTAAATTTCGCAGGTGAACTTTAGGATCATTTTGCCATTGTGCTATTAAATAGTATATCAGTTTCAGGAAATTTCTCCTTCAGATTTTGTTTAGCACAAAGAATAGATACTTCTTAAAATTTTATATCTAAGAGAAATTTATGTCTCTATTCAAATAATATTGTGAAAATTACAGTAACACAAAAATAAAAACTATAATATAATAATGAAGTATATATTTTATAATATATGATAATGTGATATTTTATTTATACTACTATATAGTATACATTGTACAGTATAGTATATTTTGTATTACTATATGTAATATACTAATATAAAGCTGAAAGTTTAGTAATAAAACTAAATTATTTTTTAGGTGATTTCATGTTTTGGTTTAAATCATTTATTAGTGTTTTATTATTTTGTTGACATTGCAATTCTATTTTACATAATTTTATAACTGATTATTAAAGGTATTAGGAGAGAGATATAGAGAGGAAAATAGTGCCATGTTAAAAGCTTAGACTTTTGATTCCAAAGTGCTCAGTTTTTCAATACTGACTTTGGAAAAATGCATATTTCTGGTGAAATTATGTGCCCACCAAAGAATTATGTTATGTAGAATTATTATATAATTAATTATTATATTAATTGTTATATAATTGTGAGGGTGGGAGAAAGATACTTGAATATATGCAAGATATACAAGAATATCACTAATATACCCATGTACCGCTTCTGTGGGAATAACTCAAAGCTCTAAATGAAATGAACACTAGAGAAACCTCAACAAGGGGATGAGAAAGAAGAGGAGAGATACTGGGATCAGTAAAACTTATACTGTTTCATCCAAATTTACCATTTGCTTTATATAATGCATATAATGGGAGTGTATAATATAAACACTATATTAAAATCCTTGAGAAAGGACAGATATTCTGTAAAGGAAACTTTAATAACAATATCAAATTTGAAATATGTAACCATCTCAACAAAACATAGAATTTATGGTTGAAGATGAGAATAAGCTGGGGAAGGAAGTAAGGAAGTAAAATTTTTCCAAATGTCTCTTCTTTCTGCAGAAAAAGAGAGAAGAGTGAAAGGAATGGATTTTATTCCTCTGAGCTAATCTTATTGCAGTGGGGGCTAAGTCTTGGATAAAAGAAAGTAAAGCATTTTGATGTACATAAGAGTTCATCTGAGTGGGGAAAATATCTAGCATATTCTTTTCTAATCATGATAGAGAAATATATGCCTGATTATGTAAATAAGGAGAATAATATCAATAACATGATAACTTGTAGTATTACTTTCAAATTTACAAGTAGGGAAGAAAATGGATCAAATGAAAACAAAATAAAATTTAGTACCTAAGAAATATATAATTAAGATCAAAACAACAAAGTCAAATTTATAAAACAACACTAAGCAGAAACAGACTGAATTTTCTCATTAGAAGACAAAAAAAAAAAAAGAGGGATGGGGAAAGAAACACTAGACAAAAGTAAAGAAGGTAAAATGTCAGTGGTCATATCAGACATATTGCAATCAGTGTTAAAAGCCTGAAAATGAGAAAGATACCAAGCTCTGATAACACACTCCAGTTAGAAAGGTGATATGCCATGATCTTGTATTTGACAAGGCACAAAATAGCTGAATCTGTTTTTAAATGGATATTTCTATTATCCTCAATAGGTTTGGAGAGAGATAGGAAAAAAAATAGTCATACAAAATAAATTGCATATTCTCTATATATTGGAGTTTATGTCTCTTGAAAAGGGAAGATACTTATTTTGGGTGCTCTGAAAAATTTGCAAAAATCTGACCATACTTGGCAGAAGAAAACATTGAAAACTTTAAAACAAAAAAGTTTTTTGCAGGTTTCATTATTGATTATTACCAAATAAATAAAGCATAATAAAAATATAAAAAATGCAATTCATTTTGTGGAAAATACAAAAAAAAAATCACTTTATGACAAAATTGTAAAGACATAGCAAAAGTCCTACCAAAGGAAAATGCATTAACATCTTGATAAATAAAAAAGAAAAAGATTATAAATTATTTTACAAATTAAGAAAAACTGCAGAATAAAGTAGAAAGAGACCATCCTAAAGTTAAAAATAGAAATTAAGAAAATAGAATACAGAAAATAGTAAAATTTAAAATCAAGACTACTTAACATCTGCAATATACAGATGAGTTTTGACTTACAGTGATTTAACTTTGGATTTTTCAACTTTACCTTGAGAAAGCAACAGGCATTTAGTTGAAACCATACTTCAAAATTTGAATTTGGATAATTTCCAGGGTGAACGATATGTGATGCTGGACAGCAGCAGTAAGCCATAGCTCCCCCAGGCAGCCACATGATCATGAAGGTAAATAACTGATACACTTAAAGTAATTCTGTCCCATACAGTCATTCTGTTTTTCACTTTCAGTACAGTATTCCATAAATTCAATAAGATATTTAACACTTTATTATAAAATAAGTTTTGTGTTAGATGATTTTGCCCAAGTGTAAGCTGATGTAAGTGTTCTGAGCATGTTTAATGTAGGCTAGTAAGCTATGATGGTCTGTACATTAGGTGTCATTAAATGCATTTTCAATTTATGATGGGGTTTATCAAAATGCAATCCCACTGTAAGTCAAGGAAGAGCTGTAATGGGAAATTTCTCATAGGATTTATTAAAAATAAAAGTGAGTAAAAGAAAAAAAGATTAAAAAATGTAAAAGAGATAACTACATATTTATTTCATATAACATAATATATACATATATATAACATGCATATACTTTTATGTATCATAGGTATAAAATTATGAGATAACACCGGGTATAGCTTCATGAAAATATATGACAGAAAGGATAATTAGTGTCCCTGAAAATACAAAATTTCCGAAAAATAGGCATGACTACTGAATAATTTAGAAAGGTAAATAAAGATTTACCTTTGAAAAATATGACAGATACTTTCATTTCTGATGACATCATGGACTGCATACTGTGCAAAATATTTGCACTTCAAAATAAACAAAAAAAATCTGTTCTTTAAAATATACTCTAAACAAAATAGACCAACACATAGACTTGGGTTAAATATAGATATGAATCTCAAATATGTAAAATGCACTTAAAAATTAAAGAAAACCATAATCCTTTAAAATGAAAGGCTTTTACCCTTTAAAATAAGTTTTAAAAATATTGAGCAAACCTTTCACAAAATAGGATGTACAAGCTACTAAGAATATGAAAATTTTATCAAAAATTGTTTTCCATCAGGGAAATGCAAATTAAAGCCCAATGGGACATTCCTTCACAGTCATTAGAACATCAAAAAATTAAGATTAATAATGCCAATTGTTAGCAAAGTTTCAGAGCAATAGGTACTTTCTTAAATTGTTGGGGGCAGGAGTTGTAAAATGGTAGAACTACCTAGGAAGGTTATCTGACAATTCCAATCCTATATATTTACCCAAGTGAATTAAAAACATAGTCATAAAATAATTGTTCAAGGGTATATGTAGCAGCTTTATTCATGATATCTAAAACCTGAAATCAGCAAATGGCTCATAATATGTGAATTTGTAAACAAATTCTGATATAATCACAGAGTGGATTACTACTCAGCACTATAAAAGCAACAAATTACTGAAACTTCCAAAAATCTTTTAAAATTATTATTATTTTATTGTTATTATTGTTGTAATTGTTATTATTATTAGCTAAGATGAAGCTACATACAAATGCCAGACATAAAAGAGAATACTTTTTGTATGATTTCTTTTTAAATGTTACATCACCATATGTTTCTTTTTTTTTTAATATTTATTTATTTTGAGAGAGAGAGAGAGAGAGCATGAGCAGGGAAGTGGCAGAGAAAGAGGAGGAGAGAGAATTCCAAGCAGGCTCTGCATTCTAGCACAGAGCTGGATATGGGGCTCGAACCCACAAACTGCAAGACCATGACCTGAGCCAAGATCAAGAGTTGGATGCTTAGCCAACTGAGCCACCCAGGCATGCCTGTATGATTTAATTTATATGAAGTTCAGGAACATACATGATTAATTTATGGTAATAGAAATCGGAGCAATGGCTGTCACTGAAAAGAATAATGAGAGAACTTTCTGAGGAAATTGTAATGTTCTATAATTTGATTGACTTTGAAGTTACATGGATATATACATTTGTCAACCAGGGCACATATAAAATAATATTCATCAAATAATTATTTGTAAAAGCAAAATCATCATTATAATTTATGACAAAAATTTAGAAATATGCTAAATATCTATCCACAGAGAATGATTATAAAATGCCTAAGGAAATTGTAATGTAGTGCAATAGTATACTTCAGTGAAAACTTGAAGAATTGTGGATATACAGAACAATATGAGTGACAAACACTGAAAAATACTGTGTTGCAGAAAAATACATGTGGTATTATTCCTGTTAAGCAATGTTTGAATCCATTTCAAATTAAGCAATGTATCTAACCCATAAGTAGAAACATCATAAAGCTATGAGAAGAGCCATAAAATTAATAAATCCAAAATTTGGGAAAGTGGATGCCTTTGAGTTGGAAGACAAGGGTTAGTTATGCATGTAAAGGAATACAGGGAGTTTCAAATGTTTTTGGAAAAAAAAAGGTTCATTTTTTTTAGCTTGGTTGTGCATTCTTTTATATATGTGAAATATTTAATAATTTATAAAATTGGGGTGAAGAGTCACTAGAAAAAGATTGTTTTATGTCTGAATTTTATCCATACCCAGGAATACAATTCCATTGTGATTGAAATTGTTACAAAATATAAGCAGCAACAGAAATCTACCCAAAACCTGATAAGAGGAGCATAAACTAGAGAATTATGAATCAACTCTTTTATTAGCCTTGAGTTAATATGGTAAAAATGTCAATTCTTTAAATATTGATTATTAAGTTTAATGAAATTGCATTTGGAATCCAAACAGAACTATTATGGGAATTAGATAAAATGATTTAAGCTGTATATGGGAGGTTAAATAAATAGGAGTCTATATAGATAGGATAAGTAATCAATAAATTGGACTGCTATAATATAGCATGTACAAAATAAATTCCAAATGGTTTGAAAAAGAATCTCCACATATAGTTTAGATTACATATTCAACCTGGGTTTCTATGAGAAGCCTTCTTAAACAAAAATGGAAATCCGGTTGCCAGAAAAGAATAAATAGGCATGTTTGATAATGTAAAAATAGAAATTTTGTATTGCAAAAGATCATATTTTCCTAAAACTTGAGAGGCAATACAAAAGTAAAATAATTGAGGATCTCTTATATTGTTTCTAACCCTGCTTTGTAGGATATTGTATATTGAGTGAATTATTTAATTACTATAATTAGATGACTGCTTTAAACTCAAATGAAATCATCAGTCAATAAGTATGTTTCAAGGCACCTATTATGTTCCAGCCCTATTATAGGTGTGAGGGACACAGCAGTGAATAGAGCCAAAGAAGAAACACCTGCCCTTGTGGAGCTTACACTCTAAATAAGTGAAATATATAATAAACAAAATAATATGTAAATTGTATTTCAAAGAAAATAATATTTAGGTATGTAGTATGTGAGATAATGATACAAGCAGCGGAGAAAAACCAGAGTAGTGATAGAGGGAGTATGTCTGTGTGTGTGTGTGTATGCACAATTTTATTTTTTTAAATTTTTTTATAATGTTTATTTACTTTTGAGAGAGAGAGCACAAGCAGGGGAGGGGCAGAGAGAGAAGGAGACACAGAATCTGAAGCAGGCTCTGGGCTCTGAGAGCTTAGCACAGAGACAGCGTTGGGGCTCGAACTCATGAGCGGTGAGATCTTGACCTGAGCCAAAGTCAGACGCCTAACTGACTGAGCCACCCAGGCTCCCCTGCGTATGTACAATTTTAGACAAGATATTCAGGGAATTGCTCATTGAGTAGGTGACAGGTGACTAAAGACCTGAAGGAAAGAAGAAAACAAGTCATGTGACTATTCAAGCTAAAACTATTAGAGGCAAATGAAAGAGCAGTTCAAAGGCATGAGTTGGGAACATGCTACGTTTTTTGGAGGAGCAACAGAAAGGCCAATGTGGTTATAACATAATGAGCTGGGTTGGGGGCAGTGGAAAGGAAGGGACAGGTGATAACGGCAAAGAGGTAACAATGGATCAAATCAAGACTCTCCACAGTAATAGCAGAAAAGGCAGAATATATAGTCAAAAGCAGATTGCCAGAATTAAGAAAATTCAATAAGCTTGTGGAAATTCTCTTGCATAAGTTTCTGTTTTCTCAGTGAAATAGAAAGCAGGGTGGTTGCTGAGAGCGAACATGAGGGAGGAAATACTAGAGAATTGTAGGAGGAGGCGATCTGAGTAAATCATCATTGTAGGTGATGGAGAGAGTGAATGGAACTATAGTACCATTGAGCACCCAGAACACAGTTGAGGTTTGTGATTATAAATGTAATGTGAGTTCAGGAAGCATTCTGTGTGTGTGTTTCTCCAGCCATACTCAGTACAAATGTACGTGCCAGAAGAGACGGAGTTGGATTTAACCAGTTTGGTTGTATTGCTGTTTGTTACAATGAATTGAAAAGGAGTGAGGGAATTTGAAGTGTATGTGGGGGAGTAAATAGAACTAAGGAAGGTAAGCTGTGTAAACAGGTGAGTGGGGACACAAGGATGAAGACCATAAAAATCTAGTCGAGTCAATAGATTATTGACTTCCAGGTCCTCTGGAATCGAGGGTTGTTAAAAATGGGGTTTAAGAGAATGAGCTGAAAACATTAGATGTTATATATCAGTCATAGGTTGACAATATTGGCATGTAGTTATAGAAGAAAACACCTGCATTTCTCACAAAGTTTAAAGATAAATAATATCTATTAGATTCATGAAAATTCCAATTCAGTAATTTGTTTTGGACACAGGACTGAAGAGGCACTTTGTACAATATTTAGTAGTCTACTTGATAACAAGCTTCTCAAAAAAAAAAAAAAAAAAACCTGGCTAAATGTATTGTTAAATCCATAGTTCTGTTTTTCATCATTTTTTTCAAAAGCATTTTGGAAGCCATTGATAATTTCTTGAGTGATATTATTTTATCACCTCTGACTATAGGGATTTTTATATGTTTTAAAAAATACCCTTTTCAGTGGATGCTTTATATTTTAATGCTGGAATCAGCAGTATCCCAATGTGACACCAGACAAGACATCGACTTTTAAATGAATCATTGTTTTCTTTCGGAACTAGAATTAGAATAGCTGATTCATCCACAATCTATTATGTGTACATTATTGTTGCTATTGTGATAATAGAGAATTTTATTTATTTTTATGCCGGATTATATTGTGAGTACACTTTTAGTCAGCTTGGGTTTAGCAATCCTGTTATATTTGTCCTTAGAATGTCTTTCACATGTTCGAGGTTTGTACTTGAAAAGTTTATAAATAAATAAATAAATAAATAAATAAATAAATAAATAAACATATTATTTTTAGAGAATAAATTTATTCAATTGTGAAAAATACCCCTTTCAAGTTTTAATGCCCATTTGTTCAAATACATATAATTTACATGTTTGTGTCTGTTTATTTGTGCATATGTATGTGGGGCTTTATGACTGACAGTCCTTTTTAACACTGATTCTTAAATTTCATATACTGAAGCATCTTTAAAAATATGTGTTCCCATGGGGTGCCTGGGTGGCTCAGTCAGTTGGGTGTCTGACTTCGGCTCAGGTCATGATCTTGAAGTCCGTGAGTTCAAGTCCCACGTCAGTCTCTGTGCAGACAGCTCGGAGCCTGGAGCCTGCCTCAGATCCTGTCTCCCTCTCTCTGTGCCCCTTCTCCACTTGCACTCTGTCTCTCTCTCAAAAATAAAGTAAAAACATAAAAAAAATTAATAAAAAAATATGTGTTCCCATAAAATAACATTTCCCACCTACTCTCATCTACTTATGGTGGTCATTTTTTCTACAATGTTCACTTTCCATTCTTCACATGTCTTTTGTAAGGTTCCAGTACTAGAACTTCAGTCCTAATCTACCATAACATTTATTTTTGGCTGCTGAAGACATGTAGGTCGTCTGTTTTAGGGAACTTGAATATGAAGTCACTTTGTTATGCTATAAATGTTTGTAGAAACATAGATTTCTGTAAACACAGTTAAAAGTATTTTTTCAATACAGTTTTAATTTGAATTAAATTCCTATTTCCTGTATACACATAACCTTTAAAAAAAATCCCTAGAATTTTAAAGTTTTACAGGGAGGAGGGAACTTAGATCATTTTTTCTAATTTTTTTTTTAATGTTTATTTTTGAGAGAGAGAGACATAGTGTGAGCAGGGGAGGGGCAGAGAGGGGGGGAGACAGAATCTGAAACAGGCTCCAGGTTCTGAGCTGTCAGCACAGAGCCTAACATGGGGCTCGAACTCACAGACCCCGAAATCATGACCTGAGCCAAAGTTGGACGCTTAACCAACTGAGCCACCCAGGCGCCATGGAACTTTGATCATTTGTTTTAACATTTTGCATAATCTGTGCAAGATGATAATAAATGTTCTATTTGTTGTGTACTCTATTTTCTAATAAGACCGTCACAAAATATATTAGAATGTTAAAAATTCTGGGAAGTCCTGTAGCAAAGAAATCTGACCAAATTGAATACAGCTTTTCTCAAACATGGTTGATATCAAAATTACTACGCGTCTTTGTTTTTTGCTGAACACCTATTAACATCTCATTGAACAAATTGTTCTCAGAACAGTTTAAGAAATTCTGTTCTCTCCTTAGATGAATAAACAGAGACATGGTATATTAATATGTTATTCTAAAGTATATGGCTATTTACTAGCAGAAAGTATCAGAACTAATTTGGACTCCCAATTAAGTGTCTCTTTCTTCCTGCCATTTGTCTCCTGGTATTTTCTTATTCCCAGTGCTGTATTGAGCCATCTGTAACGCTAATCCTGTCTTTGTTTAAAATGCTGATATTTTGTTTTTGATTTATTTGTATAAATTTTATTTTTAAATATTGATTAAAATATTATCTATCTTGGTTACTGAGTTTTGTGTTGTCCCCTATATTTTGTGCATGAGTGCCCCATTCACCTAGCCCAGTTCTGGGTTGGATTATCCCAACAAAACTGTATGTGTCTCCTCCAGTCTTGGAATATCCAAATCATTCCATATTCCAAATTATTTTGAAGTATGATGAATTAGGTCTCCACATCAAAACCCAATCTTTGGTTACTCTCATTCTTCACATTTATAGAGAGAAACATCCTAGTGTTTTCTGCCCTCTTGTTCCTGGGAATAAGAATATCCCTCCGATTATTTTGCATATTAATTTATAAATACCACGTAGATTATTACACTTTCTGAAAGTCTGAGATTTTAATTAACTGATAATTAACAACCCAGATCTTACATTAACCAGTTCCTATGTTCAAGGGAATAAACTTGGGGCTGAGATAACATCTACTAGCCCCACTTAATAAAAATTCATATTCACGAGCTCAGTGAACTCTAATACAGCATGTCCCAAAGTATGTTTCAGAGAAGGGGATGTTAATAGGTTCAGGGCAGGGGGGTGGAGGGATGTAATAATAAAATTAGTTGGATAGATAAAGATCTGAAGGAAACTAAAGAGAATCTTTATTTCGGGACTTCTCAGAGCCTTTAATATGCTGATGTTCTCCAGGAATATGAAAAAAAAAAAAAAAACTCTTATACAATGCGGTGTTTCTTAAACATATCTGACTGTAGAATCTTTATATATTTATCTGAATGTATGAGAGCTTTTGCACAAAACATCTGTCATGGCACTATTGTTTCACAGATCATGTTTGGAAAGTATATCTGTAATAAGCTAGCTGAACCTGGATTGTGTTTTATAGAAAGTGTTTTTCAGATGATGTGTAATTCAATGTCCTATGGTACCACTTTGTTTTCCAGTAGTGGTTCACTTACCCCAAAAACCAGCCAGGACTCTTCTTGTGCATGAGAGAAATACTGAAAATTAATTGTTTTACTGAGTGGAAATTTATAAGAATAGACTATTTTTTTTGATCATCATATCCAACTTTTTCACAGCTGAATGTTTTTATAACTCTTGGGTAGCTGGTATCCACTTAATGAAAGAGTTCCCCCTAATCAATCTCATATGGAAGAGCTGATATGTTTACCCCTCTTGTCTCAGGTATTTCTGACCTGTTTACTTCAAAAGAAATTTTGAAAATGTGCAAAATCTAAACTTCCTTCCTCGTTATACCTGTATTATTTTCTATATACAATGCACGCCTAGACCATCCCTGAGGTCTAGAAAAACTCTTATTTTGCTTCTTTTCCATGCTCTCAGAGATGCTGACAGAAATAATTCCTTGCCCTCAGAGCCAGTTATTAATTGGAAAAAGATTAATAGTGATCTGCTGAAAATTTAATGTGAAGTTTAAACCTGGTATTCCTGAAAAGATGTTTGAGAATAATTTTATATTTTAGAGAAATTTTGGATAAGTTCTGATAATAGTATTTTCAGCTGCAGACAAAGATCCAGTACTGACCACAGTTTAAAACCATCGTCTCTAACTCCTTCTCCATTTCTTTTGTTTTAGGGGTGGACACTTTGATAGCCTGTCAAGGTATGGTAACGAAACATCGGCCTTTAATAATAGCACAACAACTACCCGTAGTACACGTAAACTTATTCATATAAGTTAGTTCTGAGCTCTGAGCACCCCATCCATGGCGCATTCCCTGGCCACACACGTGGACCCTATTTGGATTCGAAAGGAATTTTCTCATCTTTAGCAGCCTTACTTTCAGAGCTTGAGTTTTTCAAAGTGAAATAGGTAATTGTTGTTTATAAAATATTATGATGGTACAGAGTCTGTAGCAACTAAAAACATCCCAGTGTTTGCTGCAAGGCATGAGGAGACAGTGACACAGCTCATTTCCTCAGCCGAGCTCTCTTTGCCGCCTTGTACAACACTTATTTCAAAGCACGCCACAGCTTAGAACTGTCGTGATCCCCATTAATATAAAATCATTGACCCCTGCTCCCGCTGGTGCGACTAAATTACATTCTGCTGCTCAGCGGCAGCCGCGCATGGGGCCAGCGCTTTTAGTCATCGCCAGGTGCCTTGATGCAGGCGCAGCCCCTCCTACGCCCAGGGTTTGCCTTTAATGAGGATTAGGCACCTTCAAAGATCTAGGAGGACCCACTCCCAGGATGGAAGCCTTTCTAATGGCATCTGGGCTTATCGTAGGCAGTAATTTAGTATCTCAGAGGAGACTGAAGAGAGATTCATTTCTCGCCTCTAAGAAATTGCAAGAATGTGTGGTTTTGTGATTGGCTTTTTCCCCCCCCCTCCCTCTCCACCAGCACAAATTCAAGAGCATTATGCCTAACAATATCCTGGATTTATAAAGCCTAGAAGGTGGATATGGTAAAACAGTATCCCAAATTATGATATATCCCAGCTGAGGAAATTCCTCCTTTATACTATATTATATGATGTGCTGCTAATAGGACTAAACCCACTCACAGATGCCCCACGCTCATTTCATTTTTGTATTTCAGTGGTGGAATTTCCTTACTAAAGGATTGATAGCCGGGTCCGGAGTGTGGTCTGTCTTCTCATTGTGTGGTCTCCCTTTGCATCAGCTCCTCACCCTCTCAGGCCTGACCTTCCACGTGGTTCCCTTGCCCTCTGAAAATGAGGGGATCAGGGGTCTGCACCTTCCTACAGTGGGTGTGGAATTTGCAGGAATGTTCTCTGTGCTGCTACAGCAATCACTCCTGCCTTGACTGTTAAGGGACAAAGCTGGAGAGCGCTAGGTGTAATGAAATGTAGAAAGTAGTCATCGAACACAGCAAGCATACTTAGATAATCAAAGTCCTCCCTTACAAAAATTGCAGAAAAATGAAAAAAAGTATTTAAGGATCAGTCACACATATGGTATTAAAATAAGTGTGATTATGTGAATGTATATACATATATTCACACAATTATTTGCAGTGTGTTTAGATTAGTTCTTTATATAGCAAACTGTTACTCGTAAAAAGCTCAGAAATAGTTTAGCATCAGAGTAAAATCTGGTGTTCAAAGTATTATTTGTGGAAAAATCGGATGTTTTTGTCTGGCGAGGGAAGAAAGCTATGTATTAAAGTAAAGCTGGTGTTTAATCCAGGAGAATCTGAGCTCTGATGAATCAGTTGGTTTTCTCTCTGATTTATTTGTAGTGAGACAAAATCATGAAAGTTTCTCAATCTAGTAAATGTCAACATTTAATTTTTAGTTTTTCAGTATATGCGGTAAGAAATGGTGCCTTAACTGAGTCAAAGTACACAGTGAAGCTAGTCAGCAGTATAAAATGAGACAAAATTTAATCAGTACTGTGGTGGTCACACTGTGTATGGAGACTTTGTCTGAATTTTCTACTCTGATTCCTATCAGAAGAAACAAATTAAGTTTTATGGCCATAGGGAGTATCTGCAGAGAGTTCTTACTAACTGCAGAGAGGTTAAATGGTCTACACTATTTAATTACAAAATTTATAAATACTATTTGTTGATAAAAATCCATTTTAAATAAAAATGCACAAAAGCAACAGTAATAAGGAAAAATGTGAAATTTCTGCCGGTTGAGTTTATCTATAGGATCTATAAATACACGTAAGTAATATAAAGAAAAATAGGTATATTCACTATACTTTGGAAAAGACATGGTTTTGGTTCCTGAAATTATTATTTTTTTTTCCCTGAGGTTTAATTGTATTTCATGAAATTCAGTATCTGGATTAACAACTTGCTTCTGAAAGCTGAGACCCAAACAGAGGTCTTTCTTTCCAGAAGGGTGTCCTAACCCCAGTCACACGTCTGCTAATTTGGCCTCTCTCTCAATCTCAGAAGAACTTGCTGAACAGAAGTGAAACTATGCACGTGCTAATGGCTCACGCTCTGCAAACTCCCCTCTCTCCCCAAGAGTGTCTGGTGTGCAAAGCTGAGCTGGAACAAAGATACACTAATTATTCCCCATTAATGTGTCTGCTTGAATGGCCCTAAATACCAGAGTGATTAATTAGCGCAAGGCAGCCGGGCCAGGATGTCACACCCTTCCCTGCGTTTAAGTGTCGCCAAGGTTGTGCTCGAGTGTTGACAACAGCATATCTTTAATTTTCTCCAAGAAGAAAAGTTTCGTCAGTACAATTAATTTGAGCTTGGCTGGCGTGCAGGAATAAATGTAACATGTGGAATGATATTACTGCTGTCTAGGCAATTTTTTTTTTTTTTTTTTTGCCTCCTTAGGGTACAGTAAAACTTTTTTGGCAACTTGGTTATCGAATAGTGTATTTCTATAATTGTCTCAATTTGGCTTAATTACTTTTGTGCACTTTGCAGCAAAAAACATGGATCATAAAATAGTAAGCGGTTATTATTCACAATAGCTGGGATGGATATAGATGAATGCATAGATAAGAATTAGAAAAAGAATGGCATTAAATTTGGTATCCTTTCAACTATGCAATTTTCTCTCATGGATTGAAATGTACATCAGTGTTATCAAAAATAATTTGAGACCACTTAACCCCTAAAAGATATGAATCTATTCAAAAATATGTAACAGAAAAGTGCCTATTTGGCCTGATTTTTTAGGAGGCAGGTTTTGCTGAGATTTTAAGCTTTCCGAACAATATTTTGCCTCAATTAGACTCTCAACTACTAACATATATAAATCAGTTGTAAAGAATAATAGCATAATAAGTGATTTTTAACACTTTCATTATATTCCTTTCTTTTTTGTAATTTTGTCAAAGTGATTTCTTAAGGAAAAAAATTAACTCTATTTTAAAATAATTATATACTGTTTAGAGAAATAGAATGAATCAAATAAAGTAGCTGCGACTCATACTATTTTCCCTCTGTTTTTAAGATTGAGCTACAAACATAATTCTGGAACAGAAACAAAATACTGTATAATTGGGAAGTAGTGTGTTTCATTTGCTGCCTTATATTTCTTTGCTGTTGCTGAAATTTTAAATTAATTCATTTTGCTATGGGCATGCTGTCTCGTTTTGTTTTGTTTTCAAACAGTGGAAAGAGAAAAAAATCAGAGTGGCATGCAACCGGCAGCATGGATGTTCTTCTCTTTTCTTTCACAGTCTTCCTCAAGCTCTATACAGGCCCAAAAGGCTATTCAGCAGCAGGGGTGAGAGCACTGAGGGAGAGAAGGGGTCACCTCTCCCATCTCTCCATGTATCTCATTGTTCTTCCCTTGTCAGTGTATTTCCCACACACCATCTCCAGCCACTCTGCGCCTCATCCCGGCTGCTGCTTCCATGACCCCCACAACATTATTCTCTCCCCCTCCGCTCTCCACATCTAAGCCTTTGTTTTCTTTTTTAATTTTTCCCAGACTGTTATTGCTATAAGACAATCACTGCGGTATAGGGTTGTAGAAAATATTTGTTGGAACAACTAAGCAGAAAACAAAAGTTTCTCAGTGCGGTGATCCCCAGCTCCTACTGCATCTAATTCTTGCCTTCCTTCCATTCTTTTACCTCCAGTTCTTCCACAGGTTTACACAGTGTTTATTCACTTCTCGTGGAAGCAGCATGTATAGTGAAAAAAGCGCAGTCTCTAGGCTGGAATCTCAGTTTTACTACTCATTAATTGTGCAATTTAAAGCAAAAAAAAAAAATCACTTAACCTTTTGAGCCTCATTTGCAAACTAGGATTATTAATATTTGCTCCATGGAGATGTAAATGAAATAAGAAATCTGATTCCTCATCCACTTTGTTCAGCAGTCTGTTACTCTGGGTAAAGCAAAGGTAACTATTTTTCTTGGTGTTTCAGAGTTTATTAAATATTTGCCATACTTGCCACCTCGATGGCAGGGCATAAAATTATTGGCAATACTTACATTCAGTTGAAATGATAGAAGTCCCATTCGTGAGTTTTGTTACTATTCCTCTGCCTCAAGTGCAGATAAACCCAGAGACAGTGAAATGGTTTTGGGCCTCTTTAGATCAAAAGGCAGAAGTGCTTTCACTGAAATTTTTCACTTTAACTTTGAGACATGTGTGCATCTTTGAAGAGAGTAGAACCCCTAAAAAGCTGTGATAGTTCAAGCTAAATACCATCAATTTCTTCCCTCTCTGTATGTGTACACTGCTTCTCACAACAAAAGATGGAATTTAGTTCCCCTCTTCTTGCCTGGGCTTAGCGACTTGTCTTTTTCTATAGAATGGTACAAAGAGAGATCCTGGGATTTTCAAAGTAGGTCATAAGAAGCTTTGCAGTTTCCCCTGCATTGCTTGGTATACTGCACTTATGATGCTTCTTCTCAGAACCTGTAAGAGGCTACATGAGAGAGCTACATGGAAAGGCCACATGTGGAAGCCCTGGTCAACAGCTCTAGCTGAGCTTGCAAGTGACATCCAGCATGAACTGACCACCATCTTGGATGTTTAGCCCAATCAGACCTTCATATAACACCAGCGCCAGCCACCATTTGTTTACAAACCCATGAGAAAGCCCAGTTGAAGAGTTACCCAGATTTTTCTGTGTTCAATTCATTTACAAAAATATGAGAAATGAAACTAAAGTGTTGCTTTAAGGCACTAAGACCGGGAATGATTTGCCATATAGACAGACTAACTACAACAGGAAAACTACATCCGAGCATAATTTAAACATAATTTAAACATTTAAGCATAAACATGTACATCATAGTGGCAAATCAAGATCATATTCATAGCTAGAACTTGAATAATTGAAGGAGAAATTGTATTTATGTGTATCACTTGGCTTTGTTCATTCATCCATCCATCACAGGGCTACCGTGAGCCAGAATTTTTGTTTCCTATATACACTGTAGAATGTTTAAAAACAAAAGGTTCAGTCCCCTGATGCATATTGATTTAGAAATGTGCATCACAAAAATAATTTTTATAAATAAAGGAGCAGGTTAAAAATGTGCGTCTTTAAAAAGCCATTATAAATCATTTTAAGATGTTGTATGGAAACCAATTTGACAATAAATTTCATGTTAAAAAAATATAAATAAATAAATAAATAAAATACATCATTTTAAGAAATGAGGTGAGATACCAGATTTTGTGCTGTAACTGATTTATCCTTAACTCTAAATTACATTGATTCCTAAGGACAAAAATTACCTGAACAGAGGTTATAATTTTATCAGTGTTTGTAAATATAGAATGTGAGAAGAAGAATGGAAGACTCTAACTGTTAAGACAATTACACTTCTTTCCCCCACAATTCTTTGATAGGATCGTCCTAATGGTAGTGGCATTAACGCTCGCTCTTTTAGAAAGATCAGTGCCAGTACCATCTTACATGCTGTGGACAATGTTGGTCACAAAAATCACATCTTTTGGGAGAGCAGTAGATAAAAACAATTTAATTTATGGACTTGACTTTTCCAGAAAATACACATTTTTTCTTTTGCTTCTTGCCTTTGGCCTTCTTTGACAGTTCCATCTGCTTTTCTTTATCACCTTTGTGGGCTTGCTCCCTGATGGACCTTAAGTTGCAAGGCTCAAAGAGCAGAAACAGTTTATCAAAACAGCTTGTGTATCTTATAAAGTAGAAGTGACGCAGGGTGGCATGGTTAATATTTGGACATCAAGCACCTTGTAATATCTAAGGCAATGATATACCTCCCTTCCTCTTGCTTCACTTTAATGAGCACTTGGCTACTTACAGCCCAGGAAAAGAAGAGAGATAGAAGGTGATTTTGCTTTGTAAAAATAAATGAATGGATTTTAAAAGCCTATGCTGCAAGCAACAATGAGCAGGGGAGATGATAATTGTGCTAAACATAACCAGCCGGATCTCTTGAACACTAGGTTACATTCAGGAATTCCTTCCTTATTCTCTCACAAGTGTCAACACTGTTACGATGCAAAGGAGAGCAGAACTCAAGTAATGGAAAATTTTTCCTCTTTCAACAGAAGACAGTTTCTGGAAGCATTTCTTTTCTTCTGCCCATCGAGAAGCTTTCTGAAACAGTGTTTTAACATCCACCATCATACTGAAACTAGTATTTGTGAACCTTACTTCACTTGTAATACCTAAATGCGAAGCTTTAGAGGCACCTGGGTGGCTCAGTCATTTAACCGTCAGACTCTTGATTTCGGCTCAGGTCATAATCTCACAGTTCATGGGATCAAGCCATGCATCAGGCTCATGCTGTCAGTGCGGAGCCTGCTTGAGGTTCTCTCCATCCCTCTCTCTCTGCCCCTCCCCTGCTCATGTTCTCACTCTCTCAAAGAATAAATAAATAAACATTTAAAAAGTAAATAAATACAAAGTTTTAGCTTTAGCATCAGAAACTCTCAAATATCAGTCCAAGGTATGATGCCAGGAAGTTACCCTGAAATCACCTGGAGAGTGTGTTAAAAATCCAGACCTGTAGACCCCACGTTGCAGGAATGGGGCCTGCGAGTTTGCTCTTGTTGTCATCTACAGCATGCCCAAGATTTGTTCTACTGAATTATAGTCCCTAAGATGTTCTATGAAAGGAACATTCTGTCTTAGAGATTCACGATCCATGCAATCACATCAAAGTCCTTAAAGATATTTAACCTGGCATAACCAAGTATTTCCAAACTTACTGGACCTTCAGAACATTTTTTAACAGAGTATTCCATGGAGCACACTTTGAGAAAAGGGAGTTTAGAGGAGTGCTGAGATGCCCCTTCCATAATAGAAATTAAGCAAAACAAAACTTCCTTTGCTTTTGCAACTTTTTTTCTCATATACTCTTGTAATATTTCCTGTAAGCTCAATATTTGTTCTCTCTTTCTAATTGCTCAGTATCTGTTGTCAACTTATATGTGTGTTCTAATAGTATTTAAAAATTAGAAATTACCTTAAAATTATGTGTGCCTGAGATGCCCAGCTTTTTCCATGGAACATATGTATTATTCATTACTTCAAAGGTATAGTTCTAAGAATTTATAAAAGTCTAATAAAAACATTCTGCTATAGAGTAAATGGTCACCTGAACACCTTTCCATATCCTGGTTTGTATTATAACTAGTTATGGTCATGAATTTTCTTTCACCGGACTCCAAACTACTCGAGGGAAATGACGATATCATGCTCTCGTTGCCATGTTCAAAAACCTTTGTTGAATTGTGTTGATTTCTGAAACCAGGTTTCTCCTGATTTGTGATAGCAACATACAGGTGCTGTCCAACGTTCTGATTCACTAATTCACTGACTTTGTCAGGTTTCTCTATCTTGTTTTGTTTTTTAAAGATAATTGACATTTCATCCTCAGTTTGTATTTTGGAAGCATCAATAACCAACATTAGCTCATCATCCAGTTCTGCACCAAAATCCAATTTGTCATATTTTTTATAAGCTCCTTGAGGACAGGACTTATATATCTTTTTCGTAACCCTGCAGTGCTCTTTTGTACGGAAGCATTCAAGAAGTAGTTGTGGAGTGGATATAAATAACCAAAAGGAAAATATGCTGAGCAACCTGTGACCATTATGACTTTCTCAATACAATGTTTTTCTAAAAATCAAAATCCCAGACTTGATGTTTATGGCAATGTATGTGCCAACCTGGGGCTGCTTTATGCACTAAATGGATTTCCCCTGTTTGTTTTTTCTGTCCCCTTGCTCTTATTCCTGCTCATACCCAAAACTCTGAATATTCAGTTTATGCAGTTAAAAGTTAAATTTCAAAGGTAATGAATTTCAAAGTGGGTGTTTTATTAAGTGCAGCAATAAACAAGTGAGAGTCACATTACACTGTGACAAAAGTTCTTCAGCTTCTATGGGCCCTTGTGTTCCCAGATGAAGAGCCAAATGGAAATGTTTAATAAAACATGTGTGAGACTGCACAATAGAACAGTCCTTACATTTTACATCAAGCTGCATCAGGGTCACGGGAGGTGTTTTATTAGCACAGTCAACAATAATATCGTGATTTTTATTAGGAGGAAAAGATAGTGAGAGACTACTAATTATTTTTCAGCCTGAGGGGCATTTTTTCTTGAAATGACTGTTAATTTGATCATTGTCGTGCAGTTCACAGATTTACATGAACTTATTTCACTGTGACACATGGTTAAGAACCAGACTAAGATTGTTGCTTTATTAATGGTTTTCAGTAAATGTATTCAAAAGTGCTAACTGTGTGGGTGTATGGATGATATTGATAGCACTTGGAAGGTTGAATCCTTTTGGAAGTAGCTAGCCTGAAGCCCTTTTCACATGATATTTTCTTTGTTCATGCAGTGAGATGTTAAGCCTACAAGAATGAAATAAAATCCCAGGGAAATAAGAATGGTGTTGTGTCAGATATTACCAAAGTGGCTTTTTTTGCAAATGTTTCCTTTCTTGTTTTCCCCTTCCCACGAATAGGGCAAGCTTTAAAGATATGAAAAAACCAGTGATTTCTCAAAACCCTTGCTTTGGCATAATCAACAAAATACTGCACCATGTTTTTGTTGTTAAATGTTACAGAATAGACATAATCCACTAACACTTGAACTAAGAATTCTTGCAGAGTATACTTCTAAAGCTAATTTATTATGATTTTCTTTTTGATCTGTATGCATTATGCTAAACTGAAAACAAGAATCTTAAGCTAGTAGTGACCAGGTTCATTTTTCTTTTCTCTTTCTTTTTACAAACATCATTAATGTGGTAAAAAGTTTTATAAAAATCTTCTCCTGCCCTGATACCGAAAGAGATTCCACATAAGACATATTTTTAATGATGGAAGTAGTCTTCAAAAAGGGCAAAAGTTTAATATGTATAGAAGGAGAGAACCTGTGATTCATTCTGCAGAGTTTTCTATTTAATTTAAAATTGACTTGTTCTAAATAATTTAATGCATTTGGAAAAAAATCCTGAATTGGACTCAGAAAATTGGCAGTTTTCTTGACATAAGAATCTTATTAATTTGAGAAAAAAATCCATTCCTTAAGGTAACAAATTTTTAAAGTGATATTACAAATATAAAACTGACTCGTAAATTATAAAGCAAATCAAGATTTTAAGTTATTGTCGTTATTAAATGAATAGTTAATATGTTGGCCACAAAAACCACTCTCACTGTCTTTACACTATGTATTGTTAAATAATCAAAAATTATAGAAAATTTGGCAGATATAATCCACACAACAGAGTGATCTTATAAGAGATATAATGAGTAGATACCAATTAAAAAATTAATGTTTATTCCATGACAGATGAATATAATTCATATTTTAAGGACATCCTCATTATGAAAACTGCTTGATATAGCAGCTCTTAACTCTTACAAATGGGAAATGAATATGATAAAAAGTGGACTGAAACTTGAATTTAATTTTGCGACAAGTGAAGGAAAAATATAGCATACTATTCAAATACCGCCATTGGTCAAAAATAGTTAAAAAGTATTATGAGGAAATAATCTCAATTATATTTTCATCTTTGTTTAAAGGGGAATTTTTTTGCCCCAAATGCAGTGTATATGTTTGAATTGATGAGCAAATTTTCCTTTGAATTTTTTTTACCCTTTGGGGAAGTTACCTATACGAAAGACAATTTTTCCATGTTTTTATCACCGATCATTAACGAGTCCTCTTTTAAAAGCATATTAAAACGCCATTTTGTGACATGGAAAACTTCCAAGAATTCCAAAATTCCAGGAATTCAGAAGCACAATTACAGACTTTCAGGGCCTGCAGAGACCTTGAAAATCATTGATTCCATTTGTCAGATTCTCAGCAGGATGTGGGAAATTTTGCTTATTTATTTATTGTACTTTCCCACAACTCCCTTTCAAAACTCTCATAGCATCATATTGTAGCAATAGCCTGTGGTCAAGGAGGCAATGATCTGTTTATACTTAAGTGATGTCAGTCTCCTGGAAAAGGGTGACTCCAAAATTCTGAGTCTTTCTGAGCCCCTATGTACAATAGTGGGCCACATCTGGCCATGGATAATTCCAGATGTAATTGATACTCTTATCCAGAAAGAATTTTGATTGGGAATATCTTGAAATCACTTCAGTTATTTTTGAGAAATCTCACAATAAATTAGATGTGTATTAACTTTAAGGGTCATTTAAAGGTCTCACCAAAGATGTTTCAATAAAGAAAAGTCTATTTGTGCACACCGATTAGGCTAACAAGCAGTCCTAATTATATGGTGTCTCTTGCGCTACATTAGTGTAAAAGAGAACTTTAACTTACCCATTGCCGATGCTGACAAATGCTTTGTTAGTCAGGGCCATTTGTCACCAAGAAGGCTGACTATTACAAAAAGAAAAAAAAAAATATCGGCAAGTCTCTGAATCACACTATAAATTAAGAAAAAAATCAAAACCAGAACCAAACCCTTACTCTAAGATAAAAACCCATCACATTATAGTTTGCATTTCTTCTACAGTGTTTTGTAAATCTTTATCATGTAGTCCATATATACAATTTAGAAACAAGTTTGGGTGCTTTGAAAACTTACTTTGTCTTTTTATATACAGAGGAAAGAATTTAAAAGTTTATCTTAAGAATTAAAGAAGCTAATACTACCTAAAACATATATGTAGTTTTGATCCCCACTTTATTATAACAACCATTCATGACTAAAACCTACAAATATTATCGTTCTTCTTCTAAAACAACTTTCATTTCCTTATGACACTTGCCAGAACTAAGAGATGATACGCATCAAGTTGCAGGGTGATTTTATCTTAAATATGTAGTCGAACAACAAGAGATGGTTGATACTAATAAGAATAATAACAATAATTGACAAAGCTTTTGCTTTATACTAGGTCCGGTGCTCAGTAATTTACATGCATTGTTATATTGCGTTATACATACAATATAATGAAGACTAGGAAGATGTTTCTTAAAATATGAAAACTTAATTGCATTCAATGTGATGGTGGTTAATATTTTGACTGGCACATTTTTTCTTAGGAACACATGCAAACTTAGGCAACATATATTCAGGAAGGTTCTGCTGAAGATTCAGTTGGCCATTAATGCTGTCTTCCTCTTCAAGTATTTCCTGCACTTGGATAAGAAGCAGTGAGACAGCTTATATAAATTGCTAGAGGAGGAAAGCTGACAGGCAATGAAGACAGGAACATGAGTCTCAACTCTGCTCCAGAATAGTAGATAGAAAAGAGAAATGCTGGAGGGGATACAATAGCAAAAAGCCAGAAAAGAGCCAGAGTCTTTTTGGTGAAACCATCAGAGCACCAGGCACTACAATAAACTGTATTCTGGGAGCATGTTCTTTTATCGCTATACCTATATTGGAATGTAGATTAAGAAGTACATGATAGCACATTATTTCAGCTATGCTGAGAGTCAGTCTCTCCGCATTTCTTTAAGTTACATCTCTGTAAGGCTCTATCAGTGGTTGGTGGCCATATGCCTGCTCCTATGTATGGAAAGCAACAACTACGAAAGGTAGACTCATTCAAATGTGTTATAGCAGCAATGCAATATGAGCAGCATTGCCCTAGGTATGAAATATGTTGTGAAATGGTAACTGACTTTTATCAGTCTGGAATAAATGAAGGGCATACTTCCATCATTTTATATAATGGCCCAATATCTGGCAAGTTCCTATTATGTTAAAACTATACAAATAACAGCTTGAGTTTCTTTTAAAAACTGATGTAGAGGGGCGGCTTAGTCGGTTAAGTGTGTCTGACTTCGGCTCAGGTCACGATCTCACTGCTTGTGAGTTCGAGCCCTGTCTTCGGGCTCAGTGCTAACAGCTCACAGCTGGGAGCCTGGAGCCTGCTTCAGGTTCTGTCTTCATCTCTCTGCTTGTCTGCAACTCAAGCTGTGTCTCTCTCTCAAAGATAAAATAAATATAAAAAAAATAAAATAAAATAAGGAGGGGTGCCTGGCTGGCTCAGTTGGTTAAGCATTCAACTTCATTTCAGGTCATGATCTCATGGTTTGTGAGTTAGAGCCCTGCGTCAGGCTGTATGCTGACAGCTCAGAGCCTGGAGCCTGCTTCGGGATTCTATGTCTCCCTCTGTCTCTCTCTGCCACTCCCCTGCTTGTACTCTGTCCCTCTCAACAATAACATTAAAAACACTTTTTTAGGGGCGCCTGGGTGGCTCAGTTGGTTAAGCATCCGACTTCGGCTCAGGTCATGATATCGCAGTCTGAGTTCGAGCCCCGCATCGGGCTCTGTGCTGACAGCTCAGAGCCTGGAGCCTGTTTCGGATTCTGTGTCTCCCTCTCTCTGACCCTCCCCCATTCATACTCTGTCTCTCTCTGTCTCAAAAATAAATAAAGGTTAAAAATTAAAAAAAAAAAAACCACTTTTTTAAATAAAATATGGTGCGCATGGGTGGCTCAGTCGGTTAAGCTTTCAACTTCCATTCAGGTAATGAACTTGCAGGTCATGAGTTTGAGCTACATGTTGGGCTGTGTGCTGACAGCTCAGAGCCTGAAACCTGCTTTGGATTCTGTGTCTCCCTCTCCCTCTGTTCCTCCCCTGCGCTCTCTCTCTCTCTCTCTCTCAAAAATAAATAGATTTAAAAAATTAAAAATAAATAAAAACTGATGTAGGTTCTAGGTACCATTCACATCTTTATAAATATCTTGGCAAAACATTAAAAACTTGTGTGGGACTCAGGGCTATTTTTCGCAGGTTTTCTAGCATTCATAGCTTCTATTCAATAAAATGCCAAATGTGCCTCAATTAGCGTGACAACCAAAAATTGCCTCTATAACTTTCCATTATCAGTCTTGGTATGACAATGAGACTTCTGACCTTTACAACCTAAGTACTCTGGTCTGTTTGAAAGGATGACCACTGGTTCTCTTCACAAAAACAGGAATTTTCTCTTCCATATGCATTAAGATAGTTTCCTTTAGTGGTCTTATTTGCCTTTCATCCAACTTTGCCCAAAAAGTTGATAGCTTTTTAATGTAAAAGCTCAGAAACAGAGTTTATGATAAATTCACTGGCTGATACTGTATTTGGTCTTAAACAAATATAATCATCGCAAGGCTCTCTTCCTACACACATCCACTTACCACTTACTTTCTGCTGCATAAAGAATTATTTTTTACAAATAAATTGATGACAAAACAAAGAAGGCAACTTTAGTTGAAACACTCCATGAAAAGTCTATTTTCAAATGTCTCTAGGAAGGCTAAATCCAAGACTGTCACACAATTTCCTCTGAGCATTAAGATGCTCTGTGATACACATTTCTTCCTCTGTTTGGTTTGCTAGTTTTTTCTGAGGACTTGTCATTACAACCTCAGTGGAAACTTCTAGTATCGGCTTAGTAGGGCTTCCTTATTCCTGGATATCTCATCAGTCAATATCTTGAATGGTGAAAACTCTATGTGGAAGAATGTCCTTGAGTAAGTATTCCTATTAAATTCCTTGAAATAATCCTATCTTCTGGAAGTTTCTACTCTAATACATTTCTATTAGAAGCATTCTATGAAATTTTGTTCATTTAACAAACACTTATTAAATGGGCTAGATGAGCCTTGAACTCAGGTAGGCACTTCTTAAATCCTTTTCTTGATGGACCAAATAATAAAATATAATTTCAAGTTGATTATTACAATAGCATTACTAAAAAATGATACTTTAATTCATAGCTATTATAATATTTATTTCTGTTAATCTTATAATAGGAATGATAAAATACTATATGATAATATAATAGAGAGGGCAGGCAGGGTGGATTCAAAATTTCCAGGATACTGAGAACAGATAGTCTAAATACACTTATGTGAGGCCTACAATAAATATATTTTAAATAATTTATTTCCTGGTCACAAAAAAACTCGAGTGAAAAAGCAAAATTGACATCTTGCCCTGCCTGCATTATGACTCAGCATATCATAGCTCAGTCAGAATGAAAACGAAGTACATAGACAATCAAAAACAAACACCTTTGCATTATGGGATAAAGTAAAACAAACAAAACAAGAACCTCTGTCTAGTACCATTCCTCCAAATCGATAGACTTTAGTCCTCTCCCCAAAGTGGCCAACTTGCCAGCAAACAAAATTAATCCTGACTCTGCAGCACCTGACACCTACAGATAGGTGAAGACCCTTGAAAATAAGATAATAATTTGAGAAACCAACTGTTTTTCTTCCACCTTAGTAACCTTCTGTTTGGGTGTTTGTTTCCCTTTACACAGCTGCTTCCAACTGTGCTCAAGAAGCCAGTTTTTCAGAAGACTTCCCTATACACATATTACTTTTGCAAGTAAATGTACTTTTTTAAAGTGGTTTTTCTCTGGATTTTCCTTTGACACTCACCCTGTGACACATATTCAAAGAAAGCATTAACTTATAAATAATGATTACAAATTTTGTGCACCCTTACTACGAATTCTACACTCCTTAAGGAGAACCAAGCACTTAAACCTATTTTCTAAAGTGGATTTCAGTTTAACTCTATTGAAATGTGTAATAAATGGTTCTTTTTCATATATTTAGGCGGCTTCAGAAAGTTATGTTAAATTCAGTAATTTCATCATTTGCTTATTTATTCAATAAATGCCAAATATCTACTATGTGCCAGCCCCTATTTAAATCTCTGAAGATGAAGGAATGAACAAAACAGACACAGTCCCTGTCCCCATGGGGTTCACATTCTAACAAGCTATTAATATATTATAAATTACATGTAATATTTGGGATAATTGATTGTATATAGTGAAAACATGGCTAAGCAATTGGGGCTTCAGATTTCATTCAGAAATTATTATCCTACTATTTTTATGTATTTTTGGAGAAGTTTTATATCATTAATATTTACTGACTGTTAAAGGCAAACTGCAGTAGAGGTTCTATGACTCATAGAGAGAAAACACTTAGTGTATCTTTTTGAATGTGATGGCTGTTAAGATGGCTGATACTTATTTTTAAATCTTCACATTTTGAGAGATTAAAAAATAGAATAGTCTAGTGCTAAAAGTCATTAGCAAATTAACAAAATTTCTTAAAAAACTTTAGAGTATCTCCATTCATGCCACTAAAACAAATGTTAATGTAGCTGTTGTAAGTATCTAGGACACAACTTCCTCACTGAATGATTTTGGCTCAATATTTATACAAAAATCATTGCAAACCTCATTTCTGTTTTGGGGGATAAGAAAGAAAATTAATACAATGAGAGTTACAATTTCCATCATGAGCCTTGTGAACGTTGTGAGGTGGACAAACTTAAAGAATAGCAGCAGCCTTCAGAGAGACATGTTTCTTGAAAAACTATGGGATGCGTGGGTGGCTCAGTGGGTTTAGCTCAGATCATGAGCTAAATGGGTTCAAGCCTCGCATAGGGCTCTGTGCTGACAGCTCGGAGCCTGAAGCCTGCTTTGGATTCTGTGTCTCCCTCTCTCTCTACCCCTACCCTGTTTTCTCTCTCTCTCTCTTTCTCTCTCTCTCTCTCTCTCTCTCTTTCTCTCTCTCTCTCAAAAATAAATACACATTAAAAAAAACTTAAAAGAAAAACTCTGATTATTACTGGCCTTCCTAAATGTTATTAACACAGTAACAAAGCTTATTTAACCATTCCCTGCTGCACGTTCGCAAGATTATCTATCACACAGAGCATACATGTGACCATGTAAGGATTCTCTTTGCTCTTCAGCTGACTAGAACCTCCAGTTCACATCATTTCTTTTGCAGTTAGGGAACTTGGGGTGCCATCTACAGGGTCATTAAAACACTGTTCTGTACGTAAATTATCTTAATGGCTTTTGTCATTTGTTTCTGATTCTTCTTTGCTGTTCCAATAGGGAATCCAGTGAGGGTGGCTCTGTTATTCTGATGGAATGCTCAGTGAGATCAGAGCCAAGTTGTTGAAGATGCCTATAGAGTCTGGGGGAGTTTGAGATAACCTGCAGGGTTTGAGAGGAGGGTGCTGGAGCTTAGAGATTGTTGTGGATTTCATCCTGGATGGTTTGCTGAGTGCTTTGGGATGCCTGAGGTGAAAATTACAGCAATTTTAAAAGTCTGACACACTCTCCAGCTGGTAGCACTAAAAACATGACTCGTTGCGTCCTCTTCTTTCCTTGTTTCCTTCTTTGAATGAAGATGGCACAAATGCTCTGTATGAACTATTACCCATTATGTGAATTTCTATGAATTAAATTAGTTTATCGTTCAAAAATTCACTTAGTTTTTTCTTTCTCTGTGAGCAATTTATACCATGGAGCAAATCCACAATATTTGTCAAGTTATTAGAGCCCTGGGTTTTTAATTACTAGTTGGAACCCCAGCCCTTTTGGTAAAATGCAGACTGCATACTGAAAGGAAAATAAGAAAAAAAGAAATAACAGATTATGCAGTATATGAAGAGGATGTCAGTGACCCATTCTCATCTAAGACAATATTTAATGCAATGATAGCTGCTGTGGAACCCATATCCCTTATATTCCTTTTTTTTTTTTTTTTTTGAGGGGAGGAGGGTTTTGATGTTATCAACCAGTACAATAAGTTGCAACCTCAGATGACACATTGTCTTTAACAAAATTAAAATAATGAAAAATTCAAAGTTGCATGCATAAATAATAGAATGTTTTTATGTACAAGCTAAAACTTTATCCTGTAGTAAAACTTTAAGTGTGTTTCTCCTTAGAAAATGAAATTATATGCCTAAAAAGAGATGACATTACTCCTATTTGTATAACTTCTATCACATTATAGAATTAGATTTGTCAGAACTTACTGTCAATAATTTGAAAGTGTTCTTTCAATATACATGAAATTTGAATTTACTATTTTATAGAAAATAAATAAATCATATTTTTCCTTTCCTAGAATTTTAGAATCTATGAAAAACTCAAAGCAAGTGTGAAGCACCAATTTCAAAATGAGTCAAATTTGAGGGCACACTAAGCTATTCCTACAGACAGTTTTTGTGCAACCCTCAAAATATTACACCTCTAGGTAGATGTGAATTACCACTGTGATTTGAATATTAGAGTCTACATGTTAGTTTGAATGCTGACATGTTCAGGACTTGTTATTTTTCTCCATTCTTATGACTCTTCAACAATATAATAAGATAAATAGTAAATGCTTTATTGATGAATCTAAGCATAACTAGTAAAGGTTCTATGATTTTTAAATTAATAAAAGAAAACATTTCATATCAAATATCTTTAGTTGTAAGTTACGAGGAAGTTGAATAAGTTTAATTCAGCTGTGAAAAATCATATAGTTCTATTCTAGTTCTGAAAATGTCATATTTCTTATATGCATGGATATGTCAAAGAAGTTTAATGAATGAATATCTTTACTTATAATAAATAAATGTTCTTACTTCTTTCTACAATGACTGTGGTTCTGCATCTTTTAACTCTAATTCTGCTCTTTGGTTTCCCCAGAAGTCTGCTATCCATCAGCTCTTCCTTTCTACATCTCTTTTCTGCATATTAACACTATGAGGAATCTTAAGCAGTCCTCAGCAATCACATCATAAATCTAAGAATGAAGTCTAAACCTAATTGTTCCCATGTTGTCAAATAAGAGTGACCAGGAAGGAGGTGGATGACTAAAACGGCCACTTGTGAGTATACATTCAGCTCTTGACACAGTTGAAAACCGTAATTCATAAAATATCAGTACAAAGAACAAAATGCAACTTTGCAATTATTTGCAAAGAAGTTACCACTTAAAATGAGCACCAATACCTGTGACATTTGGGCTGTCTAGACAAAGGTTGTTTACCCAAACTTAATCCATGAAAGGTATGTCTCACACTGTTAGCTAAATCCTACTAAAAATATTCATATGGAATCCAACTTGCCCTGGTGCCTAACTCCCTGGCATAAATTAAGATTCAGAGAAAGTTTCTTAACTCTTTCACGTCAAGAGAGCCGTATTCGTAAAGAGCATTTCAAGTAATCCTTGGATTAATCCAAAATGCAAACATCTGCATGTGAAGGTTTATTTATCACTGTAAGTTTTCATCTATATTAAAGACATGAAATGTAACATTTGAAAAGAGAGCCACAAAAACTGGGCATTTACTAAAACAAAGCAGAATAAGATTGTGTGTATGTGCAGGAGGCAGTTTGGGTAGAATGAAAAGTGTGTGAGGGTTATCCTTCAGAAAAGTGTGTGAGGGATTATAGATGAATCACTCGGGGATCACAGCAAAATAGTAACAGTAAGTACTATTCCTGCAAGGAGGAAGCAGGACTTGACATCTACCCTGAGAGGTTATTATGTCTTCTAACTACTTAGACTGACTTCCTTTATGAAATTTTAAAATTGGACTCAATTTGTGATTTTTCATCTTCTTGTCTTTTTAATATTTTTACGTTTTTGTCTCAAGTTCCACAGACCAGGTCCCTATCTCTTATTTTATAGTCACTGTACCTTATATCTTAAGTCATTCTTTTATTTCTGAGAATGCAAACTAAAACAGATGGAGTCTGAAACTCTTCAACCAAAGTTAGAAAGGCTGCTGAATTATCAATGAATTTAGTACCAGAGGTATTCAGCACTTAAAATCACACCATTTGACAAAAACGTGATGAGTGTAGAAAAACCTGGGCTCGAGAATCTACATAATCTAATCGTTCCTTCATTGTCACTTTGACTTTCTTGCTACTCAAGTCATTGGATTTATCTAAAATATTTTAAAACTGCATTTCCCCTCCCTCACCCTGAACTTCTGGGATTAGCTCTTCAAACCAGAATGTGAACTGGTGTAGTCTGTTCCTCATCTATCCAGACTCAACCAGAAATAACAAATTCTTGAAAAATATTTGGGTAGAGTGATTGTAATCATTATTGGTTTGGTTTTTGTTAACCTTTATTTTTTGTTTAAGGAAGATTAAGTCAATCCACCTGGAGTTTAATACTGTATGTTACTATAGTAACTTTATAGCCTGTTTGGCTGTGACAAAGGGGCTTCATCTCGTCCATTTCATGCTCCTGTGTCGACCTACTCCCTCCCAGTGTTTTATTATATCTGTCTTTAAGGGTATCTGCGGGAGCCACAGCTGCTGTGCTTTTGTCACAGAAAGCAGCTTTCACTGTGTGAAATGCTCAGCTCTAAGAGGTCTTACAGGCTGATAGCATTATTGAATTTCAAAGCAAAGACAAACAACATTAAATTGTTTAAAGCTAATATTCATGTTTTCCTGCATACAGTGAATTTTCCAGAAACAGTATATACTCTATCTTTCTAGAAAAAAGTATATAATTGCTATCTCATGGAATTATGAATGAAGATATAGGGAGTAATCTTAAAGTAATATAACTTGAAAAAACAAACCCAAAATATATTCGGGTCAGAAAAGATACCAATTTTATATACAGTCTTTTAAGTGGGGAGATTTTCCTTCTAATCGAGTAATTTGCTTGATTTTTAAAAAAATTTAGAGATATCTAAATGTTGTTTAGTGAGTAATTTCTGAATATGCTCTTATAATCTACATACTGATGCTGATTCACTCACTTCTGCAAAACCTTGCGTATTTATGTTGCATATTTATATTCTTAAACCAAATTTGGTCTTGATCTCTTTTGAGGAATTGTGTTAGACCCTGTTATTCCCAAAGATAAAACAGCAGTGTTTGTAAGGGCAGAACTGAATGTAGTTTCAGTGCACTCAGAAATTATTCATATGAATGTACTGAGAAGATACTTTTGATAAGAGTTCTGTCTTGCAATTTCATCTCAGTTTAGCCAAATCATCCGCCCCAACTTGCAACTTCAAAATACTCCTCTTCCCAAAGTGGACCAGTATTTATTTGCCTCTGTTCCATAGAAGGCAACTTTGGTCAGATTCTTTTTCAGAATATCTATGCAGTGATTTTCCAGTTGTGTTAATTGTTGTGTTGGAAAAGTGGTGAAAGCTCAGTGTGATCCTGTTAACTTGCTAAGCATCTGGTCAGCAGGGTAGTTCAGTTCCAGCAAGGCTCTCGACACCTCTGCCAAGGGTTATTGATACCTCACACACCCCAGCTGAGGCAGATTGTTTTAGCTGGGCTTCACATCCATGGCTAGCCTGTAGTTAGGAAAAAAAAGAAAAAAAAAAAAAAAACAACAACAAACAAGTGATTGACAGCCCACACCTCCTGGGCCCTTCTTACTACCAGACACAACATCTGCTATGCCCTGTGGAGCAGTGAACCAACACACAGGAGAGAGAGAACTGTTTCTAGTATTGTCAGGGTGGATTTTGTTTAACCCTTTGTAGTTACTCTCTGGAGACAAGTGTGAGATGGCTTTTATTTGGGGGAGAGGATGGAAGTAAATGTAGATTTGTGGGGAGATTAGAATGGCTTGCAGTAAAAGGAAGTTTACTTAATAAAATACCACAAAAAGCAACAAAAAAAGGAAGTCTACTGTAAATGCCTAGACATAACCTCATTGTGGTGCTTCTTAGTGTCCAGTGTAAGATCTGTCGTATTCTCTCCCATTGCTCTTAAAGAACCAGGAAAACTGACTTGTGAAGAATGGTGAATTAGGGACAAGTGGTTTTGATTTCGGTTTTCATTCACACATTATCCTCAAGCATGTAAGATTTTCATTCCATCTAGATTTGTAAAAATTATTCTCAAAACTTCAAAAGAGATGAGGAAGCCAGTGTATTTCTTAAGTAGGCAGAGAAGTCACAATGTGTCCATGCCAATGTTTTTATAAGACAAAAGTACTGTGCATCTAACATTCTGTGACTTCTGAAGTTACCATCCTGAAATATGCGAGGTATATATCATTTTAGAAAACTTATTTTTTTGTTATTGCCAACTCAACTACCCTGCTGATAGCATACAAAATCCTGTATTTGATAATAAATATGGTTCATTAAAAATGCATCAAGGAGATTTTGTAGACTTCCAGCAATGTATAGGAACATTTAAAGGTTTCCCAAAGCAATTTCCAAGTTAGAATTGTTTTGACATTTTTGAAGGGCTCATCTTTGTGTCTGGATATTTTAAGATATCTTCTGAAACAATTTTTCACACCTTGGGCACATTAGTAAAATAGGTAGAGAACAGGGGATAACAGTGAGGTAAAATCATCTAATTGCTTTGTATATGTGTTCTTTTGATACTGACAGGAATAAAATTAGGACCCAAAGCTTCTACATTAAAACAATATAGCAATGGATCTAAGAGTAATGTAACTATTTCACTTGGGCCAGTATTTGTCAAACTAGCTGTCCATCATAATGCTGTACATCAGGGCTCATACTTAATAGCCATAATATTTCTGTTTACAGCACTTTAAGGACAAGCTATGCTACAGTAGAACAAGTAGTGTTTTTATTACATCTTTAGTACAGCAATGTAATTAGCAATGTTATTATTGTTACCTTACCTCTTGTCAGCATCATACTACTCCCACATAATTCACCCAATGTCATGAAAACAAAGAAATTATTACTTGAGTTGTATTCTATTATCATACTGTTACCTTCATAGTTATATTAGTGAATGAATGTGTACATATTTGGTATTTAAGATGCATTTGTTGGGGCGCCTGGGTGGCTTGGTCGGTTAAGTGTCCGACTTCGGCTCAGGTCATGATCTCACGGTCTGTGGGTTCGAGCCCCGCGTCGGGCTCTGTGCTGACAGCTCAGAGCCTGGAGCCTGTTTCAGATTCTGTGTCTCCCTCTCTCTGTGACCCTCCCCCGTTCACGATCTGTCTCTCTCTGTCTCAAAAATAAATAAACGTTAAAAAAAATTAAAAAAAAATAAGATGCATTTGTTTTATTTTTTATTTTTTGAGAGAGAGAGAGTGCATGGGAGAGGGGCAGGAGGGGAGGGAGAGAGAGTATCTCAAGCAGGCTGCACACTCAGTGAGGATCTTGATGAGGGGCTCAATCTCATGACTATGAGATCATGACCTGAGCTGAAATCCAGAGTCTGACACTTAACCCACGGAGCCACCCAGGCACCCACAGATTATTTTTCTAATAATCAAAATATAAAAATACCTACATGCAGACAATTTAAGAAATATTTTTTTTCCTTTTTTCCACGGCTTGAAATTTACTTACATACCATATTTGTGTGTGTGTTTACTAGTTAACTCTGTTTCATTGATTTATCTATCTGTTACTATTCCAAGCTACATAATTCTCATTATTATTGCTTTACATTATGTCTAAATGTGTGCTTAGAAAATATTTTAGTTTTGTCCTTTTTCATCATTTTTTTCCTGGGCTATTTGTGCACACATATGATCCATAAATATACAAAAAAGAAAAAAGAAAAAGGAAAAGAAACTTAGGTGTAATAGTTTGGTTTCTTATATGTGATTCAATCATACAGTCTCTGAGAATAGGGAGAATTTAGCTCCCTCACAGCCATCATGTTAGCCATTCATTACTCATGTCTATCATTTTACTTTGTGCGTTTTATCTATCACGCACGATCTATGTTTCCTGATTTTCTACTAGATTCACTGAATTTCATTTGGTTCCTATTTTGATAGCTCTATGTTCTATTTCTATTCTTTGAGTTGTTAATGCTTAGTTTTCAAAACATAAATTTAAACATTTTTTTTTTCTTAAAAGGTCAAGAGCTTATTATTTTGTTCTTCCCCTTTGCCTTTCCTTGCCTCTCTGACCCCTCACCCTGCCCTAAATCATTTGTGCCCCTTATCTTGAATTTTATTTTCAGATTAGTGTTAAAAACATTTCTTCCTTCTTTTCTTTGCCTCCTCTGCTGCCTCCTCCTTCATTTCTCTTCTCCCTTTTTCTTCTTCTTCCAATTATACTTAGTAGGTTTTAACAAGCATTTTAGTTAATCTTATGCCCATCATTCCTTCTACTTCTTGTACCCATATGAATTCATTTTTTCTTTTGGAGGAATATATCCTTGAGTGTTTGCTTTTATTCACTCAGAGAGGCTCTTATTTTACTCTTGAGAGTAGATTTCTTTAAACATTTCCCCTCCTACATACTATTTCTCCTTCAGAAGCTACTAGTAGAGCAAATGTTTTCCTCTATTCTGCTTAATATTTTCTTTTGTTAATGTCCTTTCATTATATTTTGACATAATTTTTTACCTTGATCATTTAGCTCACTAATTTGCTTTTTACCAATGTGCAATTATTAACCTATTTTTTAAATGTGTAATTCTATTTTTCATATTAAAAACTTTTAGCTTTCACTTATAATGAATTTTGAAGTTCTTTTCTGACTATTAATACTGTTTCTTTGGAAAACAATTCATTTGAATTCTTCATATTTTTTTCTCTTAGGTCAGTTACCCTGGGAGTTTGTTTATTTTTTGGCAGTACTTCATTGGTATCTGATTTTCCAGTGCAGTGGTGTGTTAGTTTTCTATGGCTGCTATAACAACCACAAATTGATGGCTTAAAACAACATAAATATATTGTCTTATAGTTCTATAATTCTGAAGCCTAAAATGGGTCTCATTAGGCTAAAATCAAGGTATTGTGAGAGCTGCCTTGCTTTTGAAGGCTTAAAGAACAATTTGCTTGCTTGCTGTTTCCAGTTTCTAGAGCTTACCTGCTTTCTTTGGCTCTTGGCCCCCTTCCTCTTTCCATCTTCAAACAATAACACTGGACTAAGTCCTTTTTCACCTGCCATCTCTCTGGTTCTCTCTTCTCCTTTCCTCTTCTTAACAATTTTTAAGAGCAAATCTGTATAATCTGGAATAATTTCTTTATTTTATTTTAAGCTCTGCTGAAATTCTGTCTGCTACTTCAGTTCTCATTTGCCATGTAATCTAGCATATTCACAGGCTCTGAGAATTAGGATGTGGGCATCTTTGGGGTAAGGGGCATCTTTTATTCTGATTATTACAAATGGACTATAGAACATATTCAGGTAAGGTCAGCAGCCTATTGGAGTGACCTTAGCTAATTAGAGTAACCTTGGTTGGCCATGTGAATTCTCATCTGTCTACTCTTTTGCAAAATTTCTCAGTATTACGTCAATACAAAGTGTCTGTTTTTTTTTTTTAGAAAAATGTGTATCTATTTAATTTTCTTTCATGTTCTGAGTTTGACATGGAAGTAGTAAATTGTAACAGGTACTCAAGTGTAACAATTAGAAAAATAAAAAGCAGAAGGTATATGTGTAAACCACTAAATTAGGAAAAAATAAACTGTTTTTTTTAGAAAATATTAGGGAAAAAGGAAACAACAAGAAAGAATAAGAAAAAAAAAGGTACTAAATGAGACACAATCTGAAAACCAAACGTATGAGTAATAAAAATATGTCAAGGTTCAAATTATTGATATTTTCAAATTAGGTCAAAAATGTAAAAGAAAACCATTTCTTTTAGAAACATTAAAAGAAAATCACCTAAAAAAATGTAAGACAGCTATGTTGAGATAAAAGAATTTAAAATGTTGCATAGATACAAAAAAAAAGCAAAAAATCATAATAATATAAAAAATTTACTCATTAAAAGTAAGTAAAAATGCTAAAAATAAAAAGATTATTTTTAATGAGTAAGTTTATATGATTTTATTCAGTAGAATTTCAGATTTTATTTATGGTCTAATCAAGTTGGTTAATACTTCATTTTTAATTTAAGAATATATATTCGGTCTGTTCAAATAAAATTTTCTTGTTTTTATAATATCAGACTTTATGTTATTCAGTAACAGAAAGATACAGAATTTAAAAGATCTGAATGACAAAAACTAGGAATAATAGAGTATAAGATGATTTTAATGTTAAAAAATAATATATATTTTATACATACAATGGAAAACTAACAAAATTGATATAGGTCACAAATAGAACCTCAAATTCTCCAGAACATAGACAGATCACATTCTCTGATCATACTGTAGTAAAAAAAAAAAAAAACAAAACATTAATATAAAATATTTAAACAAAAACCTCTCCTCACATTTATTTTTTAAATTATCTGTTATGAAACTCTTAAGGAAAACAAAAAGTGTAATTAGGTCTTTAAAAAGAACAAAGATAGGAATATTTTTGTCATCACTTATGAAATATTGCCAAAGCTTCCTCAAATGACTATCCATAACTGTGAATATTTTATCAAGTAAAAATATGAAAGTGAATAAATTAAGAACTGAATATTAGAGAACATGTGCAAAACAAACGTAAGTAAAAAGTTTGTTAAGGACACCAACAGTATAAAATATAAAATTGGTAAAGCTAAGAACTTACTTTATGCAGGAAAAATAAAATAGGAAAACTTTTAGATAGTCCAAAACCCAAAATTTAGGCCAAGAAAGAGAATAAAATTTTAAAAATTAGGTTAAAAATTATGACTAAAATAAAAATTGTAAGTCTATGTGTATACATATTTTCCAAATAACTTGAAAACTTGCTATAAGAGAATGCTCTGTTTAAAATACAAATGACTGGACACCTGGGTGGCTCAGCCTGTTCAGTGTCTGACCTTGATATTGGCTCAGGTCATGATCTCACGCTTGTGAGATAAAGCCCTGGTTGGGCTGGACTCTGTGCTAAGTGTGGAGCCTGCTTGGGATTCTTTCTCACCCTCTCTGTCTCTGCCCCTCCTCTACTCATTCATGTGCGTGTGCACACATGCTCTCTCTCACCCTCTTTCTTTCCCTCACTGTCTCTCAAAATAAATAAACATTTTAAAAATAAAATGATTATATTCGACGAAATAAAACACAACAATCATGAAGAGAACTGAAAATTTTTAAAATAATTGCCTCTAAAACAATGTACCAAACTCCTTCAATTTTTCAAATATGGGAATTACTATACTTTATTGTTAATACTGTAGAGAAGCATGGAATTAATGACACCAGAATTAATAAAAATTATGCAAAAATGTGAACCTATATTTTTTAATTAATTTTTAACACTTATTTTTGAGAGACAGAGAGATATAGGGCATGAGCAGGGAAGAGGCAGAGAGAGAAGGAGACACAGAATCTGAAGCAGCCTCCAGGCTCTGAGCTGTCAGCACAGAGCCCGACACAGGGCTCGAACCCACACACCATGAGATCATGACCTAAGCCGAAGTCTGACGCTTGACCAACTGAGCCACACAGGTGGCTATATTTTTATGGAAATAATTGAAAATAATAAATATGACCAGACCCCAAAACTGGTAATGTCCAACTAAATTTATTTCTGAAATGTAGTTTTTCAGAAATTTTCCCAATTAATACAGTATAATAATCTTAATATTTACTGAAAAGATATTTTACATATTTAATATTCATTCCTGAATATCATAACAATGAAATAAATTAAAAATTAAAAACAACAACAACAACAAATAGAATATACATTCACTGGACATAACAAGGAATAATGAGGAATATGAATATTTATTATATCTTTAGATCTACTTTAAGCTACTAGCCAACATCATTTTTAATGGAGAATTATTAAAGTCATTTCAATTAAGTATAGGTAGGAATTTCAAAAGTCCCACTATTTTTTTTGTGACATTTTGTTTCACGTCAAGTTTTGTATAGTAATACAAGAAAAAATGATAAACAACTAGACAGAGAGAGAAAAAAGAGAGCAAAAACTGGAAAAAAAATTGTTAGTATTTACATGATTTTGCAAAGCCAAAAGCCATTAACTAATAAACTGTATTAGAAATAGATTGAAAAGACCACCCTGAAAGCATACAAATACCAATAGATTTTCTACATCCAAGAAGAAAATTAAATGGGAAAACAAAGGATTACCTATTAAATAACAATCAGAAACATAAAATATCTGGAAATTAACTTAGCTGTAAATGTGCATCTAAAAGAAAAAAACCAAAATCTTACCAATAGATATACAAATACTGGCAAAAATGTATATACTTCCCAGGTTCTCATAGTGGAAGACTAGATAATTGAAAGATAAATATTTACCTGAAATTAGTTTGTACTTAATGCAAATCTAATCATTTTTAAAGGGATGTTTAGAACTTTATTGTGATTGAGATATGAAAAAAAGAATGGTACTAGCCAATAATATGTTAGAAAATAACAGTTATAAAGAGGAATTTATGTGATAAGATATTAAATATATACTGCACAGATATGTTTGTTTAAACAGAAGGAACTGCTGTAAGAATCTACTATCCATGGAAAATAATTAGACCATACATGAATTCAAATATGATCTCAGTAAGGACTATTCCAATCATGGTATTTAATACTGGGAGCCACCCTTATCTTATTTTTTTTACCATCTAATAAATTATTTAAGTTCCTTGTTTATTGTCTGATTCCATCCATTGAAATGTGAACATCAAGATAAAAATTTTTGTTCATTATTCACTAATAGATTGTGTGAAAATAAACAAAGAAAACTTCATTTAAAATGAAGCCAGGGAGCCCTGAAGGGGGAAGATTGCAGGCACTGGTGCTGACACCCCAAACAGGAGGAAGCTTACATTACATGCACCAGCAGGAAGGTGGAAGAATTTTTCCTTGCCAAGCAACAGCCCAGCCAATGAGAAGCATCCCCAATCTAAACTCTTCAAAATAGCCCTTCTCACAACTTCCTCCTTTCCTCCAAAAAACCAAGCCATTCTCTTCTGTTCTCTGGACTTGCCTATGGTTATCCATAGTCTGCTTGTCCCAAATTGTAATTCTCTGCAATTCCTGCAGAATAAATAAATTTTGCTGGTAAATGGCTTTTTTTTAAATGTTTATTTATTTATTTTTGAGAGAGCATGAGCACAAGCCAGGGAAGGACAGAGAGAAGAAGACACAGAATCTGAAACAGGCTCCAAGCTCCCAGATTTCAGCACAGAACCTGATATGGGGCTCAAACCCACGAACTGTGAGATCATGACCTGAGCCAAAGTCAGATGCTTAACCAACTGAGCCACCCAGGTGCCCCATTGTTTTAAGGTCAACAATTTAAACAGTACTTGGAGTGTATTAAGTGCCTACAAATATATTTTGAATTGGTTAATTGCTTCAAAATCATTGGAAATAATAATTCATAAATAGTGGTGGTGCACTTGATTGACTATTTGATTTAAGGAATTGAGATGTGCCAAAAATATAAGTACAGCTACCTTATACCATGCAAAATACTATTCAATGGAAATTTCTATTATTAAAAAGAACTTACTTAGGTAGCTCTGCTTTAGAACATAGTAATCAAGGCCATCACTTGTGAAATTTTACAGTAATGATAGACCTGTGACTCTGATTACTTACATATTTTTCTTATATTTTACGCTTTTTTGTGGAATTTTCTTACACTTTTTATGATTAAACTGCTACCCCATTAAAATTTAGATAATGTATTTGGTGGACAAGAATAATCCAAGGATTTTGACTTTTGGCTATAACAAAGCAACTAGTTCTAGAATTGGCCTCTAATGTAATAGAAGATAAACTGAACAAAAGATGTAATAAAACAATGTTCAGACATTGGATAGCACACAGCACAGGGTGAGAATCTGTGAGAGAAAGAAAATGCACGAGGTGAGATCTACAATTACTCCAGCTTTGTACCTGAGCATAGTCTGGGCCCCATTTAGACCTACCTGTGGAAAGGTAGAGTCAAAACAAAGTAGCCCTTTTGCTGAGCTGCAGAGATGAAGATTGGAGTTTGGTGACACTGAGACTACTAGTGTCTACAGGGCAGGGTGTTGGAAAACTGTGTAGGAATAGAGTTCTAAAAATCTGCATGAGGGTTCCTTCACAACTTTGTCTGAATAGAAAGTTGAACTTGAGTAGGATGAGATGCTACAAAGGCTGGCAAAGAACACTTGCTGGAGTGCTGTGAATTGAATGGAACCTGAGATCTCACAGTGACAGGAGGTGTAGTCTTTCTGACTAGCTAGAGTGCAGAAACCTCTATACAAATACAGGGCGTTTGGTGAAAACACAGAGAAACCACTCTGTAGAAGAAGGTGTGCTGTAGCCCTAAAGTAAGTGCTACTGTGGTCACAACCTAACAAATCTAAAAGACTCACAAAATTCAAGCTGATCACAAAGCATATCCCCAGTAAATTTAAGTGCGTGCCAGAAGAAAACAACATTTTCTAAAGGAAAACAACAAAATATGGACTTTCAACAACATAGAATCCACAATGTCCAGCAAACAATAAAAATGATTAATAATGGAAAGAAGCAAGACAAGGGAACTTCTGAACACCAACAACAAAAAAAGCAGTTAATTGGAAATGATTTTGAAATGACCCATACTTTGAAATTAGCAAAAACGAAAAAAGCATTTTAAAAATATGTCAACATAATTGTAATAAGGTCACAGCTAAGACTTTAATTCAAGACCTTAAAAAAAAATATATATATATATGGTTATAATAAATAAACAAATGAGTAATCTCATCAGAGAAGTAGAAACTATAAAAAAAAAAAGAATCAAATGGAAGTTATTGACATCAAATTATGTGAGTCCACTGAGTGGATTTAACAGCAATTTGAAGATGACAGAAGGAAAGTTTAGTAATTTAAAAGAGGTCAATAGAAATTTTCTAATATGAGGAATAATTGAAAAACAGAAAATTTAAAGAAAGAAAAACAGAAAATATCTTAATGATCTAAATAACAGTAGCAAGAAATACCCTAACTTTTTCAACTTGATTACCAAATATCTACTCATAGATTCAAAAAGTTCCGTCAGCTTCAAGCAGAATAAAGCATAGGCAACATAAAAAAACAAACAAACAAACAAACAAACAAAACCCCACCTGATTAAAAGACATTGATTTTCTTGGAAATAGTCAAACAAAATGACACATTACATACGGTTCTCATCAGAAAAACTGGAGAAAAAGATGATGGAACATCTTTCAAATACATAACTATTAGCTCAAAATTCTAAATGAAGTGATGAAATTATTTAAAAACAATGGTTTCAGTAAAGACATTTTCAATTACTAAGAAAATTCATTACCAGCAGACCTGCTCTATAAGAAACACTAAAGAAAATTTTTCAAGCAAAAGGGAAGTGCCATGAGATGGGACCTCCACAGTAAAGAATGAAGTCCATCAAAAAATAGCAAACATAAGGGAAAATATGCAAAATAATATTTTCCTCTCAAGCTTTAAGAGCAAAATTTTGTTTTAAAAGCAAAATTGTATGTAAAGTAAAACACAGAGTATTTCATCATTCTGGACCGTATAATTATATGTACAGGTTTTATATATGTATATGAGTAATTAGTATATAATTATTATATGCTTATATGAATTATTCACATATCTGAATAATAGCACAAAGTTATCTAGGACTAACAAAACTGTATTGTTCAAATATTCATATATTTTATATGAAATGGTACACTATAAACCCTGAGTAGACCTTGACTTACACATATTATAACCCATATTTATAAGTTTAAGAGCAAAATGCCAAATATTACAGCTATAAAATCAGTAAAGGAAATAAAACAGAATAATAAAAATATTTTAAAAAAAATAAAAAAAGGAGCAAAAAGAAGGACAGGTAGGCATAAAATGAATAATACTGAATTAAAAGGTAGAAGTTATAAAACAGTACAGAAAAAGCATGACTCAAATCTATGCTGTCTATGAGAAGTAAACTTTAAAATATAAGGCACAGGTAGACTGAAATAAAAGAACAAAAAAAAGTGTCTCACACAAATTATAAGCATAAAAAGCTGAAAAATGGACTATTACTATCAGAGCAAATAGATTTCAAAACAAGGCTTATTATCAAAAGATTAATTTCACAATGATAGAAGAGTCAGTTCATCAAGAAGATGTACTGATGTACTAATTTTATTAGTGATGTGCCTGCTAACAAAGCTTTAAAATACATAAAGCGAAACTGACAGAACTAAAGGTAGAGAGACAAACCAATGACATAGTTAAAAATTTAAATATTTTCTGTCTAGAAAATTGGACAAAAAATGTCACATAGAAAATTTGAAAAGTACTAGCTATCATCTTGCTGTAATTTGTCTTTGCAGAATACTCACACTATATACATAATGTATATAGAATATACATTGCTGTAAGTGCTTATTAACTAGACCTAGTATACATCTAGGTAGATAGACCATATACTGGAACAGAATATACTATCAGGCCATAACAAAGTTAAATTAAAAATTAGCCTTGAACAGGAATATTTAGAAATCCTCAAATGTTTCGTTATAAAATAAATCGCTTCTGGGGTACCTGGGTGGTTCAGTTGGTTGAGCAACTGACTTCGGCTCGGGTCATGGTCTCAGGATTCATGGGCTCAAGCCCTGCATTGGGCTCTGTGCTGACAGCTCAGAGCCTGGAGCCTACTTTGGATTCTGTGTCTCCCTCTCTCTCTGCCCCTCCTCCACTTGCACTCTGTCTCTCTCTCTCTCAAAAATAAACATTAATTTATTTTTTAACATCAAAGAAATCATTTCTAAATAATCCATAGGTCAAATAACAAATCACAAAGGAAACTAGACTGTATCTCAAAATGAATGATAACAAAAATGCAGTACATCAAATGTACCTAAAGCAGCACTTAGAAATTATATTCATAGCGTTATATGCTTATACGAGAAGAGATTAAATGTTTAAATAATCTAAGTTTTACCATAGTGTTAAAAAAAGATGAACACAGTAGACCCAAAATATAAAGTATAAGGAAAATAATAACAAGGATAAAAATAGAAATACATAAAACAGAAAATTAACACAGCCGAAATCAACCCTTTAAAAAGATTGTGGGTTTTTATCATTCATCAACTAAATATGTGGACTCTTGGGGTGCCTAGGTGGCTCAGTCAGTTAAGCCTCTGACTCTTGGTTTCAGCTCAGGTTTCGGCTCATGGTTTGTGACTTCGAGGCCTGCATCAGGTTCAGTGCTGATGGTGCAGAGCCTGCTTGGGATTCTCTCTCTTCCTCTCTCTCTGCCCCTCCCCCACTTGCTCTCTCTGTCTCTCTCTCAAAAATAAATAAACTTAAAAAAAATTAAAAAAAATAAATATGTGGAGTCTTTTCCAACACAATTTTTCATCCTTCTGACACTAACTAGGTGTCCTATAACTTAGTTCATTTGTGACACTAACAATCCAGAGTTAGCATCAGACTCCACAGGTTTAAGGGCTCAGTCCTATCAGACTGCCCTTACTTCAGACACCAGTCAGAAGTCCCAGCTTACCCACACTTCAGTCTGGCTTGGCTACAAAGTCTGGGGTTTCCACAATACCCCTCCTCAGGTTCAGTAAGTTGCTAAAATGACTCACAGAATTCAACAAAATACAACATAAACTGTTATAAAGAATACAAATAAACAGCCAGGTGAAGAGGTACTCAGAGCAAGTTCTGCCAGTGTCCCAAGTATAAGAACCTCTGTCCCCCTGGAGTTGGGGTATGTAAACTTCCTCATATGTGGATGTGTTTACCAACTCAGAAGCGCCCCAAACTCTGTTATTTAGGTTTCGTTATATAGGCATGATTACATCCCTCTCCCCTCCCCAGAGGTTAGAAATTTCAGTCCCAACCCCCTACTCAAGGCTTGGTCTTTTTGGTGACCAGCCCTCATCCGAAAGCTATCTAGATGCCTGCTAAGTGCCCTTTCATTAGAACAAGAGATGCTGCTATCATCCTTATCGCTCAGGAAATCCCAAGGGTTTTAGGAGTTATGTGCCAGGAAATGGGGACAAAGAACAATTATTTTTCTTATCATACCACAAAGACTAATAAAAATGATTAAATATGGGTAAAACCCATCACAAAAAAGAAAAAAAAAACAAATTATTACACAAGAAAAAGGGATCTCACTATAGATTTTTATAGACAATATAAGAATAAGAAAATATTATGAATGACTTTATTCAGCAAATTTGACAACTTAGATGAAATGGATGAATTCCTGAAAAAAAACACAATTTTCAAAAACTAGCACAAGATAAAACAAAATTAGAATAGCCACATATCTAGTAAAAAGAAGAATGTATTATTTTAAAAATATAAATAAATAAAACCTTTTCATAAAGAAAACTCAAGGCCTAAATGTTTTACTGGCAAATTCTATCAAGAATTTTAGAAGTGCCAATTTTTTTTTATTTTTTTTAACGTTTTTATTTATTTTTGAGACAGAGAGAGACAGAGCATGAACAGGGAGCATGAACAGAGAGAGAGGGAGACACAGAATCTGAAGCAGGCTCCAGGCTCTGAGCTGTCAGCACAGAGCCTGCCCGACGCGGGGCTCTAATCAAGGACTGTGAGATCATGACCTGAGCTGAAGTCGGACGCTTAACCGACTGAGTCACCCGGGCACCCCTAGAAGTGCCAATTTTATACACAATGTCTCAGAAAGTAGAGATGGAGAGAACACTTTCAAACTTATTTTGAGGGAAACATTACCCCAAATCTGACAACGACATTACCAAAAAAAAAAAAAAAAAAGAAAAAAAAAGAAAAAAGAAAAAAAAAAGAGAAGAAAGAAAAAAAAAATCTAAGGCCAATATCCCTCATGAATAAAGATGTAAAAATTCCTAACAAAATGTCAGCAAAATGAAGCCAGTAATATATAAAAAAGATAATATATCCTGAGTAAATGTGGTTTCTCTAAGGAATTCAAGGTTGTTTTAGCATTTGAAAATCAATTATTATAATTCACTATGTTAATAGACTGAGAAGAAATAGCTTAGAATCCTCTGAACAGATGCAGAGAATGATTTTTTTTTTAATCTTATATAAGGCATATCCAAAATATCTACAGTTAATATCATGAATAATGATGAAATATTGAAAGATTTTCCATAAAATTTGGAATAGATACAAATGTTTGTTTTTACCACTTCTCTTCTATATTGTGGCAATAGGTAAGAAAAAGAAATTAAGTTTGGAAGGAAAAAGTGAAATATGTCTTTAATTATGGATAATATAGTTGTTTACATAGAAAGTCACAAGGAATTTATAAAATAACTGCTTGATTCAGTAGGTGAATGTAGCAAAGTTGTGGGGTACAAGATTAATATACCAGCAGCATAAAAACGAATTAAAAATCAGTAACATGTACAATAGTATTTAAAAGTATAAAATATCCAGTAATAAATTTAACAAAAAACTGCAAAACCTGCACACTGAAAATTACAAAACATTCCTGGAAGAAATTAGGGGAAATTTTAATTAACGGAAAGATACACTATGTTCGTGGACTAGAGCATTCAAACTTGTTAAAATGTGAATATTCCACCTTCCCTAATTGAGCTGTGGATTCAACACAATCCCTATGTAAATTACAACAAGCTCTTATAGAAATATAAAAACTGACTCAAAATTTATTTGGAAATGCGAAATGACCAGCATCACCAAAAAAACTTAGGGGAGAAGAAAGACGGAGGATTTATATCGTCCAACTTAAAGATTTACTATAAAGCTACAGTAATTAAGACATCTTGATTTTGTTTCATGATAATAAATAAATTAATCAAACAGACTGGAGAGTTTAGAAACAGACCCACACTTATACAGCATAATTACATTTCCAAAGAGGCAGTAAAGCAAATCATTGGGGAAGGTGTTTTCAACAAAGCTGATCAACTGAATATATGGAGAAACATGAAGCTGAAACTTCACTCAACAGGAGAATAGGAATTCATTTGAGATGTATCATAATCTAAATGTTAAAGCTAAAGTCACAATGGTTCTAAAAAGCAAACAAAAAAGATTAGCTAGGCAAAATAGAGTAGGCAAGTATTTTAAACAAGACACAGTAAACAATTACTTTAAGAAAATAAGATGAATGAGCATGACTAATACATTTGGGAAATACATATTATAGCCATAAGTGGGATGCTACTATAATGACACTCAAATTAATGAAATTGTGAAGTGAAAATACCAAATTAGGTGAAGACTTGAAGCAATTGGAACTCAAATGTTACCACTGAGAATGTAAACGGTGCAACCATTTAAGAAAAAAAGTTAGCAGGTCCTCAGAAAGTTAAACTTATACCTACCATATGGCTCAGTAATTCCAATACTAGGTGTTTTCCAAAGAAGTTGAAACACATGTCTATAAAAGACATTTTAAAGAATAATTTTGGAATTTTAGTCATAAAAGGTGAAGGAGTCTAGAATAAGTCACCGTGCCATAAAAATTATTTTGAACTGAAGGCATTTGAGTTCCTGAAATCTCTTATCTGCCTGAAATCAGAACCTTGCAAAAGAACTCAAAAATCCCCTTCCAGGAGCATCTCTAATCTTGTAACCTCTTCTTGGAGACAGGATTCCCTGGCAACACACCCAAGCAGACTTTATCACAAAACAATTATATCTCTTATCTGTTTTCTTAAGGCCCCAATTATCTCTCTAAAAAGAAATCCATTTTTCCATAAGTTCTCCTTTCTTGCTTCTAAGAAATTTGTTCTTCCAGACACACCCCCTTCTCCTCCCCATTCCCTACTAAAATGCCACATAAGCCTCAAATTCTAACCTTCTTGAGTTACAATTTTTGGTGTACCTCCATATTGTTTTACCCCCTCTTGTGACTCTGCTTTTGTTAATTTAATTTGCAAAACACCAAAGGCTGGACCTACGAAAGTAGAAGAAAAGTTTATTTTTTATATTTTTTTTAAGTTTTACTCATCTCTGCACCCAATCGAAGTGGGGCTTGAACTCATGACCTTGAGCTCAAGAGTTGCATGCTCTTCCCACTGTAAAGTTTTTACTTTAAATTGATAAAACCATCTGCTGAAAAAAACCCAAATATCCATTAGGAGGAGAATGAACAAATGACTTGTACATTATATGTAGGAATACTAATCAGCAATAAAATGGAAGAACACTCCTAATAGATGGAACAACACGGACAAATCTTACTGACATACTAAGTGAAAGAAGTCAAACATCAAAGAGTGCATATTATATTATTCTACTATACTATAGGATAAAAATATTCTAAATTTTTTAGGAATGTGAGTTTAATGAATATCCATTTTCAAGACTAATAGAATTTTACACTTCCAATTTGTGAATTTCACTATGTACAAATTTTATCTATAAATTAAAACAAACTTTGAATTCTTTTCCATAAGCTTGCTTTTCACAGTGGTATGGATTAGCAATTTCAAAAGTATCTTCTATGTTTTCTAGGCATTAATGAATAAGTAAATATATTGAGGATAATGGAAGGAAAACTTTTTTGTTGAGGAAGTGACTTACAAATATAGAAAAGGTGAAAACTAGTTGTATCCTGTGGCATTGGGTAATTTAAAAGTATCGATATAAAATAATTAAATATATATGTCATTTACAACAACATGGATGGAACTAGAGAGTATAATGCTAAGTGAAATAAGTCAGTCAGAGAACGACAAATACCATATGATTTCACGTATGACTATATGTGGAATTTAAGAAACAAAGCAAGCTAAGGGGAAAAAAAGAGAAAGAGAGAAAAAAATCAAGAAACAGACTCTTAATTATAGAGAACAAACTGATGGTTACCAGAGGGGAGGGAATGGAAGGATGGGTTAAATAGGTGATGGGGATTAAGTAGTGTACTGGTCCTGATGAGCACCAGGTGATGTATGGACTTGTTGAATCATTATATTGTACACCTGAAACTAATACAGCACTGTATATTAACTAATTGGAATTCAAATAAAAACTTAAAGGGCCCCCCAAATTTTTAAATTCCATATATATTTTAAATACCTAATAAACATGCATGAACATATATGCATATATATATATATATATATATATATATATATATATAACATAAACACATGCATGTATACTTACATTTGCTAGATCTATCAACTGATAACTGATACTAATAGAAATTAAGACAAACTTGTTTTCTGAATATAAGTTTCCCGTAAAGAGAACTAGGGATACTTGGAGAAATGGTTGAATCCCAAGACTTTGGCAGAGAAAGCACAAGATAAGTCTGAAACATCTTGCAACAATTAAGAGACTGTTAAGAGAATACTGGGGATATGTCAAAAGGACACAAAAACCAGCTTGAAGTGGCTCAAACTTGGTCAAGTCTGGGACAAATTGAGTATCATAATAAATCATAATAGTAAATAATACTAATAGTAAATAATAGTAAATAATAAATAATACTAATCGATTATAAATTATAACATAAGAACCCACAGTTCTGTTGAAATGATAAATGAAAACTATATGATGATAGATAGACAGTAGATAGATGAATAAATAAATCTCTTCCTTATAGTATGACTCCAACTAATAATTATAGAAGAAACAATGGAGTTGGAAAATCATCAGTGGAAGCTAAAATTAGTGGGTAATTTGGATGAGGGACAGAATAGTTACATATATACAAAACATGTCATGACAAATTAGACTCAAAATATCTCCATGTAAATCATATATTAATTACAAAGAAGAAAACAGTAACTGCATAGTGGAGAAACCTAATTATATAACATAATACAGCATATACCGAATGATCAAAGTTGACATCATTAATGTTGGGTCTTGTATCTCCAGTTACAATGCACTAAGAAAAACACAGTGTTGGTGTTCTTGCTGCCAAAGATGCAAAACCTAAATTTCATCATGAGGAAAAATTACATACTCTCAAATTGAGGAATACTTTTACAAAAAAAACCTAGTGTGTACTCTTCAAAATGTCAAGGTTGACAATTAAAAGAAGGCTGAACAACTCTTCCAGATTGAAGGATTCTAAAGCTCCACAGCACTATAGGACACCAGATTGTACCTAGACCGGGGAAAAGAAAATAGGAATTCTCGCATCAGTTCACAAACTTGAATATGAGTTGCTGATTACATAATAGCACTGTGTTACTGTGAGATTCTACAGTTTTGATCATTTTACTGTAATTTAATAGGATATCTGTTCTTTGGAGGACATTCTGAAATATTTAGGGGTAACAGGAAAAAAATATCTCCCAACTCTGTTTCAGACAGTTCAGGAAAAAATATGTATATGTACAGATGACAGAAAGGTAGAATCATAAAACAATTAGAGCAAAAAAAAAGTTAGTAATTCAGGATAAATAGCTTATTGGAGTCTTAGAGATATTCTTACAACTCTTCTATAAGTCTGAAATAATTTTGAAATAAACTAATATGCAATTCCTCATTTGAGGATACATAAATACCCTTTCTATCTTTTATAATCTTAGCTTCTGCAAACAAAATTTAGAAGAGGATATCAGAAATTACCCTAAAGCTAACTGAGAATTGTATGTAAACTTCATAGGGACATTTTTAACACTGCAATAATATATGCATATTACTTCTGAATTATAGTTTTATCCCACTCAAAATTGGTAGTTAATGGGAATTCCTCTATAATTTGCACCTTGTTTCTCCTGTAGTTTGTCTGTAATATGATGATTTTTATGGACACTATTTCAATATCATATTAAAAATCTAGAGACTGTGATTTGCCATCTTAGATTTCCTGTTTTATTTTGATTTCCAAATTCAGACTACTCTATTATATTTTTCAACTTATCTCAAGTACTTTATGAGTTCATAAATTTACTTTTCTATTGCTTTGTTCAATAACATATACTAGTTGGTAGTAAAATGTGTTGTGCTTCAACAACCCAAGTTTCCTTCAAAAACCCAGAGGTCAGAGCAGAACACATGGGTTGAGTCATTTTGGATGAACAGAACCTTGAAATGACTTATTCTGAACATTTCACAAATCTCTCTTCCTAGACCACAACTTCCTTCAGTTGATTCAAACTAAATAATTCATTGTTTATTAAGTATAGTCATTTATATAGCCTACATACAATGCTGTACTTATTGCATTAAAGTTTAATATGATTGGGTATGAATCAGGGGAGTATATTAATAAACAATAATAGTAATAACTTCAAGAATGGAAGGTAGCAGATTCAAACGTATCCATATCTTTTTAAAGCAAACTCTGGTCCATCACTTTTATTGTTAAGTGAATTAAAAGACATTTCAAAACAACCGTTCTGTCTTCCATTACTTATTTTTCTATAGGGTTCATAACTTGTCATTATGCACATGAAGTTATTCTTAATTATTCCAAAATTAAAAATTATCTGTGTCAGAGTTACTATTCCCAAATTGCTATCAAGGACAGTGTTCCAAACATATGACACATATACAGATAATGGCCCTGTTACTTACCATATCTGAATAAAGAAAATCATAAAAATACATTAAACATTCTTCTTGATTATATGGGCTATCAGGATATATCATTGCACTCTATTTTCTATACCTAACTCAATTAAATGCTACTGGAATATACCTGATAGGTTTTCCTTTTCAGATTCCAATTTTCTACTGTTTCTGTAAGAAAGTAATGATAGTTAAACCTTCATCTCACACAGGTAATGTTTCTGATGATTAGGTTGACTTTCTTGGCTCAATTAATTCAAGATCTAAGCTGTCCTCATTTATAAGCTATCTTCAATTATACAAGCTATAGCTACTTTTTTATGTTGGGTTCTGTTTTATTTTTTGTTTAAATTATATTATATTTGAATGATAAAATGATAAGTATTTCCCACTGAAAATAGGTGCCTAAAATATTACCAATTTCTACCTATTTTTCTAAAATGTATTAATGGTATACATGTAAATATGATTTATATTCTTAACATATTACCTTATTTCATATTTTCATCTGCGTGTTAATCCCGTTCTTTTACTTGTATATGATGAAGTTTAAGAACTAGCCTGTTATAAGATAGGACCCATATTTTCCCAATCTTTTGCCCTACTGTTTCTAGTGGTTAGCACACAGCACCATCAGCCAGTTAGTGTCTTCCAAATTGGAAATTTCTCCTTTCAATATATATCACTATATTTTATAGTGTTGGGATGTAGAAGGATATCACCATCAATGCTCAGAAGGGGTTAAGTTTTGAAAGTGATGTATAAAGACCCACCAAAATGATTTCATTAAAGAGGTGTCATTGAAATGCCTCTTCATTTATGCAAATAGCCTTAGTCTCCACTATCTTCTATCCAATCAAATGTTTAGTGCTTTGGAACAAACAGTGGAATACATATTTTGTTGGGGAACAGATGCTGTTTCCATTTGGTAATGTGTCTATCATAGAGTTTTTCATATCATTATTCAGAAGCTCCAGTTAGTAACCCTAAAGTAATATAAGGAGTAAAGAAAAGGGTAATGACTATTAATTGAGCATTTAAGTGGCACCATATTTGTGCTAAGCACCTGAAAAGTGCCACAATTATTATGTATATTAGGTATATAGTGCTTGATTTACATGCTCAAATTCGAAGAATGAGATCTTTTGCATGCAAACTTTGGGGTGTAATAATAACCAATATTTATAATTTACTAACTGCAAGGTAGATGCTATTAGTAGCTTCACTTTGCAGATGAAGAAACTAAATCACAGAGAGTTTAAATGGTGGACTAAAAAGTGGAGTCAGAAATCCCTCTCCAGAACTCATGCATTTAACTTCTACATTCTATTATCTATTATTAACCCAAACTAGGTGGAGAAATAGATGAATGGAAAGATAATCATTCTCACATGATGAGAAATACAATGTCTGTATTATTTAGCATACTTCAGTTATGTTCTGTTAGCATTATTGAGAACTTACCATGTACCAGGGAATGCTCAAGAAAAAGAAAAAAGGGAGAATTTCTTTGGGGCCACCTAGAATTCTTCAACTCAAATCAATGTATATGTAATGAAGCTTACTATGAGCAAACTGATATCCTCATCCCAATAGAGGCAAAGATCTTTGCCTGGCAGAAGAGCTTGTAATGTAGTTGGAGATAAATTAATACATACCATATAGTGGGGTAGGTAGAATAGGACACCAAAAAAAGATGTGAATGATCAGGGAAAGCCATATAAGTCTCAAAGGAAAGATTAAAATTTTGAGTTGGGACTGGTGGTAAGGGAATACCAGATGTCAAAAACATCACATTGAAAGGCATAGAAGTGTAAATTACATGGTATGTTCTGAGTATGACCAGAGTATAGTATATTAGATGGAAGAGGCCGAGTGATTATTAAGTGAATCTGGAGAGAAGACCGGAGACAGAAATAACAATTAGTACTAATGGCCATGGTATTATTGGTTAGCTTTGCTAAAAAAGAATATGCTATCTAAGACCGTTGGCTGGCAACGATATGTTGATCAGCAGAAATAGCAAGAATTGACCAGCAGGGCATATCTAGGTGTTAGATATTCAACTCCATATGGATGTCCTGATCACTGGCTTCAGAAAAGGCCAATGATTCTTTAAGAAGCTGAAAGTCCACTCACCCCACCTCTGAAAATGAGCCCAACTATTTTTATTCTTTCAGTCTTCATCCAATAAGGGACAATCATCCCCTGTCCAGACCCAAGGTGCAGACAACATTTTAGCCAAATCCAGTCAATGCTCTCCATGAGCCTTTGGGCCCAAGACAGTGTTTGCTTTGGATTTAATTTCTTTGTCTTGTTACTCTTGTGTCTTTGAGGGCTTACAAATGTGACCCTGAACTGTAGTCTTGTCAGTGTTGGGGATGTCACACATATCTTAGTAGAGAAATACATGACTTTCAGACTTGGATTATACATCACTGATTCACCCATGTGTTAGGAACTCTACTACTGTCTCTTTTCAGAAATCACTGGCTCATTATTATCTCAACCACTACTAAACATGCTTTTGATATTGAATCTTGAATTTCTTCAGCATTTCAGTTTTAGCTGCCATCATCTGTCCTACTTTATTGTGTGAGCTTCATGGAATAACTTACTCTGCCATTTCCTTGCTTTCTAATATAAATCATCATGCCTCATATCAAGCCCAAGATAGGGAAAATTATACCAACTTGTGTGGATCTTGCAATCTCAAGAACATTGTGCAGTGAGCAATCTGCATCCTCTTATATGAGTCAAAGACACGGATGGAGCTTTCCTAGGACAGATTTCACAACTGGAAGAGACAAAATAAGAGTATCACTAGGATATCCTGCCAACCATAGTACAGGCTAAAAATCTCCTTCTGAAATATCAGGTCATATGGTAACATTTTGACTTGCTGAGAAATAGTATTTGTTATAATAAATATTAACAACACCAATACTAAGTAGGAAGCCGTTGCCCTTAACTGAATTCTTCCAAAGGGTTATGGTACTTAACTCTGACCAAAAGAACTGCATGATAAAGTACAAGTGATAGAGGTGGCTGTTTTATTTTAGTATTTTATCTTACTATTTTTCACAGTTTTACTTCCCTAACCCAGCAGTACAGATGAGTACACACTCCTGGGGAAAATTCTTAACAAATCAGAGACAGAGGTCAGTGGATTAATGAAGTCTCCTTGTCTTCCTGTGGGACAACTTGGAAATATTCTATGTGGTTTCTTCAAGCATTCATAGCGGGGTTGAGCCCCAGTTACCCACAGCACTAACCCTCTCTTTCATATACATTTTACTAACTTCTCTCTTTCTTGTCTCACTTCTCTCTTTCTTGTTCACTCTTTCTTGTGAACCCTGGGATCTCCTCTCAAATAAACCACTTGCACCCAAACCCTCATTTTATGTCTATTCTTGAGAGACCCAAACCAAAATGAGTGGTTGCTTTTGGAGTTGGTGATAACTGGTATGGGAAAAGAAAGAGGTTTCTGGGGGTACTGCTAATGTTCTTTGTCTTAATCTGGGTAGGGTTAAAAAAAGTGTTCACTTTGTAAAAATTCACTAAATGTGCACTTATAACTTGTTCACTTTTTTGTTATATTTTATGTAATTCAGTGAAGAGTTTTATACAAAGCAGTAATTATATATTAAAAAGTATAATGAGGGATGTTTAATTCAAATAATTATAGTCATATTGGGTGACTTTTGATGTATTGTTGTTGGTATTAGAGTACTGAAATGATCTAACATATAAAATAGCAAATTTTGTTTATTTTGTTATTTTGCTTTTCCCCAAATCTCTGTGGATTAAAAATAGTATATATACGCATTTCTGTATATATGGGTTTATACATTCGTATACATTAATTTTAATACATTTAATTAAATTAATTAATTCAATCCAATAAAAATTAAATGAATAACACACTCACAGACACACACACACACACTTGACTATAATTATGTGTGGATAAGAAATTAAAGAGCTATATGACTTAAATTTTATATCCACAGTATTCATTTCAGGTTATATCAAATATTTAATACCAGCTATTCTTTGGGATTTGTTAGCATATCTTTTAAAACTTGCCTGCGGCAGTTACAAGAACGAATGTAAAAAGTGGTTTTGATTATCGTTTTGGATTGTCAACCTTGACAGTTTGGGTGGGATTTATAGGCATGAAGAAAGAATACACAGACACTCACACCAGTGTACCTTTATCCTTTTCCTGGGGAAGATTCTTTCCCAAAATAACCAAAGAGCTTGTTATTTGTCAGAAGAATTATAGAGTGGAGCTCTTTGGGATTAACCTGGGCACAGAAGTCTGGAAGCAAGAATCTACTAGTGATCAGTTTGGATCTACAGGCACAGACGAAGACATTTTTAAAAACTCTGCTTTTTAAAAAGCGGTCTTAAAACCCCATTTACTTTATTTTATAGCCACAATCTGGAAAAATATGATACTTGTAATGTTCATTTCCTTAATTGTATTATTCAGAAACATAGCAAGAGTTTAAATTCAAAAGTAAAAAGCAAAAATAAAATGACTTAATATGTGGCTTACTGTTAAGGAAAAAGAAAACCAAGTCACTAACGTATTGCTTGGATGTTATCAGAGGGTGAACTTTCTGTATCCAGATGCTTTAGAGAAGCTACTTAGGGCTATTTGACCCCTCTAGGAGGGACCTGAAAGAAAGGGAACTATGAACTTTATGACTACAGAAATCCAGAGGTGTCTCGGAAAGAATGTTTGAATTCTCTTACCTAATGCCTAACCGATGCTTTAATAATTCATTAAAATGGAGGTTCCAAAGGATTGGCTGTTGAAATGTCCATCTTGTGTTCATGGGGGTCACTTTCTGACTAAGCTCTTCTCTGCTCAGATACTAAGGCATGAATAAAATATATTGGTAAGAGGATGATGGTGCCAGAGGAATAGAAGCGAAGAATGCTGCATTCAGGTCTTTCCTGAAACTCTTTCATGATTTGATTGGAAGCTGAATTTCAAGATTCTTTGTTACTAACACCCATGCATCATAATTGCTGAGGCATATTATCATCCATCCTTACATTGAGTCTGCATATAGCTTTACCCTGAAATCCGCATGTCTTTGTGAGGCATACATTTTTTTTTTCATTTAAGTCCTTTTATTACAGTGGTGCCAGCTACTGCTGCTATCGTTAAATGCCTGTCAGCATTTCCATTATAAACCTTATTTTCAGGGGATTTATAACCTAGCCATTTTAATTCACATTCGGCTGAAAGTTGCCATCGAAATTCTCGACATACAGTAGGTGCTGTTTTCTTTTATCACCAAATTTTATTTGAATCTGTTTATCTGCCAGAGATTTAGCAATGTGTAAAACCATAACACTGAGATGGAAGAAAAGTAGAGATGTTTTGGTAGATCTTTTCTAAAGTAAAGCTGTACCCATGGAAAACTGGAAAGGAGTTGTAAAATTGTCAGATTTTTGACAAGCAAAAGTCTTAATGGATAATTTGAAGCCATTATTATTTGTAGTGTACTAATATTTTATGCTCATAGTTTTTAAAATATATTTTACCGTGAACACCAATTCATATCATGAAAGAGTTATGGTCAATTCAGCACAGCATCCTGTTCACTATAATAGACTTACTGGCATCGTGAAATGTAATATAAAGCCATATCCCTTTTATGGTAAAATAAAAAGTTTTAATGTGCAAATTTGACAACTAATTTTTTTTTAGAAATCCTATCTAACTTAGCTTTTGTTCTTCATGAGGGAAACTGTGCTTTATTATTTTTTTCAAAATATAAAATGTTTTTACATCATCTAGTTCCTTTAGTTCATTTTTATTGTTGAAATAAGTATATACCGATCATTTTTAAACATTCCGGAAATAATAATTCAGGTATTATATAAGCACATAAAAAGACCAGATCACTTCAGGTCTTATGGCTGCTGAAGAAAACATAAGACCAGGTCATCTAAACTTGTGGAGATTTTATGGCAATGAATAAAAACAGGTATGTCAACATCATGCCCATGATGAACACAGATAGCTAAATAACTAAAACAACAACAACAACAACAACAACAACAACAACAAACCTTCACGCAAGCCACACAACATAGGCATAAAAATATTTGGACCTTCTCCAAAGAGTAAGAACATATGTTGATGGGAAAGAACTGTAAGGATAGGGGCATGTTTGACCTTACTATATAGTTATCACTTAGCATTTCCTTTCTGCAGGAAACTGATTTATGCTTTACACTGCCTCACTTAAGAATCATAATAATTTTTTGATATGAGAATAATCATTGTGCTCATTTTTTTATGAAGAAACTGAGGCTCAGTAAATTAAAGTTGTTTGCTTAAAGTCAGACAGAATGAGGTAACAGAGCCAAAATTTTACCCAGACAGTTCTTAAGTCTGTGACCCCTTAGCCAAAAGGTATAAAAATTGAATGCAAAGAAGATATATTCATTTTTCATATGCATGTGTGTGCATCTAAAATATAAAAGTAAAAGCAAATTGCACTTAACTGGCCCTCCATTTCTCCATTTCTTTATGGCTATTATACACTGGCTAGACATCTAGATGAAAGCATTTAGTCATTCGGCATGAGTCAGTGAACCAGCAATCTGCTGCCCAGAATCCCATTCTCTATAGTGCTTTACTTCATAGAATGTGAGGCATGGAACCTTCTACTGATGACTTTTAACATCTGTAATTTACTTCTTGAATTTGAGATCCCCTCTTACTCCGTATATCTGTACAGATTTCATACAGCTTTCAGTGACCATTCTTAAAAATAATTTCAGGTTAAACCTGTTAAAACGGGTTGCTGTCACCATTTTTCAAATCTGTGATCTTTCGGTCATTTTCAACATGGCAACTAAATTTAATTGCAACGTTGGGACCAAATCTCTTATCCTTCTAAGACTTTGACCATGCCCCTGAGTGTGCAGATTCAAACCTTGATCTTTCATAGAACCATACATCTCTATTAGAGCTCTGCCTCTAATTTGCTGTTTTAGATACCAGACATCTTTGCTTTGTTTCTAAGATGGAATTCAGTGAATGCTGCAGTTCTGAACTTTACTGAATAGTTTAGCCTTAAAAGTTTTTTTGTCTATTTTCTTTAGATCAAAAGTTTTCTTGGTATAAAGCAATTATGTTGTTCTAGGACTTCCCTTATTGGCATGCACTTATTTTTTAATGTTTATTTGTTTTTGAGAGAGAGAGAGAGAGAGAGGAGAGAGGAGTGGCAAAGGGGAGGAGACAAAGGATCTGAAGTGGGCTCCACGCTGACAGCAGAGAGCCCGATGCAGGGCTTGAACTCAGGAACAGTGAGATCATGACCTGAGCCAAAGTCTGAATGCTTAACCAACTGAGCCACCCAAGTGCTCTTGGCATGCACTTTAAGACAGGAAATGCAGGATACAGTAGGCCCTTATGCATAGAGTTCTCTAGAATACCAAACTTCTTTAATTCTTCCTTCCCCTCCCTTCTCTCTCCTCTTTCTTCCTCCCCTCCTCCATATCCCACAGCTTTTGCTCCTCTTTTTCTTCCTTCTTCTGTTTCTCTTCCTCCTTCTTTTTATCCACTTTCTCCTTCATTCTTCCTGTTGCAAGTATAACTTGGAAAGCTTTCAGTGAGGATTTTTTAAGCTAGATGTTGGGAGGACACAACCTGGTAAATATTGGTTCATGCAAAGTTTGACTAAAAGTCCCTCAACAGTAGAAGGTATATTTGCATTTTCTAACAAAGATCCATGTTAACTTTAGAAGACCTCTCATTGGTTAGATTTGTGGTGGCATATCAAAAGTATCAGTAAAGCCTAGGTGAGAAGATGTGGAGATACACTGGGACAGAGGAATATATTATACAGATTTTTTTTTGTTTTCATGTGAAGTAACTCTAACTTAAGGAAGTCATAAAAACTTATTAGTTTAGGCAGTCTTAGCTGTATCCGGTAACTCAGCCATGTAATCAAGAATCTATTTCAAAGCAAATCACAACTGTAATGAGATATTACTCACACCCATTAAGATAACTACTATCAAAACTAACAAAGCAACAGAAAAACACAAAAAATAACAAGTATTGGTGACCATGTAGAGATTTTGGAAAACTTGTACACTGTTACAGGATTGTAAAGTGGTGTAATGGCTTTGAAAACAATATGGTAATTCCTCAAAAAGTTACAATTAGAACTACCATGATCCAGCAATCCCATTTCCTGGAATATATCCAAAGGGATTGGAAGCAGCATACTGAAGAGATATTTATATATTTATGGTCATAGTAGTCACAAGAGCAAGAGGCAGAAATATCACAAATGTTCATTGATGATAAATAGATAAATAAAATGTCATATATTCATGCGATGAAATATTATTCACCCTTAAAAACAAAGGAAATCCTGTCACTTACTACAACACAGATGAAGATTGAGGACATAAAGCTAAGTGAAATAAGTCAATCACAGAAAGACTTTTACTGTATGACTCCGCTTAAGAGAACTTAAAATAGTCAAATTCATCTAAACAGAAAGTAGATTGTTGATTACCAGGAGCTGCGAGGAGGGAGGAAAGGGGAGTTGTTGTTTAGTGGCTATAGAGTTTCAGTTTGCAAGATGAAAATGTTCTGGAGATCTTGTGAATATGTGAATATACCTAACAAAAATATGTAAACAATGTGAATTGCTTAATACTACCAAACAACATACTTAAAAGTGTTTAGGGTGGTAAATTTTTTATGATGTATTTTATACAATTAAAAATTACATTTTAAAAAAATTTTTTAAAAAGGGTTATCTATCTCTTCAGTCCTACACAGGTCTCTTCCATCAGTTACTGGATAGGTGCTAGCCTCTCAAAATACAGGTTCTTTAAAGATCATTATTCTAGAAGAAAAGAGAGCATCTTTCCCAATAACTTACAGAAAAGCTCAAGAGTGGAACTGATTGAAGAGCTCTGAGATATGTGGACTTGGGGAGTGGCAGCGGGAGGAGATACAATCCTTCCAGAACCCCATGTAGGAGCACTACTATGGAATGGGGGGTGGTTATTCCAAGGACATAAATCTGCTCCTGAAGCTTGTCTTCAAGGAGGCAACTCCATTGTGGCAAGAAATTGGACCAAAGCCTTGAGTTTTCTGAGCTATGAATGATCTTGCTTTTGATAGCCTTTCTCTAATTCTTTCTTTCCAAAATGCCGAATTTGCTGATGGTTTTAGTTATACCCTTTAACTTTCAAGACAACGTGAACATTTATTCAACAAATCATTCCGAGTGCTTATTTGTGCCAGATGCTGTACTGAGAGCTAGGGATTAGGGATTTGGTGTTAAAGGCCATAACCCTGTGGAATGTATATTATTACAGTATAAAAACAAGTTAATTAATATGTGTGTGTGTGTGTGTGTGAGTGTATAGTACAACATGATTATAAGCTTTGATAGAAATGTGAACAGAGTTATGAGAGCACCAAAGAGGGATGCTTCCTCAGCCATGGAATGGGGAAATGAGGAGGATGGGGGGAGAAAAACAGGCGAAGGATGTTCAGTTTTTTAATTTTTTTAATGTTTATTTATTTTTGAGAGAGAGAGAGAGACAGAGCATGAGTGGGGCAGGGGCAGAAGGAGAGGGAGACACAGAATCTGAAGCAGGCTCCAGGCTCTGAGCTGTCAGCACAGAGCCTGACATGGGACTCAAACTCACGAATGGTGAGATCATGACCTGAGCTGAAGTCGGATGCTTAACCAACTGAGCCACCCAGTCTCCCCAGATGAGAGATATTTAAACTTAATCTTGAGGAGGGAAGTGTATGTAAGAGTTCCAAAGCAGGCAAGATTGAAAAATTCCAAGGGGAAGTTTGAAATGAAGGGACATTTCAGGTTGTGTGTACAAGTAATGGAGAGGTAAGAGAGCAAAGCATATTCAAATATCTTCAAATGGTTTAATATGATTGGAACATAAAATGTGGGAAGTAAGATCCAGAAGACAGGATCATGATCTTAGTCTAAGAAAATCAGCATAGATTTTATTCTGAAAGTTAAGACAATTCACTCAAGGCACAAATCATAAAGAACACCAAATTGTAAATAATTATTTAGGAGTTTAGGAGAGTGACATAGGGACTTTTCCAATCTAGAAAACTTGATCTGCAATTCTGTGGTGGATATAGTGAAGTCTGTCGGGTTGTCCTTCATTTTGCAGGTTGTATCTCCAGAGCTTCCAGAAGTATCTCATAGGGTTATCCTGGTGTTTTAGCTCAGTTGGTAACCATGAAAGAATAAGCTAATCTCCCTACCTCCCCCCAGCCCAGTTCACCCAGGGTATCCAAATTCCTAGGAATCCTCCAAAAAATAAAATGTCTGAATCTCCTTGACTTCTGCACAGCTAAGATAAATGGCGATGTAAAACCAAGTCCAGAGTCAGATTCTAGCACTTCCTCATATCTAAACTAGGCTTCTAATACATACAAGTAAGACCATGGTGGAGGTGTTAAAAACACTAAATCGTTTATAATTTGGTATTCATCAATATATTTCCACCTGTCTTTTAACTGTTTCTCTAGGTTATATACTTTGATGACTTAAATTTACTTAAGAGAACTTCTAAGTACGGTTTCAAGAACTTATTATTTGAACTCCTTTATTTTCAGTGATAATAGCATTCCCCAGTCACTCTCCTGTGAACATATACATTAATATGTACTTAAAATATTGAAAAGAAAACCAGGTGGAAAATTTTCAGTAACATTTAACTTTGATAACTTAATATGTTATATTAAGAGACAGAGCCCTATCCAAACTAAAAGAATTATTCCATTGATCCATAGACAGGTCAGGCCATTCATGAACCCAAATTCAGGCAAAAAGTTGAAATTGCTGTTCTTTATTTGATCTTTCAGAAGGTTTTGATTATTTAATATGTGGTGGGATTTATATGAGTTGATAACTTATTGGTTTTCAAACCTTAAATTGGTTACTTATTGAGCATGGTAGATATAATGTATTTTTCATCAATATACTGTATCATAAATCTGCAGTTTTTGCTATTTACTTTAAAATCAGCAAAGCAAGCAAAATACTGTGATAATAGTTTATGTAGTCAGCATCAGCCTTCCAAACTGGTCAGAGATTGAATATCTTTCTCTTTGGGATTAAATAAAATGTACATAAACAGAGACTTTCTATTAAATTAGATCTTTGTTACAAAGTTTCTAAAATGGCATTGTCCATATAGCATTTCATCTGTGATAATCATGAAAAAGCAAGACTATTTACCCAAGGTTAGTGTAGTAAGACTTTAAGTTTAAACTTGAAATTTTAGTATGGCAAATTCTACTCAAAATTCAGTTCTTAAAATACATTTGAAAACATGAAGCAAAAATATAAGTAAGTTGTGCTTTAGAAACCCATTATCTTAATATTTTTGGTTATTTTCTGAAACATCGCTTCACTCTAAGGTAAAAAGTCTAGAGAGATCGATTCAAACCCTCCTATTTGCTACAAAAACAACCTAAAATTAACTGCATTCTTAAGTCTTTATCAATGACAACATTAGTTTTTGTCTATTTCCAGGACAGAGTACAATTTCAAACATAACTAAATTTTTTTTTTTTTTTTTTTTTTTTGCTTTTGTCACTCAGGAGCTTGTATTTAGAAAAGACTAAACACATTCTGTGAAAAACCACATCTCTCTTTCAGGTGAATATCTTCTATTTAAAAAATTATTTAATCAAGGGGTACAAATTAAGGGGTACAGTCCTTCTACTTGATGTGCATAACCAGTTACACCAGCATTCCGTAAGACAGGGATTCCCATTACAGGGTTAACAAAGAGACATTGATGAATTCTGGCTTCATGATTCTTATCTCCACTGTATTGTAAATACAAAGAGGAAAAATAGGTCAAATAACTATGTTTTCTCTTATTAGTTACTCATTTCACTTTAATTCACAGTGAATTTCACATACTGTGAAATGTCAAAAGCAACCTTAGATTGTTTCATGCAGTAATGATATAGTTAAGCAGTTCCTTTAAATAAATGTGTCAAGTTTCATTCATCTTAGATCCAGATGATATGAGAAAACTTCACATTCTCATGGGGGATGATGGGTGGAAGAAAAATTACTCATTCCAGTTGCACTGATGGTAAACACAGATGAGAGTTAGAATCTTGGATTTTAGCTAAAATGGATTCTTATAGTAGAAGAACACAATTGGGGACAATAAAAAGACTGCCAAAATATTAAAAATGAAAGCACTCTTCATAATCCTCAGTGATTCCTATCCTAACCACAGGTTATTGTAATAGGTGTATATAATAGCAATCATGTCAATGGGATTGAGCCATGTTAAATTTCAAACAAGAAATATGCAATTTTCCAATTGCTACATAAAATGTAATTTTTTCCCCCAGGAAACATTGTATTTCTATACCCAAAACTAGAATTATAGTTAATATTTAACAGTGATGACAATGAACCCCCCAAATATTAAGTTATTCTCTTCATTCATCTCCCTTAATGGGGCTCCATTTCATATATTTTGTCTTTCTGAAATTTGATCTATGGGAGAAGAGCAGGTAACACACTGAGCTAGAAAGAGCACCTTCTCCCAGAGACTGAAATGACTTTGTTCCATGTAAAGTGAGTGTTAGTGACTGGTAGAACTATAGTGCTCCGTTTTTAGGGAGCTACTGATTAATTAGATACTGTAATGTCATAATACATTCATCTTACGTTTCACTGACCAAACCTATTGTCTTCCTGTCTACTACATCAGGGTCAGTTTAGGCAACAGACACGACAGATACAGTCATATGCCACTAAGGCACCTTTTAAATTGGAAAAATGAAGAAATGTGCTCTGAATCCACTGCCTTATTTCTTAGTGTAGAAGGAGCTGTGGAGGTAACCCAGAAAAATAAAGGCTGATTTATACATTAACATCCCGTTCAAAACGTCCACTCCAGACCAATTAGGAATCCTTCTCCTACCTCCAGGGCTACTTTTGCACATATCAGTGTGAAAGTCTCCAGAGAGGTCTGTATTCATTGTCTATCCATCAGCCCCTTTCTTTCTCAGGAAGTGGGCCAATGTAAGTAGAAAGTGTTGCCCAGAATATCCTCAAGGTTACAAATCATTTAACAAATATAATAAGCAATGTCTCAGCTAAGGATGATGGCCAAAGAGCCAGTCTAAAAGAGATAATTCTTTCTATAGGCTTTAAAAATTGTAACAACAAAGATTCATCTGTCTCTTTGGTGCAAGAGACATAAAAAGGCTGGCTACTTGAAATTTGACAGATTAATGCCAATCGGATTACTATCTGCTGATTTTTATGCTTTCAAAAATGTGTAGTTCTAACATCACACATTTAAAATAGCATGAATGTGGGGCGCCTGGGTGGCTCAGTCGGTTAAGTGTCTGACTTCAGCTCAGGTCATGATCTCACGGTTCATGGATTCAAGCCTCACGTCAGGCTCTGTTGGGACAGCTCAGAGCCTAGAGCCTGCTTCAGATTGTGTCTGCCTGTCTCTCTGCCCCTCCCCCACTCATACTCTGTCTCTCAAAAATGAATAAATGTTAAAAAAATAATAAAATACAATAAATAAAATATCATGAATGTCTTTTAAATTACTGCTTATGAAAGGTTTTCTGAAATAAACTCAGTGCTGTGCTGAGCTGTTGCCAGCTCATGAGGGCCGATTGTTAAATTTTTAGGACTTTTGGTTATTTGAAATAACTATTACCAAAAATAAATTACATGAACTTACAATCAACGAACGATATTAAAATAAAAAGGAGTAAATACTACAACCTATTACTTCCAAATTGTTTCACTACATTTACTGTGCTCTTAACGTCCGTTCCAACTATCATATTGGTATGGTGAAAATACCATATAATGGTTTGCTACCGTGAATCTCTTCTTAACTCCTCATTCAATTACCCTATACTGGTAGCTGGACATTGGCCATAGTGAGAGCAAGTACACAAATGAAATCAGCAAACACTATGAATAAGCCTGTTTTTCCTTTCTTCTGTAGAGTTGGTGTTAAACATTTACCAGCACACCATTGACTACAAATACTATGGTGAAGCAGGTGAATGATTAGAGCTGTGTTTGTGGAAAGGAAAGGAGACTCAAAGCTGTAACTAACAATAATACAGCGAGGCCTGGGTCACTACCATAGTGTATGAAACTTGAGAAAATACTAAATTTGAATTGCAAAATACTTTTTATCCACAATTACAATTGAACTGAAGGCTAGAAATAAAAGAGACAAAATTCCATGTAATTGCTCTAATTCTTTCTAAACATTTTAATGAATATTAAATTATTATAATTTGTTTTATTTGAATTTACCAAAATAGTATTCTGTTGGCGATATTGGGTGTTCTGTAAACCTATCTAATGTCTGTTTATGTTTATGGTCATTCTGTGTTTTCCCCACCAAGGCAGCAGAATTTGGGTTTATGTGGTCTCTTATATACACTGAATTATAGAAAGGACTCAGATATAAATCAAGATCAGAGATACGAGATTGTGGAAAGGTTTATGATTTTTAAAATAAATGTGATGCAATTGAATCTGTGGCTTTAATCCATCATCTACTGCTTATACTACTCCTTTTTTTGGGATACTACTGTTTTAATGATAAGTCTTAGCTTGAAATTAATGCAGAGATTGGATAAAGCAAATTTAAACACAAAATTTAAATACCTAGAGAAAAAGTAGCTTTATTTTATTTTTCTCCTTTATTCATGGGCATTACAGAAGAATTAATTATTTCATGGGATATGGTACATTTTTCTAGGGAGAAGATCCGGTTGTAATGGGCTGAAATTGTTGCTAATGTCACATGATTCAGACAGTGTATCCATGGAAATGGAAACACTTAAAATGCTGTTCATAATGTTGTTCTTCCAAATAACAAAAACTTTGCTATATTTTTTTAATAAACTATTTATTGTTACAAGTTAAAAGCTGGCCTTTTTAACCCGTATATGTACCTGGAGATAATAACTTTTTCTAAAATGAATTACACATTTTTACATAAGAATTATATCCTGGGAGATAATAATTGTGTTAGAATATTTCGATCCTTTGCTTTTGTTATGTGATACTATAATTCATAAACTTCACCATTCATTAAGTATACCTATCCCCAAGTTTTTAATAATGCCGAAGTAATTCTTTTTTTGTATCTAAGGAAAAGCCTGATCATAGACCTCTGCTAGAAAAAACGCCATATCTTAGGGAATGTATGTAAAATCAAGTGCCTTTCTTCTCCACAAAAAGTATTATTCTGTATAGTTAAGATTTTTATATTCTTCTACTAGAGCAAAATGACATGTTCACCTCAAAAATAGATGTCTATTCTATCACTAAATATTCTCCTTCTATAAAACCTTTCATGTGAAATTTTTTAAAATCTAATTTATTGCATGCAAAAAATTGAATTTTACCCCTAAAACAATGCTTATAATAACAAAACATTTTTATTTTAAGGTGATGTTCCTATGCTGCAGAAAGGTATTAAAAATGTTTAATTAGTAATATGAGTCCATGTAACTTGTTGCATAGAAAAGTTAATGCTTCTTTTGCTACTGAATTTTACATATGAGGACAAATGGAATAGCTCATGTGATCGGTTCACAAATAGGATATTTTTATTTTCTGATTTGTGAAAATAAAATTCATGTGCTATTTGATTTTTATAAACTGTCTTTTTATACAGGGGTTAATGTAAGTAGGTAAGGATAAGAAAATCAGCTTCGTGGTACATGAGTCACTGTGTGTTGGCTAAGTTCTACACAATAACGCTTAGTAGTGAAATCCTTCAGTATGACTATTTAAATTCACTTATATAAACTTCTTTATGTATGGAGCAGGCTTTTGAATTTAAGCCACACTCTAGTATTGATGAGACGGTACTGTGCAAATTTGCTGGTGGGTATCCCTTTCTGATGATAAATAAAAGGAAAGAAAAGAATAAAGAAAGAAAATAGAGAGATTATGGTGGGAAGAAAGAAACACATCGAACTTTACTTTTAGCATGAAATTGCTGCCTTTTTAAAACTTACATTAATATTGCATCTGTATTCATTATGCATTCTGGCATTAATACGTATTATGATCACTAATGCTTGATAACAAAGACTGTAGTTTATTTTTGCTTCAAAACATACTTTAGCAATTTTCTGAGAAACAGAAACAGGGCAACATACATACCTCTTGAGAAAAAAAAAACCAAAAAACCAAGGGTTCTTAGTTGTAGATTAAAAGCTGATGATAAACCATCTTTACTGAATATTATAGATGTTAGTGGTTACTAACATTTGGCACAAATGACAATATATGACATCCATAAAACCTTCAAAGGTCACATAAAAAGACAATAGAATTTTTGTTTAGAAATGTAGTTTAATGATCTGGGTAGTTGTATGTTTAAAATTAGGGATTTTTATGCATTGTTATATTTTTCTGTAAAGGATCTTGTGGAGATCATCAAAATACCATTGTATTTAAACCTATTCTCTTTATTCAGTCATACTTGTGTCCATTGTTGGCATTAATCTTTTTTCCTTATTAATGACTTGGAATTCAGGCTCAGAAAATTGTGCTACCACTTGATAAGTCAGGCATAAGGAATAGAATTCTATTTATAAATGCATCTACTGCTAATCTGAAATTAATAGAAAGGAGGTACAGAAAAAGCATATGACAGTCTTATAGAGAAATATTAATGTAGTGAAATATATTTACTTTGCTACCTAAGATGTGACAGTAGTCCCTTAATCTATAAGAATAATCTCTTCTGCTGTAGCAGCAAATAAAAAGAAAGATGCATATTATGGATTCTTTGAGTATCAGCATATCACTCTGCTATAATATATCATGCTTCATTGTGACACATTCCCCCATTTGTCACTTTCTGTCATGTTACTGTATCTCAAAAGACACAACATTGCCCAACCTTTTTTTTTTTTAAGTGTAGCAAATGGACACGAAATGTTTGACACCGAAAACAGAACTATTTTTAAAACCAGGGAGTCATAGCCAAAAACTGTTTAAATGGATATTTCAAGGACTACATACCAGGGAAAGTTTCTATTTAAATGTATATTTGTACAGGTTGAATGTCTAGTGGAAACTAGCATTTCTCCTTCCTTGTGAGCATTTTATTCTTAAACAATGAGAACTTGTTTCCTTCCTATTTGACTGAATTCTAAAAAAGGATTCTGTTTTCATTTCTGTTTCCTACAAAAAAAAGTTTGTCCTTATAAAAAATACTGAAATAGTCAAACTGCCTTTATCAGCTTTTACATCTAAGTGTTTCAAGTTAGTGTTTTAAATTGTCCTTTGAAGAAGTACGTAAACATATACACATGTATTAAATACTTAGGACTCCATGTTAGAATTCGGGCAACAAAAGCCACAGAAAGTGCAGACCATCAGCCATCTTGCAGATACGGCCGCTGAGAGCTGGTGCTGTCAGAACCAGTAAACTTCTGCCAACATTCCACATGCATCCAGACAGAATAAAATGGAAACGCTTAAGTAAATAGACAGAGATTGTTATAATTCACCTACCTTTCCATGTAATCTCATCCCATGAATCTTTTTATATAGACTAAGATTTTCTAGCGTCATTGGGTATCTCAACCTAATTTAAAACATATTTTGAACTTCTACTGTGTAATTCGGTCCCTTGGAACTTTCTGTAACTATTTGGGTCAGTACATAGGCGAGCTCCCAGATTTTGTTCTCCAGTGTTGACCCTGCATTAACATTGTTAATAGCTGGTATTAGCTCTTCTACTGTACCAGGCTCTATGCTAAGGGCTTTACATATTTTGTAATTTTATGATTTAAACTTTATAATGTAGTGTTTAATACACTAGTATTTTTGTTGATGAGAACACTGGCGCAGAGAGTTTATCAGAGATTGAGTTTGTAGCTGCTGCTTTAATACAGAGTGATCCCTTAGAAACATCATTGTACTCTGCAAATTTTTATTGTTTTTGTTAAATAACATGGTATTTATGCTACATATGTTAATATGTCATATTTATGTTATATTAATATAATGTAAATAATTATGCTAATAAAATGTTAACCTATAAATGCTTTAGTTTGTGTAAATTTGGAGCAGTATTTTTGTTTTTCATTTATGCAGCTAGTACCTATCATAAATAGGATATTTTGGTGAAAACGTCATAAAGAAAATTCCATTTAACTATGGCTTCTGTAATATTTTCAGTGTTCAGCTCTACTGGAGTCATTCCCCTGTTTGAAGACCTCTAGTCCTCCCCATTACACATAAACTTGGTTCAAACTCTGCCAGGATCTTTGTTGCATACATGAAAGTATATTTTCTGTTGTCTTTAATTATATGTTTATGTGCCATTGGTCTCTGGAACAGCTGAGTCTATCAGTATATTCATGTCACCTTAGTTCTGTCATTTGCTTTGGATGGCCTTCCCTTCCCCCAAGAATGTCAACCTGTGGTAATATATTTTGTTCTAATAATCCTGTACTTTTATGCTTTATATGTAACTCTTACATCTATATCAAAACTTGCTGGAGTATGGATTAAATATATGACTTTATTTTTTCCCAAATGCTTCCTTCCTTTTTTCTTTTTTCATAACTGGAAGCTTGTACCTCCCACTCCTTATCTTCTAAAAAATTTAGCCGAGTGACTAAATTAGATATATTTGCACTACAAAAATGAAGTCATTAAACACAATCACAATATGCCTTTGCAAGCAAACTGTGACTCATGGGTCAATAAGATATAACTGTCCCCTGTTTATCGCTTGCTATTTTTACAATAGCTACTCAGGCGGGACTTCAAATCATTCTTTTCTAGGGGATATCTTGTTGCCTAAAGGGAGTCTAGAGGGTCATTTGTACAGATTTGGAGCAAATATCAAGTTCTGAAGTCCAGGTCATGTTCTTGCTCAACCACCATGTAGGTACAGGAATAGAACCCTAGAATATCACCTTCTACATGTTGGAAACAGGACTTTTCCAGGTGAAGGGGTTATGGCACCAGCTGGTCGAGGCAGGAGCAGCACAGGGGGATGAGTTTCTATCCCTGAAAAAGACAAGCAAGATGTAAATTGTGGGAGAAGTCCAAGACATGAACAGAACAGGGACATGCTTGACTCGTGGCCAAATATAACATACTCAGGCGAAGATTTCATCAGTACCCTCCTCTCTCTGTATCTGTTCCTTAAGCTCTGCCTCAGACTACCACTTCTTGTTTGGAAGTACACATTTTCTGGGTAAAGAGGAAGTAGAAATAGTACCTTTTCACATTAATACAAGGAGTTATTTCTGGACCCTTAAGACTTCTACCAGAAGATGAAAAAGAAAACTAGACTTGAGGTTTTTATTTCTTTTTCGTCTTGGGAAACAATTTATCACAAAGGGATGGGAAAAGTAATTAATATTTTCAATGTTTACTATGGGCTAATTGCTTTCTATATTTTATCTTTAAATTTTTTTTTAATTTTGGGGCACCCGGGTGTCTCAGTGTGTTGAGTGTCCAGCTTCAGCTCAGGTCATGATCTTACAATTGGTGAGTTCAAGCGAACTGACAGTGCAGAGCCTGCTTCATTCATATCCTCTGTCCCCCTCCCTCTCTACCCCTTCTCTGCTCATGCGTGTTCTCTTTCTCTCTCTCTCTCTCAAAAAAAAAAAAATGTTTTTTTTTTTTGTTTTGACAGTAGCTTTTCCATGTAGGTGTTATTATCATAATTTTAGACATAAGAAAACACAGATTCGGAATAGCCACACCACAAGAGATTCAGGATTCCAGACTACGTGCTTCTTCCTGCACAGCGTGCACTCTGCTTCCATTCTCCGGCTCCTTCTCAGTGGTTCTCCAGCTGCCTTCTACGCAAAGACAACAATCTAAATGACTCATTTTTCTGATTTCACACCCAGCCCTTTTAAAAGACATTGCTCAGTAAAGAAGAAATGTTTGTACCCCTAGCTCAGATTTTGCATTGCATGTTACACTGATTCACAGAGTAAAACTCTCCTTGTGGCAACCTTCCTCAATGAAACCAGCTCATCCTGGCAGATAAGTTTGTTTCGTCTCAAATACCAGTGTCAAACATTACTTAGCAGATAAGAAAACTGGAGCAAAATTAAAAGGACTTTCTCAGCACTACCAAGATTCTTGGTATTCAGAATTCATGATCCTTCAGTTCCTAGTAAAAAAACAATATCCTGAAAGCATGCACCTGCAGAGGCACCACACACATTCTCAGTTTGGTTTCCATATATACATCTTTTTATTTAAATATTTTTAAATGTTTACTTATTTTTGAGAGAGAGAGAGCGAGCAAGGAGGGGCAGAGAGAGAGAGGATCTGAAGCAGGCTCCACGCTGACAGCAGAGAGCCTGACATGGAGCTTGAACTCACGAACCACAAGATCATGACTGGAGCTGGAGTCGGACGCTTAACCAATAGAGCCACCCAAGTGCCCCCAGTTTCCATAAATATAAATGTTTATTTTTTGAGAGAGAGAGACTGGGGGAGGGATGGAGAGAATGGGAAACAGAGGATCAGAAGTGGGTCCTGCACTGACAGCAGAGAGCCCGATACAGAGCTCAAACTCACAAACCACCAGATCATGACCTGAGCCAAAGTTGGACGCTTAACCAACTGAGCCAGCCAGGCGCCTCTCCATATATTTTTAATAGTAAAGCAAAACCTCTCAGATTCTTGAAAAACCCTGTATAATGTGTTTTATGAGCGCAAATGTCCTTTAGCTCAAGCAATGAAACTCACCTGTGCCATGTAAGTAGAACCTGCACGTAGAAACGGACTGTGTTTTTAAGCATTATTTATCATCAAACCATTGAGAATCACTCAGTTCATTTTCTTCAGAAAACATGTTAGTTTTTGTTTTGTTTTTTTGTTTTGTTTTGTTTTGTTTTCCCTAGCAGTCACTCATCAAACTTTCATAGGATCACAAACCATTTATATTCAGAAGGCTTATTGTTCTAGGTACTCACATGGTGCAAATAAAACCCAATACAAGTATATTTGGAAAGTGAATTTTAAGGAACACCTGGTTTACTTTTTAAAGAAAAGAAAAACATGGTAATTCGTTCTGTGTCTTTCATTCATTTGTGTATATTGTATTTCAGGTGCAGATGATGGGTATAATCATAAGTATCTGTGGCTCCTTACAGGCACTGGTTCATGTAAAACTCTCCTGCTTCATTCACTCTTCACTCTTTATTTCCATTTCCCATTCCCTTCCATGGGCAAACATCAAATGTGTTTCCATTTGTAAACTTTCTTTTGTGTGCATTGGCTTTTTATGTAGCTATTTTTTTAAGTTTTTTAATGTTTATTTTTGAGAGAGAGAGAAACTGAGCGTGAGTGGACGAGGGGCAGAGATAGAGGGAGACACAGAATCCAAAGCAGGTTCCAGACTCTGAGCTGTCAGCACAGAGCCTGACATGGGCTTGAACTCACAGGCTGTGAGATAATGACCTGAGCCGAAGTCAGATGCTTAATCAATTGAGGCACCCAGGCACCCTTTATGTAGTTATTTTTAAAGTTATATATTTATTTTTGTTCCTATGGTGGCTGCCCTTAACTTGAGACCTATACTCCTGTATACTTACTCCATTTAATTCCTTAAACATTCCAATATCGGTGTATCCTCTGAGACCAGATGTTTACCTAGGCAAGCTGACCTGTCCCACTGATTTATCTTCACCACAAAGATCTTTATAATTTCTCACTTTGGGATCTTGTGTTGTTGTGGAATCAATAATAAAATTATTATTTACGATAAGATATTGTGTAATAAAACATTGCTACAACGTATTATTGTTAAGATAATAACACACGTTATAAGACATCTGGTTATCTTTACTTTCCATATTTCTAGATGTATCCCCTTTTTTTCTTTTGAGTTTTTACCACATTAGTGTTTTTGATATTAGCCTTTGCTGTCAACGCTAAAACTGTGAGGTCTTACTCTTTTGGTGTTTTGTTTTGTTTTACCAGAGAAAAGTTCCATTGACCTTTGGTTGTATATAACATTCTAAGTTCAAAGTTTCTTTTCCATTAATACCTCAAAAATATGATTTCTTATTCTTTTTGTATCTAGCATTGCTTTAATAGATCTGATGATATGCTTATTCTTATTCCCATGTGGGTAATCTGCTCTTTCTCTCTGGAAGCTTTTTAAAAAATTTTCTCCTTTTCTTTGATGTTGTTAATATTAATATAATGTGTCCAGGTATGGCTTTGCTCCCCTACTTCTCCTGTGTAGCAATGTGACCCCATTGTATTTGAGGTCATTCATCCAGCTCTATGGTGGAAAGCTTATTTTTATTCATTTTTCAAATATCTCCCCTGATAATTCTGCTTTTATTCTCTTATTTTTTTTCCTTTCTATTTCTATGTTTTTATCCCTTCCTGCTGCCTTCTGAAAGAGTTCTTCAATTTGGTTTTACAGTGGACTCATTTGTCCTACATCTGTTATTATCTTTTTCAGACCTATTATCTTTATCTTTTTCCACTTTATTCTTTTTTTTTTTTGAAATTGTGTCTTCATATTGTTTCAGATTGCTCATTTGTTCCCTCATCTTCTTTTCTGTAATGTTTATTTCTTTATTTTGAGAGAGAGAGAGCATGAGCAAGGGAAGGGCAAAGGGAGAAAGAGAGAGAGAAAGAGAGAATCCTAAGCAGGCTCCATGCTATCAGTGCAGAGCCAGATGCAGGGCTTGAACCCACAAACCATGAGATCATGACTGAGCCAAAATGAAGAGTCAGATGCTTACCAACTGAGCCACCCAGGCACCCCCCTCATCTTCATAAAAAGGTTGCTGATGCTTCTTTTACATTACTGGTCTATCGCTTTCAAGAATTCTGTTTCAAATGCTATATACCGTCCTTTTCATTGTCCTGTTTTATTTTTGAGGTAGTTGTACTTCTCAGTTATGTGGCTATTTTGACCTGTGAATTCCTTCCTGTTCCTGACGGTGCTTTGAGGAGGGGTCAAAAGCCTCATCTTCATCCCACGTGAATCTGAGAAGAGGGGAGGAAGGAATAAATCCAAGACAGAGAACCCCGGATACCATAGAACTGGAGTTTATGACTCCTCTTTGTTGCCTGGTGCCAGCTATTGCCAATACTTAGGGCTCTTCAGAAGCAGTGTTGGTAGTGCATTTACTCAAATCATCATTTTGCAGGCCTGAGGGTTTGGAATGGGTTCAAGGCAGAGGGCGCCTGATTTTTCCTTCTCTTCACCCTTTGGAGGGCTTTTAAGCTGTACTAATACTACCCCCTTCTTTACTCCTATATATGCTTAAAAAAAAAAAAGGCTAAATATAGGGACTTATTTGCCTCTTCTGTCAACTTTGATTTATGTTTGAATTTTTTCATAATAAAAAGTTTAAAAAACTGGAGGTAGAGAATATCGCTATTTTCTTTTATTCTTACGGTTTAATATGCATAGAGAACAATGAAAAAATCAATATGTAAATAATGACAAGAATAAATCATTAATATTGCTTTAAGATCTAGCCTATCTAATCCTAAAATAAAACTTGTATTCTTTTATTACTTCAACAAGCTTTTATTGAAATACATATCTATTTCTAGCATCAACCTTAGATTATACATTTATACTCAAACAACAACAAATAACAATGAATAATGCAACTATAGTTTACTATTCCAATGTCATAGTGAAATATAAAGTATGAGTATGTGAGTTTTAAAAATATGTTACTGATTTCCTTCTCTCTCTTTTTATTTTCCTTACCTGTGTTTTGGAACTGTCAGAATTATTTTCTGCTTGTCGTCTAGAGAAGCCAACACCTTTCTTTTGGAAAGGGCCAGGTAGTAAATATTTCAGCTTTGTAGGCCATGTGGTTTCTGTTGCTACTGAGTAGTTTTGCTGTTATAGGATGAAAGCAGTCATAGGTAACATTTAAACAAATGGGTGTGGCTATGTTCCAATAAAATTTTATTTGCAAAAGATATATTGTGGGCCAGATTTGGTCTGCAGGCTTTAGTTTACTTATACCCAAACTAGAGGTATCTCTGTGTTAGACTACATTGCTGAGAGTGAGAAAACTCAGAGAAGTAGAAAATTACCTGCATTGAATAATTGATATTTGGTTCCCTGGGAAGAGAGGGAGGTTGGCTATTAAAAAAAGTTATGTAATATTATATGCATTAAAAATGTTATATGTTACATGTATTTAAGTTATGAAGCAGAAAAAAGAAAGAGAGAGAGAGAGAGAAAGAGAGAGAGAGAGAGAGAGAAAGAGAGAGAGAGAGAGAGTCCATGCACCCAAATGAAGAAGTGGGGTAATATTAAACTAAGAACTGGCACAGAAGCTATTGTGCCCTGCTCCTAATCCCATCCACTTTCCCTGTAAACAGAGAAATGGACAATTTTAAACAGAATTTTTGTGGCTTTCTGGGTATTTAATGATGAATTTTTTCACTCACAAATTACTGCCTAGGAAAACAAAAGATACTTTATTTATCTAAAGGTGTAATATGTTTCTGGAACTGCTTTCCTCGGACACAGCGGGGTCTAGTCCAATATGTGTACAGCATTTTCATTACCCTTGCAAAATTGTAACTATAGAAAGACAATGTGATATTATTTTATTATTGTTGATATTAATAGAATTGTTCATAACGAGTTGTTATTAATGATGCGATGTTATAAAAAGAATCCTTAATTATTAATGGCATTGATATGACATTATTAATTTTGATACTAAAATGAACATTTCATTATTCCCGATGCAATTATATTGTTAGACACAAGTTATTGCTAATAGATTATACTTTCTGCAGCCTTGTTTTGGCACATGGTAATTAGCTGTAGGTTTATATTGCTGAATAAAAAATCGGCATTGGGATTTTATTTCAGGATAGCGGAGGATGAGAGCATTAACTCAATGGAATGGGGCAGGTAAGAAGAATCATTGACCTTACTTTGTTCAGTCCATGTCCATTCTGCTCTGGATGGCTTCTCAGTCATACACGTGAAAGAAAAGCATAGCTGACAGTGGTAGTATGTAAAGATTTGGCTGGTGAAGGGTCTTCTGTCATGTCACATTTTCTACACAGTAAATCAAAAGAAGTCTCTTTTCTGTTCAGCATTGGTTATTAAGATGTGATATTATCCTGTGATTTATATCATGTTGTCACAATGCATTTCATTTTGCTTTGTTTCAATAATACAATGAATTCTTTCATAATTTCTTTCAATTTGCCTCAGGAGTTGTTATATACTCCAGGCTTTTATTTCTTTATATTCTGCTCAGCCTTATTAATACAAGTGAAGAAAGTATATCCCTCCATAATTGCTTATAGCCTGTACAGTGCAATACAGCATATTACCTCATTTTAGATAATTCTTTTGTAGTGGCGTGATATTCTAACACTTAAATGCTCTGTGTAGAAGCAAATAGCTTTGCAAATTACTTTATAATCTTGGTTAACTTCAACTGGTTATTCCCACACAACACTTCAGTCTTTGTCCTTTAACAACCACCCTGCACTTTAAAGATCCTCAGGCACAACTTGAAGGGCAGTTGAACAGAAAAACTAATAGAAGGAATGAAATCTTCTCCAACAAAGCCTACAGCAGGATTTCCTAAGGCCTCTTTTGCCCTCTCCATGCCTCCATCCCCTCTTGATCGCAGCACATATAAACACTTCCTCAGAGCCCCTGCACCCACTCACTGCCTGGCTTAAAGAAATCAGATGACCATCTCATTTGAGACAATTAAGGCAGGTTGAGATTCTTTAAAGGCAGGTGTAAAAATGTAAAATGCTTTATTCTTTTATCTGAACAGAATGTCCAGCTGGAGATTTGATTTCACTTGGTGGCTTAGTCAATCCTTAGTCGATTATTAAAAGATTAAAAATTTCGGGTTAAAAAAATTCTTAGTCATTTAAGATAAGCAAATATTCCCTGTTAATATTTACTTACTCTTAAATATTTATGATATAATATTTGGCACATACCAAGAAATATGTATCATATATGTAAATTATAAAACTAATAATGAAGGGAACTCTTAAAGAACTTTTTTTTGTTGTTGACGTATAGTTGACATACAATATTATATTGGTTTCAGATGTGCAACACAGTGATTCAACATTTATATACATTACAAAATGATCACTAGGATAAATCTAGCAACCGTCTGTTACCATACAAAGTTGTTACATATTATTAACTATATTCCCTATGGTATACATTGTATCCCCGTATCTTATTTATTTTATAACTGGAAGTTTGCACCTTTAATCCTCTCTCCCTACTCTGCCCATTCCCCGATCTCCCTTCCTTCTGGCAACCACCAGATTGTTCTCTACATCTGTGGGTCTGTTTCTGTTTTGTTTTGTTTGTTCATTTGGTTTTTTTGTTTGTTTTTTAGTTTCTACATATAAGTGAAATCGTGTTGTACTTATCTTTCTCTGACTTATTTCACTTGGGATAATACTCTTTGGATCCATCCATGTTGTCACAAATGACAAGATTTCATTTTTTTTTTTAATGGCTGAGTAAATTTCCATTGTGTGTGTGTGTGTGTATCACATCTTATTTAATAATTTGTCTATTGATGGACACTTATGTTGCTTCCATAACTTGGCTATTGTGAATAACACTGAAATGAACAGGGGGCATATATATCTTTTCAATTTAGTATTTTTTTTTTATTCAGACAAATACCCAAGAGTGGAATTGTTGGATCAAATGGCAGTTCTATTTTTATTTGGGGAAGGGGGAAGCCTCTATACTGTTTTCTATAGTGACTGCAACCTTTTTGCATCCCCACCAATAGTATATGAGGGTTCCTTTTTCTCTATATCCTCGCCCACACTTATTATTTCTTATCTTTTTGATAATGGCCATTCTGACAGATGTAAAGAGTTATCTCATTGTGGTTTTGATTTGCATTTCCCTGATGATCAGCGATGTTGCACATCTTTTCATGTGTCTATTGGCCATCTGCATGTTTTCATGGCAGGTTGGATTTTTGTCTATACACTTAGAAAAATACCTCTGTTAAGTAGTTTTTGAAGACTTGTTGCTTCTTTTGTGTCTTTTAGTAATGAGAAACTTATGAGAGAAATTAAAACTGGCAAGAAATTTCAATAGAGTCCTATAAAAGTAAACTTTGAAATTCATTGTACATTCTTATTGGCAGTGTAAAAATATGACTATGAAATTTGATGATTTATTCAAGATAAAATTGTATTATTGAATTTGGTGATTTTTAAAATTTCCTTTAAAAATAGAATTTAAAAAACAATGAAGAAGAAAAGCTTTATTTTATCTCTCTCACAAAATAATTATAAAACTGTAGTATACTTTAAAATAATTCAGCATAAGCAGTCTGAGATCATGTTTAAGCCATACTCGAGGGACAAGTAATTATCTAATCAGGAAATCTCACACCATGGGTGGTCACCAAGTGTCTAGTCAGAAAGAAGACCACTGTCCAGAGGTAGCTATTAAAAGTACTTTGAGAATCTGTATCTTTCATCAATACCAGAAGCTTTGCTGATTTGTGTAGATCCTAAAGGAGAAGTGGGTTTTCACTAGTGATATTGGTGGCTTATTAATTAAAATAAAAGATATTATAGGCGGCATTGATAAAAGTACGTTATTCAGTATAAATGCACGTGCAGGAGTATTGCAGCCATTTTTCCATCCGTGCATGGACAAAGCGTACAAGTCCTCAGGTCATTGCCTGTGTCTTTAGGTAAGGCAATGTGGACTAGTCTCTAAGCTTTCTGATTTGCTGCTGGGTCAGAGGCCTCTTGTTTCTCTGACCCTGACAAAGAGTTAATTAAATTCTGCTACTAGAATAGCATTTCATTTGCTTTAGGTACACTCTTTCTGCAAGGGGTTTTCAGCGCTTTGGAGAACACGGGGACACAAAACTTGTAGGACTGACTATATGGCAGTTTTGTGATTTCTTATTAATAAATATCTGTGTATGTTGCTTTTGTCATAAACCTGGTAGCAGGTTGAGGGGAGTAGCTATTTACGTACTTCAAATTCTCTTTGGCTTCCAAGGTGTACTGAAAAGAACCTGATACATTTGTATAACCAAATTAGTTTATGGTAGTTCACAACAACAGAGTGGGAAAATAAAATACAAAATAATCTGGAATTCACTGTACCTATGGTACACCAGATGTTAATTTTCATCTTTTCTGCTTAAAATTTAGGATAAAATTGTTCTGTCCTAGGTGTCTGCTTTATACATCCCCATTGATCCCTCCCCTTAGCTGACGTAATGGAGCTTTTCCTCAGCTTCAGTCATTTTTGTTTTATTCTCTATCTCTTTGGTATGCTCTTGGGGGCACAGCTATGCTAATGGATTCAGTTGGTTGGAGGTCAGGAGTCTTGTAATTGGTGTCCTCCTGAGGGCAAAGGAGAAAGTCTGGCTTTATTATAACAAAAAGGTAGAGTTATCTAATAAACAGCATTGTGCTTGGGAAGCTGTAATTATGGTTATGGAATTATTTAATTTAGGTTCCTACATCTGTGTTTCCTATATCGTATCATCAAAAATGCATTCTTATTTTACATTACTGTTGCACTGTATTTCCCAAGTGATTTACATTCATAAATTAGCTTCTGTATGTGAGAGTTTGATGTGAAATGAGGGTAGTGATGGTCTTCCCTCACTTCCATGGGGAAGGTTAAAAAATAATATATTCCAAAGGTTAAAAAATAATATACTTTATATCATCAGTTTTTCCCTGATTGATTTTTCACCTAGATTTTCATTCGCACAATTTCATTCACTGCTAAAGTAGGTAAAATGGTTAGAGGGTTACATAACACTACTGCAACTACAAACAAGTAATTATAAAAATGAAATTGTTTATTTTATGATGAGTCAGTCTCTCAACTTGGTAAATAGTTTGTGTATTCCCAATGGCCACCATAGTTTGTACTGGAGATGGAGAGGTAATGTGCCCAGAGCAGCTCTGGGTCCAAGGTAGGGTTACTAATTTTAGCACTTCTTATAAACAGAAGGAAAAGTACAAATGTTCAGGTTATAAAGGGCAAAAGATATGAACAGATAATCGACAGAAAAATAAATGCAAATGTTCCTTTAACGTCTGAAAAGATGATCCTCATCCTTACTATAATATGAGAAATGCAAATTAAAGCTATGCTAAGCTATCATTTCTCACTTATCAGATTGACAAAAATAATAACAGTTCTACAATATACTCTGTTGATGAGGCTGCGGAGAAGCAGGCACTCACACATTACGGGTGGGAAGAAATGGTAAAGCACCTATTGGAGGCTTAGCAATTGTATGTGTATTACACCGTGTACCAGAAATTTTACTTCTAGGATTTATCCTGAATTCTCATTGAAAGCATATGAAGTCCTATATACAAAGGCTATTTGTTGTGACATTATTTATAATAGCAAAAGGCTAGAAACATTATATATGCCATCCATAGAAACTGGATTGAGTAAAAACTGGTACTATGCGGTGATGGCATAGTAAAAAGAAATGAGGAGCATCACTATGTAGTTAACATGGAGTGATCTCCAGAATTAAGAGACTTAAGAAAGTTATATCCAAAGCAATGTACGCTTGTATGGAATTTAAGATTTTCTGTTCATGATTCGAATAAATCAATGTAAGCAGACATCTTTGTGACAATTAGAAGAATTTGAATATGGACTGAGTATTAGATGATAGTGATAAGAATCACTGTTATTTTTATGAGCTGTGTGGTGGAGATGCATAATGGAGTATTTATAGGTAAAATGGCATAATATCTGAGATTTGCTTTAATAAACTCCAGAAAAAGAAGTAGGATGGTCTGTAAGTGAAACAAAATTTGGAAACATATTGATAATGCTTTGAAACTGGAGTGGTGAGTAAATGAGTGTTTGTTAAAATTTTCTTTTCGTATGTGTATGTTGGAAAATTTCCATAATAAAATGTTTTTAAAAGTAAGCATTTAAGCATCTCATACTTGCTTATAAAATCCAATAAGAATGAGTTATTTAAGCTACAGGAGAATTCTATCAGCATGAAAAATTTGTTCCACCTGCATTATACACAAAAATTCTTTGCTCATGGTGGAGAAATAAAATGTAAAGAAAAGCAGCCATCTTGGCAGTAGTACTCATGGGACTGATAATGATAAGGTTCCATAGGCAAAAATATGCTTGCTTGTTTGTATTTTCTTTTATAGTAATATGGACAAACCCAAAGGGCACTAGCGTCAGTATGTTTGGATTCCCCAAGAGCGACATGTTGTAACTCTGACTCTGTAGCCTCCTTCCTCTGCTTCAATGGTCTCCTTCTTTTGAATGTGTTTCAGTAGGCAAGGGTATTCCAACTGAAAAATTGAAAATCGTGATATGTTCAAAGTTGGCTGAGAAATGCCATGGTCTCAGGTCTAAATGCAGCCAACGTGTGGCTTCACCTTCACAATTGATAAAATGGTTGCCAGTGAAAACATTCCACTCATTTCAAACATGCTGGTTTGTATACTGGATGTCAACAAATAAATTTATCTGAGTATTCTCATGATAAAGTTAAATAATGGTATTACTAAGATAGGCATAAGTTGTGGCTTCAATAACAATTCCCAAGAGAATTGATGTTCAACATAATACAGTTTTTCCAATAGAATGAATATTTGGCATAGGTCAGTGGAATTTATGCCAAATCTTTGTTCCAAAGTTAAAACAAGAATGTTGCATTTTTTTTCTTGGCATTCAGTTCAGTCAGGTTTTGTCACTTATTCTTTCAGAAGAACAACAGATGTCATTAAAGAGAATAACCCCTTTTAGGTGTTTATTATCGATGAGGATAGTATTATTACACAGCAGTTCATTTTTAGCTATCCTTTAAATACTTTGCTGTGGAATCAGGATTTATTAATGACAGTGTTTTCTACAGCTCAAAGTGAAGTATATATCACAAGCAAGGAAGGAAATTTGAGATTTCAAGATCAGGTGCTAAACCAAGATTGATTTTAAGTCTGCATATCAGTAACAGATCAATAATATAAACTTGCCCAATTGAAAAAAATGTGGACTTCAGTCAGGTTCCGTCAATATTTTGTGAGTTGCGCTTTTTTTTCACATTTACTGTCCAGTTAAATTCTATATAGTAAGTATATAGCAGTGAATAGTTATTAGAATGGCACTTTATCAAAATAACTTCAAGATTGTTTGTAAAATACTACCAGTTCTATTATTTCCACTTGTTGTAATACCTAAGTTTTGGCAAAAGTAGAATTCCTAGGAAGAGGAATAGAAAGAAAACTCCAATTGCGAAGAAAATAATATACTTTTAGGCAATTGTATTTATAGTAATTCGTTTTGTTTTTAATAAAAAAACCCTCAAAATACTTCATCCTGATTCACTGTTTACACAAAAATACAGTTTTTCAGCTGAACTACAAACAGGTTTTTAAATTGTGGAGCTGATTTATAACAGAATAATAGGGAAAAAGGTTTTTTTTTTTTTTTAAAGAAAGGTAGAGTTGGAAATGCAGGTAATGAATTCTACACATTTTGCCTGTGTTCAGACCCTGTTTCACTGATAAAGACTTGACTCAGGTGTAATCTTGATGGGCTGTTGGAGGTGTTGCTGGGCAGGTGAGCAAGGGGAGGGAGTCAGAACCTGTCTTGTATGTAGATATGCAGATTTCTTCCACTAATTAAAATATATGAGTTCCAGAAACATTTCTAATTAAGCAAATTTGTATTAAATGACTCATCAGTTATAAAATTGGAAACTGTTTTTTAATATTGAAATTAAAACCTTAGAAGTTATCAATTCTAACTCACTATGGGACACATGAGTCTTTCTATAATTCAATCCAGGAACTATTTAGCCTCTTATATATATTCAAGATTGTGCTGATTGGTGGAAAATACAAAAAAATATATAAATTCATATAAATTTTTATGATCCGTCTTGTCTCAAGTTGACCAAAACTTGAATCTTGCTCTCAAGAAGTCTCATTCTAAGTGGGATGATACACACACACACACACACACACACACACATATATATATATTATGACATAAAATTAAATATGGTAAGAGAAATACAAATTAAATACTAAAAGAGTGTATGGATGTCCTGAGGCAGAACTAAAGCTGGAGATTGGAAGAAGTATTGTTTAACTAGGGCTTTCTTGGCCGAGTAGGTTTTCAACAATAAAGAGGGTAAGAATGCAGCAAAAAGGTCATTTGGGCTGAGTGCACAAACCCTTGAAGGTGTAAAAAGGCACAGAAGTCAACTTATCTGACCTGGTTAGGGAACAGTGAACAGTTCTGGGTATCTGGCATAAGGTCTGTGAAAAGCTAATGTTAGGAAGATAGTTTATGGACAAACTGTGAAGGACCCTGGATGGCTTTTGAATTTTTCTTTAAGAAATAGAAGATCATTGAATGAGAGAATGTGGTAATTACATCTATGGTTGAAGATTAGGAGGCAGTGAGAGGCAAGGATTGGAGAGAGAGTAAGCTGAAGGCAGGAACTCATTGAAGGACTCAGCAATTGTGCCTCTGTGGGAAAACAGTGGGGGTGGAAAAGAAGGCAGAGACGGGAGACGTTGTTGAGATGGAGTCTATGGGGTCTTTCAAGGGATGGGTTAAGAAAAGTGAATGAAAAAGAGAAATGGGAAATGAGAAGATGGCCAAGTTGTCAAAAGAGAAAGAGAAACATAGAAATTGAGAAAAAAGAAAGAGGATCCCTGATAAAAGCTCCCTTTGAGGACTAATGAGTTTGCTGTGTTGCTAGATCATGCATGTCTTTAGAAATGAGGATCTTAGGAGACAGATGAAGTCTGAGGATGAAGATCTAAGAGTCAGCGGTGAACCGGGGATGGCTGAGATCATGGGGAGGGGAAAGAACTACCTGGACTGAAGGTCAGGAGGAGTGAGTTTTACACCTGGTTCTGCCATCCATCAGCTGGGATCTGGGCAGGTCACCTCCCCTCTGGGCCACATTTTTACACATCTACAAAAGGGCCTTGTTTACTTCACAGGGTTATGGTAGCAATGTCATAGGTTGGTGGCTTTAAAAGTTCTTTATTAAATGCACAATGCAATACACACATCATGTAGTTCAGAGATCTTGAAATAAACATTGTCATCCACAAGATGAATTATCAATTTAATATTTTCATTCAGAATTATGTACAAATGAATATGCTTTTTAACTTTCAGTTACATTTACATCCTTGAACTCCTTTCTCTCTCTCTGCATGTATGATGTCTGTATTGTGCTTTGTAACATCCAAGACACTATATTGGGCAATAGAGGAAGGGTAACGTGGAGTCCAAACTAAGAAAACAACGAAGCCTTTGCCCTCGGGAAGCTTTCAATTAAGCTTCATCAGGAGCATGCTCACATAGGCGTGTTAAGAAGGAGGCAGGGCAGAACAACTGAAAGAGGATGTACGTCCGGAGGGAATGCAGAGCAGACAACGGTCAGGTGGCTGTGAGTTTTACATGAAAGCATTTAGGCAATGAATTATGTTCAGTCCAAATTGTAAAAGGGGGTGTGAGGCATGGAATCCTAGAGAGAAGGAAAGAAGGTGCTCCAGGCATTTGTTACAGTCTATTTATTCAGGTAATAGCCATGCTAATGAAGACTGCTGTTGCCTATAATCACTGCTGTCTGCCAGCCGTTCTTGAACAGGGTGTGCACAGAAATCACTTGAGCTCCAGCCTTTCATGTGAGGGTTCTGACTAGGATGTCCGGGACATATACTCAGGCATTGCATTTTTCTTAACTCTCCCAGATGATTTTGATGTATTCCGGTCCCTGGCTAGATACCACTATGAAAGTGATGCCCCAAGTTTTATGTATACTAAAATTACATGAGGATTTAAAAATTCTAAAATTCAGTCCATATCCCAGACCAACTAAATCACAATATCTGGGGGTGAGGGAGGAGACACAATCATCAATGTCTGTCAAGCTCCCCAGCTGATTTCCAATGTGCAGACAAGTTTGGGAACCACCACAATTTCCCTTCTCCCTCAATCCACTCCTCAGAGGGAGGAGAGACTCATATAAGAGTAGAGAAAAGAATGAACTCCAGAAACCCACGTATATTAATGTGTTAAACAAAGGAGCATCTATTTGAAAAGGGGCAAAAATTCCTCTATGAGTCTCTTCCTTATTGGCATCTCAATGTCTTGACTCCTTCAACTCTTAAAAAAATATTTCATGCCACTCTTCCTTCACTTCTTCAAAATACCTAGTGCCTCAAAAGTGGCTGGGGTTCATTTCACAAGGGAGATGTTATCTTTCTTCTCTTTTCTTTAGAGGAACAATCAGGGAAAGAACAGGGGACAAGGAAAAGGAGTTATGGAGCATTCAGGATGAAAGACTTAGATAATTTTAATTGTATAGGAAAATGATGTATTATTTAATAAGTTCACAAACAGATAATATAAACAGTTAGCCACATATGGAGATGCATAATTCTAGCTACTTTTAGATGGGACTAACCACTAAATCCACACTTAGATCTTATTACATCATAGTTTCTGGTATTTCCCATTTCGTTGTGAAATGGAAAGTTTTCCTGGATTTGCTTCTTCCAGAAAAGAAACATCAGAAACAGCTACAGAGAACATTGTTTTTTTGTTGTTGTTTTGTTGTTGTTTTTAATGGGAGTAGTTCCTTTGTGATTTCAATTTCTTCTGTAGTGATGAATGTGAACCAAGTTAAGGGTCAAAGTGACTCAGAGCCTATTTTTTTAAAAATTTATTTATTTTTGAGAGAGAGACAGAGCATGAGCAAGGGCAAGGCAGAGAGAGAAGGAGACAGAATCCAAAGGAGGCTCTAGGCTCTGAGCTGTCAGCACAGAGCCCCACATGAGGCTCGAACCCACAAACTGTGAGATCGTGACCTGAGCCAAAGTTGGATGCTCAACCGACTGAGCCACCCAGGCGCCCCAGAGCCTATTTTTTATTGTTGTTCCAAAGGTCCTGGGAATCATAGAAAATGTGAGGTAGAGTTCCTTGAGTCTGCTGTAACCCAAAGTCTTGTGATCCTGAGGGTCTGGTGTTAGCCAGGGAAATTATCATAGTATCAAGGAAATACTGTCACCCCACCCCCAAATTCTAATCCATGTTTTTGTTCCTCGATCATCCCTATACTTGAGGGAAATTCAACAAGGATAGTTTCTATCCTTGGAGTTAAGGCTACCCTCTAGAGTAACTACCTTATATTGAACTATTTCCAGGAATAGTTCAGGAATGTTATTTAAAACCATTCACCATTGAGAAAACAAATATTCTTCCATTGGGAGGGTACAGGCAAGGAAGATTTTTCTCAGCTATATCAGAAGTTCTGCATCTGTCACCTGTGTCCTCATCTTGGTGGTTGGAGACTTGTAACATGTCATATTCCTGCAATATCAGATCTAAGGATCCTAGTAGTGAATGGATGGGACAGTGGAGTCTGTCACACCAAGTTACATAGGATAAATTGGCCCCACTCAGTCCTGAGAAATTGGGCGGCACAGTTTAGTGTTTGTACTCCAAGAGAGATGTTTTTCCAACATAAAGGGAGCCCTATGTCTGGTCAATATGGCAAAAATAAAAATACCATGAACTGGGTGACTTATAAAAGAGAAATTTATTTCTCACAGTTCTGGAAACTGGGAAGTTTGGGATCAGCATGCCAGCTTGTTTGGGTTCTGATGAGAGCCCTCTTCCTGGTTTGCAGTTGGCTGTCTTCTTATTAAGTCTTCACATGGCAGAGAGAGAAGAAGTGATCTTTCTCCTCTCTTCTTATAAGGTCACTAATCCCATTATGAGGGCTTCACCTTCCTGACCTAATTGAATCCATAGTTCCCATCTCCAAATACCATCACAGCGAGAACTAAGGTCTCAACTGATGATTTTTGGAGGGACATGAACATTCAGTGCACAGCACCCTTTGTGTAAAGTTCTGTAGCACTTAGTGGTCAACAGAGGAAACATTCAAAATCGTGATGACCACAAAAGAGAGAAGCAGATATTGTTAGTTCAATGAACACAGAACTCTTACTACTAAATGAACAAACAAACAAACAAACAAGCAAAAAACAAAACACATGTGGGCTTCTGGGACTCTGAGAAGATAAATGCAAATTTGGGTGTTGTTTTTGAGAGTCCTACAAGAGCACACGCTTTCTATGGAGTTTATTTAGAGGCTTAATGGAACTTAGTAACAAAATTGGCTTGAATGTGGAAGGCACAAGCTTTTGCAGTGGCTCATACCAAGGGTAGGTCAATAAAAATGCATATCATATTTCCCCAAGTAGGAAGAGATTTATGTTATAGGATCTCAAGATTGTAAAGATTATCCATTGTAAGTTTGACCCGAGAACTAGATGATAGCTAAGTTCATTCATCTATCCATTTATTCATTCATCACTTTATTCATTCACCATCTAGGACCTAGAGATGTCACTCCTAATGCCATTCTGTTTTTCTATAACTGGATCCACATGCTGGGAAGAGAAACTCAACTAGTGTCCTTGGTCACCACCAAGCTGATTTAAACAAATAGCCTCTTTTATGACAACTTAGAGGACAGCAAAGGTCCATACAAGGCAAGTGGCCCACTATACACCTAGTAGAATGGCCCAAATCCAGAACGCTGACAAAACCAGCTACTATTGAGGATGACAAAAGGACCTCTCATTCATTGCTGGTGACAATCCAGTTTGGCAGTTTCTTATGAAGTTAAACATACTCTTACCATACAATCCAGCAATTGTATTCTTTAGTATTTACCCAAAGGAGTTCAAAACGTATGTCCATGCAAAAACCTGCAAACACCGATTGTTTTATTAAATAGCTTTATTCAAAATTGCCAAAACTTGGAAGCAACCAAGATGTCCTTTAGTAGGTGAATGGATACACTGTGGTACATCCAGACAGCGGAATATAATACAGCACAAAATGAACTATCAATCCATGAAAAGACATGAAAACAACTTAAAGGCATATTACTAAGAAAGAAGCCAAACTGAAATGGCTATGTACTGTAAGATTCCAACTATATGACATTCTGAAAAATGCAAAACTATGGAGACACTAAAGAGATCAGTGGTGGGGCACCTGGGTAGCTCAGTCAGTTAAGCATCCAACTTTGGTTCAGATCATGATCTCATGGTTCGTGGGTTCAGCCCTGCGTTGGGCTCTGTGCTGACAGCTCAGAGCCTGGAGCCTGCTAAGGATTCTGTGTCTCCCTCTCTCTCTGCCACTCCCCTGCTCATGCTCTCTCTCTGTCTCAAAAAAAAAAAAAATAAATAAAACATTAAAAATAAAAAAAAAAAAGATCAGTGGTTGCCAAGGGTGGAGAGAGGGGTGGGATGAGGGTGGAACACAGAGGATTTTTAGGGCAGTGAAACTACTCTGTATGGTACTATAATGATGGGTACATGTCATTGTCGATTTATCCAAACCCATAGAATGTACAACACAAAGAGTAAACCCTAATGCTAACTATAGACTTCGGGGGATAATGAAGTGTCAATATAGGTTCATTGATTGTAACAAATGTCCACTCTGATGGGAAATGTTCATCATGGGGGAGGCTCTGCATGTTGGAGGCAGAAAATGCTTGAGTAGTCTCTGTCCTTTCTGCTCAGTTTTGCTGTGAACCTAAAACTGCATTTTAAAAAGTCCAGGCCTATCTCAAGAAGCAAGAAAAATCCCAAATACAGAACCTAACTTCACACCTAAAGGAACTAGAAGCAGAGCAGCAAAGAAATCCCAAAGCCAGCAGAAGAGAAATAATAAAGATTAGAACAGAAATAAACTATAGAATCAAAAAAGAAAAAACAGTAAAAAGATCAATAAATCTAAGAACTGGTTTTTTGAAAGGATAAACAAAATTGATAAATAAACCCATAGCCAGACTTCTCAAAAAGAAAAGAAAAAAACCCCAAATAGATAAATTCATGAATAAAAGAGGAGAGATCACAACCAACACCACAGAAATACAAACAATTATTAGAGAATACTATGAAAAATTATACGCCAATGAACTGGACAATCTGGAAGAAGTGGACAAATTCCTAGACACACACACACTATCAAAACTCAAACGGGAAGAAATACAAAATTTGAACAGAACCATAACCAGTGAAGAAATTGAATTGGTTATTCAAAAATCTCCCAACAGATAAGAGTCCTGGGCCAGATGGCTTCCAAAGGGAATTATATCAGACATTTAAATCAGAGTTAATACCTATTCTTCTCAAGCTGTTCCAAAAAATAGAAATGAAAGAAAAGCTTCTGGACTCATTCTATGAGGCCAGCATTAGCTTGATTCCCAAACCAGACAAAGACTCCACTTAAAAGGAGAATTACCGGCCAATATCCCTGAGGAACATGGATGCAAAAATTCTCAACAAGATACTAGCAAGTCGAATTCAACAGTATATTAAAAGAATTATTCACCATGATCAAGTGGCATTCATTCCTAGGCTGCAGGACTGGTTCAATATCCACAAATCAATCAATGTGATACATCACATTAATAGAAGAAAGGATAAGAATCATATGATCTTGTCAATAGATGCAGAAAAAAAGTTAGACAAAATACAGCATCCTTTGTTAGTAAAAACTCTTAAGAAAGTCAGGATTGAAGGAACATACCTTAACATAAAAGCCATATATGAGAGGCCCACAGCTAATATCATCTTCAATGGAGAAAAAAATGAGAGCTTTCCCCCTGAGATCAGGAACACATCAGGGATATCCACCCTCACCACTGTTGCTTAACATAGTGTTGGAAGTCTTAGCCTCAGCAATCAGACAACAAAATGAAATAAAAGACATCCAAATTGGCAAAGAAGTCAAACTTTCACCTTTCGCAGAGGACATGATACTCTACATGGAAAACCTGAAAGACTCACCCAAAAAACTTCTAGGACTGATACATGAATTCAGCAAAGTTGCAGGATATAAAACCAATGTACAGAAATTGGTTGCATTTCTATACACCCATAATGAAGCAACAGAAAAAGATATCTAGGAATCAATCCCATTTACAATTGCACCAAGAGCCATAAAATAGCTAGGAATAAACCTAACCAAAGAGGTAAAATATCTGTATGCTGAAAAGTATAGAAAACTTATGAAAGAAATTGAAGAAGACACAAAGAAATTGAAAAACATTCCATTCTCATGGATTGGAAGAACAAATATTGTTAAAATGTTGATACTATCCAAAGCAATCTACATATTCAATGCAACCCCAATCAAAACAGCACTAGCATTCTTCTCAAAGCTAGAACAAATAATCCTAAAATTTGTATGGAACCACAAAAGACCCCGAATAGCCAAAGTAATGTAAAGAAGACCGAAGCTGGAGGCATCGCAGTCCTAGACTTAAGCCTATACTACAAAGCTGTAATCATCAAGACAGTGTGGTATTGGCACATAGACCAATGGAACAGAATAGAGAGCCCAGAAATGGACCCACAAATGTATGGCCAACTAATCTTTGACAAAGCAGGAAAGAATATCCAATGGAGAAAAGACAGTTTCTAGCAAATGGTGCTGGGAGAACTGGACAGCAACATGCAGAAGAATGAAGCTGAACCACTTTTTTTATACCCTACACAAAAATAAACTCAAAATGGACGAAAGACCTAAATGTGAGACAGGAAATCATCAAAATACTAGAGAAGAAAAATGGCAACAACCTCTTTGACCTCAGTTGCAGTAACTCCTTACTCAACACGTCTCTGAAGGCAAGGGAAATAAAAGCAAAAATGAACTATTAGGACCTCATCAGGATAAAAAGCTTCTGCACAGCAAAGGAAACAATCAGCAAAACTAAAAGGCAACCAATGGAAAGAGAGAAGATATTTTCAAATGACATGTTGGATAAAGGGTTAGTATCCAAAATCTATAAAGAACTTACCAAACTCAACACCCAAAAAACAAATAATCTAGTGAAGAAATGGGCAAAAGACATGAACAGACACTTTTCCAAAGAAGACATCCAGATGGCTAACAGATATGTGAAAAGATGCTCAACTTCACTCATCATCAGGGAAACAAAATAAAAACCACATTGAGATACCACCTCACAGCGGTCAGAGTGGCTAAAATTACCAACACAGGAAACAACAGATGTTGACAAGGAAGTGGAGAAATGGAAACCCTCTTGCACTGTTGGTGGGAATACAAACTGGCGCAGCTATTCTGAAAAACAGTGTGGAAGTTACTCACAAAATTAAAAATAGAATTACCCTGTGACCCAGCTATAGCGCTACTAGGAATTTATCCAAAGGATAGAAGAGTGCTGATTCATAGGGGCACATATACCCCAATGTTTATAGCAGCACTATCAACAATAGCCAAATTTTAGAAAGAGCCCAAATGTCCATCAACTGATGAATGGATAAAGAAGATGTGGTGGTTATATAGGTGTATACCCATATACCAATAATACCTATGTACCTATATCACATACACACACACAATGGAATACTACTCGGCAATGAAAAAGAATGAAATCTTGCCATTTGCAACAATGTGGATGTGACTGGAGGGTATTATGCAAAGTGAAATTAGTCAGAGAAAGATACAATATGTTCTCGTTCATATGTAGAATTTGAGAAACTTAACAGAAGACCATGAGGGAAGGGAAGGAAAAGAATAGTTACAAACTGAGAGGGAACCAAACCATAAGAGACTCTTAAATACAGAGAACAAATCAAGCATTGATGGGGGAGGGATGGCAGATGGAGGGGAAAATGGGTGATGGGCATTGAGGAGGGCATTTGTTGGGATGGACACCAGGTGTTGTATGTAAGGGATGAATCATGGGAATCTACTCCCCAAGAGCACACTGTATACTCTGTATGTTAGCTAACTTGACAATAAATTTTATGTGTGTGTGTGTGTGTGTGTGTGTGTAAATATGTATAAATTATCTTTATATATGTATACACATATATACATACATATAACATGTGTGTGTATATATATGTATATATATAAATTCTCTTTTTTTAAAGCAAGTATCTGACGTTCATGACGATGTGCCTCGAATTCCTTAACTACTACTGGTACAGAGAGGTTGCATTATCAAGGGAAGTGAACTAATATTAAGTGATATTCAGGGAATGGAACAGGCCAAGAGAGTAGAACGTCAGAGAACATTGGTTTCTAGAATAGGCAGAGACCCAAACAATTATATTTATTGAGCTGTAACCTGAGAGCAGTCCTCTCATGGTGGCAGGAAGAGAGTTGCTTTGGAAGCATTGATCTTTGGCAAAATTTGCCTATGAAACAGGTTCATCCTGTAGGACAAGAAGGTACCAATAGTTAGGAATGTCCTGCTGAATGTCATTAACTCCGAGGAATAAGAATGAATTGTGAAAATAATCAGGAAGGGCAGTTTTCTTATAAAGGAAGAATACTCAGACCTACACCAGGTTTGCTCAGAGCATCAGATGGCAAAAGAAAATGGAGTAATATCTCCAGAGTTTTAAGGTATAAAAGAATACAAATGATCTATAGCTAGAGAAGTTGCCATTCATGTGTGAAGGTGATAGAAATATATTGTCAATGAAATGCCATGCTATTATATTGGGTAGAGAGTAATTATTAGTATAGAAAGTCACAACAAGATAAATAATAACAGTGTCAACTTAATAAATATACACCAAACTTGTGTACTGCAGACTCTACTTAGACAGCCAGTCACTCTCCTTAGAGGTCTTTTGACCTCCCTGTCATGCTGTCATGTACTCTCAGATGTTCCTAGAATAGGACCAAAATCCCTGCCTTTTTCCCTCTATGTTTTCAGCCAGGGCAAGTCTCCCCCTCTTTCTAAGTCTCCTTTAGGGTAGTGTTGCCAGATTTAACAATAACAAAAATGATAGGATGCTTTGGTATATTTGAACTTCAAATGAATAATGAATAATTATTTTTTCCCCTTTTTCTTTCTTTCTTTCTTTCTTTCTTTCTTTCTTTCTTTCTTTTTTAGTTGTAGCGTATCTCATGCTACATTTGGGACATAATTGCACTGAAAATTATGTGTTATTGATCTGAAATCCAAAGTGAACTGAGTTTTTGGTATTTTATCAAGAGAACACTCTCTGTTCTAACCTGTATCTCTTCAGGATACTTACACAAGCTGACTCAAGCTTTTGGAATTAAAAGTGAACTAGGGAGGAAATTGTTTTCAGGTGAATTCTGCTTTTACCCAATCCCGAATAGTAAGCACAGAGCCTTATTTCATAATAAGCTAATAAGTGAAGGAAAAAGGGGAAGACCCAGTGAAAACTCTCATAACTCAAAAAAAAAAGTGCTTCTTATTACCTTGACTCTTATTGAGGGAAATTTCTATGTAAGAAATGTAATGTTGGAGGGGTTGGACAAGAGGGAGGTCTTCCAAATTTTGTCCTTCAGTGGATACAAAGGCTTTTCAATAACAAATAATGGTAGCATATAACCTGAATAAAATATATTTTTTTCCAATCATGAAATAAATTATTCACAGTCTCTGTGTTTAGTGCTGATTTGATCCATGTTTCTCACTTCTTAGCACCAGTTTTCAGTGTGAAATAAACCAGATGCTCTTTTAAAAACATATTCCTAAAAATCCTTGATTTTAAAAAGGCAATAGATAATTTTTTTAGAATAACACTAAAAGTAAAGGATTTCATTTTTATTTTTTAATTTTATTTATTTATTTTGAGAGAGAGAGAGAGAGAGGGATAGAGAGAGAGGGAGAGAGAGAGAATCCCAAGCAGGCTCCATTGTTGTCAGTACAGAGTCCGACTCGGGGCTCAATCCGAGAAACTGTGAGATCATGACCTGAGCCGGAATCAAGAGTCCGATGCTCAAACTGAGCCACCCAGGTGCCCCAAGGATTTTATTTTTTTAAAGAGATAAATAAGTGAGGGAATTTCGGATTAAGTTTTCATTAATAACTTCTGCCAGCAGAGTTTAGTCAGAGACCCTGGAGGAATATTTCAGCCCATGCTTGAAAGAAATGTCACTGCCACAACAGAACCCCGAGTCCCTGATCTTCATCTTGTGAATGCAGATATTGTTCATGAGGGATTCTGGATGTAAATCTGTCACTATTGCACAACAAATAATCCAAATTACATGTCTCTTACCAGTGGGCAAGTAACATATTTTTCACACGTAGGCAACAAAGCACTCATTACCTGACTCTGATTTGTTTCATCTACTGAGTTTCTCCCGTGTGCTGTGACTGTAAGTCATCAAGTGACTTTACATGTATGTACCTTTTAAACTTATCATATCTAAGATGGAGTCACTGAACCTTCCTTTATCCTGGAATTGGTTCATCCCCCAAGCTTTCTCATTGTAGTCCAAATTGTTCACGGCATGAGATCTGAGAGTCACCCTTGATTCTTCTCTTCGTCTCACTCCTCACATCCAATCCTCAAACAAGTCCTATCAATTCTGTCTCCAAAATATATTTTGATGATCTTTGCTGCCATATTTCACACTTGGACCACAGCAATAACATCCAAAAAGGGCTCCCAGCTTCCATTCTTGTTCCTCTATTACCCATTTTTCATACACATACCGAATAAGAGTTTTAGAAATGTAAGTCAGATTATGTTACTTCCTTGCATAAAACCTTCCAAGGGCTCCTCTTGCTCTTACAATAAAACCCAAACTCCTACAAGTCCTGTCTCATCAGGCGTCTGAGTACCTCTGCAGCTTGATGTCATGCACACTATCCCCAGTCACATTAGCCTCTTTTCTTATCTTCAAATACAGCAAGTCCTTTTCCACTTCAGAAACTTTGCACTTACCACTTCCTCTGGCTAAAATGTGTTTCGCATCTTTTTCTCTGATTGCTTATTCTTATTCTTTACTCAAAAGTTACCTCCTGTAAGGGGCATTCCAGATGAGCTACCTTAAATTTGGTCTTCACTTTATTACCTTTTGGAACTCCCCCCTCCCATCACTCCTGTTTCCCTCATAGCCCTCAGTAACAGTCTGTTTATTTTTCTCTATGTCTTATTCATCACTGTATTCACTGCATAGTATATACCATATAATAGGTGCTGAGTAAATATTTATTAAATGTGTAAACCCTCTAATACCTACTGTAATATAAATGCCTGTAAACTATGAACCCATAGGAATTGTAGCAAAATGATGGAAATGATATTGACAAGGCCAACCAGGAGAATCCATGTTCCCCACCTGATTCCAGTAAATGTGATATTATTAAATATTGGGCTTCCCAAGTGATTTTAGAATTCATAGTTATTTTTTTTGTCAGAGCCATGGATAAGAAACACTTTTTTCTTTACCACAAGAAAAAGCTGGCAGCTGTCAACAACACCCATTTTCCACAGAGTTCATAGGATTGTTCTCTGAAGACCTTACCTATGACCGGAACTGCAATTCTCATTTTGAATTGGCAGCTATTTGAATTGTGTTTCATAAACTTCCTGATTCCTAGAGGCATTTTTATAGGAATGTTTGGTCACAAACTTAAAATTGTGCAATTTTATAGATTTATGTGTACTAAGCTTCTAATTGGAGTATTGATTTTTAAATCTCTATAACTATTTATTTTAGATGCAATGAAGCATTATCATAAATAATTGAAACTCAGATAACAAAGTCCAAATAAATTACAAAGAACACATTATAATTTGAGGTAATTTTTATTGCATTTACCATCCACCACCTGACAAAATATAGCGGTTCATAGTTAGCAGCTATACCTACAGAATAAAATAGATTGTAGTCTACATGTAATTTTGACCTCAGTTACACCTGTAGGTTATTTTTTTTAATTTCTATATAATTAATAAGTAAAAATTATTATATAGATAGATAGATAGATAGATATAGCATTTTCTATACTGGCTTTTCCTACCCATCCATCTAGGCATTTAAAAAATACTTATTGAGCCACTATCATGTCCCAGGCCCTAGACTAGATGTGGAAGACCTAATGGTAACTAAGGTGGATGGTGCCTGTTTCCTCCTGGAGTATATTATATCAGGGAGGTCACATAGCACTGCATGACCTTATACAATTTGCTGACTCCATGAAATTGGAGGATGTAGTGTATTGGGTGGGGAAAAGGTAAGGTTGTAAGTCAAGATTTCTTGGAGGAAATAGGTCTTATTGAGGCAGAGTATGGGAGAAAAGATTCCAAGAGAGGGAAAAGCATTTACAGAGTCCCAGAGGTAAGAGAGAGCATGGCTAGAAGAATTGAAAGGTATACAGGAACATAGATGCAAAAGAGGAAGGTGCAAAGATATATTCAAAGGGTCCAGATGATGCAAGGTCTTATGAGTCTAATTAGAGTTTGGACTTATCATAAAGACAATGGGATTCAACTGTGAATAATGTGATCGGATTTATGTTTTAGAAGGTCTTCTTTGGATGCATGATGACAAATGGATGGGAGGGAGAGAAGACACTAGGTGAAGAAGTTGCCAAAAATAAAACCACTTTTAGTCAAAAATATAATGGGGTAAATTAAAATTAAAAATAAAATGCAATGACAACTCCAGACAGATGGTAAGGTTCACAGAGCCAAACTTGGATTAAAATGCATAAAATATATAAAATGTGATCTAATCAAATGCAAGATGTATGCTAAATTCATGTTCTACTGAAATTTAAGATGCTTAAATAAGGAAATAGAAAAGTAGAGCAAGTGAAGCCACATTACCACAATTACTCAGTGCCATCCCATGTACCCATATAAAGTATGTTTTCCTTTCATATGAAAGTCCAAATGGTCACTGCTGCATAGCCTGCAAACCCAGGAAGGCAGTGGCATAAGTGTCTACAGCATTTTTCAATCAGCACCCTGCAACATTAACTCCTTCATCCACCTGATATAGAGAGCATTCTAATCCTATTGTTCCATAGAGAATCCAGGGTAAAACTATTTGATCCCAGATAATTAGTTAATGGCATTATATATAATGAGATGCTTTTTTGTTCTTTCTCTGAACAATGTCACTAATATGCAGACCTTCACCTTGAGCACCAATGGCACGGTGTTAAGATGCCATGGTTTAAAATGTAGATAATTTACTTCCTTAAAAATTTTACAACTGCACACCCAGCATTAAAAGACAACTGTTTTGACTTATTCCTTTTACCGCTTTTTTCAGCTTCCTCTAAAGAAAGGAGAAATACTTTAAATACACCTTCAAACCTGCGCAGATAGGCAGGGCAAACTTCTAACAGTATAAATTGAAATAAATTGTTAAGTGTATGTTCAGTTCCAGATTTTGAAGCAAAAATAACTTTGAACATTTTGGGGCTAGAATTAACAAATATTATAGAATTTCCTTCCCACATTTGAAATTTTAATTTCATAGTATTTTCAGTCCTCTGGGCTGAAACGAGGACCAGATAATATTTTAGCAAAAAAGGTGTTTTGTTTTCACGCTTTCATCATGCAAAAATAACCCAACTAATTTAGCCCTAACTTTCAAAAAAATATTCAGTTACATACAGAAATCAACTATGTAATTCTCAGGCCAAAGGAATATTTATCAGAAAAGTCTGAAGCAAAGATTTTTATAAAAATATACTCTTCCATAAAGTTTTATTTTCAGTCATTTTTGACATGATGTAAATGAATCACTGCATTATTGCCTACTAGTTATCTCTTATCCTTGATCTGCCAGGATTTTGTAATTTTTTTGGTATAAATTTTGATCATTTAAATTAAAAACCTGAGGCCAAACTTAAATATTGTAATTTTTTAATAATTATAAAAACAATAGCGGTGTGCATTTATGCTGTGCTCCCAAAATGCCAGAGACTGTGCTAAATGCTGTGTATACATCATCTCTTTTAACTGTACCACAGTCTTAGGAGGGAAGTGAAATTGTTATCTCCAGTTCACAGTTAAGGAAACTAATTCTGAAAGGATTAAATAATTTGCACTGAGCTACTGTGTTAGTTTGTGATGGAGCCAAGATTCCCCTACCCCCTGCCTCTCTGACTCTAGACTCCGCTCAAAAGTGGCACCCCCTTGTGAAACAGCCCCTGGCATAGCCCCAGTCAGAACAGTCAGAGTGAGTAGGAATAAAGCCAAGGGTAATGAGACTCTATCATATATTATAGTAGGTATAGATGAAAAACTATATACCTAAACCCTCTGATAAATTACGTAGCCATAGGAATTATTAATTCATTGTGTTAACTTCTATGGTGGATTGAATCAACAGATGTTTAAAAGCCAAATTAAAATTATTTACGGTATCTTAATACTGGCAGAAAGTATCAGCTCAATAATAGCAACATATTAACTTAGTTGTTAGGATACTTTGGCCTAAATCTCGAGCTGTCAGTGGCCATTCTAAAGATTTTGGATAAGCACAGAAATATATGTTTTATTCAGTTTCCCTTAGGATTTTCACTCAACCAGCTATTCTGAGCACCTCTGCTAAGAGGATACTGGCATTGTTAAGTGCTGGAATGAGGGACATTCAGGTGAGTAGTAAATTGATTTTGACCTTAAAGAATGTACATTCCATATTTAGAATAAGGGGATTAAAACATGTAAGGGAATCGCAAAGTATAGATTGCTAATAATAAAATTATGTATAAATCCCAATAGTATGTGAAAGAAAAAACACTTCTGCCATAAGCAGTGCTCTATAAGGCACACATGATTTGCTCGGGGCTCAGCTCTGACTGTATCTCTTTCCATACTTCACTCTTGCTCACTTTGTTCTTGCTACCTTGGGACCATGTATCTGTTTCTTGAAATCTCTGAGCTCAGGGACTTTATATTTGTTCTTACCTCTGCCTGGATACTCTTGGACCAGCAGTGCATATGGCCGGCTCCTTCTCATCTTTAAGGACCCAAGCCTTATGTCCTGTTCAGAGAGAACTTCCACGACCCCTTTTTCTAAAGTGGTCCTCTTCTATCACTCTCTTCATTTCTTTCAGAGTACTTAAAACCATCTAATGATAGAATGTAATAGTAATTTCTTCTGTTTTGTACATTTTGAGAATGAATTAGCTGTGAGAGTGATTAGGTGTCCATATCACAGATAAGTGATTAGATATGAAAGACTTGATGATCAGGATTCGTGTCCGTGCACAATTGGAAACTTCGGTTACTGATGGGGGCACTCCTGTGTACATGCCCTAGAAGTCAGTCCCAATTCTTGATTCAGATGAGAGTTGGAAGGAAATGGAGAGGTCTGATGTCACCTGGTTCTGTTTCAGTAGGTTTGGATTGAGTACCAGAACCTGCTTTCCCAAAGTTCCCAAGATTTTCACTGGTGACCAGCCTCCTTCTGAATATAGTCATCTCTTTGACAACATCCTTGTTGGATCATTATCTAGTCACTGTTTTAACATTTTGGGTCATCAATAACTCAGTACTTCAAAAGCATACATTGATTTTAGTCATGTAAAACCTTTTTTTAATATAATTTATTGTCAAATTGACTTACATACAATACCCAGTACTCATCCCAACAAATGCCTTCCTCAATGCCCATCACCCATTTTCCCCTCTCCCCCACCCCCATCCACCCTCAATTTGTTCTCTGTATTTAAAAGTCTCTTGTTTGCCTTCCTCCCTGTTTGTTAACTATTTTTTTCCCCTTCCCTTCCTCCACGGTCTTCTGTTAAGTTTCTCAAGATTCACAAATGAGTGAAAACATACAATATCTGTCCTTCTCTGACTGACTTATTTCACTCAGCATAATACCTTCCAGTTCCATCCACGTTGCTGCAAATGGCATGATTTCATTCTTTCTCATTGCCAAGTAGCGTTCCATTGTATATATAAACCACATCTTCATTACCCATTCGTCAGTTGATGGACATTTAGGCTCTTTCCATAATTTGGCTATTGTTGAAAGTGCTGCTATAAACATTGGGGTACATGTGCCCCTATGCATTAGCACTCCTGTATCCCTTGGGTAAATTCCTAGTAATGCTATTGTTGGGTCGTAGGGTAGTTCTATTTTTAATTTTTTGAGGACCCTCCACACTATTTTCCAGAGCAGCTGCACCAGTTTGGATTCCCACCAACAGTGCAAGAAGGTTTCTGTTTCTCCACATCCTCACCAGCATCTTGTAGTTTCCTGATTTGTTCATTTTAGCCACTCTGACTGGTGTAACAAAATACAGCATCCTTTCTTAACAAAAACCCTCAAGAAAGTCGGGATAGAAGGAACATACTTAAACATCATAAAAGCCATATATGAAAAATCCACAGCTAATATCATACTCAATGGGGAAAAACTGAGAGCTTTCCCCCTGAGATCAGGAACATGACAGGGATGCCCACTCTCACCATTGTTGTTTAACATCGGGTTGGAAGTCCTAGCACCAGCAGCCAGACAACAAAATGAAATAAAAGGCATCAAAATTGGCAAAGAAGAAGTCAAACTTTCACTTTTTGCAGACATGATACTCTACGTGGAAAACCCGAAAGACTCCACCAAAAGACTGATACATGATACATGAAATCAGCAAAGTTGCAGGGTACAAAATCAATGTATAGAAATCGGTTGCATTTTTATACACCAATAATAAAGCAATGGTCACGTAAAATCTTGATGTTCATCCAAAATTTAACCGAAATTAGCCCTCCCATCAACTTTGCAACCTTCTAATTTCTGCTCATAAATTTAAGCCTACACCTCAACACTAACCTCTTTTGTTTCACATTATAGCACATATTTGAAGACATATACCACCTTCCCTACTACATTTTCTATTCTTCAGGTTAAACATCTTCACTTTCTTTTACTCTTCTTCCTTTTAAGCAACAAATATTTGAGTTACTACTACTTACTAGACACTAAAGTAACACGTCCATTCCTTTTGTAATTCTAGTATTTTGCACTATACTTATACTGCATATGCAACCTACAATTTGCACTCTTGAGACCCCATTGTCCCTTAATGTGGACTCCACACATTTAATAATATACTGTTAACTCATTTGTTGAGCAGTGCATTACCTTGTATTCCAGCATTTCTTAAACTTGTCATTCTCATATTTCCATCACCATTTTACCATATTTCGGTACTACCAGTACAGACTTGATGATTTTCTTTAAATTTTCTCGCTTTTGACCTAAATATTGTTTCAAAAGAGGTTTTTATGCCACTGCCATAAAAAAACACTAATATTACTCTACAAATGGAAAGAAATTATAAAATAAATACAATGAAGATGTTAATACAGTTAAAAATAAAAATTATCTGTATCAATAAACATAGTTGTGTTTTAAATGTCTACTTAAGAAAAAAAAGTTCTCAGTGAAAGGAATAGAACTATTTTCACTAGTCACTAAGTTTATAATGAAAAGAGGCACTACATATATGAGTAAACATAATTTTTAGTTAGATATTAATTACCTCTTTGAAGTTTTGGTCATGTATATCCCTAGACCAGAAAGTGATAGATAACATCAGCTACAATATAATTTACATTTTTAATGGCAATAGGTGGCCCTTTGACCAGTGGGGAAGGAGTTGCAAAGCAAAAGCTTGGTCAGCATTCTTACCCATTAAACTCAGCCTTCATTCTTGTTCAGGAGGCAAGAGCATAAAAAACCTGTGAAGTGAAAACAGCTCCAAGGATGGCAAGCTGGGCACATCCACTGGCCTCTATTCTCCCACAATCCCCTCAGAAGGCCTACTGTATCCACAGGAAAGGAATGGGGGAGAAAGGAGTTCATTCAATGAAAAAATGGGGAAGAAGATAATAGCAACGGCTGACAAATAAATGGAAAGATTGTAAATGATTTAACATATCCCCAAATGTGACTCTCTTTAGCTGTGGATTAATCCAAGAAGCAATCTGACTTACACTGCCCTGAAAAAATCTCAGAAAGTTCAGTAACTGGGTAATACCAAAGATTTCTGAAGACATGGATGAACATGGGGTTAATAATGTAAAGAATTGTTAAAATATTATTTAAGAAGCAATCATAACACTAAGGTACCCCCCTCACCAACTGACTGATGACTAGAAGTTTATTCTCTGGAAAGAGTAAAACAGGCTCATTGGACTCAGACAAGCTAAGCACAGTTAAGGTCAGGAATGGCACATTGAAATTAGAAGCATTGGTGAAAATTTTCATCCTGAATATTGAACCTCCAACTTTATTTTCCACCCAATTCCCATAATGCTAACAGCCGTGATTCTTTCATCCAAGCAGGAGATTGGAGCAATTTTCTCTGAAAAATATGACTTTAATAAGACCAAGAGAAAGAGACTAAATCTGCTGACATCTGGGTTTCCATCTCCACACCCCCATATGACTCAAAAGTAAGAATCCCTGACAATGTTTACATACACATACAGAGGTTCCACCTAGCTTTTTATTTGCCTGCTCTAATATCAGTAGACACTTGAGAAAGCCTCTAACGTGAGAGGGAGATCAAAACAATCAAAATAAAGCAATCAGTGCTGTGAGCACCACACATTAAGAAATAAAACCCTTGGGTTTTCATTTAATAATTAGTAAACATTGGTTAAGCACCTACTGTTAGGGATTATGACCAATTGTGAGGTGAACTGAATCAGACAGAAGGAGATCATGATTTTCTTGAAAATGTTCCATTGGAGGGCATGACTTAATGGTCTAGCTAAAAGGGCATGCTAACATGATGCTAACCACCTACTCACAGATCACCATCCTCCCAGTCTAGACACTGGGAAAATATGGAGAAAAGTTTTCATCTACAGAAAAGGCACAATACACTGACCTAGGATTGCTGCTTTAACCTGATCTGATAAAGAAGCCAAGAAAGCAAATCCTCAGTAATCATGAGTTTTCAATTGAGTAGTTCTACCCAGTAAGGAGGTGAGGAGTGATGGCACCAATGACCATCACCGACCAATCTAGTAGCACCTTCTTTCTCCATAGATAGAAATGAGTAAAGGTGGGAGAAGTCAGTGGTGCTACTCCAGTTGAGGTCCCTCCACACAGAAATATGAGGAAGGGAGAATAAATGTTCCTCTGTAACACCTGTTATGTTTTAGACTCTTTTCTGTAAGAACTGAAAAAAAAAAAAACCCATTCTTTTTCATAGTGTCATTCAATTTACATTTACTTCAACTTATTTTTACTTAATTACTTTGGAACAGTCTTCCCAAAGTTTTGACATATTTTCAAGATCTGAATGTAATAATAACCAGCTTATCTACCTTTCTTGGTTGTACAAATTTGAGATCTTATCCTTTCTATACATGTATCCAAATAAAGTGGTACTACAAATATGACAGAGGATGAGACCCTGTTCCTCCATGGTAATGATAACATATTCCATGACTTTGGGGGGGTATGATCATTTGACCAGTTATAAATCTACTTACCTAAACAGAGTTTATTTTGAATTCTTATCACCAAAGAAACATGAAGAAATTTTACCAAATTTTGTTCTGGAATTCACATATTTGATGTTAATGGCAAATTCTTCATTCATTTATGCTATAGCCATTTTTTAAAGAAAAAAATATACATATAAAGAGAAAGAGGGTTTTTTTTAATTAATTGTTCTAGGTGAACCCTTTCAAGCTATAATTGAACATTGCTTCCTCTTCCCAGTGCTAATAAAATAACCTTTTAAAAAACCTTTCTGCAATGTTTTCAGTGACAGGGTAATACTCATTTACCTATGGTTTCCATATTTTGTTTTTTTGCTTTTTTTTTTGAAAATCAAAGAAAGATTTCCCATTTCTAGCAAGATTTCTGGTTTCCTAGCAAGTTTTTGTCAGAGGTTATCAGTTGAGGCTCTATAGTCACATCTGCAACTTATTTCAGTTTCATAGGATGAAATTCACCTAGCCTAGAGATTTGGATTCATTTAAAGAATCTCAGTACTTCCCTACTGTCTTCTCACATTTACCTCTTCATCATTTGTAACCTTTCCGGTTTGCAAGTCATTCTCCTTGAAGAAAAAGACAAAAGCAAAATACTTGTGTAGTTTTGCTTTCTCTGTGTCAGCTGTCAACTCAATCTCTCTCCTCAGAAATAAAATGATATAATATCTGTTTGGAGCCTGAAAAATCCTTTTTGCTCAGCATTTGTCTAAGAAAAAACCTAGAAGGAGAGAAAGAAGAGATAGCAGATTTTTTTTCTATCTTTAATGTGTACATTAATTTACTTGCTTGCTCATTGAGCCATTTATAGGAGGTGATTAGGCACCATTTTCTTGGTTTTAGATATTGTACTGAATACAAATGATAGATGAGTAGAGACTGATACTATGTCTTGAAAGACATGTTTTCGTCACTGGATATATGTTCGGGTCAGGGCAGGGGGCAGATCAGAAAAGTAAATTAGCAAAGAGAATGCAAAGATTGTGTACCCCAACTGGGTGCCAAAGGAAGCACACTTTTGCCAAAATCAGTGCTTATGGTGGGGAGGCTGTGCAGAAAAGTCAGGCACAGCTTCCAAGTAGAGTCAACCCTTTTGCTGAATCTTAAAAGATGAGTAGAAAAGAGCTTCTGGAGCAGAGGAGCAGGGTCAGAAAAGGTAGAGAAGATGCTAAATGGTTAAAGAGAGCATGACCACTTAAAAATCCCCAAGCCTGGCCATCTGATGAAGTGGAGAGGTGATGTGGTGTGTTCTTTTTAATGACACTTTCATTAAAAGTACAATTTTGGGGTGGCTAGTTAAAGTTTTCTCAAGTGCTCTTTATTTTGCTTTCATTCATGCCCATTGGGGGTTTGCATATAGGAAGTGATTTAAAACTCATGCTGGTCTTGTCTTGTTCACAGCAAATTTATATCTCCTTCTGAGAAGCAACATCTTTCTTCAAAGGCTTTGCATGGTGAGCATCTTCTGTCCTGGGGTGCCTTCATTTCAGATATTTTGTTATCTCTTATACTAAAATACTTGTCCCACTGTTTATAGTACAGAGGGCTTTATATGAGAGAATACTGGAATTATTGAAATCTTGGCTTTTAAATAACTCAGAAAGCAGAGAAATGTAAATAATGAAAAAGAGTTCATAGCACAACCAATACAGACAGTACTTGCATAATTATTTTTTTGTAATATTTCATGTTGGTCTAAAAAGTATCTTTGGTTGTTGCAGATTATCATTCACAGAAAATCATCTTCTGAGGCAGATGATTAAAATGTTCTTCTCTGTTTATAAAATTTAGATAATGCTTCCCAATTAAAATAACATTGGACCAGCAGAATTCCCTAACTTCCTACTATAGCCCATAAGACATTGAACATACACACACACACACACACACACACACACTCACCAGGTAGGAAGCTTCTTTATACCCCAGTTTCTTTTCACAGCTATACCATCCCTAGCTCCCTTTTGAAATGGAAGTCTACACACATAACTCAAGATCATAAAGCCCACATATGAAAGACCCACAGCTAATATCATCCTCAGTGGAGAAAACTTGAGAGCTTTCCTCCTAATGCCAGGAACATGACAGGGATGTCTACTCTCACCACTGTTATTCAACATAGTATTAGAAGTCCTAACGTCAGCAATCAGACAACAAAAAGAAGTACAAGAAATCCAAATTGGCAAGGAAGAAGTCAAATTTTCACTCTTTGCAGATGACATGACAGTCTGTGAAAAACCCAAAAGACTCCACCAAAAAAATTGCTAGGACTGATATATGAAGTCAGCAAAGTTGCAGGATATAAACTCGATGCACAGAAATCAGTTACATTTCTATACACCAATAATGAAAGAGCAGAAAGAGAAATCAAAAACAGACACATAGATCAATGGAGCAGAATAGAGAAACCAGAAATGGACCCAAAAACATATGGCCAACTAATCTTTGACAAAGCAGGAAAGAATATCCAATGGAAAAAGACAGTCTCATCAGCAAATGGTGATGGGAGAACTGGACAGAGACATGCATAGGAATGAACTTGGACCACTTTCTTACACCATACACAAAAATAAATTCAAAATGTATGAAAGACCTAAACATTAGACAGAAGCCATCAAAATCCTAGAGGGGAAAACAGACAACAACCTCTTTGACCTCAGCCATAACAACTTCTTACCTTGACATGTCTCAGGAGGCAAGGGAAATGAAGAACTGTTGGGACCTCATCAAGATAAAAAGCTTCTGCACAGCAAAGGAAACAATCAGCAAAACTAAAAGGCAACTGACAGAATGGGAGAAGATATTTTCAAATAACATATCAGATAGAGGGTTAGTATTTAAAATCTATAAAGAACTTATTAAACTCAACACCCAAAAAAGCAAATAATCCAGTGAAGAAATGGGCAAAAGATATGAACAGACACTTTTTCAAAGAAGACATCCAGAAGGCTAACAGACACGTGAAAAGATGCTCAATATCACTCATCATCAGGGAAATACAAATCAAAACCACATTGAGATACCACCTCACACTGTCAGAACGGCTGACAGGAAACAACACAGGAAACAACAGGTGTTGGTGAGGATATGAAGAAAGAGGAACCCTTTTGCACTGTTGGTGGTATGCAAACTGGTGCAGCCACTCTGGAAAACAGTATGGAGTTTCCTCAAAAAATTAAATATAGAACTACCCTGCAACCCAGTGATAGCACTACTAGGAATTTTCCAAAGGATACAGGAGTTCTGATTCGAAGGGACACATGCACCCCAATGTTTATAGAAGCATTATCAACAATAGCCAAATTATGGAAAGAACCCAAATGTCCATCGACTGATGAATGGATAAGGAAGATGTATACATACAATGAAATATTACTCAGCGATCAAAAAGAATGAAATCTTGCCATTTGCAACAACATGGATGGAACTAGAGTGTATTATGCTAAGTGAAATAAGTCAGAGAAAGACAAATACCATATGATTTCACTCACATGTGGAATTTAAGAAACAAAACAGATAAACATAGGAGAAGGGAAGCAAAAATAAGATAAATACAGAGAGGGAGGCAAACTATAAGAGACTCTTAAATACAGAGAACAAAAGGGGGGTTGCTGGAGGGTTATTGGCTGGGGGAATGGGCAAAATGGGTGAGGGGCATTAAGGAGGGCACTTGTTGGGATGAACACGGGGTGTTATATGTAAGTGATGAATCATGAAATTCTATTCCTGAAATCATTATTACACTGAAATATTATTACATAACATTAGTTATGTTAACTAACTTGGATTTAAATTAAAAAAAAAAAAAAAACTAAAAAAAAAAAAAAGGAATAGCAAAAAAAAAAAAAAAAATCAAATGTAAGTCTTCACCAAAAGTTAAAATCAACATAAAATAGCCCTCATTGGCATTGGTATTCTAACAAAGGTGACCACTGTACCACCTTAGCATAGGTACTCTTTCCACATGCATTCAGAGACAGCAACTTCTAGGTAACAACCCTTCAGCAAGGAGGCAGGTAAAATGTTTAACCTTATGGTGGCCATAGAAACTAATATCCGAGCCATTCCAGCCCATGAGCGTAAAATGACATCACATTAATCTTTATGCCTACACTGTATTGACTTAAGGCCCTTTGTTTTAATTGTTGGGTGTCAAAACAGTTCCTCCCTTAGAAATTATCTTGGCAGAATTATCCTGAAATTATTTCTTAAACCCCCAAACTGGGTATATATAACATGTATACATGTTACAAATCACTTCTGCCAACTAACATCCCTAGGGCCACCTGCTGTGTTCCTTTTTTCTGCTAAAACTATGCCCAGCTGAGGTGTGCAACCTTTAAGTCCACTACCTAGAGAAGCCTCACAGTTGGTACCATTGAGATGGCAATCATAAAATTGCCTGTGTCTGTGTCAAGGTCTGAGCAAAGACCTCCATATTTTCACACTCTGCTGAGAATCACTGGACTTTGTGTGGAAGTAAGAAGAAATGCCCTTTTATTAATATCTCAGCCATATTTAATTGGTTGGTCTCCTAAGCAACTCTGGTCATCACTGGACTGTTATAAAATTCTTTATTTCAGCATCTATGTTTTGCTCTTTTTCTCATATAAGCAACTTTCAACCTGCCCCACCCACAAGAAAACACAGTCCTTCCCACTCTCCCCACCAAATGCCTATTTCCATAGGAACAAGAAAACAAGCCACAGTCCTGACAAGGTCTATTTTAGTTTATTTTTTTACAAAGAAACATTTTTTTCTACTCCTATCCAGCTTCTACTCCAGGAAGACATAAATATAAATATAAATATAAATATAAATATAAATATAAATATATATAAATATAAATATATAAATATAAATATAAATATAAATATAAATATATAAATATATATATACACACACACACATGCATATCACACACACGTCAAAACAACAACAACAAAATACAAATTGCCATGGCTGTATTACCAACCAGAATACTTAATACTATCAGTAGGGAATTTTTAATTTTCCTCAAGAATACTGATAGGTATGTGGCAGATTATATTACTGTGAGAGGGGTCACAACTATATCTATCATCCCACATGCTCTTCTTACAGGATTATTTTGACACACCTCCCATTGAAAGGCAAGGTCTAAGTTCCCTCTCCTTGAATTAGGTGGGCTTGTGATCATATCACAAGTGACACTATGTGATTTCCAAGGAGGTTGTAAAAGGTGATACTATTTCCACCTGATTTACTTGGGATGTTTGCTCTCTGACCCAGCCAGTATATTGTGAGAAAACCCAAACAGCTCATGGAAAGGCCTGTGGAGAGAGGAACCAGGCCCCTGGCCCACATCCTTGCTGAGCTCTTAGCACCAATCTATCTATCAAGTTGAAAATGGATCTTGCAACCCCCAGTTGATCTAATCCCCTTCCTGACACAAGAAGGAGCATAGATAAACTGTAACTGCTGACTTTGTAATTACTAAGCTCAAAATTTCAAATTCGTTAGCAAAATAAATGATTGAGGTTGTTTGAAGCCATTGAATTTGAAGTGGTGTATTATGCAAGAATATATAATTGAAACATACTTGGGTGCCTGAAAGTGCTTCTGTAACAAAGGGCCTAAAGTGTGTGGCATTGCCTTTGGGATCAGGCAGCACGTGTAAACTTCAAGGGTCTCAAAGATAATTAGAGAAAGCTCAGAGGGCTTCAAAGAAAGTGTTAGCAGAAATCTAAAGAGACCAGAAGATGCTGTCAATGAGAGCTTAAAGAAGATTCAGGAAAAGAGGGGCCTTCTTATGTAGTAGCAGAAAGTTTGACAAGTGTTACCTGAGTTAATTTGAAATTATATCTAATGAACTCGATGGTCTAGCTAAAGAGATTTCCAGAAACAGTATTGAAGGTACTGTCTCACTTCTTCTAGCTGCCTACACTAAAATGAGAGGGATAACAGATGAGCTAAGAAAATAATTGATTAGTTTACAAACAAAATGTGAGGAAATAGAAATGGTCTAGGACTTGTAGGGGTCCTAAAATAAAACTGTTTCTCATTCCCATCACTCTTGACAGCAAATGGTTCTCAAATGAACAATTGATCCTGGTCAAAGATCAAACCAAGTATCGTCTGTAAGATCCTTTGTTAAGATCTCAGAAAGATTTAAGATGGTCCATCAGGGTTGCCTTGTACCTCCACACTGAGAGTTTCTCCACCTAGTAGCCTCTGATTCAAGGCACCCAAGTCCTATGGCATATCTCAGTGCAGCAAGTCCTTCTGGAGTATATTCCATGTGTACTGCTTGGGGAAAATTCTATACCATCTCATTTATATCTTCCAATAAGGTGGGTACCGGGTCTTACAGAGCCTCAACAGATGCTTACAAATGCTAATGAAGGTGACTTATCTTGTGGTCATCTTCAACTGTTCCTTTGTTCCTGCAAGTCTTGTCCAAGTTGTGGATTTGGGAGCTTGTTACTGCGTTTTGTTTTGTTTAGCTTAAGGTTGTTGTTATGCAGCCACTAGATAATTGAAAAAAGGTATTAGCTTTGCATTTAGGTGCTTTCTCAGAGAACTGGATGATACTAATTATTATAAAAAGTTAAAATTTATCAAATGACCCATCACAGCATTACCTTACCAACTGTTTGATATTAAAGAAATAGGTAAATTGTACCTTAGCCACCTTCTTGACTATTTTGAAATTTTTTGAAGTGTTACCATGTAATAATTTAAAAATCATATGGTTGTAGGGGAGCCTGGGTGGCTCAGTCAGTTAAGCATCCGACTTCAGCTCAGGTCATGATCTCGCTGTTCATGAGTTCGAGCCCTGAATCCAGCTCTGTGTTGTCAGCTCAGAGCCTGGAGCCTGCTTCAGATTCTGAGTCTCCCTCTCTCTCTGCCCCTCCCCCACTCGCACTCTGTCTCTGTCTCTCAAAAATGAATAAAGATTAAAACAATTTTTAAAAAATCATATGGTTGTAAAGTGTGTGGGGAAAAAAAGACACCACATATTATGTTTGCATGTGACTATAGCTATGAGAAAATAAATATTCCAAAAAAAAAAAAAAAGAGTCAAACCAAAAAAGAAATACCATGCATGGAAAAAATAGTGGAAAAACATTCAAGAAATCCCCCCAAATGATGTGATAGTTTTGTTAATCTTTCTTTGTTAATCTTTCTTGTTTCTTTCAGTTATTTCTAAAATTTTAAAAACATATGTTATTATACTTATAATGGAAACACATTATGCCAATTTTTATGAAAACTAAATGATTTGCTGAAACCTCAGCACAAAGCAAAATTGTGGCTTTGTAGCTGCTAGTTGTCATTTCAGGTTTTCAGGGCAAATAAAACATGAAATTTATTTTACTTTCTTGATACGATTTTTGAAATATGCCTAGATGAAACTGGTTTCTTCCTTTTATTTCCTTACTATTCCTAGGACAATACTTTGAAATTTTCCTACTTAAATACATGTTATTCATCTTCCTACATGTATAACTAATTGGCACATGCCACAAAATGGCCCTTCAATAAATATCATCCCCTGATGAGTCATCACCTTTGTCACAAAACTTCACATGTCCTGTAATACTTGGGGAGACTGATGCATTTTTTTCTCAATCATCCTCTTAAAGAGCTGTTTTTCTATGATATTTTTGACTACCTTCTCTGTGTAGATAAATCACCAATCTTTGTTCTCATTCCCCTCTCCTCTGCCAGTCTTGCATTTCTCAGTGTTCGGTTAATATCAACACAGGGGATGCTTATATATTCAAGATTTCATTATTTCTCTAAACGTCATGCTTATTTTCTCATCCCTATAATATGCAAAAAAAATTCTTCCCTTTTTCATAGTTGCTATTCAATCATAACCAGACTCTTCCAAAATTATTTCTCTGCTTTTTCCAACCGATCATTAAATTTTCTTCATTTCCCTCCCTTTCTCCTATCCTGGGAGTAAAATGATCAAAACATTTTGTTTGGAGCAAATGAAGAACTCCAGTACTCACCTCCAGCAGAGTGCCATTCAGTCAGACCTTTATTCACTGCTCCTTTCTCTCCCTAATCCATTGCCCTGGTTATGCCAAGCAACGCACGCTTCTTTCCTTTTCTCTTCATTGTGGCTGGACTCAATCCCCACGGTCACAAGTCACAAGCATCTTTCTCATCTATCCTTTTGCCACCATAACTCTTCACCATAAATCCCCACTGACACCGGTTTTTTTCTCTCTGTCACTAATGCAGATGATTGATATGAAGCTGTAAATTCTCTAGTAGCCAACCCTATTGACTCCCTTGATACTTCATGATCAGGCAAGCAAACTTGCTTTTAGTCAAACAAATATAAAAGAAATGATTTGAAGAAAATAAGTTATCTGGGAGAAAGTGATCTGGAGTTGTTAATTTTAAAAAAAAGCAAACTACACATTAAAAAATCTTATCACTTAATTTATCCATTAACAATTTTGTTTTGATTTTGTGTGTGTGCATGCATTTGCTAGTTTTTCCTGTTTAGGAGGAAAGGGAAGATGTAGGCAAATTAAGAAAAGTAGACCCATTTGAGCAAATCTGAAAATAAAAGTACATGTGCTTAATGCAGATGAGTATAATACATGACTCTCTGTTTGTAAACATAATGGATGGTTATGTAATAAAGTACTCAATGATACACTATACTTAAGGATGTATAACACTTGAGAATATGCATAGGACAGAAAGTGCACAAAATAGAAAATACAAGGTGATGCAAAAGTTTGTAAACAAATATGGAACTTTTAAACCTTGCTCAGATAATCAGGGCCAGGAAAAGTAAAACAAAAATCTATTGCCATTTTTTTGCATTAAGTTATCAGAAAATTTAAATTATATTACAAATGTAAATAAGCAGGTCATGAAATTATTACCTTTCATTCTCTGTTGGTGGCATTATCAATTGGTATAAGATTTTGGAAAGCAGTTTGGCAATGTCTATTGAGAGTAATAACATTTGCAACCTTTGAGCCAATAACTGCATTTATGGAAATTATTTTGGAAAGTAATCCAAAAACAGAAAACAAATACATTGTTATGACAGTAAAAGAAAAGGTAGTAGCTAATACAACTTCTCTCAATTATGCAATGGAAATTATGCTACAACTAAAAATTATGATTATAAATACCATGTGATAGAAAATATTGAAATAAGGAAACTGATATGATTTATTTTACTACATTTACTGAATTTCTTTTTGTAAAAAAAAATCTTAGAACACACTCTAGAAGCCATAGAACACTGATTAACAATTGAAATTGTATTATCTAGACATAAATGCTATTAATATTTTTGTTCCAAGAAAAGATGGACAAATTTTTTGCTGGTTAGATAAATACACAGATAGTAAAATAAATACATAACATAACTATGAATTTTTTAAAGCTCATTTATTTATTTTTAATTTTTAAAAAATTTTCTTAGCATTTATTTATTTTTTGAGAGACAGAGAAAAACAGAGTGTAAGCGGGGAAGGGGCAGAGAGAGAAGGCAGAGAAGGAGGGGCACAGAATCCAAAGCAGGCTCCAGGAGGGGCTCCAACCCACAAACCATGAGATCACGACCCGAGCCTCAGTTGGACGCTTAATGGACTGAGCAAGCCAGGAACCCCTATTTTTAATTTTTTTAACGTTTATTTATTTTGGCAAGACAGAGAGACAGAGTGTGGGTGGGGGAGGGGCAGAGAGAGAGGAAGACACAGAATCTAAAGCAGGCTCCAGGCTCTAGGCTCTGAGCTGTCAGCACAGAGCCCAACGCGGGGCTCAAACTCACCAACCCTGAGATCATGACCTAAGCTGAAGTCTGACGCTCAACTGACCAAGCCACCCAGGCACCCCTCAAGTTTATTTATTTTTGAGAGAGACAGAGATAGTGTGAGTGGTTGAGGGGCAGAGAGAGGGAGAGAGAGAGAATCCCAAGCAGGCTCTGGGTCACTAGCACAGAGCCTGATGCAGGGCTCGAACTCATGAAACTGTGAGGTCATCACCTGATCTGAAACCGAGAGTCTGACATCTAATCGACCACCCAGATGCCCTTATAACATAACTATAATTATGGAGTTTATAGTTTTCTGTTTATTGTATAATATTGATGCTAAGTGAGAGGAGCAAAACAAAACTGAAGATAAAACAATGATGAAAAAAATTTAAGTAGGGGAGAAAATGAAGGAAGTATTGAAACACATTAACACTGGACTGGAATAGTGAAATGCAGTTAATTTTTTTCAACTTAGCCAGAATTTTGTTTTTCTGCTTTTGCTTATGAGGATTCAATGATTATTTGTTATTTTAACCACCCAGATCCAAACATCCTTCCTCTCTGGAAGAACACCCCAAAATAAATGGGAGGTAGGGTCTCTAACAGAAGCTTAGAAGAGGTAGCTCTTAACCTTCCCAGCTGTCTGGCATCTAGTGTTTTAGGTGTGTAGCACAAGCAGAGACCATCAGACATTTTTGTCTGTGACTTTGAAACTAATGTTGCAGTGACAGCTGGGTAATTTTAAGTGACTGTGGAAAACAGGGATGTGGCCATTTGTCCGGAGATAATGATACCAGTAGCTACAAAATTATTCAGATTCCATAGGGTAAATCTTGGCTGTGCCACACATACCTGGGGGTCTGTGGACGAGCTTCCAAAAACTTAATGAAATCATAGGTCAAATACATTATGTGTATATGTACATTTATCTTTGAAAAGAATTCCTTGATTTCCTTAGATAGGCAAAGGATTCTATGACTCAGGATGTAGGTCATTATTACAGAGGTGCTCTACCTATTTCTGGGTTCCATCTGTTCCTTGGAAGATAGCTCTATCAGACTGCAATGCTCAATAGGCAGAGGTTTGAATCAATTGTTATCGATCTATTATTTTATTCAATTAATGATTGATGAATCAATTCATCTGTTAAGTTGCTTAAAAATATATTCACTGCCACCTTTTTTCCTGCAGGCATCATTTGGCAGAAGGGATGCAAGGCATAGGCATTCTCAAACACATTCCAGGTCGAGGATACAGACAGATAAATGAAGTCACTGCAGTCTTTTTCTCCTGGCAAATGGCAGATTAGATGCCCTGAAAGTTTCCCACTACAAAATATCTAAAAACTCCAGATAAAATATAGACAACATCCTCTTGAATAGAGGAATGACCTTGCAAGATAGTAATGGTAATCCTCTGAGAACAAGAAAAAAAAAAATCCATGATGTGAGTTAGTGCTGCAGCTACCAGCAAGCTACAGTTCTGGGTGGCCCCAAGCTTCGGCTTTAAAAGGCATGTGTAGGAGAGAGACTTTCTGTAGTCAGTGGAAATCCAGTATTGGGTTAACTCTGAGCTTTCCTGCAGTTACCAATACTGGATTCCTGGTGGATTCCTCCCACTGATAGGTTTGTGTAAAATTAAACAAGCCATTTAAACTCTTTATCTCTCAATTCCTCTACTAATAAAATTTTAATAACAATACTTCTATTACCTTTGCAGATATAGAAAAATATTAATCTATGTTACACAACTATATCCACGTATAGACAGAATTCTTGCATCAGACGACCTGGTAGGCCTCCAGATAGGTTACCTTTGTGTCAGGTATTCACTGCAGGTCTAAACAGCAGCATGTAGTCCATTTTATGCTTAAGGGATCACCTGAGCCCCCTTCCCTCAGCAAAATCTATGGGTAGGAACATGTTGGAAGGAAGTAGGGAAGGAATTTTGAAGCTTCGTGTGTCCAACTAAGATGAATAAAGGTATAAGTCCTAAAAAGAAGCATTTCTCTCTATTCATAAACAGGGGTGTGGGGGACAACTATTTCATTTGATCTGAAAGAGTAACTTAAGTATAATACATTCCTGAATTCCAGCTTTCAAGCTCTAGTAAAACAATGGAAAGAAAATAGTTTGTGTGCAACATAGGAGACAATACGTAACTGGATGTGTATTTTAATATGTTATATTGAAAATGTGACTTAGAAAACTAACCCCAAGAGGCTGGGAAATGTGTAATGTGTCAGTCATCTGTATGAAAACATATAAGCAAAAGGTAAAATAACCTGACAAAAGACTAAGTGGTAACACTACCTAAGACATGTATTAATTTTCTTTTGGGGGAGAGAGAAAGAAAAATGGCAAGAGTCTGTATAATATAACTTGATTTAAGACTAATAATTACAAAGGATAGCTGAATCTTAAATTTATAAATTTCATAAAATTTGGGTGGCTTGTGAGCACCAGCTATAACTGAAAATATGTTTATGAATATAGAGAGGTTACAGCTTTGAGTAGGAAATATCAAAATAAGATTAGGCTTTGAAAAATGTAAAGTAATGCATCTTGGATGAAAAATTCACAGATAATCAGGGAAATGGAGCTACTGTACTTGGAAAATGGTAATGTTGAATGAGACCTGGGAGTGATAGTTACAGAAAATTAGTATGAGATTGCACAGGATGATATAGTGGTTTATAAAAACTGTTTGGGCAGCACATGCAGAGATAACACATCATGAGTCAGACAAGTGTGTCCATTTATGAAAACTTCAGTACCAGAAGGATGTCATCATACCAGAGTGAATTCAGAGAGAGCTACAAAAATGATTGAGGGACTGGAAGGGCTGATGTGAGGTAAGATTAAAAAGAACTAAATATGTATGGCTTATCCAAATATAGACTATATCGCCACAAAATGTAAGGTGCTCACACAGTGAGGAAAGGGAGAAAACTTTTCAAGGAAGTTTAAGCAGAGGTTATCAGGAACATTCTGAAGAAAACTAAAAAAAGAAAAGTCTAGGTGAAATAAGCATTCCCTAGTGGGTTAAGTGGAGAAAATGGTACACCATTTTCATTCTCTAGATCCATTGTGTGAAGTGGAAAAAAAAAAAAAAAAAAAAAAAAAAAAAAAAAAAAAAAAATATATATATATATATATATATATATATATATATATATAATTTAATCTCCTACTCCTTCAGTTTCCACATCTTTAAAACCAGGAGTACTGGTTTTGGCACACTTGAGTTTTGACTGGTAAGATCAATTCTAGCCATATTCATTTAAATACCATTTTAAAAATTATGTGTCAAATGCTCAGCATCAGCTATAATGGTACAGATTTTTTTAAATAATTAAATAAAGTTGATCTAAGAAATGAACAGTATACTTAAGTTTTAGAAAATGGGCTAAATATGAGCATGTAATATGAAAACTTGAATTTATTGTCGTTCTTGACATCAAAGAGCTTACAGTCTCATAGATGAGTAAACATGTATTCAAGTACACAAGCAAAATATGCTATAGCTGTTATAGAGATTCAAAAATGAGCGATTGAGATTCCAAAGAATTGAAAGAGGAATGTTTCAAGGATAAGAAGGAGGAGCCCTGAAGGGTACTTGGAATTCAACAAGAAGAAACTGGAGGACGATTCAAGGACAGAAGAGCATGACACACACAACCCATGGCCAAAGCCATGAGTGATCTGGTGTGGGGGAAACAAACACAGAAAAGTATGGTGTAATACAGATCTGGACAGGTGTGCTGTCATTTATTGGACCATGACTGGAGCTTGAATGGGAGTTGAGACTGTAGATAGACCACTAGTTTTCACAGTTTTCAGGCTTTCATCAAATAAAATCTAAATAGAAGCCTCATCTATGGAACAGATAAAAGTAGTGCTTCTCTGTTTGAAGCTGGTTAGAGACCTAGGCTCCTGCCTGCAGTATACTGTCAATCTCTCTTCCTCCCTACTCCTGGAGACCCTGAGGCTTCTCAAAAGACCCCTACAAACTGTTCAAAGAACACAAATTTAGCAAAAAGTAATAAATAAGGAATTCTGAACAAGGCAATGAAATGACTGGTATAGACCTGTAAAAATTGACTGGGAAGAGCACCTGGGTGGCTGTTTGTTAAGCGTCTGACTTCAGCTCAGGTCATAATCTCATGGTCTGTAAGTTTCAGCCCCGAATTGGGCTCCATGCTGACACTGTGGAGCCTGTTGGGATTCTCTCTCTCTTTTCCTCTCTCTGCCCCTCCCCCATTCATTCTCTCTCTCTCTCTCTCTCTCTCTCTCTGTCTCTCTCTCTCCCAAAAATAAATAAACTTTAAAAAAAATAGGAGAAATAAGAAAGTGGGTTGAATTAAGAGTATACTGCATGAGTCTGAATCTAGATTGTAGCTGAGGATTAGTAAAGATGTGGCTTTGATATTATAGATTCAAACACCAATTTTTCTTGATTAAAAAAAAATCTCATTGTAAGAAGTAGAATAGATGCTAACTCAGATTTTCACAGTGAGTGGGACATTGTTATGCCACTAACTAAAAGAGAGTTTTATTTAATACATGATTCTGGTTTAAGATTTGAATCTACCGTAGTCTTCCTTAGCGGTTCTTTTTGTATACCTACCTTAGCGGTTACTTTTGTATAGTAAAATGTACTGGTTTAGAAATTATAGCTTAATAATACTTCTTTTTTGTTGAGTCTTGAATTACAAAATCTTGTCACCTGGATGAGAGAGGAATAAAATATATGCCAAGAATGGGAATATCATTTTTGTAAATGTATTCATTCATTTCTTCATTTGTTTGTTATGCATTACTTATTAATCATTTAAAGTGTATGAGATATTGGGATAGATTCCAGGAGAATTGAAGTTTTAACTGTTACTCATATATTGGCTAGATTATTAACCTTTAAACTCATCTTCCAATAATCTTTAACAACATTTCTTCCAGATTTATAATTTATTTCCATATAAACTCAGATTCCTTTCTGAAATGTCCTTTCTTTTTATATTTTTGTATGTGTCTAATAGTGCCACATATTCATGTAAGTACCAAAATTCTATCCCTAAATCAAAGCATTTTAACCATCTGTTATCTAATGTACATACATTTTTAAACATCCCAATTAATCACTGACATTCTAGTTTATATTTGTCTTTATTAGACTCTATATTTTTTATTTCAGCCATATTTATCAAACCGAAAGTTAAGTCGGCTAATTCTATTTTGTATCAAACAAGAAATACTCAAGTTTATTTTGAGCAAATCTGATCTATAATCATTTAAGGGAAATTTAGATTCTAAAATAATGTGATCAGAGTGTTCATTTCACCCATAAATCTCCATGCCATGATGTCACTTCTTACTTTGTATGATTAGAATAATTGGGAGCAATACTGAGGATTAGAGTAACTTTTTAACAAGAAATGACCACTGTCAAGATATTCTGGACAATCTATTTTAGAGAAGGATCAAAATTAAAGTCAGTATTAGGTATATAACCTCTAATATATGCCAATGTAGTGCTACACATTTTACTTCCTATCTCATTTAATCCACAAAACCTACGTGGCAAGTAAAATCATCCATTTTATAAATGAGGAAATTGGAGTTAAGAAAGTTTAACTTGCCCTGGGGAACACAGCTAGTAATCGATAGAGCAAGACTTATAAATTTCAAAGTCCAAGTACCTTTCACTAAAAATGCTCCCTACCAGTGAATAGTAAAGAATTCATTAATAAGTATTCAATATCATTGTCAATGGAGGAAGGAATCGGGATTAATACTTTATTATAAAAGTACCATAGTTATCTTCCCTGTCATATCTCAGGAATTGTCATTTACTATTATAATATTAAAGTGACAAACCAATCTTACTTGACATTTTCCTGCCTATTTGAAAGAGTTATCTCTGGGCAAATAGCCTTTTAGAAGGAAATCTTTTAATTTGGATTTGCTGTAGATGAACATTTGCCAGAAACATTGATCACCATAGTCATAATGTCTCAAAATTCTGTACAAAGTAATCAATATCATCAAGTCTCAAAAATACTATACAAACTAATGAATAATTTGAGAATATACATGTTGAAAAGATGTCAAATTCATTAATGATATTTGAGAGATTGGTCTCTATTAGGAATTATTTACAAGAAATGCACATCAAACTAGGTCTAAGTGAGAAGAAGTAAGTTCTTAGAGAAGGTAATTGGAAGACTGATACATTAACATTACATAGAAAGTGGTTAATTATTCTTCTTTTTCCAAAGATGCTTTGCCAAGTAATTAGACCAAATAAAACAACAACAAAATAGGCTTTCTTTATAGAAATTTCCAGGAGTGCTTAAATGCTGATCTGTGGGTCAAGATTCTAGTTCTGTGGTTTCTTATCTCTATATCCTTGGCAAGTTTTTTAGCTTCTCTGTGCCTACAAGTGTCTTTACTTGTACAAAGGAATAATGTCAGCATCTGATTTACAAAGTTATTTTTGAGTTTTGAATTAACCCATATAAATATTTAGTCCACATGGGTGGAAAAGGGAGAAATCAAGCATAGCTAAAGAGTAGAGAGCAATCAGGACGATGGCAGGCAGCGAGGCAGGAGCTGGGCCAGACCTGATGTGCTCTGGAAGCCATGTTCATAGCCTATCCTTATCCTAAAGACACAGTGAAGTCATTGAATTGTTTTAGGCAAGGGCATGACATGATCAGATCTATGATAATGTTGAAGCTAAGGAAAGAGGTTATGATCAGGATTATTAAATTTGCACTCTCATTCTGGAACATACCAAGGTGACTATTTAGTCATTTTGTCACTGTGAAATGGGATCTGGATTAGGTTCTGATAGACTAGCTCTGTTGCTCTAAAATAGAAACACTCATTGTTGTGTGTGTAGTATAAGGAAAAAAAAGATTAATCAAAAGACAAGATAATAAAGTAAAAAAGAAAGACAAGTTAAGGCAGGACATTAATAGAAAAATGTTAACTCAAGCCATCATACTTAGAAACAACACATATGTATAGTCTATGTGGTATTCTTATATAAAAATGATGCCATATAATGAATGCATCATTGTCAATATGTAAGGAAAAAGAGAGGGAATGAAATTAAAGAATGGAAAAGGATATTGCTTATAAACATATATGCATACATAAATATAAGTTACAGCTTCTTTACTATGTTTAGCATCCTGAATCTATTATTTGCATATCCATGGATTTAAACTACATAATTAATAAAAGTTTGAGGTAAATATAATTTGTTTCATATTTTAAATATATGGCTATATATATTGCTAGATAATACAACAGATAAACAGAAGAGAGCATAACAAGGATATTAGAAACGAATTGCATTGAGTTAATTTGGGGCTAAAAATAGGTATTTGCATTTTCTCTTGAATTTGAAGGCAATTTAGAGGAAGAAAGGGTTTCTGGACAGCCAGATATCAGCCAAATCCATAAAGAGCCAAGTATAGCTCCAATCTATCATCTGGAGCACACTACTGCTGAGCCCTACCCTAGCCAAGAGAGTCAAGTATAAAATGTGCTCAGAGCTCCTGATTCCTCTCCAACATTTTTCACTCTGCTTTGGCTGATGTTCATTTAGGTTAGATTGCCTTTTTAAATTTTTTTTCCAAAACAAGAAGACATACTTCATCAACATAAAAATGTTCTTGAGACATTTGTTCAATAAATGCAAATGATTTTAAAGTCTAAATTATGGAGTTGGTTTAATAACTTCAGAATATGCTATCTAATTATCTGGGTTATCGAAGAAAAAAAAAATCTTCCTTCCTTCCTTCCTCCCTCCCTTCCATCCCTCCCTCCCTCCTTCCCTCCTTTCCTCCCTCTTTCTTTTTTCCCTTTCTTTCTCTTTCTTTCTTTCCTTCCTTTCTTTCTTTCTTCTTTCTTTCTTTCTTTCTTTCTTTCTTTCTTTCTTTCTTCCCCCACTCTTTCTCTCTTCATTTTTATTTCTTTCCTTCTTCTCTCCCTTTACCCCATCCCTCTTCCTCTCTGTCCCTCTCTTCCTGCCTCTGGACATCTTTTCTTCCTCTCTTTCTTTCCTTGATTGAACTAATTGGGTGGTCAGTGATTGGTTCCTAACCAATAGCCACTGTGCAACATAATCTACATTCTGATAAATAAAAACTAATTTGCCATTGAGGAATTTTGTGGTTTACAATTATTACAGCCAGTTCTAGTCACCACATTGCTCGGTTTTGTGTCACCAATTGAAGGAGCATCAGAGACCACCTTTAGACCACTGTGTGTCTAATATTATAATCTAGGCCTTTGGTTTCTACTAATTATTATATTGAGGAAACTTATCATAAGAGACAACTCCATAAAACATCTTAGAAATTGGATATTTCCCTAACAAACATCTAATGTTTCTATAGAAGGCATATCATACTTGTATGGTACTTCATAGATGACAGAATTTTTAGTTTTTTTTCTTTTATTTGTTTATTTTATTTATTTATTTATTTTGAGAGAGAGACAGAGAGCACACATGAGCAGGGGAGTGGCTGAAAGAGAGGGAAAGAATCCCATGCAGGCTCTGTACTATCAGTGCAGAGCCCCACACAGCGCTCAATTTCACGAACCATGAGGTCATGACCTGAGTAGAAATCAAGAGTTGGATGCTTAACCAACTGAGCCACCCAGGCACTCCAATCATAGAGTTTTTATATTGTTTCATCTCACTCATTCCTTCAATATTAATTTATTCACAAAATTATTGTGTGATAGTTATATACAACATCAAAGAAGATGTCTTTGACCTTAAAGAATTTATAGTCTTGTCACTCACTCCTTCCAAAACCTATAAAAAGTAGATCTTATTATCTCAACCTGAGGCTTACAAATTTTTAATAATTTAAATCAATAAGGTGTGAATGCTGGGTAAAATCCTTCTGAATCCATGATTCTGAGTCTCTGACATAGCCTGTACTCATCAATCCCTCCTAGTAAGCCCCATGAATGAATTCACAACAGTGTTTCTGGAGTCAGATGATTCTGAGTTAGGATCCCAGCTCTGTTTTTTAATACCTATATGAATGTGAGCAAATTACTTTTCTTCTCTGAGTGTCCCCATTAGTGATAGGGACTGGTCACACCAGTCTTCACACTACAAGGTTGCAGAGAAAACTGCTTCCAAGACTGTAGCAAATGAAAAGGTGGAGGTGGAACATGAAGGGCTGAAACTGATATGGGGTCATTGAGGCACTTAGCATGGGTATAAAAATAAAGGGGAGGTGGCCCCAATCAAAAGATATCTTAATATTAAAATCAAATTGGCAATTTATGACTCATAGACTGTTTTTGTAAAAAGAAAAGTTTTATCAGAAACATGTTTGGGTTGGGTAAGGAAGTGAGTCAGGGTTGTGCAGGTGCAGGGTTAAATATAATATTTAAGATTTTGAGACTTTGTTCATCTTTGTAGTAGGCAGAATCTAAAATAGCACCCCAGGGGCACAGGGGTGGCTCAGTTGGTTGAACATCCTACTTCAGCCCAGGTCATTATCTCATGTTCATGAGTTCAAGCCCCGGGTCCGGCTCTGTGCTGACAGCTCAGAGCCTGGAGCCTGCTTTGGATTCTCTGTCTCCCCCTCTCTCTGCCCCTTACCTTCTTGTGCTCCCTCTCTCTCTCAAAAATAAATAAACATAAAAAATTTTTCAAAAAAATAAAAAATAAAATAAAATAGCACCCCAGAAATTTCCTTTGCTAATCCTCAGAACCTGTAAACAAGATGAGTGATGTACTATCACTCTTATGGTTATGTTATGTTGTTATGTTATGTTATGTTATGTTATGTTATGTTATGTTTTATGTTATGTTATGTTACTATGTTAGGTCACAGTTGATCTTAAGGTAGGAAGATTATCTGGGTGAGCCTGATCCAATCGCACAAACCCTTAAAAAGCAGAGAGCTTTCTCTGGCTGATAGCAAAAGAGGAAGGGAGAAGGTATAAGGGAGATCTGAAGGTAGGAAGGATTCACCTTGCCACCACTGCATTTGAAGAAGCAAGGAGTCACAGAAAAGGACTGAGGAACAGCCACAAGGTATGAAACTGACTAGGCAACAATGACAAGTCCTACAACCACAAAGATCTCTATTCTGCTATTAACAGGAACAAGAGTGGAAGGGAATCATGAGCTAAAGTTTGATTTCAGCCTTGTAAGATCCTGAGCAGACCCAGCCATGCAGTAGCCATGCCGTCACCGACTTCTGACCCACAGAAACTGTGAGAAAATAAATGGATGTTTAAGCCACTAAGTTTGTAGTAATTTCTATGCAATGATAAAATTCATACAATCGTGAATATTTTGCAATAATTTCTGTGTTAAATATATTGTATTAAATTACCATTTATCTTTATGATTGACCTTTTCTCAGCATGCCTTTAAATTGTGTAACCTGAGTGTAGTGTCTCATTTACCTCATCCTTATCCAAGTCTTGCAATGCTTGGCATAAAGAAGGCCTACAATACCTGTTGTTATCTTTATCCTTATTAGTTCACAATGACTTCTAATTGCAGTCTTACTGATAGGGAATTTTCTTAATCTTCCCAACTTCGTCAAAATTTCTCCTCTTCAACTGCTCCTACCCACCAATGGCCAATACTCATGCCTCCTTACTTACATCAAATCCACCTAGTCCTGAGATTAGTCAGATGATTGCCAATTAGGGCAATATGTTAAGGATATCACCAGATACCATGCCATGTAATTGTCTTCTTAAAAGGTCCCTGCCTCTCAAACAATTCCAAAGTATTTTCCTCCTATGTATTTGGAAATTTCTTTTTAACATTTGGTATGGTACTTTGGATTCACATTAGTAAGAACATTATCTCTCATATATTTTACCTTTCTCCAGCTTTCTTTTCAAAATAACTTTGCTAAATTTAGGCGATTTGGGAAACATGGGTTTGAATATGGGAAGTTAAGAACAAAAAGGGTAATAGCTAATAAATTTACTCTCTGATCTAGTGCATATGTGTCTAAATTGTTAGAGTAACTCTTGCTGAGTTGAAGACAACTCTTACTTTATTACAAAAGGAAGAGAAGCAAAGTAGCTATAAGGGTCACATAATCACCCATATTAATGACTGTTTTCACTATGATTGAATCATAGATATTTTTTGTCTATAGAAAGTGGTCATTTTTACTGCACATGTTGATTCATAGTTGCATAACTAATCATGACAACTTTATTAATTGCTTATTATCAAAGGTTTTCTCTTTTATTAGAGAACAAGTGACTTCCTTCCCTTATACTGGTGTGTGTATATATCTCTGTGTGATAGAGATTAATGCATAAAGCTTTGCAGGAAACTGCCTCATTGATTTTGTTGCCTTTATATTTGTCTTCCTTAGATGACTTCCACTAACATAGATGGAGGATGTATAGCCCATTCCAGTGGGACACCCAGGGCCTTGCCTATGGTGGTTGGAGTTCTGGCTTAAATTCAGGCAGCTGAGTAAGTAAGAGGTTACAGGGGTATTTTTAGAGAAATGAATGCATTGTATTATTGGTTATTTTTAAAGTCCCCAGTCCAGCACTTCTTGATGGAAGTACTCTTGTAAAGTATTAATCCTTGCTTGTGTTTTGTATATTAACTAGGAAATGCATTGCCAATGCTGCTGTAATCATGTGCCCTGAAATATTATTCAATGTTGTAACGAGTTGTACACAAGTTCTATCTCTGGAGTCTATGTGTTTGAATATTCTCATGCCATACTTTCAAATTCTTCAAATCTCAGGCTAGCCAATCCACCACTCTACCATATGATTTGGAAGTGTTTTCAAAAACTCATGTTGTTTCCCCACATTATTTAAGACTTAAATTGATTTCTGAGATTTTTTTATGCAGTAGTAACTTCTACTCTTGCACATAACTTAATTTAGCAGCATCAGAGCTAATGATGAATAAATGTACCCACCTCAGTACATGGCACCTCCTTTTAGAGAAAACTCTCCAAAAGTCTTTATTGAAGAAAAGTATCAAATCAGTACCTTAGTCTTCAGTGCTATGATAGTGCATTGAATACAAGAAAGCTGATGGGGTAGTTTTAAAAAATGTCCTGACAGAGTCAAGGTGATGGCCATTTTTAGCTGCCCTGCTATCCATCACCTCTTTCAGCCAAGCATACTCCATCATATGCAACAGCCTCATGAATTTATGCATCAAGCTGTGCAGCCAGTCGTGCCGAGGGCGCTGGTGACAAGTGAAATTGCTGTGCGCCTCATTTAGCTGTTTATTGCGCCTGAGTACGTGTTGCAGCTGTCATCCCACGATGGGATGATAGTGCTCGTTAATAGACAAGACAGGCAAATAATGATGGAGGCCACAGCAAGAGATGCTCATCTGCCAATGGGCTCTGAGCAATATCACAAACATCCACAAAGTTTTCCATCAAAAGCAGCTCTGTAAGAAAATAGAGAGGGCAGGGCTGTTCTTCACAGGACTAACAATGGAGATTAAACTTTTGAAAAAAGTGTAGCCCAGTAGATTGTGTAACTTAGGGCTGGCATTTGGGGTTCTACACCGTGCTTCCCTTTTAAGAGAATCCCAGGAAAATGACCACACACACCAACCCGGTTTGCCACCAGTGTGGCAATACAAGATGACTGTATTCCTGCTGCACACCATGGAATTAACCTTAACACACTGAACAGTTGGCCTTACTCCCCTGCCATCCATGGCCCCAAGAATTTGCAAATGTTATTTCCCATTTGAAGACTTATTTCATACATTTAGGACTTCGGATTGCTATCTTTCAATTCTTCTCAGTAATTCAGTGGAAAGTAACTTGAAATAGAAATATTCTATCTTTAGATTTGAGTGGAATTTTCTTTTGTATAAAATTGAATTATACTCAAGCATTCATATCTTGGCGTATAGGAAAGAGGCTCTTAATAAAATCTTTCCCAGATGAAAGTCTGTTAAACAACTATCTTCTATTTCCTTCCTTCCCTGAATGTGTGGTGCTTAATCTTATGGGTATTTTAGAGTTGGTGATGAGCAAATGCCTTAGTTATGGGCTTAAATGTGAATCTTTATGATTTACCAACAGATTATTCATTGTGTAAGAATATAGAACTTAAAGAGTTAATTAATATGTTTGGTATAATGAGATGAAGCAAATTCTGACACTCCTTTGCAGACTTTTATACACAATAGTGATCTCCAAAAACACTTGAATGCTATGCTTGAAAACTGGGTATTGTTTTGAATCCCAAATATAGACACAAACATCAAGTTCCAAATTGTGAACTCAGAACAGAAATAATTATAGATATTTTATAGTTTAATAGAAGAACTTGGAAAACCCATCAACATAAAAATACGGAAAACAAATATAGGAATAACCATTAAACACACACAATTTGGGGAATGGCTCTCTTGTATATAATAACATGTGGCCATGGTCTTTTTTGTGGTGTCCATCTTACTATGAGGTGAGACTGTCAAAAGTTTAATAAGGACATTATTGTTAATAAGTATGTCAAGAACCATAGAAAGTACTAACTAGGTCTACATAGAGAGAACACTTTTATTAGGATCCCAGAGGTATAATGATGGGAGAAGAAAAAAAAACAAAAAAACCTTTAGTGTGGCCTTTTCATTTTAATGATGAGGAAACCAAGTCCCAGAGAGGCTAAGTGACCCGGAGAGGTCTTCAGTCATCTGCAGCACCTGCAGTAAACCCAGGTCTCTGGGACCCTAATGTCCTCCAGAGCTGCCTTAGCTGTGACATTACTCATGTTCTTGCGGGGACTGACAATGTAGGCTGTTTTTTTTAAACTACTTATTAACAAAAGTCTTGTTTATATTTGTATGTTATTTTGAAGGGATATTCTGACTTATTTATTTATCATTTATATATGGTTATTTCTTTAAAAAATAAAGTAGAGTAGGGAATACAAGGCATCTAACAATGAAGTTAAAATAATAAGGGTTGTGTCATGAAAGACAAGAGAGAATTATAGCAAAAAGCTCAGGCAAAGGATAATTACTAGATTTGAATATAAAATTTGCCACTGATTTAAAAAGGTTGATTCATTCTTAAATGTGATCATTGTCTTTGAGCCAAAAATTACTTCAGTGAGAATGGATCTTTAGCTTTATGATGGAAATAAATGAGAAAGTATAAGTTAACTTGCAAAGAAAATAGTTTTATGATGCACATTTCAGGAATCTACATATTCTGTAAAGTGAGGCACATCCATATTAATTATCTAAGGTCCCTTCCTTCTTTAAAACATTCATATCTGTGAATCTGCTGTTACTTAAAATGTATAACAAAATTCAGTAGACACAACTTTCCACTGGGTATCTTGATCCAGGAATATCTGTTTGTCTTAGAATCTTTGATAAACAGTATACAGGGCAATGTGTATTCTATAACAATTAATTTGGATGCACAGTAGACATCATTATACAGGAGCTACAAAATCACATTTGGATTATACATTATAGCAGTGATTTAGCTCAGAGTCTTAATGTAAAATCCTATGGACTAACATGTAATAACTTTATGTACTTTATTTCTTTTTCCCTATTCTGTGCTTACTAGGGAATAATACAGTGGGAGCTATATTATTCTGCTCCTTTGCTTTTTCAAAAATAACAACAACAAAATTTTTTGGCATTTATGGAACTAATGGTCAGCAAATTTAAATATGTTGACTACTTTTTCTTAATTAAATGGAAAAGAGATGTGTGTTACACACACACACACAAAGTTTTATTAATGTTTCATAAAATGGTTGCTACAATCAAAGGAACTGCTCTGAAAATTAAATTACTGGGCTGACTCTGGAAATCAGCATAATATGCTCTGTTTAATTCAGTCATGCTAAGATGTTAGATTCTCCTTCATTCTCTCAGCTTTCTCTCTCCTTCACCTGGGGGCATCTGCTGATGAGTCTCTTCTAGAGGTTGTTTAATGACTATTTTACAGGAACTGTCAGCTTTCTAAAGCCCAGTGGCATTGGGCGTCACTGTATTACCAGCCTTTTTACACAATTGGCCTGACTGTAAATCGGAGGTTTAAAAGTACAAGAAAAGCTCCTATTTGATTTAATGACTGGCTGATGGAGGTCGATTAATCTTTCTGTGCTCAGATGTTTTACTCATAAAGGTCATCTATTGTTTGTTTATACTCACTTTTCTGATGTTAGAAACACAAGAAATAAGAAGGCCATTTTGAGAAGAGCAGATAGTCTCCTTAAGAAAATCCCTGTCATATGCACTCTGGGATTTGGACTCAAATCCTAATTATACAGTAAGTGAAATGAACACAGCCTTTACATTAACCTAATGTAAAGCTGCAAAACCACGATACCTGCTCAATTTGGTTAAAGAAATTAAAGATGGTGGCTTTTTTTTTTTTTTGGTAGGAGGAGGCTGTTTAAAATGCAGATCTTTTTGGTTGCATAAAGAAAAATATTTTTTCCTTCCCCTTCTTCACCTCTCTTAAAAAACCAAACGGGAATCTTTGAGCACTATCACCTTTACTTAGGGCATTACTTTTATTCATGGTTAGGAGCTCTATTTTATAAAAAAAAAAAAAATTGAAAATGTATCTTTTTTTTCAAATTAGATTAATTCATTGTAATCTTGGGATATAATACAAAGTCTTGCTTCTTGAATGTTAACATGAGTACTCAGGTTATCCATCAAATTATTTTTTTTTGGTTTTAATTTTTGATCAAGGGATAACTTGTTTAATCAAAGAATGTGTCAATCAGTCGAAGCTAGTCAATGAAGAGCGTGGATTGAGAGTACAAAAAAGTAGTGCACAGAAGGTGACCCTGAGGAAATATTCAACAACTTTGTAAATCTACTTTTTAAAGTTGAGACAACATAGCAGAGTTATTCTTTGACCAACAAAATATTACCTGACCATTGGTGTCTCCAAACAAATGGAATAGAACAATGTTTCCGGCAGTTGTCCTGAATGGAGGTTTCTGATTACAAGTGACTATAGGAGAATGAGACCCATGAGCAGGTGGAATACACATAGTGAACAAATATGGTTGTAAATTCCGCCCCGCCACAACCTTTCAAAAGTGAGAATATAAACGCTGAAGAAAAATAGAGTCCCATAACTTTTCACTGGACAACCTATCTATTCAGACATGCAGACCAAGGCTTCCGGATATTAATTTTGGAAAATCCCTGGAGGTAGGAATTTCTGCTATTACCAAGCTATTCGGGTGTCAAAAAGCCACAAAAGTAAATTTAACATTGTTTTCTATTTGAATCTCAGGTCCACATTCTACTACCAAATGGTCACAGAGCAACCATACATACTAAAATGTTGAGTCAAAGTTTTTCTCGAAGTATTCTTTGAAAGGCATTTCTAAGGGCAAATGTAAGAGAAGGGATAACTGACAGGCAATCTCTGATAATACTGGCATAACATAACATAGCTGTCTTCACAAGGACAGTGCCTGTTTTACATTCTTTTTTTTAAGTTTTATTTAAATTCCAGTTAGTTAACATACAGCGTAATATTAGTTTCAGGTGTAGAATTTAGTAATTCAACACTTGCTTGCAACACTCAGTGCTCATCACAATAAATGCACTCCATAATCCTCATCACCTATATAACCACCCCCCGCCCACCTACAACCCCTGTTGTAACCATCAGTTTGTTTTCTGTCATTAAGAATCTGTTTTTTGGGGGCACCTGGGTGTCTCAGTAGGCTAAGCGTCTCACGTCGGCTCAGGTCACGATCTCATGGTCTGTGAGTTCAAGCCCCACGTGGGGCTCTGTGCTGACAGCTCAGAGCCTGGAGCCTGCTTCAGATTCTGTGTCTCCCTCTCTCTGCTGCTCCCCGACTCATGCTCTGTCTCTCTCTTTCTCTCTCTCTCTCAAAAATAAACATTAAAAAAAAGAATCTTTCTTGGTTTTCTTCTCTCTTTCTCTCCCTTTTTTCCCCTTTGCTCATTTGTTTTGTTTCATAAATTCCACATATGAGAAATCATCTGGTATGTGTCCTTTATATTTATCTTGATGGATCCCAAATATCCAGTACCTAGGACAGTGTTCAGCATCTGGTAAGCACTCAATAAATATTGTTTGAATGAAGTAACCAAGTTATGGTGTTTTTCATGTTCAGTAGGGGACTTACTAAAGTGTCTAAATATTACATTCCTCATTGGAATTCAGACTGCCTCCTCTTGCTAAGCATGAAGGAGCAATGAGATTGGACATGGAGATGGAAGCTCTAGTCTCAGCTCTGTCAATCTGTGACAACCAAGCAAAGCACTCAAACTTGAGCTTCTCCAATGCTTATCTGTAAAACCCAGGATAGGATGTATCATTGCAATCCTTGACAACTGTGATACTCTGATTCTTGGGTCCCTGCTGTTCTCATATGTGGTCAGCTATTTTTTTTCCATCTACTTGCAACTCTAAATTATTACTAACACCTAACATTTACTAAGCAGTTAGTTATGATGGTAATATTATCTCCCCTAATTCTCCTAACAATGCTGTGAGTTAAGTTTTTACACATAATGAAACTGGAGTTCAGAATGATTTAAAAACTTGTCCTAGGGATCACATTAGTCCCAAGTAGTATAGAGAAGGCTCAGGCCTTGGGCTCCCACTGCTGATTTTTCTGCTCTTTCCATTGTGCTGCCTAACTCTATATGTGGCTCATTCTTTCCTGGACTTCTAAAAGTATTATAAGTTTGTATTTAGTATTATAACATTTTGAATGGAATTCCCAAAGGAAACAAGACCCTCTATGAAAAGTCCAATTTATTATGAGTCAGACATTCTGAGTTGTATTGTTATCAGAAGTGAGGAGTCTCCTCTGATCCCCCATATCTCTTCTCATTCTCTGGTGGCCAGTGTCATGCACTTTCAAGACAGCTGGCCAGTGGACTCTATGGCCACAAAATAGAGCTCAGCAAGCTGCTCACACAAGGACTGAACTTGTGACCTTGGCGTCATTTCCATCACACCCCAAGCAATTGAATTAAATAGCCAAAGACAAGTCTAACACAACATGAAATGAAACACAGTCCCAGAGATGTGGAAATATTTACCATTCAGTCTATTTATATTTCAATTAATTTCAATTTTTTATTTTGAACTTGCACTTTGTAGAACAGTATACTAGGAACTGAAGAATAAATGCATAGTCTGGACCTCTAGAACTTGAAATATAAGGGACGAGGGGGAAACATTTCTGGATGACCACAGGTCCCAAGAGATGGCAAGCCAGAAGTCATGGAAGTACAAAGCCAGAAAAATGCTCCAAATCTATAGAATGACTTTCCATATCTATAAAATCCTTTAGGATTAGCAATAGCCCCCAAAGTTACCACATCAAAAGGACCATTTAGGAACGCATTGGCTCTCATAGCTTGTTGGATCTCCAGTCTTTGCAATGGCTCTGGTTTGACTTTTGTCTTCTCTGTATTGTGATCTTGTTTTTATTTAACCCCAGCAGATCTCAGTGAACTTTGTTCCTTCTTTTGAGTTTCCATTTATTGTTCCCTAGTGCTCTGAGTACTTACTGGACCTTATCTTTGATTTTGCTTTTACTCCCTTATTCTTTGGATTTACTTCCTCCATATTATACTGATGGTCCTGCTGCAGTTAACATGTGGATTCCCTGAACTAGTTGCTTCACACTGTTCTCTCCAGCCTCCAGAGGAGCCCAGAGATTTTCACCTTAATCCTTTGGGATGCTACTGCACTAAATGCCTAGGGACAGGGGTTCCAGAATCAAGTGTATGTTGAAGAGACAACCTTAATATTTTATTTTCAACGGAGTAAACCCAGAAACTGTGGGCTAAGGGTTCAACTCAAGGTCAGCTTGACCAGGAAGCAGAATTTTCCAGATAGATTTTGACTTTTAGCTAATGAACTAATTAAGGGAAAGGAGTGTCAAGGAATGGCTTCCTCTTCTTCAGTGCAATGGACTGAATGTTAGTGTCCCCCACCCCCCAGTTCATATGCTGAAATCCTATCCCCCATGTGAGGCCTTTGGGACATAATTAGGTCTTGAGGGTGGAGTCCTCATGAATGAGATTAGTGCCCTTTTAAAGGGACCCCAAAGAGCTGTCTTGCCCTCTTTCTATCATGTGAGGATACAAGGAAAAGAAGGTAGTCTACAACCTAGAAAAGGACTCTCACCAGAACTCAGCATGCTGACATACTGATCTCATACTGCCAGCCTCTAGATCTGTGAGAAGTAAATTTCTGTTATTTATAAGCCACCCATTCTATGGTACTTTGTGATAGCATTCTGGACTGAGATACTCATGAGTCTTCTACCTTTCTCGGTTGACTTTTCCTTTAAGATTCCTTCCAACTCTGAGATTTTGAAAGATTTAATGCCAGCCAAGCTGAGCATATAGGAAAATGTGATGGTTCATTTTCCTGCTTCTGTTGTCTACAAATCCATTATTTCCTTCTAGGAATTCACTCCATAAAATGAGTTATATTTTTAAACCACCGAAAGAAAACATTTAATTTATAGGGTTTAGAAAAAAAAGATTACCCTTTATTACTGTTCAATAAATAGTAATTAATTCAAAGTTGTTTGCTCAATGCTGGCTCTTAAGTTTGTATCCCCAGCAAGCTATATGCAATATTTAAAATTAACCTCAACTTCATTATTACTATATGAGTCCAAATCCTTAGAGTAATCTCACTCTCTTGATATGGGCTAACTTCAATATTACATCTTAATGTATGTTATATTTGGGATTCAATTTAAGTAAGTCATGCCCCTGAGTATGTTTAAATCTTTATTTTCTAAGATTTCTACAAAATAGGACTGACTTAAAAAAATCTATAATTGTTAAAAATGGATGAATTTCCTACCAATAATTGCATATCAAACACAATCAAATGAACTCCAGTTTGCTAAAAGATTGTTCTTTATTGCTTTGACAATAGAATCTGGAGACCTACTGAAGTTCCATTTTGCTATTTTTTTCAAGAAAGTTTCAATGAGTTTAACAGATTATCTGTTTATATCTGTAATGATGAGGAGGACAGGAAATTCGGACAGCAAAATAGGTCACTTCTTAGGCTGGCTGCCAGACTTTGAAAACCATGATAACAAGTTGGTTCTGCCAAGTAAGTGAAATCCAAATGCTGGCTGAAACATTTGCAAAAAAAAAAAAAAAAAAAAAAAGAAAAGAAAAGAAAAGAAAAAAAAGTAAAAAAAGGAAGAAAGAAACCCATGCTAATAGGCACTAATGTGTGAATAATAATTAGCGCTGTGTGGGTGAAATTTTCAGAATGTATAACATTAATGTAGGGGTTTACATACACATAAACAAAGCTTTAACATGAGCTAATGTGAGCTATGATTATGGAAATGTGTAAGGGCCAGTATAACAATGGTGAAATTCTCATTTCAGATAAGCTAATTTTAGGTATAGAAATTCTAAGAATGTTAATCATTATTATAATCTTATAAAGTCCTCAAAGATTATATCTATATCTATGTCATCTATATCTATATCCCTTTATATGGGAAACAGGTCTGAAGTCTGATAAAGAGTTTAGTAACACAAAATTAATGCATGTGAAGTTAGACAAATGTCATGTATACAAAGCCACACTACATAGATGACTGCTGAGACAGCTATTTATCCTTCCCTACCTCCTGGACATGCCACCCTCCAAGGCATCCATGCTTCTATTCTTTAAATCTCTTTATATGTCTTTCTCTCTCTCTCTCTGTTTCTCCCTCTCTCCCTCTCCACCTATTATTTATCTGAAAATATAGGACCAGTTTTCTCAGTGAATAGTACAGAATTATAGCTAAGAACCATCATGGGCTTAGTTTATCTAACATGAAGAATAAATTATTATTCTCTTAGAAATACTGCTGTGTCAAGGTCAGGGTTGAGGTCATTTACAAGGCAATGTAGAGGACAGCATATAATTTACTAGCCAGAATCACTCACAGCTGATGTGTGTTGGGGGGATGGGGATCTTTCCATCAGAAATCTATACTCATTTAGCTTTCATAAACAAATGCTTTTAAGAGTATAAAAAAAAACTGTGTTGTGAGCTTAATTAAGAAGCATCAAATTACCCACTTCTTTTGTTCACCTTTGGAAAATATATTTAGTAGCTGATGATTAGCGACCTGTGTGTTTATTCAACAGAAATAAGAAACTAAATCAACATGTTCTAATGTGCTGTCCTTTGCAAATGAAGATAACACTATTGATTCACAATCAAAGGGCATGCATTTATTTCTTTTTTTCTTTTGGGGGGTTAAAGTATTGATGATGAGTAGAATATCATCCCCAGTTTTTTTACCTTATCTAATTTGTGACCAGCACGTTAGGAAATAGCTGCTCAGGGCAAAACAAGTAGCCCTTGATTGTGAAGCACAGTAAACACAATACACAAAAATTTTGTTGTTGTTCCAGGCACAAAGTGACCCAGAGAGTTTTAAAATAATGTTCAGATAATCCTAGCTTTCAGTGTTTCCAAACATTTTTACTGATGGTCCCATTCACCACTACCACTTGTTGTAGAGTCTCCCTTTATGCTAGGAATGTGCCTGTGAAATAAAGAGGGCAGAAAAAGGGACCATCAGGGAAGAATCCAGAAATAGTAAAGTCAGCTGCCTGGAAGCAAAAATGATCTAATGTTCTGCAAACATTGTAAGTGACATTATGGTCTTAACCCTGTAATTTCAAGTCAATATTTAAAGCCCACCCTTACCATTTCAATCTAATTTCAAAATACTGTGAAGAATCCCCCTGTTTGATAGATCCTGCTTCTCTGTTCTCTAGCCTGTGTCTTTCCGTCTCTTTCTCCTCATAAGCTTTCTTTCAATAACCATTGCTCTAAGCCAAAGGGAATTAGAGACAAGTTAAATGAGGCCCCAAGTTGTCTAGTGGAAAATGTTGACAAAGAGATAATTATCCACTACATATTCTCATGTATTTAAAGATATAGTACATATAGAAGGGGCACTCGATCCATGCTGCAGGGAGAAGGAAAGAAGGCATAAAATAGATGGAATGCTAGGGAAAGCTTTCTGGGGGAGCAGTTTCTGTTTACCCCTGAATTTCAAAGCTCTCCTCTGCTGATCTTTTGCCTGTACTCAGTGAGTATGTCCAAGTATTCCCTACCCTAACAGACGGGAAATCTTCTCATCAAGCTAGCATTTCTCTTTAACAATAACCCAGCTTCTTCCACGTGGCCAGCTTCCTTCCCGTATGCCTGGATCACATGACCTCTGCTTCCCAGCTCTCACAGCTCACCTGAAGCTTTTCCACCTTCAATTGTCACTTTTGAGCACTTTTTCTTGTTAGAAACTCTTTATTCCCAGGAATTCCACATCATACCTCGTTCTGATTTCCCCTCCTTTTCATGATTTCAACTCCTTTCCTCTGCTCCCATTCTAAAACCAAGTGTTCTTGGACTCCCTCTTTGTTTGATTGCTCAGCTTACTCTGTACATTGTCTTTAGTGGTGTGTGTGTGTATGTGTGTGTGGGTGTGTGTGTGTGTGTGTGTGTTGAAAGTGGGGCTCATCCATTCTCTTGATCTTAACTACCACCTACATATGTCTATCATCCAAATACTAGTCTCTAGCCCTCTGGTCTCCTCTGATTTCAGAACTTAATACAGATGTTATGAAAAATCTCTACTTGGCCGTGCCAGAGACATTTCCACATTTTCAACAGGCTCCAAAATGTCTCTAACCACGTCCTCCTCAGCCTACCCCATCCATATCAAAACTTATTGCTCATTATAATGCTTCTAACTTCAAGCCCTAGGGGTCATTCCTCAATTGCCTGCCTGCCTTCCTGCCTTCCATACCTTACAGATGATCACCAAGTCCTTCTATGTTTACCTCCTAAACATTTCTCAACTCTATTTTTTCTTGGCCCAAATAGTGCCTTTTTACTTCCTGAAGCTTCTCCTGACCTCCAGTAGGTAGAGTTCAAAGGCAAATTTAACATAAACCTAATAAGCTTCACCTTCCAGATGCTCACTTGAGTGTTCCTCTTCTCCGGAGGCCCTGGGAGGAGTCTGACAATGTACTTAGTCAATTTGGTTTGTTTGTTTGCTATCTCTTTCTACACTGACTCCTTCTTCATTGCACTTTTCTTTAAATTGAGTGGCCTTGGAATGGCTATAAGCATTTTTAAGCTCTGCCTAAGAGGAGGGTGGGCTGGGAATACACTGATTTGGGTTCATACAATATATTTATGTGGTTTAAAAATCATTTGTGTGAGGACTTCAATTATTGCTAGCCATCCAGGACTAGGAATGGCTTCCAGGAATCCTCTTCATCCCCACTGTGTCAGCTCACACAGAGTGGTAATACAAAGCAGCTGATGCAGAGTTCAGGTCATCATTGTGACCATGTCCTGTGGCTCCAGAGGCAGAAGCATGTATACGTGCTTGTAGGGTACAGTAGAGTGCACAGTAGAGTGGAGGAAAAACTAGTCTGGAAATGTCCAGGCACAGAATCTAATCTATGGGCAAATTCTTCTGATTGTGAGACATGTAAAATTCAGAGCGGAAGGCTCATGTCTTATTGATCCCAAGTCAAAGTGGAAGTACTGTCCTCAAAAATACAGCATATATAATTGGAAACCCATCATGGACTCTTTTTTCTTTTTTGATGAAAATAATGTAAATTTACCAAGTTCCTGCAATTTTAGGGCAAACTCTTGTACCAGTGTTGTGGTTAGAAACTCATATTTAGGGCATCCCAACATAATGAATTACTTCTTAATCTACCCGACTCACTTGAAGAAAATCTATCAGTTTCAAAGGAAATAGCAAGCAAAATTGTCACCAGTGAAGAAACAGCCTAAAGAAATCAGTGTTCTGGTGATAAAACTCCTACACGTGTTAATTAATATGTCAATATATGTAGTATGAAAGTAATTTGATGGCACATTTAGGTCATTCCATTCATTTGAGTTGCTCTTATATATAAATTAGGATTATATAAATTATATAATCCTTATATAAATTAGGATTCCTTTTCCTAAAGAGGACCCCCAAGCTTGCTAGAGGTCATTGTTCCCATTTTTCAGTTATGTAAACTGAAGCAAATGCAGTTTATATTGCTTTTCCAAGGCCAGTTAAGTGGTAGTAATAAGTCAGAGTAGGGATTCAAATCTAATTCTTTTAATTCTAAAATCCTAATTATTTTTACCATGCCAAAATGCTACATCTACTAGTTAGAATTTATAACACAGTTTCTCTACTCAAAACCAAAGGTCAATACCATTTCATAACCAAATGATGCTATAGTATATAAAAAAAAGAGCTTTGGTAATTTTTTTTTACATTACTATTACTTAAAATTGAAATGAATTATAGATATTATTAGTACTTACTGATGTACAGCATATGATTTCTTAAGACTTTGCCAATGCAAATTTCAAGGATTATACTACTTAAATCTTAGCAAATTCTATTAAACACATTAATGGAAATCATATTTTTAAATTTGTTTGTAAATCTTCAAAATTATCAACGTGTGAAGGCAATCTGTTCTTCACACTTTACCCTTGAAAGTTGATATTAGCCCTCTGAAAGCAGCTAAAAGGACTGAGGTAATAATAAATGAGAAAATGAATCCTTGGAATGATAATTAGAATGGCACCCAACTGAAAGATCATGACAAAACATGGCATGACAAGTAGTGGAAATTAAAAGCCAAAATTAATCAAAATATGAAATAAGCACCAATAATTAAAGTCCCTTACAAAAATTAAAGATAGTGACTCCTTTAATGATGAAAGAAGCCTTGAAGGTATGAATATGATACATTATAATACAATCTGCTACTTGGCGGCAGCCAATTCACAAATATTCATGTAGGAAGAACGGAGAAAGTGTTTCTTACATGTTGAACCCCTAAATCTAAATAAAAGCAAACGAATAAGCAAATCTGATGACAGTTTTCATTATATAAATGAACATTTCTGATTTCATTTCTTATAGAAACTGCAGAAAAGCATTTTGGCAAATAAATCCAGAGATGATTTTACCTTAGATTTAAATGGAAAAACCTTTGAAGTGGGAAGTATAAGAAAGCAATAAAATAGTTTAGTGGTTTGACCTTTACAGTTTTTTTTAATCCTTAAAATATTTCACTAAAATATTTTTAAAAAATAGAATTTTAAAACATGAAGTTGATCATTTATCTTTAAACAAGGTGAATACAGGCTGTATATGGAGTAGAAATAGGTATCATTTTGAGTTGCAGGAAAACAGTGATAAAAATATCTGATAACCAAGAGTGTGAGAATATAAAAATACAAAATAAAACTGAGTGAAGAAAAGAAACAGACTGAGAAGATAACATGGCTTTTAAAACTAAACAAAATTCATTTTAAACCATTACTGTATTCTGGTTTTGAGCTTTATTGGGTAACAAGGAAAAATAAACCCAAGAGGATATTTTAAATTTTCTCCTAACCTTGTGGATGTATTCCTAAATCTTCAGGTCATTCTAAAGATCAGAATGAGTGCATGACTAGTGTAATATAGGAACCATAAGAAGCATAACTTCTTCATAGGATGGGAATATTCACCAGGGGAAAAGAAAGCTTAAAGTCTTAACATTTTCTGAATGAGTCACATTTGATAGCAGAAAAAAATAGACATACATAGATGAATTTAGCAATCGTTTACAGTAGATTAATTGTTAAAATGCATTTTCATCAACTCAAATCTCAAATGTAGAAATTTCTACCTTTAATATTGTAAGATTAAGATTCGCAACAATCTTAATCTCAACATTCTCAAGAATTTCAGTCATGTAAGCACTGGTGTCAGCCCCTCTGTTACCAAAGGCCAAGAAGAACGTGCCACACTTCTAAGCAGGTACGAATGTCAGAGAAGAAAGTATTTTAGGCAGAAGTTGATTCTTCTAGGCTGTAGGAAGAATAGCACCAAAGATACTCCACAGAGAAACCTGAAAGCATTTGTAATGATAAGAAATGAAGAGGTGATAAAAACCAGGAAGAATCTGTCTTTCTTTGCTTGGAAATTATGAAAAAGAGAACAGAGGATAAAGAGGAGGAAAGCATTGGGTTTTACAGCATGATACTTTTTGCCACAGCTAGATTGCCACTGACTGTTGGAGCTGAGCAAGCACAACACGGGAAATGCTAGATGCATTCTACAGAATGGAAGTCAGGAATAGAAGATGGCAAGCAGAAGGAGGCAGGACAAAACAGGATGGTAAATTACACTGAAACTGACTCAGATGCCTTGCAGGGCGTCATAGTATTTCTTTTTAGTTGTTAAAGACACATGGACCTACAGATCTCAAAAAGGCAGGTTGAAATGAGTAAAATTTAGACTTTGGCTACAGATGCCAAAGGTATCTGTAAAGGTAAAAGGCCTAGTTCTTCAACTGTCCTGTGTCTTCCAGGAATCTCACCAAACCATCTTAAGTGAAGAACTTTGCTCATGCGCTGCCTGAACAATAAATAGTGTGGTCTCCTTTGTTCCCCTTAACTTCTTAAATGTCCCAGCGTATTTTTACTTTAATCAAGAAGTTTTCTTTTATGGGAACAAATATTACAGATTATTACAAAACATTATATTATTTTCCATATATTATATTCTACATATATACTATATATATGGTATATTATGTTCTATATATTTTATTCTAGATTTCAAACTGAATTCCATTCTGCACTATGCTTTACCATGCATTTTTCAACACTTCCATTATGCCCATTTTTCTTCTCTATGCCCTTGTCAATTGATTAAAATACAGAGTTCAAAAATAGGCAAAACGATAGGCTTAGTCAGTCTGGGATATGTGGAGCCCGTGATGCCGTGTCCTTATTTATACATCTTTGAGACCATAATCAATTACCGACAAGCATTGCTGACTCATGGTTAGTTCTCGGGTCTTTCTAATCCGTACTGCTCCCGCCAGTCATGCCCAATTTTATGTCTGTGAAGTCATTGTGAGGTCTTTTATGTTTGGGAATTTAATGTCACTCTCTGCCCACAAACATCCCCAATTGTAATTTTGTTTTTCAACTATGTTTACTGTGATGTTGACAATAGATCTCTGCTCTAAGTGATAATAAATTTCAATAAATTCAACTTGCTGGGACTCTCCTTGAAGGACTTCTTGGGTTAGTAATGAATGATTGGTCATTTTTTACCTGCTAGAAACTTATAACACGTTTTCAGTATTTAATAGCAATATGAGCCAAGAAAAAATTTTCTAATGTGTAGAAGGCTCTAAGGCTCATCAAATAATAAAGATACAGGTATATAATTTATTGTTTAAATTCCGTGTTATCACTGTCCATGTGGCAGCACCTGTTTTTGCCAAAAAAACATCATTAAATAGCACAAAGGAGTTTCTCGGTGCATGATTGCCAACACTGTGAAATATTTACACATTCATTTGAACGAGCTCTGACTTAAGTTAATTTTATAATAATATATTATTTAGCATTCCATTAAAACTAGAGAATAAAGTCTTAATTTTAGTGAATTCTAGACAAATTAAATTGACTTTGTTGCTAGATTTAACAACACCTGAGTTCCCAGAATATTAAGTGGAATGAGATGCCTCTTGGTAAGTTTAAAGAAAAGGGGGAAAAAAAAGAATCTTTAGGGGGGAAAACGTACGTAATGGGAAAGGAACAGCTGACTATTCACAAGTGCAATGGAGTGCCTCAAGATGCAAAGCAAAATTACATATAGCTGTCTAATACTGACTTACTACTGCATATGCTCGTCAGTTTTCACAGTTTTTCTCATGAGTTGTGACAAGATGACAACAAAACTACTGCCTTAATTACACGAAGATTGGAAGGTGTGTAACAGCCCCTCAAGATGACTGAAGAAATTTCACAGGAAATACAAACCTCAAGACTAGCATTTAAATATGCCGAGATAAAAATGTTCAAGTTACACGAAGGCTAAAATCTTGATACCCTATTCATCCTTTGGTATATGCTACTGGTTACATTTTGAGCCAAAGGCCCACTGTCCCCTTTTAGCAATATGAATACATTTTCTAAAAGTTAGTTACAACCCTCATTGGAAATCTTCTTGTTCCCACAACATCATCTCATATAAAAATTGTGGATGATATGAAGTAATGAATTTCTAATACATTCTTTCTTCTAGTGGCATCATTTGTGTTTACATGGTAGGCAAGATCTCACATATGAGGAAAGTCTTCCCAAAGCCAATTCACAGCTTGCCACTGCCCTTAGTATTCGAAGATGACATTGCTGATCATGAGTGTGCTCCAAATGGAAGAGTAGAGGAAGAAATCAATGTACAATAACACTTTCCAAATGTAAAGATGACTCTTTAATTTTCAGGATCTCTTAGACTTGACTGCCCAGATGTTTATTAAAAAGACCAACAGTCTCCGACTGCCGCGTGCCAAAATGCCCTGACTGCCTCGGCAGTCCCCCATGCCCACCAGGTGGTTGGACTGTGAGCAGCTATGAAACCTGAGAGCATTTCTATTTTCTATTTTCTTTGCCTGCCTTCTCTTCGGTTCACTGTACAGCAGCGGCTTCGGGATCTGACTGTCATTCATTCTCCACGTATCTACAGCCTCAGAGGGTTGTGCTGTGATGAGCCGCAGACTTCTGTGCTGACAGACTGGCTGAGTTCCAGCCTTCATTTCGAATGATCCTATCTTGCCAGTTAGTAGAAGTGTTGCCCATATCTGGGTCAGTTCAAAAGCAAGGTTCTAGTGAAGGCCTGGTAGGGCCCTGGAACACTGCATGGGGACCATCTCTGCCCTCTGACGACTAAATCATCGATTGTTAATGGGTGTTAAATGCATGTCGAAAGAAAGTGGATCATTAGTGTGTTCGATATATTCAAAAGGCCATGGATTTCATCCCTAACCCTCCCAAATTACTAATAAGGTGAAATACGGTCTGCTGAGGGATCCCAGAATAATCAAAATGACAACTATATTGGTGTTCAAGTTAGATGAAGATAAACACATTTGCAATATGTATTCTTTAAGATAAAGACGTGAAGTCAAAGCCAAAGCTAAGGACTTGATGCTCGTATTTATAGCTAAAAAAGTTGAAAATTAACTCAACAAATTTAGGAATCCCTCCTAAAGATCTAACTGATCACTTAGGGTATAGCCTGAACACCTACATCCCACAATGGATTATCTCCCCCAGAACCTGTCACCAGACAGGTGAAGAACCTCTACCCCATTTTACAGCAGAGCAACCGCGTCCAGACGCTAATTACTTGAGAGCCAGAATCCGGAGAACCTAGATACGAGGCTTGTACTACCTGACCACCACACCACGGTGTACTTCATCCTCATGCCAGTAGACATGGAGAATAAATATTTAAAAATTCAATAAAGTTTAGAACTAGAACTGTGTCTTTGTGTGCAAACTAATTTGAATGATTTTTTTTCTTTTTAATAATGTCTTCACCTGGTAGGTTAATTTTTAAAAAGAGTAAGCATGAATTTAAAAAGTATAGAAAAGAAAATGTCTGTAAACCTGAGTGATTATAAAAAGCTGAACAAATGCGTTTATTAATAACATGAGTGCTTTCATTTCCAGGGTGGAAGATAAGCGAGTTTTAGCTCATGAAATTATTAATGCATTGTGATTAAAATATTATGTTTTCTGTAACGTGTTCTAGATGCACTGCTTGTTATGGTTTGTTATGTTATGTAACTGCTTATATCTCAAACGTATTTATTTTATTGAGTAAATAAAACTTCGCTCTCCCTCTGAACTATATTAATTTTAATTTTTGGCCGAGAACACTGTGATTGACTGTGCTTCATTATTTTTGAAAATCTTGTTTAACATTTTTGAAACCGAAACGCTAAAAGCTGGTTTTCAGTTGTTCACCTCGTTGTTTTCATTTTGTTATATTGTATTTATTTCATTAGACAGATGACAGCTATGCCATCTCTAAAGGCCGCATAGAAACAATACCAAATTTGCACTCAGGGTGAGGTTCACTGTGCCTGTATATGCATGTTTCAGACTTCTCTGATGAAAACATATTAGCTGACTTCTTATTATATGTTCAGTCATTTTTACATCAGTGTGACTGAAAAGCACACCATACAAAGGGTCCATGTGTCAAGACCTTTTACAGAAGACCAGTCAGTGCACAAATGAAAGAGAGAGAGAGAGAGAGAGAGAGAGATCTGCCTTTCCCTCAGGACACAGGGCATCATCTACTGTGCATGCCAGACACAGGAGCACTGCATCTTCTGTATGAAATATTAGGAACATATACATACAAACTGCATAAGAAGAAAGGTCTTTTGCGTTTTTTTCCCCTCACGCATTCCAATTTAGAGACTCCTTGTTGTAGCACAACCTCTCTTTGGTTTCTCTTGTTATCTTGACTAATGCCAGTCTACTTATTGCCTCCCTCATTTCCATCAGACTGTGAGTTCTATGAGGACACAGAGGATGGCAGGATTCCTGATTCCCTTATCGAGCTACCTCATCCAAACAGCTTAGAGCAATATTTTAGCATCTAGCTGGTGTCCAATATATACTTGTTGAGAGAGTGAATGAATAAGTGAATGGATTTTCAAACATAGCCATGAATAAGTTAACTTATGACTTCTCCTTTTTCCCCTTCCTTTGTCCCTGGCTTTTTCTTTGTCCTTAGGACACAAGTGCCATTAACTCTTGCTGAGCTCTGTGGTTTTTCCTGGATTCTGCCACAACCACCAAATACCTCGTCTCATGTAGATGCTGCCAGCAACTCCACTGGGTAGTAGTCATCCAAAAGGCATCACTCCTGCTATGTCTGCCATCTTCTGCTCATCATACTTCCGATAGACTGAGGGTTTTTACTATGGTATGGTTATGTTGTCCCATTTTCAATGGAGAAGTGGGGTTAGCAGTATCTAATAAAGTAAGTATAATAATAATGGCTAAAATATACCGAGTATCCATAATGCACCAGGCACCGGGTTGGCTTTTTATTTACTTGGGCCACATCCAATTCTTATCGTGTTATATCCATTTCACACATGAGGTGAAATGACTGACCCAAAGTCACATTGATAACCATTAGCTAAGCTGAAATTCAAGCCACGGTCTGTTCGGTTTCAACATCTACATTCTTTTCACCACACCGTGTAACCATACCAAAGTTGCACTGCCTGTACCCCTATACTTTATAGAGAATTTACTGATAGTTTCTCCCACCCACTAGTGGTGCAGCAAGTGTTTGTGCAGAGATATTTCTAGAAACACTGCTCACCTCTAGTCGCAGGATCAAGGTTCTCCACTTCTCTCTTTCTTTATTTGTTTCCTCTCAGGAAAGGTCTCCTTACTTTCACACTTCTAGAAGCATACCTCACTAGTAAGAGCTTTTTGAGGGCAAAGCTAAATCTTGTTCTCCTTATTCCTAGGGTCCAAGACAGTATCTAGCACATGATGTCTTATGGACTCATCAAGCACTATTTGAATGTATGGATTGAATTGAATTGCATTGGAGACAACTCACAGACACACAAGTTAACAAGTACAAAGAATGCAAGACAGATGGATCAGTTCGATACAACCACTATCTTGAGCAAGTTACTTAACCCTTCTGTTATCACATACATAATAGAAGGACAACTACTCTCTTATAGGATAGTTGTAAAGATCAAATAATAAGGCAAGAAAAATGATCTAGCATAGTACCTGGAGAATTCGCAGGCCTGTGCCCTCAGTCACAGTCCCTCCACCAGTTTAACTTTGTGCTACTTTCAAGGATCACATTGTTACAATCTCAGTGCTTTTTAAAGGAACTGTAAAGTCCAAAGCAGAAGAAAGAAGGGAGCTCTGTAAAGCAAGAATGGCTTGGAAGAATTGACCTTGAGTAGGCTTGTCTTTCTGCTAATTGGTTTGTTTTCCTCCAGCACTGATGATTTTGATCCACCATTGGAGCTACTCTCACCATTTAGCTCCCCCTAACATTCTATCTCCTCCCTTTCTCTCCTCCCAAATGTAGGCCAAATTTTGATATTCCTACCTGTTAATATCTATCTTAAATTTGTGTCCTCTCTGTCTCCTCTGGCTTGGCTTTATCTTAGGTCCCATTATCTCTCTCCTGGTCCACTGTAACAGCCTCCTGGGCTTCCTGCTTCTAGCTGGGCTTTTAAAATCAAACAGAATAAAGCAAATCCACCAACTTTCTCTTTTTCAAATGGTACTAGTGTAGAAAATCCAAATCTACTGGATTTTCAAGGGTAGTACCAATTCCAGTGCATTACCAGTAGGATATTCTGGGAGGAAAATTCTTTATTTTCCAATTACATACTATCATTAGAAAAAAAAAAAAAAAACTCTTGCTGGGCCATGTGCCCCACTTCTTAATTCAGAACAAATGGTCACCATATCTTTGGGTTGTCTTGTATTCAAGGAAAGGGAGTCTCTTACTCGTCCTGCATCTTCTAATTCAAAATGAGTTATCCCCATCTCGGAGCTCACAATTCAGGCTAATACTTAGGGCAGTGCAGCTGAGGAGCATTGTATTTTAAATAGGCTTATGTGGACCAGCCTTAAAACCAAACAATGATTTATAACATTGATTCTTTGGGAAAGGGCATTTTATGTCCCACGTGAGCATCTAACAAATGAATTTTTGTAACCCAGCCCCATTTGCAAGTTGGAGGCTGCCTTTATTAGGAAGAAAGCATTAAACCAAGAATTCATATCCCTCCCATTAGCAGTGCTGGAGAGGACAGAATTATGTACTAATTGTTTAATTGATGAGCATAAAAGGAATATTTTATTTAAAGCCACACTTTGGAGTCATTTCCTTTCACCCTTTCAGTTGTCTGCCTTATAAAATTCTAGCAATCTTTTTTTCTGCATTTTCTTTTCCTTTCCTTCACCCAAATCTCAGTAAGATTTCATTCTAGGTCTGAGCATATTATTTGCTTTACGGTAGGCTCTGGTGGTAATAAAGCATTACTCATTTTTCTGCTTTATTTCCTTGAGACACAGAGCAAACATTCGGTAAGTGATAGCTCTGTTCAAATGCTACTGTGTAAAACAAGTGAGCAAGACTCATGGCCCCTATCTCCTCATGGAGAGATGGAATGATTTTGAGAACAGCACAAGACAATAAATTAAGTGAAGGAAGTTGTATCTCCTGAAAATTTTCACCATAATTTCTCCCAAATAGTTTCGAATAGTTCATTCTGTTTTATGGCAACACCCTCAAGCTAGACACTCTTTCTCATTGATTTTAAGGAGAAAGGGAAGGTACCGTTGTACATGAATAGGTACTGAGATCATTAACTATTATAAGATCTCTTTTGTTCTGTTGTTTGGGTTTCCTTTTTAACCTAAGATTACATTAACAAATCAGATCTTGCTGAGAAATTACTTGCACTTTCCACCAAACGCTTCCCACAAGGAAAATGGTGATTTTTTTTCACTACTGCAAACCAAGAATATTGTGGTTTTCTCTAGATGAATGAAACTAGAGAATTCTTTCTCTGAGAGCATAAAGCAAACTGATTAAGTCAAAGAGGTGAAAGCCACAGTCTTTACTTTTGAAGTATTCCCAGCAAAAATCTAGGGGATCTCATGGATAGTCACACCATAATCCATTGTATCTTAGGTATTTGCAAGTCCTCAGCAGGTCACCATAATTTATACTTGTTAACCATGCAAACACGTAGGAGACTCCTAATTACTGCGAACACTGTTGAATTGTCTCTGTTTTTAAGTAATGATAAAAAATGTTACTAAAAGAGTGTATCATTTTGTTAAATTGACTAAATACGTTTGTATACATGTCACTTTTCAATCTGTTGTTAACAATAACCTTAGAAACGGTCCATTGTAAAGGATTTATGAGTTTAATACATGGTACCTAGTCTCATATTTTAATAAACATTCTCAGTATTGAAAATGAATGAAACGTACCACCAATTTAATTCATAGGATTCACTGAATGTTACTGAAGGATCAATATAACAGACAGTTAAGATGAGCTCTGGTTTAAGACTACCTGGGTTCAAGTCTTAGCTCTCTCACAGAGGGGCTGTGGGACAATTAAAAAGACACTGACTTTTTTCTACACCTCTGCCTTTTCAATAGAATGAGAATAAAAACTGCCCCAGCCCTCTATGGCTGTTGAGATGATTAATATACTTAGAACTCAGCACCTTGCACATGGGAACATGCACTGATATCTTAAATTAGTCATGTGCATTTGGGGCTGCTTTGGCATTATATTTGATAGTGTTTGCTAAAGTAAAACAAAAATGTAAAATATTAACATATATTTATGGTTAAAGAAGTTATCATTTTAGCTCTTGACTATTGGCGATGATGATAAGAAATTCTGCATTCTGCTTTTCACTCCTAACAACTCAATTTTTAATAGACAGTTGATACCTGAAATATGTAAGCTTTTCGAATCTGAGATTAATTTTTGCTAACTAGATCCATAATTTGGTCTCACCATTCGTAAGCAAATAAGTATAGGAATGGATGCCAAAGGACAAACATAGAGGAAAAAAATAAAATTCTTTCACAGTATGTTTCACCTGGTTTGGCAAACTTAAGCTATTTAATAATGTTTACCCAGTGAAATTAGTTTGAATCCTTGAGTCATGTCCTAAATATGAGACAATTAAGTTTCATAGAAATTGTGAAAACGCACGGCTTCCCAAACTCTCGATTTTTATATGTTCTTTATAGGAACTCATAGTCTAGCAACCGCTACTGAGTTTGGCTGTCCTCAAACCAACTCAGGGACGCAGAGTCTCACATTTCTGAGTTTAGCAATCTGGAGACATATGGGGAACGTGTGAGCTGGTCAGCAATCAGCAGTGCTTGATTCAGTTGCAGAATATCAATTAAGGGAGAGAATAGGCTAATGTTCTTTCCACTAGAGAAATGACTAGAATATTATGTCTCCCTCAGCCTACCCGGTGACAGCTGACTTGTGCCCATAAACTTTGGTGCAAGGACCTATTAGTTCACCTACTACGATAAGCTTTATTTTCATTAATGTACCCAAGCTGTGACTTTGCCATAATTTTCCCCATGGGTATTCATATTTGGAGTGCTCTAATATGCACACAGATATTGGCACACCCTCTAAAACAGTCTTGAAATCACCATACACAATTTACTAAAAGCGGCGTGGCTGGGCTCTAAAGATGATCCTACTGTTAAGTGACTTTGAGTGCTGAGCATTGCTTCGTTCGTGACAGGAAAAAATACCCATCCTCTCCAATGTCTGGATTTTGTGTAAAAAAAGAGAGAATGAAATGGAAGAAGGAGAGAGAGAGAGAGAGAGAAAGAGAGTGTGCACGCAGACAGCTTATCCCTGTTTACATTTTCATCCTGTGTCTACTGGATTGATCCCCTACTTCATGTCAGCTCACCAGGCTGACAGCAATTCTAGCAGAGAGACACAGGGTAAGAGGGACTTTGATTCGTCCCCTCCCCCCTAAGTCCCTGCCTGTCATTGTCTGCTCCTGAGTAAGCAAAGTGAATATGGTCAGAGAGGTCTGGGGCTGCTGGAGCTGTGTTTTCCAATCTCAGGGGCAGCCACCTTCTCATCAACAAATCCATGCAAGCATTCTATGCATTATGCCGCTTTTCACTCACAAGTTTTGTTCTACGCTAGAGAAGCACTTAGCCCAAATAAGACAATTCACCGTAGAATTTGTGTACGTGCATGGGTGTGTGTGTGTGTGTGTGTGTGTGTGTGTGTGTGCAGATTGAGTGATAGGTTGAAGATTTAGAGGGTCTGGGTTTTTTTAAGCCTTCATCTTTATTTTTAAAATGTTAATTTTCCCCTCCCCCTTAGTTCTTCCCAAAACTGCTCTGTGATGTGATCACAAATACTCATGTGCATAAATTCCCATTATCATAATAGGAGCACTGCAGTGAGGCTTCTTCTGAAAATAAATTACTCTGTAGAATATATTAGGAGGACTAAACCCAAACAAGCTAAATTGTGTGTTCTCCCATCCTGTAAGTTAAGCATTTGAAGATACAAAACCAATTGCATTTTTCATTTCACATGTATTTTGTTTTCTTGTTTTATTTGCATCTTATCTGGTTCATCTAGTCTCTCTCTTTTTTTTTAAGTTAGAAGACATTTCAATTATTAAATTTCTTATTTTCTTTCAGTTGTCTTAATCATTCTGTTAGCTGCCCGTCTCTTTTCAACACATTGTAGTCCGTGTCAATATCCATGGCTGACTTCAAACACATGAATATGTATGTTCTCAAAGAGAGGAGAGGCACCCACCAGGGTGTATTTACCATGGGCAGTGTAAAGGCAGAGAACAGGCTGAAAGTGTGAGGTCTGTGTCCTGATACCTCACAGCCTTGAGTTGGTCACCAACTTTGCTTTCTCTCTCCTCATTTCTAGAGCAGGGAAAAATAAGCCAGCTCTCCTACCAGTTTCCCAAGGAGGGTGTTAGTGCCAATAAAATAATCTATAAGAAATAACATTAGGAGGAAAAACATTATTAAATTCAAGGTGATTCCAGTAAATGATCCTCATTCTAGAATTTCTGGTAAGTATTTGTTAGTAACTTTTGGATATGTTTGTAGATTAGTTTAATGTTTTAAGCTACTGGTGAAGTGATTATGATTAACCTGTATTCAAAAGGGCTAGGGTATCAATGCCTGCATTATAGCAGGGTTTACCCTTAGGGATGAAGGTTACTGAGAATATTAAAATCACCTTAAAATGACCCAGAGGTGTCGATGCCTTTCTTGCTCCCAGTTGGTAACCACCACTGTCATTGATTCAAGGGTAGACAGTCAGCTAATTAAGAATTATCTTTGATATCATCTGGATTGATTAAAAAATGTATAAAAATTTTACTTGATGCATTTTAAAAACTGAGCTTTGAGGGGTCTCTTTTGAATTCAATATGAGCTTGAGTGGTGAGTCAAATGGATACATTAAAATATCTTTAAGTTAAGGTTGAAACTTGTTTAAGATTATGCTTGGCATGAAAGGCATAAATCAGCCTACCTCCTTTGTGAATATATCAGACGAATGCTTTTCATGATCCTGTGCATTTTATCTTCTCTGGGCCCAGCTCTACTCGGTTTTCTACTGATTTATAAGAATGAAACCCACACGTATAAGAGTTGATATTTGACCAAATAAAGAGGTTCATAAGAATTTTATTCTTTTTCAGATGCACATGTTCCTCTTTTTATGTGATCCCCCCCTCCCTTTCGTCTATCAGCAATGGTAATTTTTTTTACATCAATTTACATTGCTTATGCCATGTTCATGTCTTGGCTGGCTGGGAAGTGCCTGCATACTGGACTTTTCAGTGACACACAGAAAAAAAGCAAACTCCCTCAAGCTAAGCGGAAAAGGATTTAAAACTCAGTGTGCATCCCTGTTAGGGACAAGAGAGCCTGTTGCAGAAACAAAGAGTGAAGAGAAAATTCTATCCTTGGAAGCTTCACAACACAACCACAGCTTTTCATGTAATAGCTCAAATGTTCCTACTACAGCCATTAACAATGTAATGAAACAAATCACTTGCTATCTGTCACAATTATGATCGATGGAATCCAACTGGTCTAACTTGGGAGAAAAAAATTACGTCTCAGAGTGGATCCATTTTAGAAAATAGCGAAGTTTGGGAGGGAGGGATGACACTTATTTCCCATAAACAATACAGGCAGGCAGGCATTTGATCTATCTAAACCAATAGATTACTGTCTTGATACATCTTTCCCCTGCAATTTTCTCTTTTATTTTATTAGGCCTAGTAGAGGATTTCTGGCTGCCCATGTGAATGAGAGAACAAGTTTAGGACCACACAGAAAGTGGTATTGAGACATATAGCAAAACAGTGTTAGCATCACTCACTCTTGACTCTGCAGGGAACTGCTCTTGCTTTCTTTGGTTTTCATTTTTCTGATTAGGTTTCCTTATTCCTGCCATCTTCAGAAATCTCTAGAAATATTAATAGGGATAAAAGCTAGTATAATATTTTAAAAAATAATAACCAAGACCTATACTGAGAGTATATAATGCACTATATTAAACAAGATATGTGGCCAGCAGTTTCACCAATCACTTCAGAAGTTAGGGTTTTTTTCAAGTTTATCTATTTATTTTGTGAGAGACAGAGACAGCACAAGTGGGGGAGGGGCAGAGACAAAGGGAGAGAGAGAATCCCAAACCAGCTACCTCTTTGCTCTCAGCACCCATAACCTGATGCAGGTGTTGTCGACCTCACAAACTGTGAGAGCATAACCTGGGCTGAAACCAAGAGTTCGATGCTTAACCAACAGAGCCACCCAAGTGCCCCAGAAGTCAGTTGTGTTTTAAAGGTTGTTTATGAGTTCAGGGGCCTCTGGGTGGCTCAGTCCGTTTAGCAGCTGAATCGATTTCGGCTCAGGTCATGATCTCACAGTTCATGAGGTCGAGCCCCACATCAGGCTCTGCTCTGACAGAGTGGAGCCTGCTCTCGGGATTCTGTCTCCCTCTCTCTCTGCTCCTCCCCCCGCTAAAAATAAAATAAATTCACATCTTAAGAATTAAAAAATAAATGAAAGTTGTTTATGAGTTTAAACATCTTTTCCTCTTGAAAGAGAAAGTAGAATGCAGAAAGTGTTGATTCACAGGACAAAATATAATAATTGTAGCCATCACTTACTAAACACCTGCTATGTACCAGAGAAGCATACACTATGATCTGAATCCTTACTGAACTCCTGTGGTCTTAGTAGTTCTTTTTCAACCTCTTTTTATACAGGAAGAAACAGAATTTTACAAAGGCAAAAAGACTTTCTCAAGAGCAACAAGCTAGTAAATTGCCAGAACTAGAATTAGAATATAGAAATGTTTTCTTCAGAGCTCATGTTGTGCTCATTAAAGAAACTCCCTCAAATTTGAGAATTCTGTCCTACTCAAAAATACGCAGGCACATTAGTTAGCCACATAACATTAGTTGTAGTTAGCAGTACTTACTCAGCACTACAAAGCTGAAAATGAAACACTGTCCCTGGGTAGAGCAATGAGTACCAATGTACTCGTCAACACAAATCATAATGGGCCCTGAAATCCCATGGACAGTACCTAGTTATAAAGTAATAAAGCAGATAATCCAAAATTGTAATTGTGTTATCACTGAAATGAAGAAATGAAAACATTATATATATATATGATATATGTATATCATATATATAAATTATATATATATCTCTATATAAATCATATATATATATATATATATATATATATATATATATATAATGTAAAATGCAACCCCTGAGAATATGTTCTACATTCCGAGCTGGAGAAACTGTGCCCTCCATCATACTGAACACAAAGGATGCTCAGGGCTGAGTGCTGAGTGCTATGGCTGCATTTTGGGAAGTAGGAGGTGAAAATGTGCTGACTATCCTAAACAGAGGCATGGCTGCTCTCTTAAGAGGCATACATTATGTAAAAACACTTCATCACTGACTCTTGAGTTAAATAGTTGCCACCCCAACCTTGGGGAAAGTGGGTTTCTATCCAAAGGGAGATGAGTGGCCACAAAAATCCAAGCCTGGGGGTATCTTTTCCTGTTTTATCTCTTTTAGAGAAAGGCAAGAATTTTAGGAGATGGCTTGACTGTGCAGAAATAACAAGAAAGAAAAGAAAAGAAATGCTTGAGATGCAAATGAATTTAAATTTCATTCATGGGCAATGAAAAACTAATGGATGCACGAGATAGGAGAGGGAAGTGTGTCTCAGAGTTGGGTCAAAGAGATTATTTGGAAGTAGCACATTGGCCTGATTGGAAAAGTGTGATGAGGCAAGACATGGAGAGCTCTTAGAGGGCAGGAAAGAGGCTTTCCTATGTTCTCTAAAAAGGTGCGCACCTTGCCCTCTGTGGCTTCTAATAAATATTAATAAGGGGGATAAAGAAAGTGGTTTCAAGGACCCAAATTAAGAAGTGACTAAGCTCTGAATAATAATTTGGTGCTAGAAATGGCTGATACTTAGCACATTTGGGGTACTCCAAAAAATAATGATTAAATAATAACCAGAAGGGCAGAGTTCATTATCTTCCTCTCAGGAGAAATGATGTTTTAGAAGTGGTTAAAGAAAGTTTTGTACTGGAAAAGGAAGAACTTAAAAAAAAATGATGACTATTCCCAAGAAGCCAGGAGATGAATAGGGCAGAAAAAGCTAAGGGTAGACACAAGATTGAAATGAGGCTCTGTATTCGAAACTGTGAATGAGGTTCTATATCCCAACCTGCCTCTTAAAAAAAAGGCCATTCTATTGAATAAACATCTTAGTAAGAAAAAAGAGAATTCTTTTTCTTCAAGGACCGAACTCCAGAATAAAGGACTAAAGGACTCTGTGATGCTCAAGTGGGCCAAGGGATGCCCAGATAGCTGGTAAAATGTTATTTCTAGGTATTTCTGTGAGGATGTTTCCAGAAGAAACTAACATTTGAATAGAAGACTAAGTAAAAACCTCCCTCACCAATGTGGGAGGACCTCATGTCATCCAACCCACTGAGAGCCTAAATAGAACAAAAAGGCAAAAGAAGCTCCAGCTTGAGCTAGAGTATCCTAACTCCTGCCCTTGGACACCGGTGCTTCGTTCCTGGACATTTATACTTGATCCAAGATTTACATTATCAGCTCCCTTAGTTCTCAGGCCTCTGGACTTGAGTTATACCACCAGCTTTCCTGGGTCTCCACCTTGCACACAGCTCATTGTGGGACTTCTTGGCCTCCATAATCACATGAGACAATTTCTATAATAAATCTCCTCATATATCTACATATACTCTATTGGTACTGTTTCTTTGGAGAACTCTGACTAATACAGACTCCTCCCCAGCTCCTGTCCATTTCATCATTCTCTTACTGTTTTCAAGCACATTTTGTTTTCAAATTCAAGTCTAACTATAAAGACTAGAATGGATTTACCAAGTTGGAGACAGAAATGACAGATTGTACAGCAACTTGAAAATGAAAGAAATAAACAGACATCGGAAAGCAACAAACAAAAACATGTTTTCCATAGTACACAAGAGGACTAAGGAGTTGCACAGCTCATTCTAAAAATGGAATGTGGAAGTCAGGCCAATTATTTAAATTACTAATTCTCCAATAACTCAGTTCAGGTGGATATATATAGGCTAAGAAAACGAAACACGACAGAACAGTGGTTTACAGTCATGCTAGATCACCAAAGTGTTTCAAATTTTTTGAGCTCCTTGAGTTGACAACTGCCCGTTTTGTGTTCAAACCCATATTTGTAGTCTACTTGTATTATAACACATTTTTCACAATGATTTGTTTATATTTTGGTTATGCCCCTCATACTGGGAGATTTTTGAGGGCACTAACCATATCTTACTCATGTTTAACCTATTCTGGGAAATAGTATGCTTAATAATTGTTTGTGGAAATTAATTGAATCAAATTAAAATGATAGCACAGGTTTAAAATATTAACTAATCCCAATTGGTTGCTCCATATTACCCACAGGACTTAATTATGATTCTTATATAGACTTGCTACTCAGAATGATCCACAGAACCCACAACAATGGCATCACCTAGGAGCTTGTTAGAAACAGAAACTCAATTCTCAGGCCCCACTCCAGACCTGAATCAGAATCTGCATTTTAACAAGACCCCCAGGTGATCCATCTGCACATTTGAAGTTTGAGACACATAGATCTACCTTAAGTCAGTTTTCATATATCTATTTTTCAAAAAGTATTTGTTGTGTAACTACTATGTGCAAAGCATGGTTCAAGGCATGACAGATAGAAAAACAAGATTTACAACTCTTATAAAGCTTGCATTTCGAGCAGGAAAGGCAAATGATAAAAATTCCTTTACAGTGAATTATTTAATTAGAATATAATGATTGTTCTCTTGAGATACAGGAGCTATGAGAGAGAACTCTAACTTGGGGAATGAAGGAAGGTTTTTCTGAGAACCTGATGTTTGAACTAAGATCTGAAGAATGAGCTAAAGTTAACTAGAGAAGCCTGATGGAATGAAGGATGGGCCTTTAGGAAAGGGGACAGCCTATGTGAAGACTCTGGGACAGAAATAAGTGTAGCATTTTGGAGAAACTTAAAACAGCCAGTGTGGCTGTAGTTCAGAGAGTGAGGCAGGCAGTGAAAAGAGATGAAACATAGCTGGGACACATCATTCAAGATCTTGAAGATAATGTTGAAGATTTTGACTGTGATCCTAAGAGCATTGAAAAACTATTAAAAAGTGTTAAGCAGGATAATAATAAGATTATATTATTAAATTTATATATATTAAATATATAGATTTATATATTATTATTAAATTAAATATATATTAATTTAATTAATTAATTATATATATTTAATATATATATTAAAAAGCCTTTGGCTACATTATGGAAAATAGAAGAAACTCAAGGATGAATGCAAGGAGACTATTCTGGTTATCTATTGCTCACTAACAAACTGCCTCCAAAACTTTGTGATTTAATGAAACTATTTTATTTTGCACATATTTTGTGAGTTAGAAATTTGGGAAGGATTCTGTTGGGTAGTTCTTTTCTGATTCATGTGGTGTCAATTGAGGCAGCTGGGGTTGGAAGCTCTTCCAAGAGCAAATGTCTGCTGTCTTGGTTCTCTCTCTCTCTCTCTCTCTCTCTCTCTCTGTCTTCTCTTTCTCCTGCTCCTGCTTCTGCTTCTGCTTCTCTCTCCCTCTCTCCTTGTCTCCAAGACATCCTATCTTCCAGTGCCTCTCCACATAGTTTGGGCTTCTAATAGCATGGTAGTCTCAAGGTTGCAAGAGTGAATGTTACAAAAACAAGATGTAAAAGCTGCTAGATTTTTAAGGCTTGAGTCTGGAAATTGGCACAGCATGAATTAACGCAGTCAAGAAGCCAGCCCAGATTCATGGTGAGGATATTTAGACTACTCTCCCCTTGCCCCTAACACACAAACACGCACACACACACACACACACACACACACACACACACACAAAGAGTGAATGAGCAAAGAATTTGAAGCCATCTTTAATCTACCATAGAAAGGAAGTTGACAATTACGAAAATAATATAGTTTTTGTTATCCTAACATCAAAATATATTTTCTAATTTGGAGGCAAACCTTGTGTGAATCTAAATTCAAAATAAGTCAGATATGTCAATTTCCTGATAGCTAGGACATGGACATATTTCATAGTCGTGGCCAATCAAATGGTCTCAAACAGAACTATGATGCTAAGGGAAATTACCTTTGCTGTGTTATCTGTAGTTTTCTTTCCCAGTGTTTCTGTTGATATCCCCAAACCACCTGTCCAGTATTCAATTTTCAGTTACCTACCCAATATTCTGAGATTAATTTTTTTAAGTTAGTCACTTAGAGTTGGTTTCTGTTGCCTGAAATCCAGAATTCTGATCACTTGGAGTAGTTCAAGCACGAGTTAATGATAATCTTCACTCTATGGCAGCAGTGGAAAGAATTGATGAAATTAAATGATACTAAGTAGATCAAATATATAGTGTTGGATGAAATATGAAGATGAGGGAAACGATCACCAAATATATGGATGACACTGAGATATGGACATTAGAAGAAGGTGACATTTGGGGTGCCTGAGTGGCTCAGTGGGTTAAACTTCTGACTTCAGCTCAGGTCATGATCTCACAGTTCGTGAGTTTGAGCCCCGTGTCAGGCTCTGTGCTGACAGCTCAGGGCCTGGAGTCTGCTTCAGATTCTGTGTCTCCCACTCTTTCTGCCCCTCCCCAACTCATACTCTCTCTCCTCTCTCTCTCTCTCTCTCTCTCTCTCTCTCCCTCTCTGTCTCTCTCTCTCTCAAAGATAAATAAACATTAAAAAAAAGAAGAGGTGACATTTTAGGTATTCTCCCATGTTTTAAGTTTTGAACATGTCGATTATAGTTCATTTATAAGATCTGGATAGAATTGGAAATATAGGAATAATTAGCTTATAAATGTTAAACAAAATCATGTGTATGGATGAGTGACCCTGGAATAAAGAAAGATTTTTTTCTGTACCTATTCTCTGGTCAGTAGACTTTTATTTGAAGAGGATGTTCCTCTACAACACTGTCATTTAGGTTTCTCTTCAGAAAGAGTCTGCATTGTTGCTTTGATGGAGTACATTAGGAGAGATAACAATTATCAGAGTCAAAGGGACTCTTTTCAGAAATTTCCAACACATATCCTTCAGGTAGCAAGAGACATACAGAGCTTAGTGCAAAAGTAAGATGAATACTCATTCCTCAACTTTTGGTTCCCGAGGTTCCAAATAACATTGTGACCAGAATCTAACAAATATCCTCATGAAAATTCCTGTTGAAATTTTTGAAATTCCTAACTAAGAGTCCTATAAGTACAAATGGTAAACTATCTTCTAATAATTCATGACAGGTCCTGACTTTTCTAGATAGAAAATTTATTGTCCGTTAAAAAAAATCACATATAAATAAATGAGGTATGCCTTATTGCATTTAAAAGACATTAAAAAGAAAATTTGCCAAATTCCATAGAAGAGTCACCATATATCCAAGGCATGGAGTTGAGTCTTGCAGAGTAACTACTTGATGTTTTTGTTCCAAGTGAGGAGGCTCTGGGGACTAATTCATGTTGTCCAAATTCATGCATGATAGATTAATCAGAATTCTAATTTATAGATTTGTATCAAGTTATAAACAGATGTGTTGGCTGGTGTACAACCCTCTCTCCTATAGAAATGTGTCTTTGGGAAACCAAATCACTAACCAAAATTCATTTGGTGAATACAGGGAATGTTTTCCAAAATTTTTTTGGTAGAACACAAGTTTGAAGTTATGACAGTGAGTGTTAAATTTCCCCTCTTCTCCCCCAAAAGCGTTTGGTGATCTCACATTTTCTGTGTGTCAGTAATTCAGAAGAGGTTTGGCTGGGCAAAACTTGGAATCTCTCATGCAGTTGTTGTGATATGATGTCTGGGGTCAGAAGAGTGGATGGCTTGAGCAGCTAAGTGTTGGCCAGTCATCTCTCCCTCTTTTAATATAGCCTTGGCGTTTTCCATTTGGTCTTTTGGTATGAGCTGATTTGGGCTTCTTCACAGTATGCTAGCCTCATGGCATTTGGACTTCAAATATTGAAGCTCAAAGTTTTAGCAGGAGAATTTCACCAAATAAGGTGGAAATTGTATCACTTTTCTGACCTGGCCTAGGAAGTCATGCAGCATCACATCTGTTGACTTTTATTGGTTACAAGCAGGTCATAATCTGCCCAGATTTAAGGGAAGGGAACAAAGACTTCACCTCACAATGAGAAGAGTGTTAAGGTCACATTTCAGAATAGCACTTGGAATGCAAGATAATGTTGTGGCCATCTTTAGAAAATATAAAGTGCCACACTAGCTGTGTAACACTGGTCATGTAACTAAACATCTCTGAGATTCTGACACCCCACATTGGAAGAAAGGAATGAAAAAGAAAGAAAGAAAGTAAGTAAGTAAGAAAGAAAAAAAGAAAGAAAGAAGAAAAAAGAGAGAGAAAGAAAGAAGAAAGAAAGAAAAAGAAAGAAAGAGAGAGAAAGAAAACGTCCTGATTTTGGCATCTACAAATCAATTATAACAAAAGATAACTATTAAATACATATATCAATCAAGGCTGATGTAAGTATCATTCCTTCTTTGCCTCCAATTTTTATTTCACCTATTTCCATATTATTAACCATTTTGAGCATCTGTTTCTCATAGTTCATGATTTATGTTCTATCTGTATGCCAGCAACTCTCAATTAGTATCTCAAACCAAGCTATCTCACCCAAACTCCAGATCACAGATTGAACCACCTGTGCAAAACTAAGTTCCTGTTGTTAGCGTCATAAAGGATCAAGATCTTCCTATAACAAAGTGACACAGGTCTTGGGTCTAAACTGCTTCATTTCTTGAACTATAGAATATACTTGTCTTAGACTTGCTTGCCCTTTGGTCAGTGGTTCTCTAAGTGTGGTCTCTAGATTGACAATGCCAGTATCATCTGAAAACTAGAAATGTGTATTTTTCGGATCACCCAGCTCTACTGAATCAGAAATTCAGGGGGATGGGGCCCAGAAATCATGTTTTAACAAGCCCTCCCAGTGATTCTGCTGCACACTCAAATTTGAGAACAACTTGCTTAGGCCAGGTGTTTCTGAGATCTGAGAACGGTTAGCTTAGCTCTTCCTCACTCACCACCTCATATTTCTCTTTCTCATTCCCATTTTATTATGGCCACCTAATGCTCATAAGCTATAAAACCTCTTGTAATTGCCAGTAGGCAGAATAGAATCCCATTTATATGCTTCTCATGTTGCAATAGGAAAAAAAAAAAGCTTTCTCTTTTTCACCTGTTTTCTGGTAGGACTCTTGACATCTCAAATTTGCTATAATCTCAGGCACAACCCCATCTTTCTAGCATTCTTGAAGTTTCTTTCTCTCATCCCAAATCAAATCCCCCAGGGAATTCTGTTTGCTTTACCTTTAAAATGGATCCAGACTTCAGCCACATCTCACTACATCAACCTCTACCACTCCAGCTGCCATAATCTCCACCTGGATGACTGCCAGTGGGTCTCCCTGTCTGTCCCTGCCTCTTTAGACTACTCTCAACATAGGAACCCAAGCAGTCCTTTTGCAATATAAACCAGATTAGGTCATATCCCTACTCACAACCCTGTTATTACACCCAATTTTTCGTAGAGTCTTTACCATAGCCTACAGTGTGATGCACGGTCCACCTCTGCCCCTTATCTCTGACCTCTCCCCACTTTCCTCCACACACACTGGTCTCTTCCTGCTCCTGCCTGCTTGCCTTAGGGGGGGAGAGAAACAGCCTGAGGGCTTTGGGTATCTGATGCAGAGAACAAAGAGGTACTGCAGGGAACCAGAAGAGTAGTTTCAACCCTAATGAAAGAGTACACTGAACTACTGGCTACTGCAAAGAATCAGAGATAAGTGTAAAAGCAGGTCACATTACAATAATTTTCTCCAGAACTACCTTAGGCAGGAAAATAGAATAATCTTTCTGTTTGTCCACCGCCTGCTGGTGTGTTTCTGTTATTGTTATTGTTTAAACACACCAGGCTTGCTTAAACAACAAAGATGTTTTTGAGAGCCCTAATGAAAATCACAAGTTTTCATTTGATGGTCGACTATAAACCACCTACAAGATGAGTGAGATTTACTGTATTTAAGGAAACCCCAGGTTTAGTGGGACTCTGCATTCTGGGGGTGTTAGAGACTCCTCATTCTCTAAATTTAGAATGGGATGAGTTAAGAATAAGATTGGAGCACTAATCTGCCCTTAGTATCTTGCTCTTTAAAGAGCAGAAGCAAATATAAGCTTTGATCAGTGCCAGATTTGAAGAACAGAACTACAGCCCTATAATACCCTTTGGTTTGGAAAGAGTCACATTTCACAGTGGGGTTCAAAGCCTGATCTTTACTCTTGGAATCTGTTTCTTGTGAGCATGAGCACTCCTAGCACTTGGTTTCCAAAAGGATTTCCTTAGACTTCCTCCCTTCCTTTCTTCCTTCCTCCCTCCCCTCCTACCTACATTCCTCTTTTTCTTCTTTCTTTCTCTTTCTCCTTTTCTTTTCTTTTCTTTCTTTCTTTCTTTCTTTCTTTCTTTCTCCCTTTCTTTCTTTCTCCCTTTCTTTCTTTTTCTTTCTTTCTTTCTTTCTTTCTTTCTTTCTTTCTTTCTTTCTTGTAACCTCTGTACCCAACATGGGGCTCAAACTAGATGGTAATGAGTGTCTATCTCTTTCTCTCTTTTTCTGTCTCTCCCTCTTCACTCCTTTCACCTAAGGTCAAAATTGCAAGTGACATTCAGTTCAGTTCTATTTTATATTCCAGGAGTAAAAACCTCCATTCTGTTGGTACAGCCTACCATCCTCTTCCCCATTCCACCTGTATGATATATTTACCAAATGAGAAAATGAAATATATACATTTTTAATACCTTATTTTTATTCCCTCTGGTCTAAGATTCTGTGGAACTTGCCCCCTCAAAAACCACAATTGCAAAAGTTGGTTCCCTATGGCTTAGACTTCTAGGGTCATGTATAGTTAATGACCAGGGACTCCAAATTGTTTAACAGTGCACAGCAAAATTCTATGAGAACCCACTGGATGCTAGGTGTAATGTTAGTTGTAATTGCTGAAAATATGAAAGTTCATAGCCTAGTGGGAAAGTCAAACACATAAACCATTGGTAACTCGAACTGTAGCAGGGTATCAGAAGTGCCTGGGAAGCAGGGGTACCCAAGAACCCCAGGGGAAGCAGTCAGTGATAGAAATATAGGGCAAGAGATGCCCCAACTGGAATGGAACACAAAGAGGGCTTGTCAGTTTTACTAAGTAAATACATCATTTCATAGTATATCATTTCTGTTTTGGTCCATGAGCCCTCACAACTCTTATTTCTAAAAGGATCCATTAAGACCTAAGAAGATAATTAATCTAATTTTCTGGAAAAAAAATAAATTTGAAACTATGTTAGAGCTGTTCTGAGCTATGTGGGTTTGTTTGTTGTCCTTAAGGAAAGAAGGTAGGTTTCATACTTTGAAACATGAATATACTTATCCTTTTTGTAAATAAGTGATGACAAAAAGGGAAATGTGAGATTTGTATCCTCCACACCTGGCACCAAGCTGGTGCATTTTCAATACTCTGCCTTGTTCAATGAGTAACTGTCTTATCACACTTTGAGCATTTTTTTCTCCTGGTCAAGAATTTTCATTCATTATGACTGCCTTCACACACATGTGAGTGCATGTGAGCGCGTGCACACACACACACACACACACACACACACTAAACCTTTTCTAAAATAATTTAAATACTTGCTCTGAAATATATTTTTCCTGTTTCTATCCTACATTTACCTTTCTCTTCTTAGAATTTTTGTTAGTCATTAAGTCATTATTAGTACACTGTTTCCCCCAAACCCCAACCCACACAGTCAATTTAGAAGTTTATATATTAAGTTTTGTTCTCTAATTGTTTCATCTGTAAATTTCTTGTTCCTCTGATGAGATTAAGCTTCTTGAAGTCAGGAACCGAGTCTCATATATATTCTCATATTCCCAAAGCACCTAGATAAGGTGGCAATGTAGGCTTTATTAACTTCATACTGTCAACAAAAAGAATTAACCTTTCATCCCATCAACAAATCTTTCTGCTGTATTCCCTCTGCATCAGTATATTCCCCCATATTCATCTGTACCTACACACACACACACACACACACACACACCCCACTCTCATGCATCAATCAGATCTTCAGCTTCTGCTTGCATAGCCTTAGCCTACAAGAAATGCAAAAACAGGCACTCATATCTTTCTCCCTTATACTTATCAGTCATACTAATATAAAAATATTTAACTAGCCTATAAAATCAAGTATTTTTAATGTATTTTAACAGCATACTTGGTATGGTTAATAGACTGCTACTTTACCAATGGAACTTTGGAGCCAGAGAAGTTTCAAGATTTATCAGCACATTGCAGGAGAATCCATAAAGAATGGTAGAAAGAGCACACACCGTGCCACCTATTTAATGGTGGGTATTTACTGTCAAGTTTCTTATATTTGGGGACACCCTCATTCTTTTTAATATTTTAAAATTCCATATTTAACGATGAAATATAGTTTCATATGAGGAAGACTACAAAATAACTTATTTTGGACACAATGTTATAATACCTCTGACTACATTTTAAAAACTGTAAAGTAATATACAAGCGTACAGTATTATGTTTTTAAGAAACTTTGGCATCCCTAACAAAGTCGGCTCATAAGAATTGATTAAAACAGAACTGTTAAATGTTATCCTTCATTTTCAGTGATATATATATGAGGATATAATTGATAGAAACTATCTGTAAAGTTGTAGGTGATATGCTGACAATAAATCAGAGGGTAAAATGTTCTGGTCTCCTACAGGAAGCTGAAATATTGTAGCTATAAATTATACATGAATATATAATACATGAATTAATAACTCTATACATCTATACAAAATAATCCTTTGATAAGAATTTTGATTTGGTTTGCTTTTGCTAGTGAATGAAGAATTTTTAAAAACCTAAAGAGCTCTCCTCCTGCCACCATTCAGTTCTCAATAAGTAAAATAAAATGTAGTTTTCAACTAGTTAAAACAAATGAATAAAATATCCTTTATTCAGAGACTCCCTGATTGGTTCTGGTGATGAGTGCTATACCTCTACAGATTACGTCCCTCCTATTGTATACTATCGCTTTTATTACCAGAATTTCCTCACTTCAGGGAGAGAAATCATCTGATGGTTTGAAGAGAGAATTAGCATGACAAAATCCAAAGTAACATTTTACAGCCCCATCATAATTGAAATAGCTTTACGTCTGTTTCTCCTGGCCCAGGGCCATGAAGGTGGGAAGGAAGGGACACGTCCTTGTCACAGACACCCTGCTCATGTTTCCCTGCAGTTACACAATGTCAGAGAAGGGAGGGAATATCCAACTAAGCAGTGTTATCAAAAATGGCCAAGGAAACAGAACATTCTACAAAAAGTATCACTGCACTGAAATTAATTTATCAACAATCGATTTATAGAGAGGAACATACTTATTCCATAAAAGCCCATGCATTTCACTGTATATGTCCATTATGGTAGCTGATTCAATCTTTGGAGTCATCTAAGGTCACGACTACTGAATGTGAATGTGTAAACCGAATTTAAGTGTAGAATGAAGGCGGGCCACTTCATTCCCATCATCCAGCCAGGTAGCCCATGTCAATCGTTACTTCATTCAAACCACATAACATTCTTCCTCAGAATAGATACAATGTTGAGAACCTAAGAGTACAATGCTGAACAAGTTGGTAACTCTGCCCCTGCACCAGCAGTGTCTGAGGGATTTGCAGGCAGTCTCTAGTCCTGCAAAGAAACTTATCTAGATAACCCGTGCTGTGAAATGGAACGATGGTGAGTATTCTTTTTTTGCTGTCTCTGAATGATCTGTTTTTATTCTTATAAAAATTAGCCTTGGAGGTCCAGGTGACATCACTTTCTCTGTTTTTTTTTTTTTTTTCTTTTTCCATATTTTGCTAATCCTCCTCCCACTCTGCAGTATCCCATGTTCATCCCACTCCCACTTCCTGGGTTCAGATTAATTGTGCTTTGTGTCTACTGTTCTTAAAGTTAGTTCTCACACTGTGGTCAAGACCCGCACAGTCCATTTACCCAGCCGCTTCCTCCTGGCTCTCGTTACTCAGAACGGAACAACTATATGACAACCCATTACTAATAATGAACGTCCCTCATAGTGCTGCAGTGCTAGCGGGATAAAAGACTTTCTACTATGGGTGAGGACAAGAAAAAAATAGAGAGGTTAACAGGATAAAGACATTTGTCTTACCATGTGTTCTGCCAACTGGGACACTTGAGACCTCCCAGGTAGACAGTCATCCTTTTCCAAATAAGTGGTCTGTGATTCTGTCATTGTTCCATAAAAACCCCACCAGTGTCTCCTTGGACACAGATAGATCAGCATATTGGTGACTTTACCCAAAGTTTTTTTAGGGAGCTGTCCCTTGTTCATTGGTACTCATCCTTTGTAACACAATGCATTACCCACATTCCTGTCCTAGGCAGACAAGGCCCTGAAGACTTGGTATCTAAGTCTTCAAGATTGTGGTCTGGGAGGGGTGCTTTCTTTCTGAAATGGCAGTGGGGGATTGCATCCCCAACCTACCAAAGATCAGGGAGTCATTGAGTCTGTACCTTTAAGGAATATAACCCCTTACCTTTTCTTTCTGCTTTCTTTTTCCCTCAGTCTTCTCTGTGAAGGTGAAGACGGGGCATCTTTCTGGTTTTACTTGGTCAATAGTAACTAATTTAAATAATGGATTTTATCATCATTATCTTGGATTGATGTAAATCCTCTACCCATCATAACAGGTTTCTATAATGAATTGCATATTCTTAATAGCCTCGACTTTGGCTTTTAGATTGCATCTTATAGTGGCAATGATCGTAACAGATACACTGACACATGCAGGGAGCACTTTCAGCCATTCTTCAGCCTTGTAGGTCCTTTTTCCAAAATCGTGGAGAAGGTCTCAAGCCCTGACTGAAACGCAGGACCCTTACCCAGATGTCAAAGTGTTCGTTCTGGTGCCCATTATGATGAATTACCAGAGCTGCCAGCCACAAAGAGTCTTGAGGTCTCCTTCTTGGTTTATCTCTGTGCTAAGTCAGACTTTCCCAAACTCTCCCTTTGTCACTAACCCCAAGACACAAGTCAACTGGCAACTGGTTCCTTCAAAATATCAAGACAGAGATTAGGCTTTCCAAGTATCCTTGTCTAGATGGATCTTTGCAGGCTCTCTAGTCTCTCCTGGCCCTGCCCAAGGTTAACCAACAGATTTACCGGAGTTACCTTAGCTCTCCTGGGTGGGGGAAGAATGGTGTCCCTGATATTAACAGGCATAATTCTAAAGTTTTTATTCATGACAATTAGATTTCTTTCCAAAGGTATGACTCCCCAAATCTCTCCCTTGGCCAGAATTGATCAATAAATGAAGAAGAAATTTAGCCTCCATACTTGAACCACACAGAGAAGTTTGGCATATGTGTATGCATAGAGAAAGAATAACCAATCTATTGTGCAGATTCTGGTATTGTCTTTAAGATCTATGAAACTTGTAAATGTATGCTCTTGGTTGGTGGACTAGGTTTCTTGTATCAAGGTTCCTGATGGCACAGTCTTTGCAGGGCACTTATTAAATTGTTGAATTCAACCCAGAGAGGGCTATTCTCTTTCAAAGTCCAAACTCATGAAGTAAGAATACTTTTTTTCTAATCCATAGGCTCCCCCTCAATCTCTGTTTTTTTTCTTGGGCTCTACAGAAATCCCCGATCAAAGCAATCTACACTCAGCTCTGACTTGTTCACATTTGGGGACATGTTGGCTGAGGAATAGGTAAGGCTGCACCAAGGATCTCTCAGTTTCTGTCTTACCACATGTGTTCCCACAAAATCCTGTGAGGGGAGGGTGGAGGATCCCTCCCGCCCAGTAGTGACCACAGTAGGGGGACAATATAGAGTAAAGTTGAACTCTGTGAATGCCATCACTGTAGTTAAAATGTCTAGTAGGGCTCAGCCCATCAACAATATCCACCAATTTTCCTACCCCTTGACATCTCAGAGACTCCAGGCTCAATATAGTGCATCTCAGGTCAGTAATATTATGTACTATGACTACAAGTTTCCATAACATTTTAGACCTTGAAAGAAAACTGGTGCTCATGGACAGAATAGTTGAAAATGAATTATTGTTTGAGATCCACCTATAGCTTTGGTTGGCATATGTGGTAGGTAGAACTTTAAGATGTTCCCCAATATCCCTGCCCTTAGATGTACAGGCTATCTAAAATGCCCTTTCCTTGAGTATGGATAGGACCACTGAATCTGATGGGATGTCACTCCTGAGAAAAGGTGAAGAGTGTTTCAAGTGCAGTTAAAGATCCAAATTGGTTGAACCTGAGTTAATCAAAAGGGAGAGTATCCTGAATAGGCTAAACTGGGTAGGTAAGAGCCTTTAAAAGAGGGACTGGACCCTTCCTAAAAAGAGAGATGCTCTCTTGCAGGTCTTCAAGAGGCAGTCATCCTAGGAACTGCCTATAGAGAATAGTGGTCTCTAACAGATGATATCCTTAGTCCTTCAGCCATGGGAACTAAAAAAAAGATAAGATGCTAAGAACCTGAATTTTTCCAACAACCTGAATGAGGTCAGGAGACAACCCTGAGCTTTAGATGAGAACTCAACCCAGGCAAGACCTTGATTTCAGCCTTGTGAGACCGTGAGCAGAAAATCCAACTAAGCCATGTTTGTGAGATGATATGTGCTGCTTTAAGCGGCTAAATTTGTAGTAGTATGTTACACAATAATAGAAAACTGAAACAGTGTTCTTCTTTTTCCATTGTTATGGACACATTTTCTTCTGGTCTCAACAGTCTCAATGAGAAAGGCCTGACTGAAATGTCATATAGTTCAGGTTGGAGGGTTGGGATACTGGTGTGGATGTGAACCATTTACTTCTTGTTTCCATTCAAAGTGTCCAGAATTTCATATCAACTTCCCAGCCACCCCATTATTTCAAAAATTTCCCCTGACATTAGGGAGGAATCCTCAAAGGCTCTCACAATTTGCCAGCATGTGTCTCCTCTCTACACTGGTAGGCAAAAGGGGGTGATGCTCAATGCATAGTAGAGAAGAGAGGGGGAAGTGGGAGATGCCCCAAACTCCCTTCTTCATCATGAAAGAAAAGCTTATAAATTCCTAATCCCAACTATTTACAAGGCAGTGGGCATAACAAGCCTCTCTGTGGTTACTGCTAGCTTGTTTGTTAGGAAAGACATCTAACCTGAGATACCACCCTGGATTTTTGTTTTTGTTTTTGTTTTTATGATTCTTGATAACCTTAGCTTTTGTCTTCTTTCAGGCAGATTTATTGTGACAACAAAGAGAATCCTGGAGCACACACATTCCTCTCAAGCTTTCTAGAGCTGGCTAACAGCTGAGCCTGGCACTTCATGAACTCCTGCCAGAACGTATTTTGGTCTTTACTGATTTGGCTAATCTCGATTACTTTACCTTACAAAATTCTTCTAGTTTTATAGTAAAGTTGAAAGTCCTTTTATCTTCCTTCTGCCTGGAGATCAAGATATTGGGATATTCCTCCTCAGCAATTTCTATACTGACAGTCTGTTCTAGAATCAACAGCCTGTCTAGTCTAGGATCTGCCTTTTTTTAAAAAATATACTAACCTGTCATATCAGGTAGCATCCTTTATGCTTTCCCATGTTTGCCTGCATGTTAAGATGCTGAGGCATTCTATTCTTGTAATGTTACCTATGTTAGGGTTCTCCAGAGAATAGTAACCAATAGAACAGTTAGACAGAAAGATGGATAGATAGATGATAGATAGATAGATAGATAGATAGATAGATAGATAGATGATAGATAGATAGATAGAAATAAGAGATTTATTATAAGCATTGGCTCACATAGTTATGGAGGCTGGGAAGTCCCTCAATCTGTCAACTGCAAGCTGGAGAACTAAGAAAGACAGTGGTAAAATTCAGTCTGAGTATAAGGGCCTGAGAATCAGGAGAACCAATCAGGTAACTCCCAGTCCACAAAGACCTGAGAATTAAGGGGCAGCTGGTATAAATCCCAGAGTCTGAGGGTCCAAGAACCAGGAGCTCCAGTATCTGAGAGCAGGAGAAAATGGATGTCCCAGCTCAAGAAGGAAGAGACAATTCTCCTTTCCTTTTCTTTTTGCGTTCTATTTAGGCCCCTAAGGGATTGGGTGATGCCCATCCATATTGATGAAGACAAATCTCTTTACTCAATCTACTGAATCAAATGCTAATTTCTTCTAGAAACACTCTCAGAGACACACCCAGAAATAGTATTTTATTAGCTATCTGGGCATCCCTTAGTAACATTAAGCTGACACATAAAATTATCCACCACATTACCCTCATGGGTTCCGTCCATAGTTCATTTATTTCCCTTGGCACCTGTTCTACCTTGTTTCCCAAATCCTACACTTGGAGTATCATCCAACATCACTTATTATATTGCTTCCCCAAAATCCAGGTCACTTGATAGCTAGGACTCATCCACTTGTACCACCATATTGTTCTTAGATCATTTATCTTTCCCTGGGAACAATCTACTATTCTTCAAAAATTCCCCAAGAAATGTATCACTCTTCATGAGATTTCCTCCTCAATATCTCCTGTAGAAAATTAATTGTAATATTTACAATAAACTCTCATTATAAACCATCATTCCATTTTTAAATTTTACATTCCCCTGGCAGCTCTTCCGTGATTACATTTGTCCCAGTATGTTTCCTCTCCCAAGAAGAGAATGTCGCTAATACCATAAATGCTTGCACTGGATCTTATCTCCTTCCATGTCACATTCTGCTAAAAGTGTGTGGAATGCTACTAGCTCATTTCTGTAGTTTACTTTGTTGAGAGAACAGTTACTAGTGCAACTGTCCAAAGTTCAACAAACTTAGCCTCCACAAATGTAAGTGTGTCAGCCCATCCTTACATATCTGAAAGAGATATAGATAGGCTCAATCTATTATCAGAAAGGGGGGCAGGGGTAGTCATAGCTAAATTCTCTCAAAGTGAGAAGGATGCTGGAATGTATCTTTATGGTTTCCATTGAGTTTGTTTTTAGTCTGGACATTCCATTTTGAATGCAAATCCTAAATTGTCTACCTGCTTCACTGCTTTCCTAGCTTTCTCTTCTCTCTGCTCCCAACCCCAGGATCCTTGTTCATGTTACAGTCATCCCATGTGCTCAAATGAGCAGTTCTTTTCATCTCATTTGGCCAAGACACACACTTATCTTCTCACCCTGGTTCTTCACCATAAAGAACCAACACTACAAACCTTTCTTGCTCCTCATAGCGTAACTTTAACATGCAATGTATTTTATATATACATAAATATTATACAGATAAAATATTATATAATATCTATAAAGATACAGATACAATATACAAGATGTTACATAATGATGTGTACCTGCTGGGGTAATTATGGGAAGAATCATTGAGGTTAAAGTGGACCAAGCCATTGTTGTCCCCCAAAACTCCCCTTGTCCTGTGTACACTTAAGTAGGGAATCTGAGCAACAAGGAAAGAATTCACAGAAAAGGTACGACAGCCATATGGCAAACACAAAATGGCAGTAAAGGGTAGTTGGCCCATGCCTGTTTTCACCCCCAGTGTACCTCAACACAAGACACAGCTCCTGAGCAGGTGCTGTGGGAAGCGGCCACCCAGCATCTGCAGAACTGTCCACCCCAATCACACACCAGATCATAATGTTAAAACACATTTAAACAGAACCTCCAGTTTGAACACTTATAAAGTGGTTTTTGCCACAGGGAACATCTTTCAAACTTGCAGAGACAATTCCCAGATGGGTTGTCTGTAGATGCAATCTGGACTGGGGCTGTCTGTCACCTCCAGCTAGGAGGCAATCTGGCAGCACACAAAAAGAGCATGGAGAAAAAGGGAAGATGGGAACAGTCAATGCGGCTCTTATTAAGTGACCATCATTTCCACCTACTCCTTCACCTTTATTTGAAAAGTCTTCCTTATTTTGTTCTGTTGCTATTGTGTAGAGAAAATAGAGATTCAGTCTAGAAAATATTGCATCTGCTCAGATGGAGAATTGCACGTGCCCCTTGCATTTTGTGTGAAATATGAAACGTGTGTGAAATATTTTGGAAAAAATACTGAGTTCACCATACAGTTAAAGAATTATACAGCATGTATCACCATCAATTATTAGCATTTACCAGTTGGAAAACTTAACCCAAGTCAAAGCTAAAAATGTTTTGAAAGTATGTTAGCACATGCAGTTTGTGGATGAGAAAACTGTGCTCGGAGAGACTGATTTGCCAAGATTACATTGGTGGCAGAACCAGGATTAGAATATGTCATTTGCCTCCTTGTCACTGCCACTTCCTACAATGTCATATACTTCCCATTGTTTGACACCACAAACAACCGATTTGCTTTTCAACAGGTAGCTGTTGCATGATGTCAGCGGTGTGGAAAATACATATGGGAAAACGTATTAGAAATATAAAATATAACATCCTGACTATCGAAGGGAACCATTGTAGACCTAACTGTACTTTCTCAAACACAGTCATTCTCAGATGAGTATATGTGATTTGGTCAAGCACCAACTTAAAATCAATCATGGTATAAAAAGGATATGAAAGTTCAGTGTGTGCTGGGCACTGGGCATAAAAAATGGAAAAGGCCCAGGTCTTGCTCTTTGAGAGAAACTTACAATTACACACACCACCTCAGTACTTGTATTTTGTATCTTTCTAGCCTAGAATTATTCATCCACAAAGACCCCAATAAAGAATAAAGTATTATTTTTGAATTTTTCTTTAAATAGGTAGAAAATATTTCCTATTATTTTCAGCTCTCAATTAAGTTTGCAGTTTTAAAACATGTCATGCATTCAAAGATGCAAACCATTATCTAAAGTGCCTAAGTGTAAAGGGAGTCCGTCTATGCTGATTATTCCTAATCTCCCTGACTTCTCAACATTAGAGTGGCTGGGGGCTCAGTCTTCAGACATTTTCTTTTCTATCTACATTCATTTACTCAGTGATCTCATCCAATCTCATGACTTTAAATACCATCTATATGCTGACAATTTGCAAATGAATAACCCTAGCTTAGAACTTTCCCCTCAACTCCAGACACATATATCCAATGCCTGTTTGACATCTTCACTTCGATGTCAAAAAAAAAAAAAAAAAAGAAAAAGAAAAGAAAAAGAAAAGGAAGAAAGAAAAAGAAGAAAACTCATTCTTCTCCTCCTGCAGGTGTACTCATTTCAGTAAATGGTAATTCCATCCATCCTATGGTTTTCCATTTCACTCAGCTAAAAACCCAGTCTTTACAGTTACCTATATGGCCCCACTTCCCACATTTGCTATCCCTCTCTTCACTTCCTCTCTGAACTCATCTTCTCCTACTGTCTGCCCCCCTTGATCACTGAACACCATTGCCTGGAGCACTTGATGTAGGATTATTCAGGGTCTTTGCACTGGCAGTTCTCTCTGCCTGGAGGGCTATCATCTAGATTCATTCTTCACTCAAGTGAAGTCTTCACTGAAGTGAAAACTTCCCTGGACACATTATCTAAAATTGCAAACTACATACCAAAATGCACACACACACATATACACATGTACACACACACACACACACACACACACACACACCACTTCTATGACCATTCCCTCCCTTAGTAATCTTCTTAATAAATATTGCACTTATTTATCTTTTTCTTTTTTTGTCTGACTCCCCCAGCAGATGCTAAGGGTCAGCAAAATACAGCCCATGGGCCAAGTCCAACTCCCCACTTGTTTTTGTAAGTAAAGTTTTATTGGAACACAACTACACCCATTTGTTTTTGTATTCTCTATGGCCGTTTTCACATGGCCCCAAAGCCATATTTATTTTCTAGCCCTTTGCAGAGCAAGCTTGCCACCCCCTGTGAATACAAGCTTCAGAATAACATGGGTTTTATTTTATGTTCTTCTTTGTTACTAGAGTCACAGTGTCATGCCCAGCACATATTAGGTATTTGATAAGAATTTATTGCCTAGTGAATAAATGAGCAAATGAATGAATGAAGTATTACTGGCTGTACATTGTAAGGAACTGGATGGGGGATTGATGTTCAATGGGCTTCCATATGACTATAGGATATTCAGCACACATTCTGGAGGGTTTTGATGAGGTTCTTATGTTGTTTTTCAACCAAGAAAATCCCTTCTTTATATCAATCATTCTAAGTAACAGTGGTCATTTCCTAGTGTTGACTTTAAATAAAACATAAAAATAACTGGTGGAGGTATTGTTATTATGTTAGTTATATTGTTACAGAATCACACCTTTAATGGAGACATTAAATAAGCCCTTTGAGAGCAGTTACGTAGGACTAAAATTGCCTAAGGTGCCAAATGAAATCACCTGTGTGACCTTTTCAGGACTGTTTGTATCTTGTTACCTACCAACTGAGAGACAAAAGCCAAACCATCTTGAATGCAAGATTATGGTTGATTTGGGGCATTTGAGTTTGGCAAAAAAATTATAGAATCCTCTCTGGCTTTATACTTTTAAGTGACAAAATAACCTATTGCTTCCAATGAAAAGGTAAGCCTGAGAGTATTTTGTTTAATCTTTGATCTCTGGTGGCACTAAAAATTTCAACAGTAAAACCAAAACCAATGTCTCCTTTCTATTCTGTGGAACCATTCACAAAGGGATGGGCACAAAAGACCCTTCTCTTTAGAGGGAGGGGTTGAGACTCTTGTATGAAGGAGGTTTCCGCACTGTTTATGTGACATCCCCAATACTCCATTCAAAAAAACATGGGTTTCTGGGTTAGACTGATTGATGGTAAAGATGACAAAACCTTAAGCAGTCTGTTAGCTTGCGCTGAAAAATGTGCTCAGCTAACTGCCTTAAACATTTTAAAATATAACTCGCTAGCTGTAGTAAAGGCTGTCGAGCTAAGATTTGGGATTAATTGTTCACTGTTCAACATGATTTGTGAATAATTGCAGAACCATAGCAATTAAATTGTACTTTCTACAAAACAGGCAGCACATGCTTCCTGCTTTAGAGAGACCCACTTTTTTTTTTCTTTTCTTTTCTTTTCTTTTTTTTTTTTTTTTTTTTTTTGCAGATTAGCAAACCTCTGTAATCTATTTGGATGTACAGGTGACATCTCTCTTTGAGTCTTCAGGACCCTGGGACCTCTGGGGTATGTGCTATGTCATGAACTTGAATGATGAAAAAGCAGCAGGGCTCCTCCAGCCTCTAATTGGAACCACTCAATGTGGCAAAGAAACTGAGCAACTCTTTATTATTCCATTTAATGTTTTTTTTTTTACATTCACAAATCATTCATCAGTATCATCTGAAAATGAAAAACGATAAGCACAGTGATATTTGGCACAATACATCCGGTTTGTTACCCAAAGTTGGTGTGTAGGTACAAAAGTCTTAGCGATGAAGTCATACCCTGGAGAGGATGCAGGAGGGGACTTGCTCTTCGGTTCTGGCTGAACTCCCAGGTTTTGGCCAGTGTGAGTCTACCGGAATCAGTGATAATGTTTTCTGTCATGGTTATAAAATACTTTCAGAGAAACATAAAGTTTTTATGAGAAGAATAGTAAAAGAGATAACTTCTTCTATGCCTGGGGGTTAATATTTGTTCTTGTCGGCTCATTTGAGGATAGCAGAGGTTGAGATGGGGAAATTAATGCACAAAGCTTCAAGCTTCCTCTTGCTGCTGCTCGTTGTACATAGCAGCTTCCAGATAGGCACAATCGCCCACGATTTAGAAGCCCCGACAAATCCCCGAGTCACTAGGTTGAAGCATTGGCACTCGCTGGCTTCATGTAAGTCAGAGGCCCCATCACATTTTTCTTTCCCTCCTCTTCCACCCTCTTTTTCATTAGGATTATAGAATTCTTGGTGCGATAGGTTTCCAGGCTCCAGATATTATTTATTTAGAATAGTTTATTGTAAAATGTCAGTGAGGTTCAGCAACCTTCCCAAAGAATGGGAATGTTAGGATGCTCAAACCACATGCTGTCAAAGACTATTTTAAGTGCCCTGTTTCATCAAGTAAATGCAGTTAGTCAAATTGAATTTGGAAGATTTTCTCCTCTTTGTGATGAATAGAGAATGATTATCATACCTGTGATACTCCTGACTTCGCTTTTGTACAAGTAGAGTAGTCGTTCTGATCTTGAAGTTTATTAGAGCTTTAAGCTGTCAGGTTATTACTGTCAGTTTCAAGAAAAGAAAGAGTTACTGATGTAAAATTAATTTATTGAATGGAATTGTTTTGCCCTCAGGGAATAACATCACCATTTAATTTAATTTCCCCCATCATATTGTCTCATTTGCAGAGGAAAAAATAACTTTTCTTTTTAACAGAATAAAGTGCATTATGCTGAATGGTGTACTTTATCCTCACAGGTTTTACTTGTTCTAGATCATCAGTTGTCATAACAACGTGATATATTGTGCAGTAACTCTTGCTTGCTGAATTTGGGAAAACAGCATTGGTTTAGATATTTACTTATAAAAAAACGTTAGGAGGAGTTAGTAACATTTATAAAAGTTTTTCTCTGGTTGCTTTTTTCCAATATCAAACAGTTTCAGTCTGGAAAGTATGTTTATTTATATTTTTAGATAGGCTTAGAAATCACAAATATCCTTGTCACTGGTGGCGTTCTCAAGGTTTGCTCAAAGAAACAACTATGGTCCATTGGGGCTCAGAACACGGTTGTGCTTGGCCTAGTAGGTGGGATTGGAAGGACATAGATACAAACACTAAACAAAGAGCGTAGCATTTAAGCCACTTGTCAAGGAGAAGCCTGCCAAGGCACTGGAGGCAAAGGTGGAGTTTTGGAGAAAATCATTCTCTTAATGCATGAAACACTAGGACTCCTTTTGAGTCTGTTCCCAGAGGATATTTCTTTACAGACAACAGTTAAGTATCACACTAGAAAATTTTGTCATGTATACATAGATCCAGGAAAAAAAATAAACTATGCTAGCTACAAAATGAAATCCACAAGGACTTCCTTTCTCTCTTTGTGTGTATTCTATTAAAGCAGTGTAGTCTCAATACCTCCTCTTTTCCTCCTCAGAATGAGCCATAATGGAAAATCAATATTCATTCGACAAACACTTTTTGGGCACTTACTATGTAAAATGCATAATACATACCTCTACAGTTGGTAAGAGGATTCAGAGGGCACAGTTTATAACCTCACACAGTTTGCAATCATATACCAAAGACAATACAATTACACCAAGAACATGAACAGAGAATAGAGCCTGGTAACAGACCAGATGTCCAGATCATATATGCACAGGTACAGCTGTACTAGTTTTTCAAATATTGTATACTTTCAAACTGGTAAATAAATGCTGTTCCAAACCCTGCAAGTGCCCACCCCCAGCCCAGCCCGCCAGCCTCTCTTCAAGGACCTTTATTTTTCCAACTCTTTCTCTGTTATCTGAAGTGTTAAAAACCTGCACAGCAAGAGACCATGAATGACCCTATTTCACTGAAGGAACTCATTCTAGGGGATAAGCAATAAGCCTCCAAACTAGTACCAGGTTTGAAGTGTTTTTAATATCATCTCTAGTAAAAACTACTGTTGGAGTTGTAAAAGTTTGCAACACATGAAACCACCATTTTGTCATTCGAGAAGAGTCACGCATCAGTAATTACATGTGGGTCAATCCATGCACATGAGTGTTGTAGATATTTAAAGGAAAGAGTGACTATATCCTGTTGTGTTGCGAAGGCATCTTGATTCTAACTTGGTGGTCCTCAAATTTCAACACCCGTAAAAATCACCAGTAAGGCTTGTTGACACAGCTTACGGTAGGGCTGGGCTAGGGCCTAAGAATCCCGTTTCTAACAAAGCTCCCAGCTGTCACTGCTAGTCCGGAATCACTGAGATGATAGCAGCTCTCCATTCTTCCTGGGAGAAATTATTTTTTACTATATACTTCTTATAAGCCAATAAGGAGAAGGTGAATCTCTCAATATAAAAAATGGTCAACATGCTACATTGGAAAGTCACCAAAGAAAAATACAAATAGACAATTAATATAAACAGTAAAAAATCACTAGTTACCAAAGACATGTAAAGTAAAGAAATAAAATACCACTTTTGGATAATCAACAGCCAAGATGGGAAAATATTAATAATAATGTTACAAGAGAGAGAAATGGATACTCTCATAAGCTACTAGTGGAATTACAAATTGCTAAAACCTTTCTGAAAGGTAATTTGGCAGCATGCATCAAACGTCGCTGTAACATTTAAGCTTTTTGCTCAAAGAGTCCTACCTCTAGAAATTAATGCCAGGGATCTCATCATAGCTGCACATTAAAATTTATACGTGAATGTTCATCAAAGCAATATTTATAATAAAAATTGGGAGTAACCAACCTAAATATTTAATACATTAGATCCACAGGGGAGATTACTATAAATCATTAAAAAAATTTTCATAAAGGTTATTCTTAAATGGGAAAAAATGAATAAAGCTGGAAATACAGCTATAGATAGAGCAAAGCTCCAATTTATGTGTAAGCTTTCACACACGCAGTACCTATAGACATAGATATTTGGAAGAAAGAGTGAAAGTGATTAGAATTGAAATGTTAACCACCATTATCACTGGCTGATGAGATTACAGAGAATTTTTCATGTTCTTATACATGTTTTCATTTTCCGAATTCTTCCATGATGAACTTTGTAAGGAGTGATAGGGTAGCTCCAAGACTCCAAAAGTTCATTGCTGTTGGAATAGTAAATTGGCAAGATTTTCTGGTCAAAATGTTCTTACTCCTTGACCTGGTGATTGCACTCCTAGGAATATAGTCTATCAAAATAATCAGACATATAATACAAACAGAATTTCACAAATTGGGAAAGCTCATTATAGCAGTATTTATAATAAAACTTATTAAAACCAAATGTTCATGAGTTACAGAAGGATTAAATAACTTGTGGCTTATCCATAACATAGAATTCTAAGCAGCCATATGAAAAGAACATACCATTGAAAATTAGTGTCCTGGAGAAATGGCCATTGTCTAATGTCAAGTGAGAAAAGCAAATGTATAATCTATGTACAACATGATCCCACTTATAAAACACAAATAATTATGCAAAGAAAAAGATTGGAAGGGGTACATCCACATGTTAACAGTTTTCATCTAATTTTGGATGACTTTTATTATTTTATATATATTTTTCCAGTAGTCTTAAAGTTTTTAAATAAACATATAATATTCCTAAAAGCATTTTTAAAAGAGTATTAAAATATCAGACTGCCAGCTTTTTCAATATCAAAATTCCTTTTCTAAGATTGTAATTGTTCCCACAGCCATTTGTGATGCTATTTTTTATCTACCACTTAATATGCAAAAGTTCAATGAAAAAAGAATGATTCATTTGAAAACTTAAAAAATGGCTAACATGATTTTTAAAAAAGGAGTTCTTGTTTATCTGATTGGAAAATAGTGTCCAAGCATCACTTTCCCAGAACAGAGACCCTCTGCATATCTTCTGGAGGATAGTGGGTCCCTCAGGGCTTCAGTCCCTAGTTCTGGCAAGAAGTTCAGAGACACAAAGCCTTCAGACTTACATAAGAGATTCACCCCTTAGATCTGCACATCTCTCCTTGTAGTCACTGGAAAGCAGCAGCCAATAAACACTAAACAAGAGTTTAGCTTGGAGCAAAATGGGAAGTATGGAACTGGAACACCCTGCTCTGAGGTGATGAGCTGGTGTCCCATCTCTTTCTTTAGTGAACTCCTCCTTCCTGCTGTTATGGGACTGGCTATCCTGGGCCTCTCCTTCTGGTAAACCCAGAGACAGGCACTTGGCCCAAACCAGGCCCATCAGATTCTTCTCTCCTAGGACATAACACGTTGAACTGGGCATTTGATGGAATGGCCTAAAGGGACTCTCCGTGAGTTACTACTGCTGAATTCTCTGGAATTGCTCTCATTATTTAACTGAGTCTTGGCTATTCAACTTTTTCTTCAGTTCTGGAAGATACCCGGTTTATTTCCAATAAAATCCTTCGTTTTAATTGTCAGTGGACATTTCTATAGCTTACAATCCAGAAATGTTGCCGAATGTGTGGCTGCAACTCAAAAACTGTGTAGAGAAGGAAGAGTGAGGTTGGGGGTGGGGTGGGAAAGAGCAAAGATTCTGGTGCAATCCAGTCAGGTTTGTCACCTGCATCTATTAAAGCATGATAGCGTATGCCTGTTTACATCTCCTTAGGGGATATTGTGAGAATGGGCTTCTGTCTGCTCTTGAGGCTTTGGCCATACTGACCTATTCCCTTTTCCTCAGAAGAGCCAACTCCTTTCCTGCCTTAGTGTGGTCTTGGTAAATGCTGTCCCTCTGCTTGAAATATTGCCATCATCATCACCACCACCCTTCAACTAGCAAAGTCCTTTTTGTCTTTAAGATCTTCGTTAAATGTCATTCTTAGGGAAATCTGTGTTACAGAGGCAAAGCAAAATTGAGGTTTCCCAAACTTCTTGAAAGCATTAATGGTAATTATATATAAATTATTGACTTTATAGTTAGGTATTGAATGTTTGCTCACTCTACTATAATATATATCCCATGACTGTACAGAGCTGTACCTTTCTTATATATCCTGATGCCATATTCATTAACATGTATCCAATTTCTAGCAGAAAGCCTTCCATCTCACAGTCAAATATCTGCTGAAGACACAAATGATCTGATGAGGTAAGCTATGTGAAAACTTTTGAACAAATAATATAAGAGGATGAAAAGATGGGATACAGTAGAGTTCCATACTCCACAACAAGTACATTTGTGTAACTTATTTTCTGTTTCACATTTCCTGTCTATCACCATGGGTCACTAAATGTCAGCGGACTTAATTGCCTTTCCTTCTGAGGACTGATTTGGAAAAGGATAGTTTCAAAAGTGCAGCCTGATAGGTGGCAGGGTCTCAAAGGGTAATTAGTAGAATCTCGGTATAGCTTCAGCCATGCCACCCACTCCAAAGACACTCCAAATAACACAAGGTCATATCTAAAACAATGTATTTTCTAAACAAATGCAGCCTTAAGACAGGCGGCTCTCCCTGCAACAAGATTTTCACCCCTAACCCCTCTTCTGTAGACTCTGGAGATGGCGCACTCCAGATGGCACACTTGTTGAGGCTTAGTTAGTCTGATTCCTTCTCTGCTATAGATCAGAAGATAGGAAATGTGTGCCATGGCAGATAGTGACCTGGCCCAAAAGGATAATGGGGAATCAATGCTTGTACTGGAGAACGAAGAGAAAGGGCACTGGGCATGATCACCTGAACTACAAGAGAATTCTGTTAACAAATCCAATGTAAGAACAAAGAATAACTCACAAAAGAAACAAAATCATCAAAGATGCGCCCTGCGCAATGGTCGTGTTCCTCGCCGTTTTAGTTACGCCGCCAGGAAGGTAACCGCGGCGTTTGTCCATGCAACAAAGATACAATTTTATGATTATTTTCATGCTGAAAACAGCTTCTCTTCCAACTGTCTTTTGAGGCCTTCGTTTACAAGCTCTGGGAGGGGAGCTTGAAATAATACGAAATTGTGGGTGGAAAAAAATAAGCACATGCATTCCTTTGAAATGTTCTTAATAAATTTTTAAATTAATTTCCAGGCTGATAGGTCTCAGAAATCAATTTAAAATATTTAACTCACCATGCAAGAATGAAATTATTAAAAAAAAAATAAGAGGCAAGCTGAAAAATTTTGAAGGCTATGTGCAGAAAGCCTTCAGCAGACAGCAGGAAGGAAAACTGCAGGCTTGTAATGGGATTAGGAGGGTTTTTTCCTCTTGGAGAAGTGCTCACTGAAGAGTACTAAGAGGTCCAATTAAAAACCCCATTATACTCTTATGAATAGTTGAGATTTCAAACACTCATCCTAAGATAAGAGTTCTAACCAGCTTGTACTAGATGATCCTAACCTGGTTGAGAGTTTGGGGTTATTTGTAAATCATATCTTCAGTTCTATCTTTACAGATGTTTACATAATAGGTGCTAGACTGTATCTCTTCTGTTCAAAATGTGTCTGTTTCAGGATTTTCTACATATATACAAATAAACACCAACTCCACTTTTCCTATTACTCCTTCAATAAAAAGAAAAATATCCTCATCATATCATGCATAGCTTTGGTCTCTTGGGTTGAGCAAAACAGAATAGATACATGGAAGAAATCTAAATTTTTCAGGCAATTGATAAACTCTTGGCATGTTTCATGCAAATGTAAACCAAAGCCAAATGTTCTCATTGGGCATTCACCTCGATCACAGGGGTAGGAACTCTCCCGCATCCAATTTTTGGGTCTCCAACTGTAATGCTGGGTAGAAAGCATAAGTTTAACAAATATTTGGGTTATTTGATGGGAGTAGTGTTCCTCCTAGCGGTGTGTTGTTCTTAGAATTCATATTTCTTTTATTGGGAAATTAAAAGCAAAGCATTACTTCTAGCCTAGGTATCTCTTTCATTCCATTCAATTTGATTCAGTTCAATTCAATTCCACCTTGCAACTATTTACTGAATCACTCCCTATCCAGAACCAAATTAATGTATGTTAAATAAAACCAAGAACCTTACTACTTGGCTCCTTTAAGCACTCATCCATTCTTCATTTGGTGGCAGACAAGTGATATATTCCTCTAATTGACCATATGGATGTCTCTCTGGCTCTTTCTGTCTCTGTCTCTGCCTCTCTTCTTCTCTGTCTCTAATATATATTATTATATATTATATACTATATACACATATTTTTCTCTTTATCTGTCTAAATATCTATTAAACATTGAATCTAAGTATCTTTCTATCCATCTAGCTATTTTAGAAGAATTTTACCCAGAATCTTTAGAGGAGAGTTATGAAAATAAATTTTATCTATATAGTTCCTTACCCTACCTACAAATGCTTAGGCTTACACACTCATTCACTCACACCCACATGCACACTCACACACATTTTTTTTTCCTTATTTGAATCAGCCACCACAGCTGCCAGTGCCTCAGGGGCTTTAAACATCAATCAGTTTCACAGCTGGAGGCAGAGTGATCTACAGCAATAAAGCTTAAAGTGCTTCCTTTTCTGATATAATTTGATTCTTCCATTAGAGCACTCTTTCTTTCTTTCTTTCTTTCTTTCTTTCTTTCTTTCTAGCTAAAGCAAATGTTCCCTGTCCATACCAGGGCAAATAAATAGTGACCTTAAAGAAGCAGAAGGTATTACTCACCAGTTAGGATGCTGGGTGGAGAAAATCAATCCAGTACTCTTTACTTCTGAGTTTCTCACCTCTGTGTCTAGGAGATTTGCCTTTCTCCTACCTCCTCGGGGCCGCCAGTGACCTTGGTTCTGTTGCTCTGGGAGTGAATTCTGGTAGCTATAATAGAACAGATAACAGTGGCTTTACTGAATATGTTCTTGGGTTGCCAATCCTATAGAATTCAGTGAAATGCAGAAAGGGGTTATGGCAATCACTGCCCTAGAAAGCATTCCTTTGATCACCAGTTTTAAATTATCTTAAACTTGATTTATCTCTATCTTTACCATTGTCTCTCTGACAAGCTCACTGTAATTGTTATTCATTAATTTTGTAGGGTTTTTTTTTTTATTATTTAATAAAGTCCTAGAAAGGGTAGAAAGTGATATGAATTCCACCAAACTTTGACAATGGTACTTGCAAAGAATTAGTTGTTGTCAATAAGGATGTGCATTCAAAGATCAGTCATGAGAGTGGGTCAGAATCCAGCTATGGTACATGACCTTATGCTTTCTTTCCTATCTAAAAAGACTGATTAGAATATTTGAGTTTGTTCTGCTTTGCTTTTTTTTTTCCAAAAAGGATAGGATTTTAGCAACAAAAATCCAGATTATTTTTAACAAAATGAGCAATCACGTCTCAACTGGAAGCCTGTTAGCCCCGTCTGTCTGCCACCACCCCCCCTTTTCAGCTGTAATACTTGCTGTTGCACTTCTGTGGGCTCTACAAAGTTTCTCCCCTTTTTTCTTGCTTTATTTGAAGCTTGATCATCCCTTAGAAATTGTTATGTTAATCTTTATTCACGCCATCTATTTGGTAGTTTGAAAGCACAAATCAATAAAGCCAGTTTATACCAAACTCTACAATGATGGAATCTGAAAATATTAACACTAAAGGGTCCTCAGAAATCTTTAGCTCTCTACTCCTCCGTATCACCCCTTTTTACAGGTGAGAAGTACAAAGCTCGGAAAATTTAAATGGACAAGTAAAGCACACACAGGAGGTTATTTATCAAACTGAAATTTGGGCCCAAATTTCCTAAATCCCTGTTGCACACAGCCCCTCCATTCAAATGATAAAGCCTTAACCTTCAATGTGACTGTATTTGGAAATAGGACCAAAACGGAGGTAATTAGGTTTAATTAAGATCATAATGGTAGGACATAATCTGATAGGGCTGATGCTTTATATAAAGAGGAAGAGACACCAAATTTTTTTCTCTCCACTTTGTCAGAACATAGAGAGAAGGTGGCCATCAGCAAGTCAGGAAGAGCACTCTCACCAGGAACAAACCCTGACAGCACCTTGATCTTGGACTTTCCAACCTATAGGATGGTGAGAAAATAAATTTCTCTTATTTAAGTTTATGGTATTTTGGTACGGCAGCCCCAGTTAAGACATCTGTCTCCCCCCCACCTTTTTTTTTTGTATTTTATAACTGCATGCTAAGCTCAAACATTTTATAAGAGATCCAATTCCACTATTAGACACTGAGTGGAATATGGAGGGTTCCTGATAAAATGTGTTTACCGGCCAAGCACACCATCAGTAATTGTGTCTACTCCCTATATCCAAGCCATGGCGGACAGGACCAAGAAAGGAGGAAACCTGGTTTTATTGGTCAAATTTTTCTAGCTTCAATCTCACACAAATGGAGCTAGCTCTCATTTATTTTTATGCCATAAGCGTCTGCTCCTTGGTTTAGTTCTTCCATATTGGTGTGATGCCCACCACCTGGTTTTGTTTCCTTTTTCCTTATCCTCCTTTTCCATGTTCTCCTTCTCCTGCCTTTTCTCCTAGAGTGGTGCATCAATTTTGTAAAAAAAAAAAAAATACTCTATAATCTGTTATAGAAGTTTTTTTTTTTTTTTTTTTTTAAATTCAGGACTCACCAGGAGACCCTCTTGAATAAATGCCTCTGTCTCTGTGAGACAAAGACAATAGAGGGGAGAGAGAGAGAGAGAGAGAGATGGAGAGAGAGAGATGGAGAGAGAGAAAACAGAGAAAGGTTTGTGTCCCCACTTGGACCAGAGTGAAAAATTAGTTTTTCCCCAGGTATTTGCTTTGCAGTAATTTTTAGGAATGTCAAATTTCCTCATATTTGAAATTACATTTTAAAATATCTACTTAGAATTATAAACAAGTAGTAATTACCAGCTCACATATTTGCTTTCAAGTTTTTAATTCGCTAAGATATTTTAAGAAAAGATGAAATGTATTGCACTCAGTCTTCCTAAAATTTTGCTTAGGTACCGATTTTCTGTTCTAACCCATTCCGCTGAACTTTTCTTCTTGAAGAGGGAAGTAAAACCCCTAAGACTGACCCCTGAGGCTCTTCATGACTGAGTCCCTTCCTGTTCTCCCAGACTTGATGTTTGTGGGTCCCTTACAAGTTTCCTTGCCCTTGACAAACTGGTTGATCCCTCATCTCCCAAAATCACAGTGTGCATTTCTGTCATTTTGTCGTTTCATCCAAACCAAAATGTCTTCTTTCTTCTCCTCTGCCACTCAAATACATTCTACCTTTTCTTTAACATTAAGTCCATGTCCCATCTCTTTCCCCAAATACTTCCGCAAACAGTAAGTCCTCCTTGCATGCTACTTCTATACATTTTAGTCTGTATTCGTCTGTATTTGCTACTTATATGCCAATCTGTCATAGTATTTCTCTTCCCTGTGTGTGTGCCTGGCTCCTTAAGAGTCAATGCCTTCTAACACTCTACTCGAGCACCTGACACAATGCCATGCACGTATCAAATGCTCCTTAGATTTGTTAATGGCGATAATGAACTTGTTCTGTAACTATTCTTACTGCCATCACTCGCTACCTAATGTGCATGAAGCAATTACCATGGAGCAAGTGCTGAGCCAACTGCCTGACATCAGTTCCTGCATTTACTCTTTCTACAACCTCCTAAGGTAGGTCCCCCTCGCTGTTTCAAAAATAAAGAAAATGAGGCTGAGATGCCATATCAGAATGATTATTTCATGACTAAATGGTGGGGAAAGGGCCTGACACAGGTTTATGCCGTCTCCGTGGCAGGTACTTCATAAACATTACATCACAACCCTCCTGTGACACGGTTTCATCTCCCAATGAGAAAATCCAGCACCAAAAGGTTAAGTAGGTTGGTCAAGGTCAGGCAAAGTTTCAGACATCGGATTCCTCTTCTTTGAGAATAATTTTCTTCAGTACCTGCTTTGGGGTTTTAGAAAGAAAAATACTATGTTGCAATGTACTATGTTTTCTTTACCAAACTTAAATTATATCCTCCCTTTAAATAAGAATCACCAAATGCAGATTGAGGAAGGAGGTTATCTGTGTTTAAGAATTAAAAAAAAAACTACTTTAACCAATTAATGGATGTCATTCCAACATGATCTGTGTGTTGGGAAAATAAACTTCCTGCAGTTGGGGATCAGTTCACGATAATTGATTTTAGGTTGTTACTATGAGGAAAAACCCGATTCGAATAGTTGGTTCAAGGTATGGCCCAGAGCCTCTGAGCACAGAGCACTTGGCAGAGAGCACGCCTGGAGTCTGCCAGGCAGAGGGATGGGTATCTTCAGAGAAATACTACATTTTAAAGGAAAGATTTTTTTTTTCCCCCTCTTCACAGCATTTTCAAATCTTGGCACTAAAGAGGGGGAAAAAAGGTATGTCTTTTCTTTGAAATACTGGCTTTTTCTGAAAAGACCACCCTCTCCCCAAGCCTTGGAAACTTCAAACACTCTGACCGAGAAGTCAGAACTCCTCTGGTTGAAGAAGCTGTTATCTTGAAAGCTGCTACAGGCTATAAGCTCTTAGAGGGTCCTGGAGCTCAGAGTCTGTTTGTATTCATTTTTAATAAGCTAAATGAAAAGTGGAAGAGAATTCTGAGTGTGTGTATAAATGCATACATATGTGTGTATCCATATATGTATACGTTCTTGCATTTTAACATTATAAACATATCAAATTTAGTTAAATATGCACCTTATGAACTAAAGTATTTTTTTAAACAGAAATAAACTTCAAAAGCAGATGTAAATTTATTTGAAAAATTGCGATTAGGCTTTTTACTAAATATATTCTTGCAGCAAATTTCCTGTGAAATTTTAATTGGATTTCATACTTTTTGTCTTATTTTTATGTACCTCACATTTCACTACTCTGTAAGAAGTTGACACAATTTCCATGTGTTTCTCTTACCTGATATTATGGTTTAAATACACTTTAAATGCATGAATTATAGGGCAAAATCCAAAGTCATTGACTAGAGTGAATATTAATTTTAACGCAGCAGCTCTATTTTTGGCACTTCTATCCTGTGGCTACTTCCTGTGTCTCCTTGGCCCATCTAATTGTTCTTGCTTTCTACACAGGAAGAGTCCCAAATTATGCATACACACACACGTGTACCTAACTATCCTACAAATGCATCCAGAGAGGAAAATAATAACCAGAGCATTGAATTACAGTCCAGAGGGTTTTGTTTTTCTGCAGTTCCCATAACTGTACCCCTCCAGGAGTTCCAAAGTCTAGAAGAGGAGCATAATGTATCTTTGGGCTACCCCTGACACTTCTTGGACCCCACTTTACATCCCTACTATCCACTTTCTACTTGAACTGTGGCCGAAGCAACCAATCTCACACAGGAATAACCAGAAACATCTGGCCTCAGCACTTCCTTACTTTTTGACCAAGGACTTCTTTGATGACTTGTAAGATGCCTGTGTGAACCCACCAGGCCATTCTGACATAGCACAAAGGAATACAAGGAGCCAGCTGCCCACTGAATTGACCAGGGACCAATGACAGATATGATACAATAGATAAATAAATACATCCTTCAGGTGAACAAATCAGAGCTGCATCTTATATACTTCAGAGGTTCTCCAGCAAAAAGGAGTCCCATTTTGGAGTCCCTCAGTAGTGACTAACTTAATAACATATGCGTGGATTGACTTTTCCTCCTTCTGAGTGTCACATTATGCCACTGGTTCTCAGCTGTGGATGATTTTGCTCCTCCCATCCCAATTCTCAGGGTATTTGGAAATGTCAGGAGACCATTTTGTTTGTCACAACTTCAGAGTAGAGGCTATTGGCATTGAGTGGGTAGAAGACAGGGCTGCTACTAAATATCTTACAATATATACAACAGCTCCTACAACAGAGAATTACCTGGATCCATATACATTAAGGCCCTATTTTTTAGGGAAATCCAGACCAAGACAGAAGTTACTGGGTTCTAGCTACATTACCAATATCTACTGCAAAGCATTTTTTATTAAAAATATGTGTGTGTCGGGGCGCCTGGGTGGCTCAGTCGGTTGAGCGTCCCACTTTGGCTCAGGTCATGATCTCGCGGTCCGTGAGTTCGAGCCCTGCGTCGGCTCTGTGCTGACAGCTCAGAGCCTGGAGCCTACTTGGGACTCCTTGTCTCCTTGGAGCCTACTTGTCTCCCTCTCTCTCTGCCCCTCCCCTGCTCATGCTCTGTCTCTCTCTCTCTCTGTCAAAAATAAATAAACATTTAAAAAAAATTTTTTTAAAAATATGTGTGTCTGTGCACATGCACATGTGTGTATATTAGCTGTCAGCTCAACTTGCCTTCTTAGACTGCCAAAATATATTCCAATGACCTTTTAATTTGATGCAAACAGGTTTGGGGAGGTGGTGAGAAACTGGAAAGGAAGAGCTAAATTAAAATCTAATGACACTTAACAACTTAATAAAAAAAAATCTAATGACACTTGAAAAAAAGAGGCTGAAAATCAGCAATTTAAGTTCAACCTGAATGAGTTTTGCAGTAGTCTGGTCTGGACAGTGATGAAGCCAGAGTTTACACAAAGCTTTCTGTAAATTAAGGCTCTTCTTTTTCTAAATGGCAATTCCAGCTTTAGTTTTTGAGGGGAATGGTAATTTTTCCCCCACTGAACTGTGAATTCTTTGGAGACAGGGTCTTGTTTCATCTGTGATTTTCTCAGAACTTTTGGTTTGTCTCTGCCTAGCAAATGTTCAGTTGGTTACTGACTTTGTGGCAGAACCAAGGTTATGCCCTGGCCCCTTGATTCTTAAAGCCCTTCTATTCCCAAGGAATATGGATGGCCTGAGATGTTTAGCACAAGGATGACCAATTAAGCAGGACAATCATTCTGTAGCCATTTTAAAGTAGCATTCTTTGTCCTCCCTGAGGATGCATTGCTTATTTTTCTATCACTTTTAGATGTTTGGAAAGTTCATTTCAATCATTTTTTCTGTTCAGATATTGTCATCAGATCAGTCTTGTTTCCATACCTTAAGAGAAGTATCTCTAAATGCACTAAGTTTGTTTCTTCTTCTCAGGATGCAACACAAGACAATGACCTTTCATCAGATATTTGGCTTGTTTCAGATACAGGTTAAATCTCTGAATTCTTTTAACCCCTCTATATCTACAAAATTGGCTAAAGGAGAAGAAAACATTTTCAAAAGCATTCTGATCTTCCAGTTATACTCTGAACAGGGAGCTTTTCCCCTCATCATTCAATTACATCTTAAAAGATCAGTAAAATTAAGGAAAGAGAACTCTTCTTATTTTTTGTTGTTGTTAAATTTGATTTGAAATTTGAGACAGTGTATAATTCAACTACACCAAGTCCCTCATTTCAAGAATCAGGACACTTAACTTCTCTACAGGCAGACCTAGAAGAGACTGCTGCCTTGATCATTGGAGATTGTGCTGGCTTCCCCTGAGCAGATCTTCTTTAATTACAGAGCATGATATTGCTGCCTTACACTTCTGCTTGTGTCTTCTAAAGAGCCAATCATAGCGTTAGTATCAGGCATAGCACTCAAGTGGAAGAAGAAAACAAGAACACAGGCGAATGAGCAAATTATAATTTTTCATGCTGACAATGCACCTTCTCAAAAAAGAGAAATGATATGTAACCTTGAATGAACTTCTGACTTGAGTTCTGCTCCCTGACCTATGGCCTGGAACCTCTTGGCCCTCTCCTCACCATGGAGGGACAATAATACATATAGTATTCATTCTCCTAAAACATCAGCAGATGTTTAAAGGATCTGTATTTCGAAAGCATCCTGGGAACAAAAAAAAATGGCTTGGAAACATGTAATAGTTTTAGTAATTCATCTTTATAATGAATCATTAAAAGTGAACCCAGAGCAACCTACCTGTTGTGGATTCCTGCTTCAAGCTTTCTCTGTGCTCCCCACTCTGAATCTGAAACTTTGTCGAGCATGATTGTAGATCCACAGTTTTAAGGTTCATTAATCATACTCCCTGCTGCATATGCTTTCTGATGTGCTGTGATGCTGAATGAGATTCCCATATTTATGCAAAATATTAACAGAACTTTTTTTTATTAAAGACGTGCTTTATTAATCTTAATAAATCATAGTTTGTCGGATCCTTTCTGACTGCTTCTCAAGTAAAATGGGGCTTGACTGTGCAGTAACAGTGTTTATGTCATGCTTGAATTGTTTAAGGTGAGGCTTTGAGTAGTTTTATTGCTTTTGTTTATATAGGTAAACCCAATCTGCACATTTGAAATGATTGATGAACTGCAGCCCCACTTGGAGTGTTTGTCATCACTCATGTGCTGAAGTGACATTTCTTTATGTATTTTGGCATAAACACATGCAACCACTGGCAAAGCATTTGACCCTAGAGTCTGACTATTTGTCATTCTAATCTTTTTTTGCCCAAAGTCAGGCAAGTTACTGTATATTCTATCTTCACGCACATTGCTAATTATTCAACAGACAGTAAAATAGTCTTGGGGCTGGGATTGCATAAATTGCTGAATGAGCGATCTTCATTTCTCCAGCCAGGCAGCTAGGTACTATGCAGAAAAATAAATAAAGTTGAGATGCATGTAAATGTCAAGGAAGACAGCCATATTGAACTACAATAGCTTTTCAGGAAATTCTGCAGCTTCTATCAATGGAAACAAAACAAAACAAAACAAAACAAAGAGTGGAAAATGCTATGAGTGTGGAGTTTAGCAAATCAAATGTAGGCAAAGATAAAGCAAAATTCATTGAACATGACTACCTTGGAAGAGAATTTTCCTATAATGGGTCTTCTTTGAAAACCAAGTAACCAATAACTCATATCATGTGGACAGAGATAAATGAAAGTCTTCCTAACCTCCAGGCTCAGAGTTCAAACTCTATGTTGTGTTGTTTGAAAACTTGTGATTATTTATTGGTGAAAATGTCAGAAAAATAATTAAAGTGTGAAGGAATTTTATGAGGAAAGCAATCACACCTCATTGGGAGAACTTTGCCATGATTGTATTCCTGTAATTCTGAATGAGCAACAACAGAGGGGAGAAGTGAAGATGGGGAGGAGGGAACAAATTTCAAAACACTTTAAGAGAAACCAAAATAAGTGACATCATTATCACCTTGTTCATAGAGCATAACAAAGAGGCAAATAGGAAATGTTTCATAGAAAAATAAGAGTTAACAATTCTAGATAGAATACAAGACTTGGTTCTTAGGATATATAGTAACAAGAAATAAGATAGCTTGCCCTCTTTTTAGGATACAAAAACAGTTTAGTTACCATCAACCAATTTTAAGCTAACTATGCAACGCTGGATAGTTGACAAAGAGGAGACTGTGTTGAGCAGAGAGATTTCAAGTCCTTATCCATGGTTGGTGCCACTCAGTAGGGTGATGTTCCAGGGGAAGTTTCCATCCTCTCTCTTTGGTAATCAAGAGGACATGCTGGTCCTCACAAAATGGATTTTCCTTAGTTCACTCATGTCTGGAGAATAAGCCTTTAGGTAAAACGAGAAAAGGTTAAAGAGTAGCGTAAGAAGATAGTAGCCACTAAGTGAGTGACAAAAGTGAGCATTGCGGTCGCCACAAATCCTCACAAGTATTGAAGTCTAAAATGTACCATTTTTATGTTAACTTGATTTGAATATTATAGTTCAGGCAAGTAGTATAGGAATCCCTTTTTTTTTTACTTTAATTTTCTTTTGTTTTCAGGGTGGCTTTTGTTTTTGCTTTATTGACTACAGTTTCCTATATTATTGTTCAAAATATTTGCTGCCTTCCTCTGAGGTGGATTTTACTTCCCTATGACTTTGGATTTATTGTGTAACTGGCAGTGCCCCTGCCAGCAAAAAGATTATGTATTACGAATGGTCGTGTGATTTCCTTTGGCCAATGAAACGTGCACAGAGGAGCCTGTGACACATCAATATGGAAGTTTGGGAAACCATTCTGTATTTCCACCACACGCTTGTCCCTCTGCTACGAGTCTGGAAATATTTCTGAAAAGGCACAGTTCACCTGCCTGGGCTCCAGAACAAGAAGAGAAGGAGAGCTGCACTGGTTCAGGAAGGACATGGAACATGAGTGTAAAAGATATCCTTGTGGCATGTTACTAAGATTTGGGGGTTGTTTATTAATGCAAGATGTTATCCTAAGTATTTGGCAATCTTTTGTAAATCAGAAAAAAATTGTATGAAAATGGACCTCAGGGATACTTCATGTTTCTTCTTCTATTGTTTAAATCCGGTTCAAAAATTAATCATTGAACATCTAACATTCTGCAAGATGGTGTAAAGAGGTACCAATGAAAGCATGCACCATAATCTTAGCCTTCATGGCTCTTACATTTTAGTCACTATTCACAGTCTCTACTGAAGGAAATATTTCTCTTACTCTCTTACTCTTGACACATAGGCACTAAAATGATGCACACATTTACACATATATGTGAACCATCATTATAAATCTAATATCCAGAAGCCATAAAGGGCAGTCTACCAGTTCATGTTTCTACCTTGATATACCCATACCTTGGATATATCTTCAAAGATAGTTGGCATTATGCAGGCTAGTTGTCGCTAAACTCCATGCAGAGCATTTCCACATCTTAACCCTCATAAGCTCTATCACTGCCTGTGAGGTAGATATCACAGTCCAGACATTACAAATGAGCCCTGCCTAAGGGCTCAGGACTTAGAAGAAGTGAGTAGGAAATCCACTCTCGATCTGCTGGCCTTGACCACCTCTCTTTCCTCTATGCCACCCTGGCATGGAACAAGAGTGTTTCACAGTGATGGTACACTGGGAGCTGCAATGCACTGGGCTCTATGAGAACTGGGCTGTAGGCTTTTTTCAGGCACTCTGAAGCTGTGTCCCCATGATCTCCTCTGGCATTTTGTTCATTCAAAATCGTTTCAGTTGGACAACACATCTCAATGAATTTCTTCATGGCTTATTTTGATGGACATGGGAACACAGGGAGAATTTGCAGCTCTCCTTTCTTTCCACTCCCTTCTTCCTCCTAGAGATAATAGATCCAATGCCATGAGCAATGGTATCCGAGGACTATCAGAATAAAGAGACATGTTTCCATTTCCTTTTAAAATCCTACTGCATATGCAGCAACATCATCTTGACCTGGCCTTTTTTCTTTTAAACCTTAGGTTTATAACTTGCGCTAATTTGCATGGTTGCATTGAAATAATGAGGACAAGGGGCGCCTGGGTGGCGCAGTCGGTTAAGCGTCCGACTTCAGCCAGGTCACGATCTCGCGGTCCGTGAGTTCGAACCCCGCGTCAGGCTCTGGGCTGATGGCTCGGAGCCTGGAGCCTGCTTCTGATTCTGTGTCTCCCTCTCTCTCTCTCTGCCCCTCCCCCGTTCATGCTCTGTCTCTCTCTGTCCCAAAAATAAATAAAAAACGTTGAAAAAAAAAATTAAAAAAAAAAAATTAAAAAAAAAAAAAAGAAATAATGAGGACAATAATTACAGTCCAAAACATTATGAATCAGAGGATTCACTTCAGTATAACAAAAGCATTCAAGAGTAACAAGAGAGAGCATAGACCAAAGAATGCAATTACAGCACACTTCATGTAACCATAGGCTGAAAGTAGATACACCAATGTGTTTGGTATCAGAGAAAGTATTAGAATATACTTTGTGTTTGGAGCTCACACAGCATCGAAATTTTAGCAGGAATAATATGGTATGTAGTGCAGAATCAAGTCAAAAATTTCATGAAGAAACAATGACTACAGTTTCATCGCTTTGTAATTGTAACCTGGGCACCCCCCACCCCAAAATATGAAGTCTGGTGACAAAGACTACTACAAGTTATCCTCTTTAATTTAATTTTTTAAAGTTTATTTATTTTGAGAGAGAAAAAGAGCTCATGTGAATGGGAGAGGGGCAGAAACAGAAGGAGGAGAGAATTAACCCTGGGCTCAAACCCATGAACGGTGAGATCACGATTTAAATGGAAATCAAGAATCCAATGCTCAATCCAGTGAGCCATCCACACACCCCAAGCCAACCTCTTTAAGATGACCAAGACCTTCAGCTTTGTCTCTTAATTCTTGTCATTGCTTATGCTCCTCATTTTATTGATTTTAAGCTATATTCATGTTATCTGTGTTATCTACACCTTTCTCTGTGTACTTACAATGCGTAACCTGTAATCTGACCCTCATATATTATTGAAAAACCAAGTGACTTTGATATGAGGGTACATACATGAGTATGTACAACAAATTTGAATGCAACTTAAGTTACCTAGGTTTATTTGCTGAGTAGGTGTAACATAAAAAAAATGTCAGTACTTGAATAAACATGTTTATATTACAATACATTGATGTGCATACATTCATGCATTCATTCATTTAACAAAAATATGTTGAGTGCCTGGGTTATGATAAGCCCACTTTCAGGAGTTGTAGACAGAGGACTGAATAAAACATAGACTCTATTTCATAAGCTGATATACTAATGGAGAAATCTGATAATAAACAAATGAGAAGAAAGGTATTTAAACATGTTTAAAAATAGCAATTGGTAGTTACTAAAAAAATGTTAAAGGGTAAAGGGATAAAAGATACAGATGTCATTTTAAGTACTGTAGTCAGGGAAAGCCTTTCCTAGGAGGCACTTTTGAACAGAGACTTGTAATAGGGATAAGGGTAACAATTATAGATTAAACTCTCCATTGATAATTTGTCTAATGGCTCTTTCTTATCTGAGGACTTAACAGTTCTTTCTCTCCTCCTTTTATCTTCTCCCCTCCCAATCTTTATTTTCCCAATTATATTGTGGTATTTATTTTCTTTTTTTTACACTTATTTATTTTTGAGAGACAGAGACAGAGCACAAGTCGGGGAGGGACAGAGAGAGAATGAGACACAGAATCCCAAGCAGGCTCCAGGCTCTGAGCTGTCAGCATGGAGCCTGACACAGGGCTTGAACTCACAAACTGTGAGATCATGACCTGAACTGAAGTCAGACACCCAACCGACTGAGCCACCCAGGCGCCCCTGTATTGTTATATTTAAAATGCTAACCTTCATTTTCTTGCATTTTCGTTACCAACACAAAACCCTTCAGACAATGATAGCTTCTCTTCAAAAATTAGAAATACTTTATACCCTATCATTTATACTGGGAATTCTCCAGATAATCTCTCAGAGCTAATAATTTCTTTTGTAAGCAGCAAGTTTTTAAAAAATATTTTCCCTTGAATTAAAAGACATTTCATTTTTCTATATAGAGATGATTTATCAGCCAGCTTCTCCTCCAAATTATTACGCCAATTCAGGGGAGATGAAAGAATTTATTCTTTAAGGTAAATATAGAGAGAAAAATCAGAAAGAAATTGACAGCCTACTGAGACAAAAAGGCGGATTCATTAAAGAAACCTTTTTAAGAAAAACTTGAAACATTACCTGTTTGAAAAACTACTTCTCTGTCACAGCTGTGTGGCTACACACACACACTTAAAGCTACCTGCAGGTAGGGCGGGTAGCCCTCTATAGCCATGGTACACGAAGCCACCTTGAAATAAGTCCACGTTTCTTTTCATCCGAAAGCTGGAGCAGGAAAGGGTGGGGGTGGGGGGGATTTCCTGCAAAGAGTTGGGAGGCAGTGACAATGTGTCCTGGCTTTGCACTCTGACTGGATGCACTGTTATGCCCAGAATTCGTGATCCCCAAAGACCACTAGGGAGCCGAGTCCGATGCAAAAACACAAGAGCCTTTATTCGAGCTAGCTCGAGCTCAATCCCCTACCTGCACCGACGCAGCGGTGAGATACCAGGGAGAGAAAGCGAGTTTCAAAAGCACAAAGGTTTTATAGGGGTCTAGGGGCAGTTGGTGAGGTAATGGCTGTGGCCTCAGCCGATTGGCTGGGGAAGGGTCGGAGTCCTGTTATGCAGGTCGCTGGGCGTGTTTTGATCAGGAAGTTTGAATGGGTGAGCAGGAGGTTACTCAAGGGGAGGAGGCTCGGTCTGAGGTTTCTGCGATTTTCCCGGAAAAGGGGTCATGTCGGGGACATAGTCACTCAAGGTGGAGGACACAGAACAAGATGGAGTCGGCCGGCGTAGGCCCGCCCTTTCAGCACTTGGGCACATTACTTGACCCAGGGACTTGATTTTCTTCAAGTGTAAATGGAGGTAATAATGCTTACCTCGTGGAGTTTTCTGAGGATTACCTGAGATAATGTACATACAGCACACACCATGGGACCTGGCCTGTGGTCAGCACCCAGTAATTATGAGGTCTAATTATTACTATTGCCCCATTTTCCCTTTCCTCTTTATTCATTCATTGATGCATATTGAGGTATGGACATGAGACATACTTGAAAGAGATGAAAAATTGGAGATGACTAACAGACACCAGGTAGTAATCATCTGTCATCCTCAAAACTTTGAAATTCTAAGCTCTGGCCACCATGAAGTTCTGAGCCTTGCCAAGGATAGCAGTTCTGTAAATGCTCAAGTAAAATGGAAGAGCATATGTACCTGGATAAAGGTGAACCATGCCAGATTGTTTTACCACCTGAACATATGTTGTAATGAGCACAGAAGGTTCAGATGAAACCGTCATAGTTTAGATCTCATCAAAAAGAGCTTCCAGAAGATAGTAATCCATGTGTGTTGCAGTTTTTGAGAGTCAGGAGAAGGACCCAGGCTTGCAGCTATGGCCCGCTGGCCTTGACAGAAACCTAGCCTAAGAGGGATTTGCCCTCTGCTTTTGAAGGGAGTTCAGACAGACATTTTGGGATTTTGATTTCGGTTTTTCTAAAACACGATGAAAACAAAGAATTTAGTAAAATTATTCTCTTTATTTGTAAAATTTTATTGTCATTCTCTCCCACTTCAATATAAAATCTATGAAGGCAGTGTCACTATCTGCATATGTTCAGAACCTAAAACAGTGCCATAAATCTAGTAGGGCATTCAAATAACAAAAATTGTAGTTTGGGGAGAAAAAAAGGTAAATATATGAATGATTGGATGAATGAATGAATCAAATAATAGCCAGATGAGGAAGTGTCTTTTTATTCCCCTTCACTTCTAAGACTGTGCCTGGAACCAAATGAAACTTTAATCCATGAGTAGATATTTAAGATCTTGAACCTCAGACATACTCTTGACTGAAGAATGGTCCTCTTTTCTTCAGGAAAATTGACTTTTCAACCAAGGATGTAGCTTCAAGAAGACATAAACAGGGCCATGAGACCCAGATGGACATTACACATTGCTGTCACATTCAGCATATGTGCTTTGAGATACCCTTTATAAAGCATGTTGTCTAAACTCCCAATCAACTCAGAAGATTCTCTTTCAACAGTCCTGGAAGATGAGTATCTGCTCAAATACATCTTATAAAGAGAAGCTCATCACTTTTAGAGCCAGCCCGTTAAACAATTGGAAAGCTATAATTGTTTGAACTTTCCTCCTTCTGTGGGGTTGAAACCTGCCTCCTAACTAGTACCTAATGCTCTTTGTTGTTCCCAAAGGAACAACAAAATCAACTTTATTATCTCTTAAATATGGAAGATAAGATTCTTCTCTTTCTGTTTTTTTTCTTTACCCCTAGTGTTTCTGTTGTCTCTTATTCAGAGAAAACGTGTTTGATGATTCATGTTCTGCGCAGGTAGCATATAATGTACATGGCCATTTATAAAAAGGTAGCAAAGAACAAGAGAAGAAAATATGAAAACTGTCATATTTCAATCTATTATTTCAAATGCATTCTCACTCTCATTCTATGAAGAGGCTATTATTAGATCTTTTTAAGAATTAGGAGACGGAGGCACAAAGTAACTAAATACTGTTAACAGGGAAGTTAAAATTTGAGCCCAGAAATAGCTGACTTGAAGAATATGTGGTTTGTCCTGTCCAGGTAAAATGCAGTATGTTTCTGTAGATTTTGGATCAAAACAATTCACTTTCTCTGAATAAAGGTAAGCTTATATTCCCCAGTGGTAAGGGGTTTGTTTCAAAACCAACCAGCCCTATTAGCTTGTACCTTGGGTATGTAAGATTTCAAATGGGGTATAAAGTATCACTGACAAGAACAGGATACCTGAGAAGTGATAGAAACCTGTGTATAACGAGGCAAGAATTGCTTGGCAAGCTCTCTCCATTGGGTCTTAACAGTTCTATAAGGACCTGGGAAGTACAGAACAATCAGACAGACAAGTCCACTCCCAAGGACACTAAAGGACAAAGACATCAGATAGCTGCCATAGTCCTCCGCAAACTGAGCCTGAAGTCTGAAAACCCAACACTAATAAGGTGGTATTCATAACCATTTCATGATCTATTTGCCTATTATGTATAAACTTGCCTACTTTAAAAATAGTTTAAATGTTTTCCCATGAAGAACATAGATGTAAGAAAACCAATAAAGATAAATGCATCAGATCAGATAGCACAGGAAGGAACAGAATAATATCTGAAACAGTGAGTAGCAATTAGGCTCTGTGATTGTGCACTATATTTAGCTCTGAGCTCCCTGGCGGCCAAGACACAATTAGTGAACAAGAAGCAACCGATGTGATTTTTGAGGCTAGCACAGAGGCTGTCGTCATATGCCTTTTCCTTATTTCCTAATACACACGAGAGGAGAAGCAACAGTGTTTTAAGTGTAAATTGCTATGAACCAAGCTGGAAAAGGCAGACTGGACCCCCACACATCATTTACAAGGGTTGATACTCAGACAGATAGTATCTGTCTGTGAATAATACTTCTGTAAATGACCTGATATGAATTTATTATTCAGTGAATTAATCAACAAGTATTTATTGAACCTCAGCTAAGTGCCAGGCACAATTCCTCTCTCTTTACAGCACCCAGTCGATATAAAGAGGGCTTGATTATCTCCCAAATGGTAGGTATAAATCAGACCTTTTCAAAGTATTTTCATTAGAGAATCTCTTCTGAAATATGCCCCGCACATGAACATACCCAGAAACCCAGTCGTGATCGAAGAGTGAGGGAGACAGAGGGTCCTGCTCTCCTGGAGCCCTCATTCTAGTGGTATTTTCATACTCACATCACGGAAATCAATACACAGAAATGATTCAGTGCTCAGGCACTGAGGTCAAAGGACTTCAGCTCATATCTTGGGTCTCTCGCTTGCTGAAATGTGTGCCATTGACCATCAAATGAAACTGCTCCATCCCCCACTCCTGTTAGGTAAAATAGGGAAGATTATTCATATGGCTACTGTAAGGATTAACTGTGACAATGAGCAATGCTTGGCACAAAGTGCTCAATATAAGTTGGCCAGCACTATGTTACAGATGAAGAAACTGAAGTCCAGGAAGATAGAATGATAGTCTGAAGTCACACAGCTAGCAAATAGTAGAATTTAGATTCCTATCCAAACAGCATGGCCCAAAATTCTGTATTCTTCACCAGTATACAGTGAAAGACAAGGTCATGAAAAGTCTGGGCCAGATCTTGAAGTCTCTGGAACGACAGGCTACAAAAAAATTAAAAAATTAAATGAATGGAGCAATAAGGAGATGTTGAAGATTGGTGGGGAATGGGGGGTGTCCTGTCAGTGAAATAACCCAAGTGTGGGTGTAGAGTAACTGTTTTCTGGCAATATAAAGAATTATTGAAAGGAGAGTGAACAGAGGTTTAAAATTTATTTGGATTTATATTTTAGCTTTTAATGAAAATGGGAAAAACTTGCTGCCATAGCTCAAAAAAGATCCTAGTCATTAAAAGTTTGATTTCAAGGGACAGAAGCAATGAGAAGCAAGTAGGCTCTAACACCTACCACTCTCTAGGGTGGGACCATCTCTGGAGATTGGAGAGCAGAGGCTACCGTGGCTGTCCAAGGGGGGCCAGGACAGCATAGTATAGAGCATGGGATGGACTTGGGCCCTTGTGGTTCACAAGCACATAGGCATCCATTTCTTTACCTCTTTTGGGTTCTACTTCTTTCATCTATAAAATGCGGATAATAAAATACCTACTTCAAAGGGTTGCTGTGAGTTTTAAATAGTTAAAATATGAAATGTGCTTAGAACAGTGCCTGGCACATACTATGTTCTCAATAAACCCCACCTCTTATTATTACTAAAATTAGATTTATGACTTTGGGAAAGTTACCTGAGCTCTTTGAAACTTCAGTGTCCACTTGTCTAAATGGGGACCACACTGTAATTATTCAGTTCTGTGAACTTTTTTCCACATTTTAAAGTTATATAGTCAAAATGAATCTCATATTTGATTTATATACTGTATGTATAGTTTTTTTTCTTGAAAAACAAACAAACAAATAATTGTTGATGGTTAAAGAAACCACACAAACCCCAAAGCCTACCACACTGGAAATGTCAGCTTCTCGTTTTTAGTTTTTTTGTTTTGTTTTGTTTTGTTTTTACTCATTTTGGTTCCGGAATCTCATGCTTCCATTCCAGTGATATATGGGCATTTGCATACATCATGATTTACCTTTCTTTGAAGTCAAGTATTCATTTGTTGTGTCTGTCTCTTCAGAATTAGATCAACATATACTCGTCCCCCGTCTTCTTATAATGTATTTTAGAGCATTACTTTTGAGAATATGTATTTGCCCACTTCATGAAGCATGTTACCGGCACAGAGGTTAAGAGCCTGGGCTTCCAAGTTAGATAGATAGAACTTCAACATCTTCTTATATAAGATGGTAATAATGAGATCAACCTTACAGGCTGTTTGAAAATGAGTCAGTGATAATGCTAAGCACTTACCACAGTACCTGGCCTATCACAAGCCCTTAGCAAATGATTGTTTTTATTGTTTTTATGATTGCTTTACTGTTTTTATGACAACAATCATGAGTTCTCTACTGTCTAACTATGACCAATAAAGCTATGAGCATAAGAATTCTTATGTAAAATATACATTTCATAAAAACTCACAGATTATCTAATATACTGTGTTTTAAGTGATCTCAAAAGATTCTTAATTTCAATGCATAAATTTCTATATTCCAAGGTCAGGGATACCTCTGTCCCCAAAATATGCAATTCACAAACAGTAAAAACTCATGTTAATAAAATATAAATTAAATACATCCAAAAAATGAAATGCATATGATACAGTCTATCTCAACAGTGAAGCTTACTGCAAAATGTAAAGGTCCAGAATATCTTCTATTAAAACTATTGCATAAACTTTGGAAAGGACCTAAAACAAGTAAGAAGCAATTCTATTCAGTGCTAAGTGTTATTTCTGAAATGGAGATTCATGGAGCAGCATAGTTTATAGATAAAACAAGTAAGCCCTAGAGCATGATAAACTACAGCTAGAGTTCCCCAGTTCCTATAAGAATCCAGGGGAAAATCTATACATGTAATATGTACATCAAGTGTGAGATTCATCCTGAGTATACAACTGAAATGTGAAAAGAGGTCACAGAACTGAATGAAGCCATGAATCATCACTCCTGGAGGGAGGAGCAAGAGCCCACCCATTTAAAATTTCACAGAATGTTTCCTTTGATCTGTCAAGCTGTAGTTATTAAGATGATGATCAGGTCAAATAAGAAAACTGATAGACTTCCTTCACTACGTAAAGATCTTTCAGAGAATCAATAACTAATAGTAATAATCATAGTCAACATTATTAAATACTTAACTGTGTAGAAGCCCCTAAGTTTATTAAACACTTCTCATGTGTAATTTGTCAGGAAGCCTTTCTGTTCTCTGCCCATAGCACAGCTTTTGGTACATAAGAGGCATTCTATTCACATTTTTCCAATAAAAATAAAAATTTTGTCTACATGAAAATGACAGGAAAGACTGTCATCTTTCCTTAGTATGTTTGAAATGCCACCATACTTATAATTGACTTTTTACCATCTTCCAACCTTCCTTCCTTCCTTCCTTTCTTTCTTTCTTCTTTCTTTCTTTCTTTCTTTCTTTCTTTCTTTCTTTCTTTCTTTTGCTTAGGGCTTAGGAAATTATTTTACTCAAACAATTATAAACAAACGAAACCCTTGATTTTGAAATGTTACTCAAATTCAAATTCTTTTATATTCAAATTTACTTTGTTTTTTTAAATCTCAAAAATGATTCTCCCTGGATATGAATATATTCTCAAAATGCCGTCCTCACATGGGTCGTTAAAATATCCCCTTTTCCTTCACTTTAATTATTGTTGAGTTTTCTGGGGGTCATTTTCATCTCTTTTGTAAATGCAAGTAGAGCATTGTATTTTCTTTCCCTTTCATCTCTTATAGCTCCCTAGATCCCCACAGTTTTTCAAAACTAACTGTAAATGATGCAGTTAGCATGCTTGCCAGTTTCTTTCATCCCACAGATAGAAGGTACATCATCTGAACCTGCTGATTTGTAGATACGCCGACTTTCCAAGGACTCACTTAGCCTGCTTTTGTAGATAGCTATTTTTACAAGATCTTCATTACTTCCTGATTGCCCAATATTTTTCTTTTTTTATTCTTTCCAAAGACCAATTTATAAGATAAGTTCAAGGCCTCAGACATGTTAAAGTTATCATTAATTTCAAGACGCTCCACATTTATGAGTCCACTGGTCACGGCGTTGATTGTGTCCCTACTGTGTTCAGAGCACTGTATTTACCAAAGCTAAGAGCAGCTTGAAGCTTTTCTCCCTGAGAGCCTCTTCTTGTTACAATTTCTTTGTTACTCTGTCTCATGTTATCTTTTGCTATAGCTTCTTAACTCACCCAACGGTGTTGGTTTCGATTCGTTATCTTCTTCTCAATTTATAATACAGATTACATGCTCCCTTAAAACACCTGGAAGAGTATTTATTACAAGAAAGCACACTCAATGTTTACACACTTAGGTTCTGCTTTGTTTATGTAATTTTTTTGAAGTTACTTTGTGTCACATGCTCATTTGTTGTTGTGGCTTAATATTTTCCAAAATCTGATTCACTGAGACCTTTGAATTTATTCAGCTATTGTGTATATATCTTGGTTGGAATAGAATACAAGCAGTGGAGTTTGTGAGGTAGGTTCGTCATTATTATTATCCTAGATACAGCATGATGACATTTATTTAAGGAATAATATAGCTGACTCTAGTTCTGTTAATGGATTATTTTATTTTAAATATGGTTTTAATTTTTTTTGATGTTTATTTTTTTGAGAGAGACAGAGAGCAAGCAGGGGAGGGGCAGAGAGAGAAGGGGGGACACAGAATGCGAAGCAACTCCAGGCTCTGTGCCCACAGCTTAGAGCCTGACGTGGGGTGCAAACTCACGAACCATGAGCTCATGACTTGAACCGAAATTAAGAGTCCGATGCTTAACCGACTGAGCCACTGAGGCATCCCTAATGGATTATTTTTGAAGTATGTGTTAGGACTATTAACAGGTAGGAATTCTACCCTCACATTGTGACATTTGGAAATCACAGTTAACTACAGAAACTGGCATTCAGACACGCACTGTACATCACTTTTTGACACAATAAAATGGAAGCAAACGATGACTGTCCGTCTGGAGTGGTATACTGATGGCTCCGTTTACAAGGCGCACAGCTGCTTTTGGATACTACTTGAGTTTCTGTGGCACCTTTCTGACTGTACTTTGGAATATTTGAAGGAGCAAGACAAGAGTAAGACACTTTGTTCACTTTGTTTTTGTTAAAATTTCAAGAGCCTTATTTTTTCCCTCACCCACTGATTTAATGATCTCTGTGTGACATAATTCCATCATTAGGCAAAACATTTTTGACTCTTCAAATATTGGAGAAACACTGGGCCAAATTAGCTGAAATAAATGGTTCTTAAGACTTAAAAACCAAAAAAAAAAAAAAAAAAGGTTGTGTGGGTTTTTTAAACTTTTTTAATGTTTTATTTATTTTTGAGAGAAGGAGAGACAGAAGGTGAGCCGGGGAGGGGCAGACCAGAGCCCTATGGGTGAGGGCTACGCGGGCCTACATGGGGCTTGAACTCAGGAACCACGAGATCATGAGCTGAGCCGAAATGAAGAGTGGGAGGCTTAACCGACTGATCCCCCCAGGCTTAGTTTATCTGGGCAGCAGCCACAGGTGCCCAGACTGGCAGGAAGCACAGGCGGGCTCTTCTTTTGGCATGGCCCCTCCTGTGGGGCGGCATAGGACGGCCTAGTGCCAGGTGAAGAGTACGGACTTGAGACTCACACCAGTCAAGTTCGGGTCCCAGAGCTTCTGCTCCTTATTCCTTGAAACTGGACACGTTCCATTATCCTTCTGCGTTTCACTCTCTACATATGTAAAATGAAAAGTGTACCTGCTTTCCTGTTATGTGAGATGCCGCGTGGTATCACATACAACCCAGCATGAGACTAAGTACTGATTTAATTTTCCTGCAAGTTTTTTTTTAAATGGAAACAGAAACAAGATTATTCCTAGATAATTAAGCCGCATTAAATGAACTATCTATACAGTACCAACATATATATATATATATATGTATATATGTGTGTGTGTGTGTGCGTATGTTGTATACATATATATACACACATGCAGTACATGTAAAATCAGTATTTTAATGCAGTGCCTTTACTTGCAGTTTGCTAAATTGCAAAATGTTTCTGTACTTTCCTCTTCATTCACTCTCTCTTTTTTTCTTACAAGTGTAGGAACATGAGAATGGCTTTGCAGGCACGATAAAGGTCAAATTAATACAATGTAGGAAACAAGCAAAGGCAAGTCTACCGTTCCTCAATATTTGTCACACTTATTTTTCAGTCTGAAGGCCAAGCGGTCAGCTGTGTATCAGCATGGGAATTTGTTCTTCCCACCGATTAATGAAGGCTTTCGACAAGTACAACTAGAACTTGTGTTGTGGGGTTAGACCCCTTTTGCTTTGAACATTGTATTGTCGTGTTTTCCTCCTGTTCCAGTCTATGTTGGTCTGGCTCAGTGCCCAGTCCCTGAACATACCACATACTCATGTTTCATTTGAGAATGTTGTCCCCACTCCCAGGAAGGCCCTCTGGAATTTAGTCTCCTGGGCCCCTGCTGTTCACTGGTCAACTCTTCATTTCAGCTCAACTCTAATAAGCCAGGCCTGAAGTCTCCAAGTGCACCAGACACCCCTTTCTCTCTGTTTGTACAGACCCTCTATTATAGCACTCAAGGGTCCTTAGGTACCGAAGAGCGTTTTTTGTCTTATGACACCAGCATGGTGCCTGGCACACAATAGGCCCTCAGTTCATACCCATGGATGAATTAATGGACGTTTGTTTCCTTATGGCAACGCTGGTGTGATAAGTGCCATGTAATAATTGCTATCAGTTAAAGGACTCAGAACCTGAAACTCTAAGGCCATTTCTAGTCACTGTTGCATTTAATCTTTAACACAACTCTATACAATTGACGTTATTATCCTCCTTTTATAGATGAGATTCAGAAAGGTAAAATTATTTTCCCAAAGTTGTATAGGCAGTAAGTAGTAGGGTGGGGAAAAAACCCAGGTTGGCCTGGGTCCAAAGTCTTAGCTTTCAACACGAAGTACTGTAGAGGGTTATCAGTCTTTCTAACTCTACTCTGCGAAGCTACTTGTCAAAGAAAAGCCCTGTGTCCCAACCACACAGACTTCAGTTACAGCAGTCTCATGATTTGCCTTAATTCTTTCTTTTACTATTGAGTTCTAGCACTACAAAACTATAGGTTCTGTAAGTGGTGCTACTTTCCATCGAAGCTTTCTTGGAGTGTAAACATGCTCCACCACCCCTCTCTGGAGCTTCAGTTTGAAACCAGAATGGGTTCCAGGCTAAGTACTCCCTGGGAGAGTTTCTCCCATGACCCTATGGCATTTTTCCATATGTTTGCCCGTCAGTGCTTCCAGCGCTAAAGTGTGTGACTGTAGGGTTAAGCATAGTTTAATTAGCTGGAGATTTTGTTGTTTCGCTCTCTCAAACTCACCTTAAGTGTATTTTAACATTACGGTTTATTGCATGAATTTGTATTGATAGCCCTTCAGGTTAAAGTAATTGTTAACTCCCAACTTACTGAGCTCTTAGTGTATGTGAAATGTTCTGCAAGCATTATCTAATTTAAACTTTATGATCACTGTATAATATTATGCTATTGCTAAACTCAAAGAGGAGAAAAATGAGGCCACTGGCCCAAGATTACAAAACTAACAAGTGAAAGGTGCAGAATTCTATCGCTGTGCTATCCGTTGCTGGAGTCTGAACTTTTCATTACTGTTATATTATCTTCAAAGCAGTACCTCACAAAACATAACTATTTATGCTAACAGTAAAAGCTATAGCAGTTACTAATATATGAATTAACAGAGTTTCTCAACAGCCATATCATATTTTTAGTGGCAGTGCTTACCTCAAAAGCACTGAACACGAAGGTAAGATCATAGACCTATTTATCTGTAAGAAATTTAGAAGTAGAACCAAGTCTTATTTACCAACCTTCTTGCTATTAATGGCTTCTTTTATTATATGTCATTGATCATTAACATACGAACTTGAATTAATTATAGCTAAAAGCAACTAAAGCTTATAGCTTTGAGCTTCTGCAACCTAAACACAAGTACACAAATGATTCTGTTAGCCATTGGATAATGTTGACAAGTGCTTATAGACCCACTCGTACACTAGGAGAGGCAGTCTTAGCAGAAATGTCTGGGGACCCCAGAAGAGTATATGATTGATCTAATCCATTTTCTTTCGAACGGAACGTTTCCTATTTTAAGTGATCCCAAAATAAATCCCCCACTGTCTAATATCAAAGAGCAATTGTTTCTGCATTGATTTTAAATAAATGAAGTCAAAAGCCATCATAAGTGTAAAGGTTTTGAGCTACTGGGTGGACACATCATTCAAAGGTCTTCATTGAAAAGGTCAGGGAAAGCTCTCCTGCAGGTCTTAAAGGTGTTCTCAGTTTTATCTGCATATTCTTTAGACTCCTGACTATGTGAGGGTATGTAACATTGAATGGAACTCTTCTTGTTTTAATTCTTACCCACCTATTTATAAATTTGACCCCCTATCATTTCAGTTCACAAATATATTATATAGACAGGATGTTTATTGAATATTTCTAGGGTGCTAGAATGAGCCACCTTCCATAGAGATGCACTGACAGTGAACAAAAACAACACCCAAACACATGTCTGAAAATACCACATTTTGTTATTCTTTAAAAACAGGACGGTCAGTTGTGTCTCATAGTTGAATTAAATACTGTATATTGGTGTTATAAATAAATGAACTAGTGAGCACATTCCTTTTCAGTGTTGCTATCTGTGAGGTACAATGAACTGCTTTCCTGGAGGAATTCCTGTGGGAAACTTAGTTGTTGATAAATATGCTTTCTTTATAAATATTAGGGGTTCATTGATCTTTTATGTTTTGTACATTTTTGTTAAAATTAGCATTTGAGAAAAGTGCTTTAAATAGGAAGTGAGATAATTAATGCATGGGAAGTTATGATTTCTTTTATCATGGGGGATGGAAAGATGGATGGATAGATAGGTAGATAGATGATGGATAGATAGATAGATAGGCAGGCAGATAGATAGACTGATCTTTCTCTTTGGTGTCCTTTTCTATAATTCGCTTCTCTGATCAATAGTTCACTGGAGAAGTAGAAGGATATTACACAGGATTTTTAATTGGTCAATTTCTACTTTTAAAAATCTTCAATACTTTTCTAATTCTCCCCTTTCAATCCTCAAGGTTACATCTGCAATTATGCTACATTATTGAGGTCATTCAAAATAATATATAGACACCTTAGTATTTTCTCTTCTCCATTGATGGCTTTACTGTCCTTTCTCCTGATTTGCTCTAATAGAGCTCACTTACAAGCATTCTGTGCGCGTTGGGCTTCATCTCTGTTTTGCAGCAGCAGCAGCTGCTTGCTTCCTCAGCATTGGACTCAGCACAGTATCATGCTGGATGCAAGATCACCTTACAAATAAATGAAAACCTTCAGTGTTAATTCTGAAACAGCCAAAATAAATCAATCAGCACAAGTCAGTTGAATTATGAAAAAGTTTATACTTTAAAATCTTCAGTCACCAGCCAATGGCTTTTTTGTTAGGTCTGCACTTTTCTCCCTGGGGGTCTGGACCTGTTATCCTGATCCTTCCTCTTCTTCTAGGAGCTGGGGACAGTTGGAGAAATCACCTGAATCATCAATAAGGATGGTGGGAAAGAGGGACGTGGGGACATGACTGCACAGTAGGATGCTTTTCTGTTTGTGTGTGTGTGTGTGTGTGTGTGTGACAGAGACAAAGAGAGAAAGAGAGACAGAGTGTTAAAATTGCTAAATTATTGTCTTCTATGATGATGTCAGATGTGGCAACAACTACACAATGAGGAAAGAGATCTCATGTGATACAAGCAAATTTTAATCAGGGTCAGGAGAAGTTGAACTTACAGCTATTCTTTTCATCCAAATCTTTCCTGGGATCCACAAAATCCCTCACAACCTGCTGGAGGAGGAGTAATTAGGTGCAACTAATTTGGATAGTTATGTCCTGATGTTGAATATTTATATTACTCAGAAATTCCTTTCTTAGACATATCCTAGACTCTTCATAACAGTGCTATTCACAATAGCAAAAACTTTGCAAAATGCCCTCAAATGTTGAGAAAATATTAAATTTTGATATATTCACACAAAACATTACACCATAGTCACAACAAATGGACTGTAGCAATGAGGGTCAATGTAGGTGAATGTTAGCAATAAATTATTGAGTGCAAAATAGAAGTCCAAAGGTGGCACACTGTCCTTAAAAACATCTAAAATAAAAGTATGCACTTCTATGGTAAAAATATAGATGCAATAAAAACTATAAAACATGGAATGTTGCCTGTGACCAATTTGAGTTTCAAATAATGGTTATCTCGGATAGGGAAAGCATGACAATAAGATGAGGAACAACAGGACCAAAGGTATGTTTCAGTGACTATGGCTGCCCCAAAAATCTACCCCCCAAATTTAGTATAATAAAACAGTCATTTATTATGCTCATGGCTTCTGTGAGTCAGAAATTTGGACATGGCATAGCAGGAGGGCTTGTCTGCTTCACTATGCCTGCAACCTGAGATGGAAAGCTTCAAAGGGATAGAATTGTCAGAAGGCTCATTTATTCACAGAATTGGTGCCTGATGGTGGCTCTCAGTTGGGGCAATGAGGTCCTCTTCAAGTGGACCTGTCCATGGGGACTCTGTATCATATAGGGTGAGTCCCTACATCATCGTGGCTTGGCTCCAAGGGCAAGTGTCCCCAGAGAGAGCCACGTGGAAAACTCACTGAGAAGTAGGAACAGAACTAAGGGCCATAGGCAAATGGTAAAGTGTGCCTGGGGAAGTGGCAGTGAGGTCAGAGGGAAGAGGAGAGGGAGAAAGGAATGGCCAGCAGACCCAAGCACAGTGTTCAAGGGGCAAGACAACTCCAATGGGTCTGGCTAAGGGGAACCTAAGGACACCAGCAGGTCATAGATCTTGGCCTGTCTGGTTTGGAGTAGAATTCTCTCTGAGTAGAGTTCTCTCTGAGCAGGACCAAGGAGTCGTGGCCTCCTTGGGGCCATCCAGTTTCATGACAGACTTCAATCCGAGCAGGAAGTCACAGGAAAAGCCAATCTCAAGTGCAGTAAGTCTACTCCAACACTTCTTGATCCTGTGAGGCTTGCCCTCATGTGTTCCCATCATTGCCCATCACAGACATGTCCTGCTGTATTGCGGTTGCTTATTTACTGTCAGAAACTGAAATTGAGGGCAATAACACATCCATCATGTTCATAGTCACACCCTAGATAGAGCTTTACCTACTATGAGTCACTAACTGGAGCTTAATAAGTATAGCTTCATAAATGTAAGTTAATTAAGTGAAAGTTGTAAATCTACCGTGCAGTTAACTAAGGGCTGTGGGTGGTTAGGGGCAATGGAGTGTGAGAAATGAGAGCAGGAAAGTACAGGTATAGGTGTGGTGAGAGCTCATATTGATTCAGGGAAAGCTGGAAAAACAGACTTAAGCTTTGGCAGGGGGTGCCCACAGTTGTTGGAGGAGTGTGTGTGTGTGTGTGTGTGTGTGTGTGTAAATGCATTTGTGAAATATATTGTAAATACATTTGTAAACACATTGTAAATACATTTGTGAAACCAATACATTTTGGGGGAGTGGGGAGGATGAGCAGGGTGTATATTGAGCTTGACAAACAGAGTAAGACTGATTCCAAATTCTGTATGTGTTTGGTCAAGATTTGCTCAGACGTAGGATGACATATATGATTCCACTATTTGAGAATCACACTGAGGTTTAGAGAAATCCAACAGCATACTGCTCCAAACAGCAGCTATATACTTTATGTCTCCCTTTTGGTGTAGTTAAGGAAATTGATCTTATGTATTTGGGTGCTCCCAAATGAGATGCTACCAAGTAACAAAACCTTGTTATAATTTCTTATTTCCTGAAGATTATATAAGAAGACTATATATTCAAAATCACTAATATGTCAAGGGTAGCCCAAATTTATAAGCCTGGTAAAGGTAGACAGTGCATATTATGCAATGAAAGTCATTACCAGAAATGTAAAGAAGGTAGAGTCCTTGTTAACCAATCCAGAAAAGTGGCATTGCTCACTGTCAGCATATGATGAGTACAATTTAGCCAACATGCTATGAAAGTTACTAAATTATCATAGATTTGATTTCCCCATAGTTGGCCCAGAAGTTCAGAGATCTACCACGAATGGCCGTTTTCAGGTGTTTTATTTATTTACAAAGTAAAATCAAATGCTGTTCAAAAAGACCATTCGCTATTAAAATAACCATAAAGAAAGGGGAACTCATATCCTTTCTTTGAACTATTAATATGACATTGGAAAAATTTGATGAAAGAAACATGCAAATCCCACGTTTTCCCAGAGGAGCCTGACTGGCTGTGGATATCTGGGAAAGCACAGCCCTGATTATTCTTCCCCACAACACAAAAATTCTCCTGACACCATCTGTCTGTCCTCACCTACCAAACATATCTGCTCCATTCTGAGAAAATGTCTCTCGGCAACTTTCTTCTCATAAAACAAAGTTATGAAAATAAACTAGCATTATTCATGAACATTTCACCAGTCTGAAACAACATGTGCAAAATAAAAATAAAATTTGGAAAACCACATCTCAGGGAAAGCACAAATTCAAACCACGAAGGAAAAAAAAGAAACAAAAGAAAAGAGAAATCGGCCAGTCCCATAATAATTCTAAAAGTTTCTTCAGTTGAAGTAGCTAGGCAGGCTTACTTGCCTCTCAAGCCTGAGGTTGAGAGGATATAACCCTTTTTTGCATTACATGAAATAACTTCTCCTAAAGAAAAAAAAATTCACACTTGTTACATAGCCCTTGTGGTTATCCTTGAAGCACAATAAGAAGGCAGTCAAGACACTTAGAAGAATACATTTGAGTGAACTGAATGACTTTAAAGGAAATCAGAAAATGACCTCCAGAGCAGTAATCTTCATAGAGATATTTATATTTTAATATTGCAGGAAATTTTGCTGCTTATCAAAGCTGGAAAGTAAAAGCACTGTCTGGGGTTGAGCTTCCTATCTCCTGGGAAAAGACTTTTTCCACACATAGTTAGTTTTTCATAAATCCTGACTTGATGTGAACCTCCTTTCTGGTGATATCTACCACTTTTCTTGCTCCTGACCGCATAAGTAATGCTTTTCAGGGACATGAAATGGCTCCATCCTGTCCTTAAGAAGCTTACACTCTAATTTAGCAGCTTTCAAGCTATGTTCATATCCACCCAAAAAATGCATTTTATTTCATAACAGAGCAAACACACATACACACAAGAGTATTTATATATATTTTTCTGGTTGAAGGGCAACAGGTAACAATGAAATTTCATTAAAACTATTAAAGAAAAAATTCTTCCCCCCCAACGTTCTCTTCTTTCTAGTGATCGCATATTTACCATGTAAGTAAATCAGTAAATTAGGGAGCAGTATGTATCTGCATATCACAAATAGGGGTCCATGCAAGCATAGTAACAAGTTTAGAAGCACAATTAGATAATTAATTAGGTTGAAAATTAAGGCCCATAATTAACTAACTCCAGGCCCACCCAAGATTTGTGAGGCATTCTAAAACCTTCGTGTTTCTAATTCACTAAGCAACACAAGTTTGAAAATATTATTCAAATGACTATAACCTAATAATCCTTACAAATCAAAGGTGGAGAATAAAATACTCCTACCATTTACTGAATATTTGTTATGTGGTAGGCACTACACTGGGAGATTCACATACACCATTTTTAGATTTCATAACAAGACAGCAGGGTGTATTGATTGTCCATTTCACAGGTAGGAAAACAAAGACTCAAAGAAAAGAAGTGACTTGCTCAGGGTCAAAAATATTATGAGGAGTAGAAAAAGAATCCAAACTCAAGACTGTCTGGCTTGGAGGCACCTCTGCATGGTGCCTGTCCCCAACAGCCTGTGAGCATCAGTGTGACCGCTGATCACGTTGACGCCGTGAGCTTGCAGGCATCAAGTTGCATCTGTAAAATAGGTATAAACATGTTTACCTCCACAAACATGTCTGCCAGGCATTTCCCCAACTAAATCACAGAAAGTGCAGCCTGAGATAGGAGAGACGATGTCTCCAATAGGTGTCACAGCCGGCATGTTAACTTGTTAAAGCATGTCAACTGTAACACAAAACTCTTCGGTTCAGGAACCTATGCCTCTTTCAACACTTGTTTTTGAGATTTTGTGGTTGGATCGCATATGGAAGAATAAGATTTCAATTGTCTTCGATTTCTCTCAGACAGACATACAGCCACACACACGGACACGCACCCACCCTCTTCAGCCTCTTTACCTTACTCACTTTGAGCAACGTTACTTGTCCCATGTTCCTAATGTTCTTTTTGGTTTTTCTAGTGTTTTTTTTTTTTTTTTCATTAATGCACTACCTCATGTGATTGTTTTTATGGAGGGACACAAGCTTACAAAAGCCTCAATTTAAAAAGCGTATCATAAAATATTTTTCTTAAAATAATGTTCTTTTTCTGAAGTCAGTTGGACAACTTGTACTAATTTAGGAAAGATTGGGATTTTATATTTTCTGGTTTCATCAGGATTAAATTAGACCGGCCTATAGAGAGGACATAGGTTGTTAGGTCAAGGTGAATGCCACAGATTCAATTCTAAATCTAAGCTTAAATGCAAATTGAATGTCCATCTTTGGATGGATTTACTCTTGTTCCTAATCATTTGAAGAAGAAATGTGTTCTCCAACCACTTCAGATTTATTTATGAATTCATCCCTTCATTTTTTTTTCCTTTCTCCTTGCTTCCCTCCTCTCCTCTTTTGAGTTTATAGAAATTGTATTTGTAGACAAGAGAATAATTCTGTTGGTACGTGGGGGGAGTAATTTAATTATGCAAAACAGGAAGATGCTCTTTATATTTGGTCTTCTGGGCTTGAAACGATGTCATTAATCAGACGCTCATAAGAGTTATTTCAGAGTTTCGAAACATCATCTCTCCTGTTTTTGTTCCTCCTGCAAGTTCCAAGCTCTTTCTCTACCTACCTTGTATCCAGCAAGTAATGATTAGGAACTGTTGAAATCTCTACATTATCTTAGTAATGTGCCAATTAAAGAAGGTGTTTTACCCAGATTACCAAGATTTGTCTGAGGTGGCCACCACTTTGTTAAGGCTGTTTTGTGGACATCTTCATAATTAATGGAAAAATCATTAGGAATTCAGTCTTTATTAACCCCTATAGCTGCAGGGGCCCATTTCATCTTAATTGCATTCATTTGGCACTGGCAGTATTATACAGCATAATCACTAATAAATGATCTTTTAATTTGTACCAATCAACGGAGCTTGCTTTCATGCCAATATTCCTGTTTCTTTGATGTTGACCTGTCTTGATTTTTGATCATTTGGGCTTAAGATGATTTACTGGAAAATCAATATCAATACCAGAACTGCTTGTGTTCATAAGTCTGTGGTTAGGTTCTATTTAAGTGTATTTTGATTGAAATAAGTAGTGCTTGATTACCCATTCAGATGAGGGGGGAAAAAGCATAATCAAGTTGGGAAATCTGGTACTGTGTTCTTATTCAAAGGAAAATAATTAGAAACTGTAGGAAAACTGAAGATTCGGGAGAGCGATAGAGGTAACACTTCAGATGCCACTAATTAAGCAACTTTGTCCACCACCTCCTAAAGGCCTTCACCAATAGCGTAATATGCTATTACCCATTAGCAAGGCCAATGGGGGCTTTGGTTACACTTGTTAATGGGAAACCCCGAGACAGTTTCTCTCATTATCCCCCTGTCAGCACTGTCTCTGCAGTGTAAAGTGGTCGTCATTGTTCTGTGGGTCAGCTAACCAGAAACCAAGCTACTGTAAAGAAACATTCTGCAGCTAATTGAAAATGACTGAAAAATCCCCTTATCATCCAGTCACCTCTCTTTATTTGTGGAACAATGGAACATATATGGACTGTGCTGGGGAGTGGGGGAGGGGGGGAGAGAAAGGAAAGTTCAGACTATGACATTGAATTTTTCCTGACTAATACAACTACAAAGAAGTCTTTGAAGATAATTCCAGGGGAAAAATCCACTCACATTTTTTTAAGATAATGGCAGTAAGACATAAGTTAGTGTAGAATATTGCATTTGCTGTTCTGAAGAGTGCTTTATGTTTATCTGATTCCCTTCACTAGAGGAACTCAAAGTTTTTCCCATGGAACTGCTGAAATCCTCATTATCCTAATGAGCAAATGGCACAAAACTGGAAAAGCCACAAGGAACATGAAGCTTAATCACATATGCTAAGCTGGGCTGTTTTCCTGAACTCTTAAATGCAGTTCAGTATAAGGTATATCTCACTTTAAGTTAGTCAAAACCTGGAAATACAAATTTGTGGGAAAAAACAAACCAGCTCTTTTACACATGAAGAAAAGGAGAAAGAAGGACTGGAATAATTCGTATGTTTAGTGTATTGTTTGCTTTGTACAAGGATTCAATTCACTGTTCTTCCCTCTCAATCGTAAGATTCTAAGGTACATTTAAAGTACGATTGAAATAAATATTCAAATTGATAGGCAAAATGGGATCTTAAATGAGAAATGCTTAATTTGGGTATCTGGAGAAGTTTTCAATTTTTTCATCCCTAAAAGAGGCAGCAGTGGTCCATACTGCAGCAGACTGGCATGACTGAGCTATTATCATTCATTCACTGTTATCTTTCCATCAGCATTTTCTGGCAGCTGCTCCGTGATAGGCACATTTTCTAGACACTGGAGATACAAAATGAATTATACATGATGCTTTACCTTAAGGAATCCACAATCTAGTAGAGGAAATAATACTACAAACGTATAATCATATTACAGTGTAATAAGTGAAACAAATTATATATAGCAAATATATATGTAGTAAAAGGGTACACAGAGGAAAGAACCAAGACACGTTGAAGGGGTTAGGACAGGTTCCTGTGAAGAAGTAACCCATCAGTGAGTTTTAAACAATCAGCTAAGTTACCTGAGCAACTGTTAGAAGTGGTAGTAGTAGTCTTTGAACATATTTCAGAGGCATGATGAGCAAAGAAGAGAAGAAATAAATGATATGTCGTATGTAAAGTATTACAAGCAAGCAGTTCAAGGAGGCAGAGAACAGAGGAAAAAAGCAGTAGAAAACAGTGTCTACTGTATTCCTGCTTCCTCAAAATTTACCCTCCAAGATACCAGAAAAATAGAGGAGTCAGCTTTGCATTTAAGTAGACCATTCTGGCGCCCAAGTGGAGGGCAGATGTTGTGAGGAAAGGATCAGAGAGAAGGCTATTCTTTGTCAGCATCCTGTTTCAAGAATCCAGACAAGAGATGAGAGGGGCTTGAATTGAGTGGTAAATGTGGGAGACATCAGTTTATAATGGGAAACCATTAAAGATAAGTGTATAATCCTTGTGTAGGGTGTCTAAAGTAAAAAGATTAGTGTGCTAAGAATAGAATTGGGATACCAAAGTGTGACAGGTAAGTAAAGAAAAGGAATTCACAAAGGAGTCAGAGAAGGACTATTGGAAATACAAGAAAAACCACGAGTGTGAGAGGTGTGATAAATTCCAGTGAGATAGAGACTTTCAACATAGAACAAGTAATCAATTAGGTCAAAAATGAAGGGAAAGCCTACACTCCAGTAACCTCTTTAGAATATTTGTTGCATTTAGATTTCAGGGGTTATCAGTAACTTAATGAGAACAGCCTATGGGAGTTGAGAGGTAAAGGCCTGATGGTAGGACAGCGAAGAGATGGGAATAGTGGGTGTGAACAACACTTTCAAGGAATTAGGATAAAAACGGGAAGATCAAGCTCAGCCAGGGGCTCCTTGGGAAAACTGAATCAAGGGAACACTTTCTAGGATAGGAGAGACTTAAATGTGTTTTCAGACTGAGGAAAAGTCTCCAGCAAGACAATACAGAAGCGGGGGAAGATTTAGCCAAGAGTAGGGATGAAGAGAAACAGAGCTGCTGGGGGGAAAGAGCAGGTCAGAGGATCAACATAGAACTCAATCGTCAGGGGTGGGAAAGGAAATAAGCCAGACTGGATAAAATAGGTTTTACCAGAAATGCTGGTAAAAGTAACAAAGGGAAGGATAGGAATTATCATTAGGGGGCCAGATCCACTCTTAACCTTTGATGAGTTCTTGGTAATGCCAGATTGGTTTGAAGACGTCAAAGGAAATTAGACTAGGCAAGTGCACGTTGACTTCATCCAGGCTTATTTAGATCCCTTGTGATCTCAATCTTTAGAAGATTCTAGACTGAATGGGCCTCCTGCATGTTGGCCATCTGAGGCAATTAAGGACCAATTACTCTAGATCATCATATTCTAAACGATTTTCTAGCTTCATGAGATGTCAATAGGTAGTTATAATCCCACCCCTTCAAGAAAAAAAAGGTCCGTGGATGAATTTTAAAAACACCAGGTTAAACACAATTAGCAGTTATTTATTTTTTGCCGAAAGAGCCTTTAATAAGCTCATGAGCATTGTGACTTTCCAAGAGGAAAGTACAGTCTGCGGTTTCCAACGTTTATTTGATAATAACACATTTTGATCCTCAGAACTCCTTTAACTCATTGCAGAGCTAAGGAAACCCTGCACTGGGTTTCCATTTAACAATGACATCTTTTGATTTTCAATGCTGGCTACTTTGACTTTCACTTGAAATTTCAATCTGAGCAGTAAAGTAGTGCAAACTACTTAAAATAACTATATTATTGTTTCTTAGTTTTACCAACTGGCTGACTTCAGTAAATGCTCATTGGATGTGTGCGTGTGCTGGGAGCTTACCACTGTGTTGGATGCTGACAGGTGGCAAGCAAGGGAATGTGAGTTTCTCGTCGGTGCCAGGCTTGGTCCCAGGAGGGAAATGGAAAAAGCATGGTTTGTGTATACTGAGAATGCTTCTTGACCTTTCCTCTTAGGACACATCCTTTTGTTCCAGCCCACTGCAGCATTTTTGCCAGAATGTTCCTTTTTATGAAATCGTTCTTGGCACGTTTATGCTGCCCAACACAAATACTACTTAGGTGTATTCTGCATCTGCTCTCTTTTAATTGGCATTTATGTCCTCCCGGTCCTGTCTTCTTGTGCCACACTGAAAATAGCAGTTCATGTTGATATTATCTGGGCCATTTAAAATTTTAAATACCCCAACTAAATCTACTCAAGTGAAAAAAAAAAATTTTTTTTTTCCTGGACTTCACACTTTCAGGTGTTCCGGTCTGTCCTCAGACTTCACGTCTTCAACCTTGCCACGTTTTCGAGCACAGCAACGTCTTCTACAATTTCCTTAGTTTGACATGGTCCCCAAAGAGCGCCACCGACTTGGGGCCTCACATTCTTGTACGTATGCTGTATGCTCTAATTATCCACATCGGCTTGTCTTTGACATCACTTTCTAAAGTTCTATGGAAAAGTTCTTCTGCATTTTTGAAATTATATGTCTCTCTAAAATGTATTTTAAAGTTCTGGTTTTCTTAGGAACAAAATCAAGACTGCTATTTTTAAGTTATGCTTTAAAATGTTCCTTTTAAGAGCTTGATTAAAAATTATGCTGTTAATTGAGATTCATTATTTCCTTCAATTTAATAAGGTCTCATCCGAGGTTATATTAAAAATATGATACTAGCTCACTGATGAAATTCCTGAAAATTGTTTTTCCTGTCACTAAAACACACTGTCCTCACTATTATTGAATGGTTTCTTCATATACCAAAGGACCACACTTGGTTAGAAATTTCAACAAAACCTCATTCCTATCTATTCATCAGGCTCCTACCATCTCTAGTAAGCCCGCTGTTTAGAGTGACAACGTGAATCGAAAATCAGGGAAACCACCCACCCACCCACTCCCCGAAATCTGTTAAAGTAAGACAATTACGAAACTGGAAACTTCAGCCCTTTGCATTATTACAATGCTTCGGAACAATGTGGAATTATTGAAAACACACAAACAGCAACAAGCCAAAACAAAAGCTAGCGTTAGAGGATGCTCTCTGACAGAATAATGCATGGCTATCAATCAGGGATTATGATGACATTTTTCATAGATGGTTCACACTTCCGGGTTTCTGATGTTTTTGATAAGGCATTTAAAAAAGCAGAGTAGAAACGCGTTGATTTTTTCACGTATTTTATTTCTAATAGTTTTATTTTGTCATATATCATTTAACAAGCTTTCAAGCCCACAAAATACAATGAAAACAGGCATGTTTACCAAAAGCCTCTGGAGAGCAAGGTAGGGCACCCTTCACCCAAGTTTCTCCATGCAAAGCAGACCGCAAGCCGTCACCTCCACCTCAGCTTCTTGGAGAGAGCTGCTCACTTAATTGCTTATTTGCCCCCTGCCTGACCAGTGGAAGAATAACCTTTCTAGGGCATTCCTCCACAATTCTGTGTGATTTGATCTTTCTTTGGTGACCTGGGCCATGCCATCCCAATATGAGAAGAAGCAGCAAATTGAAGTCAGATACTTATTGGAATGAAACTCTCATTTTAAGAAGAAATTCAGATCTATTTAGCTTGACCTTGGAACTTGAATTAAATCTTTAGACACTCAACTTTCTCCAGGGAAGTGTGAGGTTTATATGAATTTGAGTGTATTAAAGCTAGTCTGGCTCTGATCTACGTACCAAGTTGGTTAATTTTTCATTTAAAGGACAAAGGGTTTCACTGGAACTAATTTAACTGACTTAATTTGTGATATTCACATACCAGTTTATATTCTAAACCAGGAGAGGTTTTTTAAAACCATTAACATGTCATTAAAAAAACATAATATGTTCGCTGATTGATGTTTTGAAGGCAGCCACAGTTGCCTATGGCTGGGGACTTCTGACATGGTTCATTTTTTGCCTTTGCTACTAACCAATTGTGTGACGCAGTACGAGGACCTTCACCTTTCTCTGATTCACTCTGTAACTAATAAACTGGGGTTAGAATAATTCCCTCTTCTATCTTTCTCAAAGGGGTATACTGAGAATTAACAAGTTAATGGTCATAAAATACATCAAAAGGATCGGTTAAAAGGCAATATGTTAGGACTTTTATGTTGTGAAAACATATTTGAAATGTATTTGGTTAACCAAAAAAGAGTCCTTCTTTAAGATGTATCATGTAAGCAAATATGAGAATAAACTCGCTTGTTTTATACTTAATCTGCTGATGTATGTGGATCGGTAGGAATTCTGAATTAATAGAAAGAAAAAAAAATCAAGTCCACATCTGATCATCGTGTTCACAACATTTCTTCCTAAATATTTTCCCACGTATTATATAACTCTTCAAACCTTGGGGCGCCTGGGGGGGTTCAGTCAAACATTTTTGCTTATAATTGTTCTTTCCTCCTTTCAGTTTACATAGTTGCTATGTCAGAGACTGTGTACCTGCTTACTTTACCTTCCTCACTGCACCTTATGAGCAGACCACAGCAACACTGCAGAAATAATGTTCGCTAATTATATACAAATAGGGCTGGAGGCCGAATTTGATCGGTGGCTCCTTTCTCATCTTATTTTTTTAGCTATCTTTATATAAAATTAGGCACTGCACCATGATAGAAAATAAACAGCCACTGTCTTGTGGACACTTAGAAGTTCACACGTGTGATTTTGTTGCATTTAAGTTAAATGACAGATTTTTAGGCAGTCTTGTTTGTAATTATATTGTTGATGAAACACAAAAAACTAAAATACAGAAAATTTTCATTGCATCACCAGTTAAAAATTATAGTGATATTTTCCAGGATAAATCTTGCTGCTTTAGAAGCAATAAAATGTATGGATATTGGAAATAAAGAAGATCACAAGAGGGGGAAATGGAGCATAGGGAAGAGAGTGATAGATACTTTAGTTTTCAAGGGATGAATTCAAAACCATCTATTCATACATAAGGTAAATGTTAGTATTTTGAGCATCTATAAAACAAGCTCTCAACATTCTTTTCAAAGGAAAGAAAAGTAGAAAAAAAAACTTCTAAGTAATGCACAAGTGGGAATGAAGGAGAAATCTTACAGCACCTAGTATGACACTTGGCAATTTTTTGTTTTGTCTTTGTTTATTTTCCTTTTTAAATGAACTGCTTCCTTATGAAAATCTGGCATAGAACAGAAAAATATGTCTATGACTAAATAATAAGGGAACTTCAGAACTACCTGATACTATTTATTTCGCTACTAAAATTAGTTATTCAATAAAATAAAAAAGAAAGAAGCTCTCAGTCTGGAGCACTGCTTTCATTCACCCTTCTTTATCCACTTGGTGTTGCGAGTCTATCTTCTCTTTACATAGAGAAACAGGATCCAAGTCTGTAGCTCTTAGCGTGAAATTGCCGTACAGGGTTTAGATTACATTTGGGCGCCATAACCATCATGAGACCAGCACTGATAAGTTGGAGATAAAGTGTACCTGAGTATCATTCCAAAATAACAGACAAGGATCATTCTCCAATTCTTGCTAGTTTATATTTTCTGAAATTCATTCACTTCGTAAAGTTTTGAAACATATTTGCATAAAATTGGGCAAAGCATCTCTTAACTCCCTTCCTTATATGTAGTTACATTGAAATCCTTATTTCGAATGTATGTTTTCTCTGTGTTTCAATCACTTCTAATCTTTCCTTTGACTAGATATTGATTCATCAGGTTCCCCCCCCACCACCCCGCACAGAGGGCAAGGGATCTATTTTACAATTCCAACTTTTTTGTCAATTTGTCTTTTGCTTTTATCCCAATTCTTTCTCTTTCTTTCTTTTTCTTTCTTTCTTTCTTTCTTTCTTTCTTTCTTTCTTTCTTTCTCTCATTCATTCTTGTTCTTTCTTTCTCTCTCTCTTTCTTTCTCTCTCTTTCTTTTCTCTTTCTTTCTTTCTTTCTTTCTTTCATTATTTTTCTCTAATTCCTGAATATTAATTCTCCAGATTTCCTTCTGGGTGTAGCTTTGCATGGCCTGCGGGTTCTGCTACATAGTATACTCATATAATTTTATTTTCTATAGTCTCTAGTTTTATATGTAGTTTTTTTATTTTTAGGCTTTTTTTAATTATAATTTGTGTCTTTGAAGAGATTTTCCATTTAAAATTTTCCAAGTTATTGGGATCTTTGTCCATGATTTTGTTAACTTCAAGTTTTACCGCACTGTAATCATAGAATCATTTTTTAATTGTGGTTTTCCCTATGATCTAATACTTAAGGAATATTTGTATATAGTCAATGTGCAGTTGCTTTAAAACTAAGTAATTTCAACTGTAGAATTATTGCATCACTAATGATTTTATGTCCCTGATAGTTATACTTAAAAAAATCTACCTGGTTTTGTTAGGGGCTGAGGAATGTTCTTCCAGTTCCTTATAATTCTGGTGATTTTTGCTTTATATATTTTGATGCTATGTCATTTGGTACATCTTTATTACAGTTGTGTTTTTATTGTGACTTATACCCCTTACTGTTATAAAGGCCTCTTATAATGCATTTTTCATATATTTAAACCACTTTATAAGTTGAGATCCTGGTTTTCTTTCCCCAATTTTCTACTCTTCTGGGGTTCTTTTCCATTTCTTTTACTTTCCACCTGTCTGAGATGTTCTGTTTGTTTGATGTCTTATATACACTGCATAAAATTGAATTATCTTATACCATACAGCAAGAGTCTGTCTTTTTGTAGGTAAATGCATTCCATTTATATTTTACTATAACAGATGTTTTGTCTTAAGTTTATTATTTTATGTAATGATTTTTGCTGTTATTGTTTTTAAGCTTCCATTCTCTCCTGAACTTCTTAAGTATGTACAAAAGGTTTCTTTTTTTTTTTCTTAGACTGATTTTAACACCTAGAAGAGTACAAATAAAAAGAACTTGTTCAACATCTTTTTTGTTGAATGAATAACAAAAATGAACAGAGCTCTATTCACTGATTTAACTACCTCCAAATATATATACTTATCCTGAATAAACTGACATCTTTTCCAAACCACCTTACATAGAGAAAACAAATAACCTTATGTTTTTTTTCATCTCCCTTTCTTGACAATCTTCCATTTTTGATTAGGTATATTATTTTTAAAATGTCAAAATTTCTATTGAGCTCTATATCCATAATCTAATTGTTATTTCACACCATATCTTCCTCATTCTTGAGTTCTTTGTTTTTATTTGTGACTGGATATTTTCATTAAATAGTCATTTTCAAAAATGCCTCTAGGTTCCTTATCTCTTGGGTTCTTGAAGATTTTGAACATCTCTCTGTTACTTTTATGCATATCCTACACTTTGGTCATAACACTTTGGGTCAACATTTTACCTTGTTCTTCCAGGGTGCTACGAACATTCATTCATTGTCTCTGGAAATTTAGTATACCTATGGACACTGTTGGCCATCACTTTTATAGATTATTTCATACTTCTGATCATTTTTCCATAGGATGAAATTTTTTACCTTTGCAGTTAAATACATTTGTTAAAATATACCTGACTGTTGATTGTTTTAAATATGTGCTTCCCCACCCCCAACAGCTCATGTGACATTCAGATTTCCATTTCTTATTTTTTTCTTTTTTAAAGGAAATTTTTCTTGTACTACTAAACTTTGTTATGTCTATTCCACTTTGTTTGTTATCTTCTTTAGAAATATGAATGTGAATGCATACATGGGACAACCTTTAACTTTCTCCAGTAATTTTCTTTTAATCCCTTTATTCTCTTTGTTTGTTTACATTCTGTTTTGTATAATTATTATTATTTTTTTAATTTTTAGAGAGAGAGAGAGAGTGAGCAGGAGAAAGAGGCAGAAGGAGAGACAGGGAGGGACTGAGAGAGAGAGAGAGAGAGAGAGAGAGAGAATTTTAAGCAGCTCCACACTCAGTACAGAGCCCGTTGTGGAGCTCAATCCCATGACCCTGGGATCATGACCTGAGCTGAAATCAAGAGTCAGATGCCCAACTGACTGAGCCACTTAGGTGCCCCTGTTTTGTATAATTTTTTCAAGCCTGACCTACATGACTATAGGTACTTTTTGCAGCAGTACCTATTCTATTTCTTTATGCTTCATTTTGCAGTTTTAATTTATAAATGGTTTCATTGTTTCACTCAGTTTCTCTTCTGAATTCCATTAGCTTACGTACAATGCGATTCTTCTGTGTGATCATTATGTCCTTTCTCTTCTCGTGTCTCTTTTAGGCCTCTTTTTAGTAGTAATTTTCTCCTTAAATTTATGAGGACAAAGATAAATATTTGTCTGACGTTTGCTATGTGCTGGAGTTATTCTCTGTTTTTCTTTTGTAGATTTCTTTATCTGTACTTGTTTTGTTATGTTCTTTCCCTTTGTTTGAACGGAGAAGCTCTATCCAAACCTAATTCCTCAAGAATAACATGGGAGGAATGGGAAAAATAGAGTTGACCAGCAGCTGTGTGCATGCACATGTGTGATACACAAATGTGTGAAGAGAAAACAAAGATGCCATATATTTATCATCCGTCTTTACAAAATACAAACACTACCTACATTATCTGTGAATATGTTCATACAATTGGCGTCAACCAACACATTTTGGACCTTATCGCATACAAGATCCTGTAGAGTCTATTTCATGTTTAAGAGTATCCATATTTTGTGACTTAATAGAAAATAACACTGGCCAGGATCCATGAGACCTGGGGTCCAGAGACAGCTTTGCCTAAACTAAAATTTTTTTAGTATAGAAAACCTCATTTAAATTCTCTACAACTCTGATTCCTCAGAAATTTAGGTAAGACCACTAAAAATTCTCTACAAATTCCCTGATACTGGGAAACAGAGCAGAGATACAGAAAACTGCTTAATTCTTTTGAAATATCTTATCCAGTCTATAATGATAATCATCAACAAAAATGAATTTTTAAATATAGAACTTTTATTTACACATAAACGGTTCTGTACTCAGAAAATATATAGGTATGTTTTCTTCACTTACTGCTGGCCGTGTTCATATGTCTTTGGAATGCCACATCACAGAGGGTAGCTGTAGAGGAAGAAAGCTTTGCTAAAGTTTAGACTTAGCTTTGTACTTTCTTCACAGAGATATATCTTTTTGCATTCTCCCCTAAGTAGGAAAAATCAAAGTAAGTCGACAATTGTATTTTTTAAAATTACAACCAGTGATCTTTCTTTTCTAAAATGAATATTGACATCAAAATTCAGAGAAAAGTTACATATTGGCAAGTAATAAGCTTTGCTGTTGAAAAATAGATCGTGACTTGGAATTGTTTGCCTTAAACTGTAACTGTCTTCATGAGACATTATGAAATATCTTGCAGTGTCTTACATGAGACTGAAAAAATACGTATTTTTGAAAAATCCACAAAAAGACAATTAATAAAAGACTTACATTTTGCTTACACTGAAAGCTATCAGAGAAAGAAATTACAAAAGAAAAACCTATAATTTGAAGGGAAAGAAGGATAAGAAAAAGCAAAGAGATTCTGATAGGTCACTCTTTCATACACAAGCATTTAGTCTATGGTAATCTTCTAGGACTGTCAGATTTGATTGAAAGATAATGCAAGATTTTTTTCTTGCCACAATTTATAGCATGTATCCATTAGGAATAATTATGGTTGCATGATTTTGCTAGCTGTTATCTCTACAAGTGTTACTAATGGTTTTATCAATTACTCCCTGTCCAATAACTGCATGGTTGTAACCTAATTTAAAGACACTCTATCACCAGGCTGATTTGTGTGGTAGTAAATGACAGCATTTGAGACACCAGCCAAATGACTCACTTCAGTGACTTAGTTAGTCTCTAATAATTAACAATTAGTAGGTACCTAGAGAAAGCTCAAGAGACTGGAGCTCCCACGTTTCTCTTTCTTATCTAAATATAAGAAGTTAGAGAGACTTCAGTGATTCATATTAATAAAATTGAAGGCCTCTATGGGTTTGGAGAACATGTGTATATAAGAGCTGTTAATAATTTCTATTTAAAATGAAAGAAATTGGGGTGATACATGTTCATAAGGCTATGTCTTAATACATTGGGATTGGTAGATATGCTAAGACCCACAAGTAGAAAAATTACTCTCTAAGTATTTTTTTCCAGGCAGGTTAGTGCTTCAGTTCAGAAGTAAAGTCAATGTGCTAAAAGGGGAATAGTGTTGGCAAATTTGTGCTATTTCTTGAACTTTAAAGGGAAAATGCTGGGTGTGCAAAAAGAAGCACTTCATTATAGATCATTAGTGGGAACTTTATGTACAGCTGAAGGCTCAGAAAGGTATTGCCTGCTTAGAAGTAGCTGGGAAGAAATTTGAAATCCCCCTCTTTTTTTTAATGAATGTAAAAGATGATTTTTCCCTCCAAAGATGTTATCTCTAAGGATTTTTTTAAAAGAAATCGGCCCATTTTGAAAGTCTAAATAAGAGCCCGAACTTCAAGTCTTAAATGGCCTGCATTTTCTGAAAGTAGTTTGTTTTCTCAGGGCGCAAGATGCTGAAAGTGAGATACGAATGCATGGAGAGTCAGGGTTCTTGCCCTATGCTGCCCTTTTGCAGAGTTCATCAGTATACTTGGAGCTGCCTTGATGAGACCAAGTTGCTCAGGGGTAATTCATCACTCAGGTTATTGTGTCAGACCTTAGTACTTTGAGCCTTTAAGGTAAACCGTGAATTTAAGATAACAATCCATTTACAAGAAAAGTGTATCAGGTACAGTGATGAAGAGTCTCATTCAACACTATCATGACCTTCCCGGTGGTACGGAAGACCCCAACCTGTAGAGAAACATGGGTACTGTGCTCATTCTGTGCCAGTTTATTCTCAGGAGTCTCTGTGAGGAACTGGTGAGCAGAGCCAACTACAAAGACATTACAGCCTCAAACCTTTATCAATGTGGTGGAAAGCACTCTTTTAAAACATCTTCACACTTACAAGCAAGCCTGTTCTGATGACTGCACTTCACTACACAGTCATGGCTAGTGAGCAGAGGTTCCTAGATGAATTCTGATAGACATTTGTCACCTTGACTCCTTCAGCTTGCTCCCCAAATGTGCTGAATGAGTCAAACGTGCAAATGAGCTGAAAGCCCAAGTCCCCAGCCACTCCCTGCTACAGACCATCACTCCTTGCACATATATTTATGTCACCGTTTTGTACTAATCACAAAAGAAATCAGTGAAAAGGAAGAAAATAAATCACTGAGGCTCTGATCACCTTCCCCCCCCTCCCCCCACGAGATCACAATGGCCTATTTGCAGGAAAGGATCTCTCTAATTTCCCCTTGTGGTGGCGATGAGGTTATGAAACAGTCATAATAGCACGAGAACTGCCCTCTCTGGAAGCTGCTAAGAAAACTCCAACCATAATAGAAGGGCAAGGCCTCTTGGTGTTTCTTACAATGGATTTGAAGCCCCACCCGCCTTACCCAATCGTATTTGCATATTCTTTTGAAAACCACACATTGAGTATCTATAGCCCCAGCTGATGTCATCGGGCACAGCATGCAGCCACTAGAAGTGGGACAATTATAATTTTTGTAGCTGATTAATCATCATGAAAAAGTAACAGTCAATTGACTCAATCATACATCCATGGTGATTAATCACACTTCACTTGTGTTTTTTTCCCCCAAGTATTTTACCGACAGTGCAGATGTTGGTTGATTTTCTCCTTTAGCCTTTTACTTGGTCACAGATGTTAAGTAATCACCTTGTCCTGATACTTGACTTATCCATAATCTTTAGTATTACAAGCCCTTAAAAGAAAATGTGCTATTTTCTTAGAAATCAAATGGTAACATAGTTATTACCTTAAAAAAAAAAACAGGTTAATCAATATATGAAATAGCCATAATTGTACTCTGTAATCACGGATGCTTTTTTTTAATAATCATGCGACTCCCCCATTTGTTCCCCAATGGCATGATTGCTGATAAAACATTGGGAGAGAGAGCCGTTTTTCTTCCCTCCTCCTGGAGTGTTAATAGCTCAATTCCACTTAGATTTAATTCAAAACTAGATGTTCTAATCCAGATTCATAAAAGACCTCACCTGGTTGCATTTCACTTCTGGGACAGACATAATTTAGTCCTGAAAATAGAACAGACCTCATACCACACTCTCACCTGAGCATAACACTATTTCACTATTTCAGAGGTCTCAGTTACCGGCCCATAAGAGAAGCTGAAATGTTCCATGGGTGCCGTATTTATAAATTGGTCACATATGAATTGTTGATATTTAAGAAGCAATTACAAACACACCAGTCTGTTGGTAAAAGAGGAATAGTCAAGGAATATTCTCAATAATAATGAATCAATTAAATCACTTTTAGGGACAAGTAGGGACCTAGTTTGTATTCAAGGCAACAGAAATGCTTCACTTCGGGCTTCTTTCCATAGTAGCAGGATTAACGGGTGAGGTGTGTTGAAGACATGCTACAGTCAAGCCCTAGCAGACAGATTTGTCTGTCTAATTTCTCAAATGGAAACACCCGATCCTAAGGGAAAAGCAAGGTGGCCATCACAAAGTGAAGCCCCAGCCCCACGCCCCCCACCTCCAGACTGGCTTCCATGATTTCAGACTCTCCACTCTTCGAAGAAGGTATCATCTACCAGTACTGACCTTCAGATAATCTTTGAGATCATTTCCCACGCTGCAAATTGCTTTCATGCCAAGATAACACAGCACCATCGAGTTCTGTCCTAGGTGACTGTCTTGATACTGTTAATAAAGAGCCTTGGGTTGGATATAATTGTTAATAAACTAATTCTAAAAATCCACTCAAATGTCACTTATAATCAGGCTTTTCTGCTGGGCTAGGACCCCTGGGGAAACCTTTGAAGTTGTAAATCTCTTATGCAATGGCAGGGAGGAACGTTAACAAAGTAGAGGGCCACCGTGGCTTTCTGGCTTAGTTGTTTAAAATGATCACATATGATGAAGCCCAGAAATACTTGCAGCTATGAGAACCAGAAAAGGAAGTGAGGGATGGGGCGAAGAACCAGTAGGAAACTCTCCAACTAAACCCAGTCCTCTTTGGATGTGCCAGAGGGAGAGGTGAAAAGATGTTATTACTTGTAATTTCTAGCAAGAACATCAAGGCACAGAAGATAATAGAAAAGCATTTCAGGGAGAAGATACCCATGACATGGAACTATTTAAAACAATTAATCAAAAAAGCCTAATTATTCAATTAGATGGATAAGTGAATCTTCTTAAAGTGGATATGCAAAAAAGAGAGTGATGATGAAATCTTTTAAAGGGAAATGAGTGTAACAAATCAGCGAAATATGATCTCTAAAAAATTCTGAATAATAAGTCAGTGATTATGTTTTAATTGGGCTTTAGCTTTATTATAATTGAGGACACTCATTATCTTGTTTTATTGTATTTATGATTTTAATATTCATATCGTTCGGTACTTTATCTTTGTATACTTTCTGCCAGTGCTTGTTGCACTTCCTGGCTGATTAGTGCCTGGGTCAGTGTGAAGAGAATACAGATGCCTCAATAATGACCGGCAGGAGCATTGGGCTGATTTTCAGTGTTTGAAAGTCTCCTATAAAGTCGTCCTTTGTGCAATTGTCAGGGTGATTTTTTTCTCTTATTTTTTTTTCTCTCTCTCTCACCATGAGCAGCACTGTTAGTAGGAGTCCTCTAACAGAAAACTATTTTTCACTCTGAAGGGGATCAAGGGACTTCATTTCGGGGTATGATAAGTGTTTCTAAAACGACAACTTATACATGCACATTTATCCTATCTTAGGAAAAAAATGTTTTATGCAAACAGTAACATCTAACTGAAAATTCAAGCTCTTTATGTGAGTATAAAACTGAGGGCAAAAGAGAGCTCTTAATGCTTGTAACTTCCAGACGATCGGATAAGCCACTCTTTGTTCACAGAGAAGGGCAGTTGAGCCAAAGATTATTTCCAAGTTTTTGTCAATCACTTTGCCCTGTAAAAGGTGCACACATGGCTGATTACTTACACACTCAGAATCAGCCAAAAGGTGCAGTCAGAATGGGTCGGCAACCGTTCAGCTGCCTTATACGTACAGAGAGCTTTAAATGGGTCTTTGAGAAGCAAAGAGGGTAAGCATTTAGTGTGTGCATGGGAGTTTTGTGAGCCCAAGTGACGTACATGAGTATTTAGTCCATTTTTTAAATCTTTCAAATGATTCAGTGGCAAGAATTGCACTTAAGCTTTTATTTAGGTCCATAGTTTTGCTGCCAGCCATACCGAGATTAGAAGGTAAATAAAAGGTATGGACTCTATTTTTCCCCCTTGTCAGATAAATATATCTTTTCAGGCCAAATCATCCTCTTACTAAAATAACTTGATGAAAAAATAATGAACGAGTAAATAAACAAATAAATTTGAGGTAAAACACACATATCTGATGGCCTGTGAGATTCTGAGAGCTCTAGTCGGCCTGGTCACTTCTCTAAACACTGCAGTGAAAATCATTTGAAAACTTGGCATAGCTCTTAACCAACAGATATATTTTTATGCTCATATTTTTAAAAAGAAAAATTGACTTGTGATATCAAGTCATATTGTGTGTTTTCCATGACGTGCTTTCTAAATAGCAGACTGTAGGCAAGTGCTCCTATTTTAAGCTGGCTCTCTCAACTTTGGCATTATTGACCTTTGGGGTCAGATAATAATTTTGTTGTGAGACACTATCTAAACACTGTAGGGTGTTTAGCAGCATCCCTGGACCCACCCTAATCATGCCAGGAACACCACCTTTCCCTTGGTTGTTACAATCAAAGATGTAACAGACATTCCCAAATGTCCCCTGGGAGGCAAAATAGCACCCCAATTTGAAAAGTATTGCTTTAAAGCCTTAGCTGACAGTAAGACATTCTCTTTTAAGTTTACTTATTTATTTTGATAGAGGGAGGGGGGAGGGGGGAGAGAGAGAGAACACCAAGCAGGCTCCGCACCATCAGCATGGAGCCCAACACAGGGGTCCAACTCACAAACCTCGAGATCATGATTTAAGCTAAAACCAAGAGTGGGATGCTTAACCAGCTGAGTCAACCAGGAACCCCTGACAGTAAGACATTCTTAAAACAAAGATGGCCCATAATAATATAGTAATGGCTAGGCACCTGGGTGCTCAGTCAGTTGGGCATCTGACTTCAGCTCAGGTCATGATCTCATGGTCCATGAGTTTGAGCCCTGTGTCGGGCTCTGTGCTGACAGCTCAGGGCCTGAAGCCTGCTTCAGATTTTGTGTCTCCCTCTCTCTGCCCCTCCCCCACTCATGCTCTGTCGCTCTCAAAAATAAATAAACATTATAAGAATTTTTTAATTACAGTAATGCACAATCATAAAAGCAGGCCACTAATCAATATACTGTAATTTGGAAATTGGGAAGGGTTGGATGATTTTCTGCTCAGTTTTCTGATACTAACCAGTACTATCATCCAGAGTATTTTCAAGTTTTCCCAGGGATGAAAAAGAAGTATTATGAAAAACTGGGATGTTTTAACTTGAGGAGAATTTGTAAATTTACAGGAAAATAACAATAATGAAAGTGATAATAGCAACAAGGATAATAATAGCAGCATCCACTTAACCAACACAGTGCTAGGCAGCCTTATATTCATTTACTCATTGAGGTTATTTTACCATGAACAATTTTTCGAGGTAATGAGTCCAGATTTCTCTGCTTCATCAATGCTTATTCTCTGTCCCAGTGCTGGTTTGGTGACTAGAAGCCATGTCACAAATCGGTTGGCACCCGTTCTCAAGGCTGTCTGTATCTGGGCTCCTGGATCAACACCAGGTGTTCAGTTGGGTACAATGACTTAAGTGGCTCCATTTTGAAAATGTGAAGATCAAGTTACTTAACCTGAGATACTGAGTGCAAAGGAATTATTAAAGAAGCTGTAAGAACTCTGTGTATGTGACTGAACAGTTAGTTTACACATGTATATCTTTAGTTATAGGAGGCCCAGCATAGAATTTCCACTTTACTTGGTTGGATCAAATTTTTCCACAGAAGAAGACAGTCAATGGCATATTTCGTGCTGCTCTCACATGGTGTCTTCTCTGTGTCCCATACGTGTTCTCTGCAGAACTGATGGCTCCTTTAACTACCCTTATGGTACTTACTTTGGTTTAAAAAAGTTAAAAGGCAGCACATTTCCTCCCTTAACTTCTTTGTAACTGCTACTGGGATTTATCTTCTATCTAGCTGAGTGTTTTTATTTATCTATCTATCTATAGCTTTTTATGTGTTGTATGTTCCTCTCCTACGCTGGTCTATCTATGTTTTATAATTTCTGAATTGGGGTCACCCAACACACTTCTCATTCCATTTCTCTGTCTCTCAAGATTTGACTTCCCTTTGGGGTGCTTGGGTGGCTCAGTCGGTTGAGCATCCGACTTCGGCACAGGTCGTGATCTCGCGGTCAATGAGTTCGAGCTCGGTGTCGCGCTCTTTTGCTGACAGCTCAGAGCCTGGAGCCTGCTTCAGATTCTGTGTCCCCCTTTTTCTCTGCCCCACCCTTGCTTGTGCTCTGTCTCTCTCTGTCTTTCAAAATGAATAAACATAAAAAAATTAAAAAAAAAAATATTTGACTTCCCTTTGAGCTTCTCCTCCTGTAGAGAAGTTCCTCGTCCTTTAAGAACCTGAGCCATCTGATCTCAGAGTAAGTGAACTCACAAGTCGCTTTTCACGCTGATGATTTTAACCCCTACTACATGGCTATTGTCCATTCTGTTCTTAGAGTCACTGCAGGTCACACATAGGCTTCCTTCACATGTTCTTCTCCCTTGACCATGAAATATGAGATCTTTAAGACTTCTCTCTTCAAGCTCTGTGCACCACAGCTTTGGTTGGTAGTGAAGAGCTTCTGCTTAGGTGCTTTAGGGATGTTAGTTAACACCCAAGAAATAAAAGAAATGAGTCCTCAGGGATGGCGACTCTACTCTTTTTCCTTTTTTGGAAAAAAAGTCCTCAATTGCAGGACAAAATAATAAACAGAATTTCTAAGCATAACATTCAGGAGCCGCAAATTGCCCCTAAACATGTATAATCCCTTTTCATGTATGTAAAACTTTCAACTCCTTGTCTCATATTGTGTGCATTACTCTAGTAAAAAATATTCTTCCCATTCAAGAATCTTACTGGCAGTGTATATTAATTACCGAAATTGAAAGCTAACATGTTTTTTCTACATATAAGAAAGATGGAAATCTATTCCCAAACTTGCATAAAGATTTTGTGACATTCCGTTCAGAAGCCAGTGTCATAATTATATGCCAATCATTTTAACAAGAAATTTTATTATTTCTCTTTATGAGATAATGTATATCAACTTGTGAATTCAGTGATACTCTGCAAAGATGCAAAAATAAAGTGAGTTTTTTAAAGTTGTTTTTCTTCTCCGAAATTAAATTCAGAATAAAAATGAAGTGATATGAAATTATACACACATTAGTGGGATTATAAAAAAATTAGATAAAATTATAAAATAATTAAAAAGAATAAATGTTCACAAAGTCAACCATCGCATTAAAATTCCTTTTAGCTGGGTTAGCTCAAAGACCATGAAAAAAATCCACCTGCCATTCAGTTTAATTTCTTGTGTTTAGAGCTCTACAGCATTCTGTGTAAAACTAATCAATAAAAAGGATTTATGAGACCTTGAAATAGAACAGTCGAAAGGAGGAAATTATAGTCAGTTTTAGTTATTAAAGATTTTCACCACTAAATTTAGTATAAGGGAAACGTTATACATCTTTTTTAGCTGAAACAGGACATTTATCAAATGCATGGATTGGGGAGACAATTGTGCTTGGACCCACTGTAATGTGTCTTTATTTGTTGCTCACCATTTATTGTTGGCTGTAGTAAAGTAAGCCCAGACAGAAGGGACACAGGATTGGAAAAACTATGTTAAAAAAACAAAAACAGGGGCATCTGGGTGGCTCAGTCGGTTGGGTGTCCGACTTCAGCTCAGGTCCTGAGCTGGTGGTTGGTGGGTTCGAGCCCCGTGTCGGGCTTTGTGCTGACAGCTCAGAGCCTGGAGCCTGCTTCTGATTCTGTCTCCCCCTCTCTCTCTCTGCCCCTCCTCCACTCACACTCTCTCTCCCTCTCTCTCAAAAATAAACATTAAACATTTTTTAAATAAATAATAATTAAAAAAAAATACACACAGTGAGCCATGACCTAAACACGAGAGAACAAAAGTATCTGTGAATACAGAAGCAGTCCATATGAAATTGCTTTGACTCTATTTTTAAAAGAATGAGGACAAGGAAAGAAGGAAACAAGGAGAGAAGTAATGAGGAAATTTTGGAGGCAAAACTCGCCATCACTTAAATGGCTTTTCAATATTATGGAATCAAAATTTAGCTTTGATCACACTCAGAGACCAAGTCATTACCGATTTCCCTTTATTTTTGGTATCATAATATTTGTAGGAGCATGAACATTTCTGAAAATAGCGATGCATGGACTACGTAACATTGTTGCTTAGTGACAATGAGTTTTGAGAGACCACCTCAAAGTGCTCTGACACTGAATATACAGTCTGGAGACTTTTACTTAGATTCATTTCTTAGCAGGGTAATTTGAGGAAATTCAAGAATTTCACTTTTGGTTGATGAAATACAAATGACAGATGGAAAATTGCAATATTTTGAAAAGAAAAAATGCAATGATGCACAGAACGTAAGATTGCCATAATAATAATAGCACTTAGCATTTACACTGAGTTCTTAGGCTGCAAAGTACTTTGCAAACAACTAATTAAGCCTCATAACACTCCTGAAAGACAGGTAAGTATCATTACTGCCATTCTACAGATGGAGAAAATGAGGCATGGAGGTTAAGTATCTTTGCCTAAGGCTGCTGGAAATAAATGGCAACACCTGGATTGAAGTTTAGGGCCTCCGTCCTTCCTGAATAAAAGGCCAGAGGACCAGCATTCTTTCAACCAAAACAATGACGCTTTTAGTGCTAAATATTTCTGCTTTTGAAAAGATTAACACATCATTCAGTTAGCACTGATTTTGTTCCAAACTGCAATGATACTTGCCTTCAGAAAACAATAGCCTGTTCCCTGTTCCTTTATTTTCCTCATTCATTCTTCTCTCACTGTCTTCACAATTATCCCCAAAGAATGCCTTTGGTGAATGACTAGGTGATGAGAGCCTTTACAGTCAGTGTCACCTGGTGGCAAACATTGAGACTCGGGTTTCACTTTATATTAAAGTTACAAATCATATCGATGGGTTTCATTTCAAAATTATGACGACTTCTCCTTTCTGATGGGTAATAACTGTTGGCAATCCCCAAATCCTACAGTATGTGAGGGGGAAAAATAAGTAGATCTTCTTCTTTTCTACTACTTAACTCTCTCCATAATCCTTGAATCCCCAAATTATTGTTCAAGATGTAGAATGTCACCGAAGAAACAATTCTCAGCATGAAAGCAATCACCTAGTAGATTGCTTGTTTTTGACGGTGCTGCTGTTTACTTTTAGAAGTCACCTAGTTTTTGATGAATATTCTGCAGAGCTGGAAGCTCATTATGGGAAATAGCAAAAATTTTAGGACAAGGTTCCTTTTCTTTCTCTTTGTAGGATCAACAGGGTTGTTAACCTTAAAAATAAAAGTGCCAGTTATTTTACCAGCGGAAGAAGGCTTTATTAGGAAATAAAAGAGTATTACAATCCCAGACAAACAAGCTGGGACAAAACCATAGGGGAGTCCTCCACACTAAGGAGAGGACCACTGTCGTAGAGAGCAAAGGCAGGAGTTGGAAAGACTGTTGGAAAGGAAAAGTCCATTGGAGCAAACTGTGAGTTCAGAACATGGTGGCTTTTCATTGGCTAACTTGAGACAGTCTCTTATCAGCTGAGCTATTGCCAGAGGAAAAGGTAATTCTTCCTCTTGTTGGGACAGTAGTTATCCACCAGTCAAGTCCCTCTGGTCCTGTTGGATATGCAATCAAAGGAACATGGAGGAGCATGAAATCTGCCCCTGTGGAACCTCCTGACTTCAGTTTTTTTTTTCCTCCTGACTCTGTTTTAATGAGGTTTCCCTTTATTAATTTTTCAATGACCCTCATGTTTTCATGTATACATATTTGTACATTCCCAGCGCCTAAGATCTCACACACCAACTAGGGGGAACAGGATTTGACACAAGAGAGAGCAATGCACTAACACTGTGGGATGTAAGTGTATAATTATTCTGCTATCTAATAAATATGTCAAGGAAGTCCAGAAAGGAACAGAGATCAATTTTGTCTGCTGATGTACTCAAAACAGTATGTGCCAAACTTCTGATTTGTGCATGTGGCCATTATTTGAATGATTTGATTCTGAAAAATAACTCTTGTAAACTTGTTTTTAGAGTCCCAAACAATGAAAATTTTCTAAATTTATAATGTAGTGATGGTTGCACAACTCCATGAATACACGCAAACCATAGAATTGAACACTTACAATTGTAAAATTTATGTGACTTACAGCTCCATAAAGCTGTTTTAAAAAGAAATTGCCAAGCCTCTCCACATCCTCCCTTTCAATGGTAGTCAGTAGCTTCCAAGAACTATACTCTATCAATTTAGAAAATACTCTTCCTAGTATTTTTAAAAGATTTTATTTTCTCACTTTGTTTCTGTTGACTCCAGGAGCCATTTGGAGCTGCTACCCATTCCCCACACTTATCCTACCCAATGGGAACACTATTGAGAAAAACACTGCTGTAATACCAGATCAACCAGCATGGGTCCCATCCCCACTAAAAGTGAACCTTCTCCTATTCAAAGGAAACTACAGTTTATGAGGAAGACAGATTAATTTCTGTGCCCTCACGGTTACTCAAAAGATTCAATGCTGTCCTTGTTACAATTTGACACACCCCACCCTAGAGTCCAAGGTTCCACCTTGATTCTTTCTGGTTAGCTGCTTCCTCTATCTGTAGAAGACAACAATGGGCAGGGCCCATGACTTTAATGATCTGTAATTCCCACAGGAAATAATATAATGCATGTACTGAATATTTGCTAAGTAAATACGTGAAAGATTGGATTTATTGGCGATTAAATGGAGTTACTATTTTCATCATTTCTATCTTCTCTTTACTTCCCCACTTCTTGTGGCCAGTACTCTATGAAAACGTACTTGTAATGATGACAGAATATTCTAGAAAGTGAATATATCATGATTTATCCAATCATTTCTTTATTAGCATATAGTTGGAGGTGTGTGGAAAAAGTAAAGTTGTGATTCCTACTTTTCACTAACGTACACAGTATCTTCTGAAATACCCTCATTTATAGGTTTTGTTCTGTGTTATTATTTCATAGTTAATCTAATGTTAAAGCTTTACTGTATTAAAGTATATAAATTGTCCTAATCCTCTTTCTGCTGGTTGCCAAAAGCCCATAGTGAGTTTGACCAATTATCATACCGTGTCCAAATGTATGAGAGTTTTCCTCTCCCTCAACCTTTGGCATTTTTGCATTCTGATTTCTTTCAAATACATTAAACAATTCATTTAAAGTACATTTTACAGTGTCCCATAAATAATGAGGTATTACACATAAAGATATTACTATAAATTTTGTTACTAGTAATGAGATAGATACTTGTCCAGGTACTAGGAAAATAATGGTATCTGTCTTAAATTTGTCTTTCTTTCATTATCAGTAAGTTGGAAAATGTCTTATCTTTATTGATCATTTTTATTTCTTCCATGAATTTTCTTATTTTCTCTTTTATTTATTTATATTAGGGTGCTTCCCTTTTTTAAAAACTATTTATTTTTGAGAGAGAGAGAGAGAGAGAGAACACAAGAGGGGGAGGAGCAGAGAGAGAGGGAGACACAGAATCCAAAGCAAGCTCCAGGCTCCGAGCTGTCAGCACAAAAACCAATGCAGGGCTTGAACTCAAAACTGTGTTTATGACCTGAGCTGAAATCAGACACTTAACCCACTGAGCCACCCAGGTGCCCCAGGGTGCTTCTCTTTTTATCTAGATTTTTAAGCATTTTAAATGTAGTAATAATATTAACTTGTCATTTTTGTCTTAAATATTTTCAATGATATTTATTCCTTGAGTTTTTTGATATAAAAATTTCAAATTATTAATGAAATATATTGATCTTTTAAAAATCGTTATATCCACCACTATTTTTATATTTGGAATAGATTTGCTCAAATTTTAATCTTTGCAACGCTCCATCTTTGAAAAGTGTTGTTAAATAAATAAAATTATATGGCCTAATAAGTTTGGAGAAAATGAAGAGGTATAAAATGTAAGTGGTTTTCTTTCATGTTCCCCATGCTTTTAGGAAGTTACCATGCCTTGAATTGCCAATGAGGGAATAAAGTGTACCACATTTATACAACATATTTGTATGGCCACAGACCTCTTTGTTCATAGAATATGCCATAGAGCTACTGTGGCTCAGAACACACTACAGGTGACCCTACGTAGAAATTATTTGCCTGCCCCAAGATTATTTTTTAAAAAGTTAAACCATACTTTCTTTCAGTTTTTAAAGACTTCATTATTTATTTATTTAACTTTTTTCCCCCCGTAAGGTGTTATTTAGTACACGTTGTAGGCTGGGACTCTCACTTTCTTTTTCTACCCAATAATCAGTTTTCCCAATACACCTTTTGTTAACAAATCTGCATTCTTTTAATCATGGGTTCATAATCTACTCTCTTTTATGCCATGATATAATTCTCACATACGTATTTAGCGTGTTGAAGTACCATGTGTTCTATTAATCTGACTGTACTTTCATGAACCAGAATGACATATTGTTTTAGCATAACAATAAATTTAAGTATCTCTTTTAATATATTTAAGTATGTGATTTATTTTCCCCATAATGTTCATAGATACCTTTACCTATCCTTCCAAATAAACACTAGAATTATTTTATCACGATCCTGAATAGCATTTTATTAATCCTATAATTATTTTACAAAATCCAGTGCTCCACTATAGAGATACAGTTTTTGTTCCTATTGTATTGAAGTTATTATTTATATTGCTAGGAAAGTATTTTAAGAATCCTTATATAGATTATGTGCATTTCTTAATAAGATATTACTATTATGTGAATAGTACCTTTTCTCATTATGTGCTCTAATTGGTTATTGCTGCTATACAGAAAAACTATCAACTTTTTGCCATTTAATTTGTATCCAATCATTGTAATGAACTTTAATATTAATTCTCAGAATTTTGTAGATGGTTCCCTTGAGTTTTTCTATTTAAATAGTCATATCGTCTGCAAATAATAACATAAACTTGCCTTCTCTTATTTCAGTATTGTATTTTATTGTCTTGGCAAGGAAGTCTATGTCTGTGTTAATTAGTAAGGGTAATAGCAAGCATTCTTGATTTTAATTAAACATAATACGGGCTTTTTAAAAATAATTTTAAAAATATATTAATGAACATTTTATTCCTAATTTTGTAGGAATTAATTTATAAAAATCAGAAATGGGTGTTTAATACTATTGAAGGCATTTTACCAAAAAATAAGAGCAAAAGAAATCTCTCGGATTTCTTTTAGTATCTATCTATATATCTATCTATCTGTCTATACACACACACACACACACACACACACACTCACACAGACACACACACACACATTGGGTTATAAATTAAGATATTTATATATGTAGTTATATATGTCAATATATGTCATATAACCACACACACACACACACACACACACACGCGCACACACACACACACACACACACTCTATGTCTAAGGTTACTAAAAAGACTGGCTTTCCTGCACTAAACTCTCTCTGGTAGAGAATTTAGAGAATTCTCTAAAGCAGTTTCCTAGAGGCTGTGTCTTAGTGCTTAATCCTGAGACTGCCACATAATTTTCTTGTGGTTTCTCATTTCTGTGATAAATCATTTTCAGATTCTCCTTGGGCCTCAGGATAATGTTCTATTTACTTTTTTTTTAATTAGACCTTGTCTTAATGTTATTTTTGTTTTTTCCTCCTTCCAATGCTTAAATCAGAGTCATCTAGTGTTTGCCATCAGACAAGTTATCAATTTCCTTTGAAGCTGTTCATGGTCTAGTAGGTGCTAAGAGTATTGCCTTTTTATATCTGTGTATATGGAAGAGTACTTAACAGCTAGATTTTCAGCCATACATCAGTGTCTAATAAAACTCTATCTGATTCAGTTCTTCTGGACTGAAAGAGAACCAACTACTATTTTCCAACTATTAGAGATAAAGGACAAGGGAATTCTATACTGTACTACTCTAGAAGCTTCTGCCTATAGACCATTTATGGTTCTGCACCTGCAGGCGAACACCTGTTCAACCCTGCTCCATCTACACAGGTGACATATTGGAATTGTGTTCTGCATATGGATGTACCTAGACTTACAAGGTGGGGTTGGTCTGAGACATAAGAACCAATGTTCAAGGACAAGAGAGAGGCCTCAGGAGCTAAAGGTGGTCCCAAGCTGACAGACAGTAAAAAACAAACAAACAGGGGCGCCTGGGTGGCTCAGTTGGTTAAGCAACTGACTTCAGCTCAGGTCACGATCTCATGGTTCATGGGTTCGAGCCCTGTGTTGGGCTCTATGATGACAGCTTAGAGCCTGGAGCCTGCTTTAGATTCTGTGTCTCCATCTCTCTCTGTCCCTCCCCTGCTGGTTCTCTGTCTCTGTCTCTCAAAAATAAACATTTAAAAAAATTTTTTAAACAAACAAACAAACAAAAAAGAAGATCTGCCACCATCAGAAACTGGATTCTGCCAACAACTTGAATGCCCTAGAAGGAGAGTCTCCCCAGAACATCTAGATACGAGCCCCAACCCGCCAACACCTTGGTTTTGGTCCTAGGAGACTCTCAGCAGAGAACCAGCTCAGCCACGCTGTGTTACAACCTCCTACCAAAACTGAAAGATACCAAATTTGTGCTGATGAAAGCTGGTACGTTAGTGGTGTCAGGCCTATATTGCTGTCTGACAGCTTGTTTTGTCTCCTACTGCCCCCCTTCGACTTTCACAGGCGTTACCTCCCTTAAGTCTCTTGCAATTAAAACTTGAGGAAATTGTGGGGGATGGGTACCAGATGAGAATGCCTTGGTACCTTAAAAAGCAACACTTTCACGTGGTAAGGATGACTGCACCAGTGTTCCATTACATACTGACCCGGAGACTCTATGTTGTTGTGTATGCAGTATAGGAGAAATGAAGTGTCTTCTCATTGGTTTTCAGGAAACAGGGCTCGTTTGCTATAGGAAAGATGTTGAAGGAAACTATTAATTATTTTTTCCATAATATTCCATTGCTCTGCTATTCAATGGAAACCCCTCTCCCAACCAGCTGAAGCCCTTTCAGTCTTAATTTTCCAGGTTTCTTTGAGTTTACATCTTTTCCGTCTTCATTGATGATTTATTGGGGAGTTTAGAGACCCACCATGAAGAGTTACTTTGTGGGTGTCCATTAGGTAGAAATCTGAAAAGACATTCAGGTTCTTCAAGTGAGGATAAAGCTCACAGAAACAAATCAAAAATAGTTTAGTCTATTTGGTTCTAGAACATTTCAATTCTCTTTTATGAAAAGAGAATTAAAAAACACTTTTAGCAGATACTTTGAAACTTCAATCTTAAGTCATGTAATAATCATATGATAAATTACTTCAGAAAAAATACTATGAAACTACTTAGACCATATAGATTTCTTGAAGTAGCTAAGAGAATGAGAAAGGATAACTATGTAGTGTACCATTACATATGATTTGAAATTATGACTTAGATACAGAAAAATTTTTATTCTAAAGAATAGCAAGAGGCTTATACAGTTGTTGGCATATAAGTATTTGACCACTTTTTGAAATAATCCCCAAGGGACTTTGTAAATTGCCAGTCTGCCAATAGACGCTTGTATTAGTATGAATTCTCCAGAGAAAGAGCATCAGTAGGAAATAGAGACATAGGTATATAGATACAGATGGATATAGTTAGAGATACAGATATAGATATACATACTACAAGGAATTGGCTTCTGTGATTATGGAGAGAAACAAAAGATCTGCAGTAGGCAGACTGGAGACCCAGAACAGTGGATGGGATAGTTCTGGTGTGTATCCAAGGGCTTAAGAACCAGGAAACCAAGTATTACAAGTTCTAGTCCAAGTCTGATTCCAAAGGCAGAAAAAGACTGCCATCCCATCTCAAAGACAGTGAAGCAGAGAGAATGAATTCTTTCTTAGCCTTTTAGACTATTCAAGCCTTCACCAGATTGGATGAGGCCCACCCACAGTGGGGAGAGCAATCTGTTTTAGTCAGTCCACCAATTCGAATGTTAATCTCCATCCAGAAATGTTCTTGCAGACATACCCAAAATAAAGTTTAACTCGATACCTGTGGACTGCACAGCCCAGTCAAATTGAAACATAAAATTAACTATCACAATGTTCGTTTTTACAACACTATAATAATAACAACTAAAGAAAATACATTTAAGTTCACTTGACAAATTAAAAAAAAATTGATCCTATGTCTTCTAACGCCACTGTTTTATTTAACAGAATGCCATTTATTTGCTATAAGGAAACATACAGTATGAAATGTAATTTGGTTCGTTTCAAAGTTTATGGCTATTGTGAATTTCTCATTTCTATGAGTCAATTTCCTTAAAAGTTCACTGAAACTGTACTGGTTTTTTGTATTTAGAACCACTGGGTTTTAATGTGAAAAGCAATACATGCCTGACCTGCACAGCTGTTCACACCTTCCAATCTTCCGTACAACTTTTTCATGATTTGGAAATATACAGTATAAAGTATTATTTAGGAAAAACTCTCCTTATCTGTATCTTCATATTTAAAGTTTATAAATTAAAGATGTGGTATCAAAATATTCTGAAAGGCTCCTTCTAAAATGTACCATAGAAGAACCTTAACACTATAATTCCATTATTCTTATTTTATAAAGGGAAAATGTAGGCCTGTAGACATGAAATACTTTCTGCAAGGCCATGGGACTAGTTAATTAGTGGCAGAACCAGAAATGTGCAAGATGAGTAAGCAAAGGCAAATTAGTTTTACAATATAGGGACACCTGGGTGGCTTAGTAGGTTAAGCATACAACTTCAGCTCAGGTCATGATCTCGTGGTCGGTGAGTTCAAGCCCCATATTGGGCTCTGCGCTGAGTGTGGAGCCTACTTGGGATTCTGTCTCCCTCTCTCTCTCCACCCCGCTTCTCAGGTGTGCTCTCTCTCTCTCTCTCAAAATAAATAAACTTAAAAATATATAATATATTTACTCTTAAACAAGTTTTTATTAATTTTTTAAAAATATATTTAATATATGTAATTTAATATTATATTTAAATAAACTTAAAGTAAATGTCATGCATCAGTTAAAGATTTGAACTACATATGCTAGGAGGTAGTCTTACTTCTTACCTTTACCTCCAAAAAGGTGACTTAATTAATTATAGACAAGAATATAAAACAAAATCTAATATGACATTTGAGCCAAGGGAGCATTTAAAGCTGAAAGCAAATTGGTCATGATCTAATTTGAAGACAGTAAACTATTGGCACTGAAACTGAGAAATCAGGTATGCCCACCTTCAAAGAAGTAAACTTTATAAAACACTATTTCTATTACTAGTAAATATAAAACAATTTTTAACTGATTTTATGTTACTGTAATAGGAGCATATGATAATTCCACTTCATTTTTCATACCCTCTTTCATCTGAAAACCTCCCAAATATACCTCACAAATAACAATTTATTAATTCATTTAAAAATTACTTTTAGTCAGGTAAGGATAGACAAGATCACCTCACTCTACTCACATTTTAATGGGATCATCCCATTGAATTGAGACCCAGTGATCTAGACACATTTCACAGTGTCTAGATTTCAAAAATGTCTTTAGCTCTATAGAGTTGTCCTTTATAAAAATAAAAGGATCACAACGTTACTTGTATATTTCACATGAAATCTAAGCACGACTTGATCAGATGCCATTTTTTTTTCTTAGTGGGCATATGGCTATAACCATTGCAGAATTATCTCTATTTCTGGCTCTATCCCTTTGCCTTCAAGCTGAATAATGCCACTGTTTCATACAGACAGCTCATTTCCAACCACCCTATCTGTGGCAGTTAAAGCCAGCAGTTACCAACTCCCAATGGTATATGTTTGCAATGAAATTCTTGACCATGCACTCCACTTACTTTTCTCATTCCTGATATGCAATACACATCTTTCCGAGCAAGGGAGTTAACCCAACCTAGATGGTTCTATCATCTATTTCTGATGCTGTTCATTTTTAATTTTTGGTGCTTAGGTTTATGTAGATAAAAGAGATAGTTTTAAAGAACATGGATGTGTCAATGGTATGTCTATCTCAGCTACACCAAAGACTGGACTTAACAATGACTGGGAAAACTTTCCAGGGGCCTAGGCTGGCTGATAGGCTGATGTTACTTTTTGGTAACTAGTTTTCTCAGAAATGCAACCACACTCAATAGTATACTTGTGTATCTATAGATTACATAGTGGAGACATTGTTCTTATAGGCGATTGACTTAAAATATCTGGACTTTTACACTGGATTAACATCTGGAAATTTTACCATAATATTTTTTATATGTGCTGCATCAAATTTGATTATTGATAAAGTCTCAAACACTTATTCTTTAATTCAGTTCTTATGAATTGGAGATCAGTGTATCTGCATAGTAAATATCAACCATACATAGAAATTACTTCTTTTAAGAAAGAGGAATTCACTGAGCTACAGAAACCACAATTGTCTATATGGAATTTGGGTGCTCCTTCCATGAACTGATACAATAATACTCAGTTTATAAATTGTATTTTTTTAGTGTTTATTTATTTACTTTGAGAGAGAGCGTGCATGCACAAGCAGGGGAGAGACAGAGAGAGGGAGAAAGAATCCCACAGAGCCTGTGACAGGGCTCAAATTCACGAACCATGATATCATAACCCAAGCCAAAATCCAGAGTCAAACACTTAACCCACTGATCCACCCAGGCACCTCTCAGTTTATAAATTTTAAAAAGGGGGCTCCTGGGTGGGTCAGTCAGTTAAGCGTCCGACTCTTGATTTTGGCTTGGGTAATGATTTCATGGTTTGTGAGATCGAGCCTTGCGTGCAGAGCCTGCTTGGGGTTCTCTCTCTCCCTGTCTCTCTGACCCTCCCTTGCTTTCTTGTTCTCAAAATAAATAAATAAACCAAAAAAATTAAAGAAAATTTAAAAAGAAAATTTTTAAAAGAATTATTGCAAGCTCAGCTTTAAAACTGAAGACAGAAAAGTATTATTTAATGTCTTTGGATAAGTAAATCTACCTGCACATATTTTTTTTTAATGTTTATTTAGTTTTGAGAGAGAGAGAGGGAGGGAGGGAGGGAGCAGGGGAGGGACAGAGAGAGAGGGAGACACAGAATCAGAAGCAGGCTCCAGGCTCTGAGCTGTCAACACAGAGCCCGACGCCTGCAAGATCATGACCTGAGCTGAAGACGGATGCTTAACCAACTGAGTCACCCAGGTGCCCCAACCTGCACATATTTTTTAAATCAATGGAATGACTATTCTTAGAGCAATATCTCACACTCAGTTGGACCTCAAGCATTTACAATTTAAGTCTATTGGACATAGAATTGAAAACTTCTTTTATAATGAAACAAATCTCAGTGGAACTGTTTCTTACCTCCCTTGGTGCTCGTCTTGGCTTAGCTGAGCTCCTCCAGATTCAGAGCAAGATGACAAATGCATCCATTGCTCTTACTAAAGTAGAATCACTAATTTTTAAAAGTTGATATTACTTCTTGAGAAACATACTATTAAATCAGCAACATTGTACTGTATCTGCAATTATAAAGTAATAGCATGTTCTGGGGGAGTTGATTGCTTATATCGCATCAAAATCAAGTAAAAAAAGGAAAGAAAAAACACTTAATTGAAGGTGTATGTTCTGAAGGTGTATTTCCTGGGATTCAGAGGAAATTGCATGGATTGATTATAAACGCTAAGTTTCATTAAAAATAAAGACCAGTGGAGAATGTCTTGTCATCTTTCCAAAAGGCAGGCATAAGATAGCTTATTTTAGACTTATTCTTTCAATAATCCTTACCAAATGTCCACTCTGCACATGAAGAAATTTCAAACAAACCTAGCTTAACAATATCTTCTTATCACTCCCACCTCCGATGAAAATTGCAAAATTCTATCTTCAAGTATGATGAATACTTTAGTATTTCCATTATGAACTGTTTGTTGGTGGGGCACTGTTACATATTTTGAGGTGAAGTAGTAATTGAAGTGATTTTTGTGTATTCATTTCAGGTGCATATTTACTGGAAGGTAGACTTCATGGTTTAAATTTCAAAAAAATTAATCTTAACTGCATGTCTAACAAATTATTTATGTTAATTCCCACTCTCCTAAATACCTTAAGGATCCATGGTCTCGATAGTCGTAGTACTTTGAAGAAATTGTAGACAACGTAGAAATGAATTTCCTATAGATACTAAATAAAATGATGACACTATCTTCTTAAAAAGGCACTATAGTTCATATTTAAGAGTGTGGGTTCTAGAGCAAGACTTCCTGAGGTCAAATCCCATGAACCTTGTCACTTTGGGCAAGTTATTTATGTCTCTATGCTTTAACTTCTTTGTCTCTAAAGTGGGGTTAATAATAGTGCCTAATTCATTGAGTTGTTTTAGGATCAAGTAAGTTAATGCACATAAAGCATTTAGAATAATGACTGGTACATAAAGTACTCAATAAATGTGAATTTGTAGTATTATCAATCTCACCTTCCCATGGTAAATCAGGAACTCTGAGTGGAAGGAAGGTCAGAACCAACTGAATGGTCCAAGACCCATTCTCCTGAGCAGTGTCACACTGACCTAGGTTAGAGATTCTAAGGGAACGCACACCTGAAATCTGCTAGGCAACCATCATTTTAGTTTTCCTTTTTATTTTGTTACCTTCCCTTATTCAAAATGTCTTCAGATGGTAATCCATCATTCTGCCCATTCTTCTACTCAATGTGCCTCATACTGATCATTTAACTCTAAGATACTCTAGGCACTGGAATCCTTAAAAATTAACTCCTTTATGGATTCATCTCTGAATGTCTCATGAAACAAATTTTACAGTAAAGAAATTAGTTGTTCATTGAATTTTAAAGCCAGAGATTAATTTACTTAATCTCAAACTATTTAGTTAAGCTTTATTGTCCACATTAGTTGTGCTTGATCTTACACTCTTTGGAAATAAAACTGAGGAAAACTGCAGATCAGTCTGGTTAATTTAGAATATTCATTAGAAAGATTCTATAAAAAATGCAATGTACTATAAGTTAAGATACAGATCAAATATTGTATGTAGTTCAAATGGATAGAAAACCTCCTTAATAATATATCTGATGCTAAGATAAACCTCATCTGTCTGTTCAAATTCTTTGACATGGAATTATAATTCAAGGTTCCAGAGAGTGAAAAAAAATGTCATCTTTAAAGTCGTTGAACATCACAGTATCAAATGGTTGGAATGAAACTTGAGAAGTTATTTCAGGCCACACTTAAAATGTCCCAGGCAAATGAAAATGTACATGAATGTTAACTATTAAAGAAGCTCCATATCTCCACAGCCAAAATAAGAGAATGATAGTTCCACCAGACAAAGGTTCTTCAGTTTTTATAAGATTTTTTGACTATCCATGAAATTCACAAGCCAGATATTTGCCTTTCTGGAAACTTCTCTTATCATTCAGTTTTTCCTTGGTTTCATACCAATTAGCTTTTGGAATGTAGACATTGGATTTGAGATTGAGTCCATTCTATAGGATTTCTACAAAATGCAACCTGTTCTTTCTATTACCCATTTGGAAGCAGAGGTACAGAAGTTTCTCCACTTGGACAGTAGAACAGAAAAGGATTAAGTATTCTAGAGAACAATATATTAGCCATGAAGAAGAGAGCTGTTCAAGATAAAATATTTTTATTTTATAAAAGATACTAAATATAGTTGATGCTTGAAGATTTGCTACCAGTGTGTAGCAGGTTCTTTTCTCCCCCTCCAGTTTAATTAGTTTAGAGTGATAAGAAGGCATCCCAAAAAGACGGCTTGAAGATTTGTTATTTTAATTAGCCAAGTGTATAAAGAGGAAAACCATCATCTAACGTGAAGAAAACTGAAGGCAATGTAAGCAATATCAAGAGGAGATAAGACCATCTCACCAACAACACTAGGCTAAATTAAGAGTTTTATGGGCTAATGCAGACTCATAAACTAGCAGAAATGTTCTCTGCCTTTATACATGAGAAAAATACTCATATACTGGTATTCCTGTCCAGCACAGTATACATGGACTCTATACCGAAGCCACTTGAATAACTTCAAACGGTAAGAAAGAGCACCATGATAATTGCCCAAAATGTGTGCATCATACATGCCAGTTTATAAATGACACAGAACATAAATACCATTTAAAGGGGAGTGGAAGAGAAGTAAAATATATTTTGGGTTATCGAACCAAAGCATTTAGAGAGAACTTGGCATTTCTTATGGCTAGAACGTCAAATAGTTCACATGATTTAGACTGAATTTTATGTGCATAATTTTAGATTGATTATCACAGACACATTTTTCATATTTGGCCCAGGTTTTCTTTGGCTCAGATGTTTTAAGTGCTTTGTGTGCATGGCTTCTGCATTAACATTGTGCTGTGTCTATTTTGTGATCTGTTATTAGTATTATCAATTGGAACCCAGGCAAACTTTTACACAAAATGAAGGTGAGAAATGAAAATCGTCAATATCTTTTAACTGTTAACCCGGGCCTGAGGTAGTCTGCATAAGCACCTGCTCTGCATTTCCAGAGATAGCTGTTTTTCTACCTCCGCTCTCTAATTACACCTTCTGGGAGAAAGGAATTTGTACCATTTTGCCCTTCATTTGCATCATCACAGCAACTGTAGCCTTCATGTCCCTTTGCCTGATAAGTTGCAAGGTTTTGGTTTCTGCTCACTGATTATTCAGCCAGGCTTGCCTCTCCTTGGAAGGCTCCAAGGACGTTGCTATTCCTCCTTCGGGCTTATAGCCCACACTTGAAAAGACCCGTCTTGCCTCCCATTCTGCTCAGACGCTGGTACAGGACATCCTCTCAGCCCAGGCACCCTTTCTGAAGACTGAAGTGTGCCTACATTAGGGCTAAAAGCACAGACTTGTTGGAGGCTGAATACATCTTTGCGTTCACTTGAGAATTAACCCTTGAGAAGCGTGCCTTGCAGCTTACCTGTGGGTCTGGCTTTCAGAACAGATTTATTATTTTCCATGTTTGGCAAAAGTAAGATATTCCGTGTCTGTCCTACGGCTATACGAGCATGCTTTCTCAGTATATGCACATCTAGGGCATTTAATCAAGTACTTGTTTGAAGTGTCCCATTGATCATAAATGATGCTTAGTCTAGATTTTTTTTCTGGCTTATAAATTCCTGTACGGAAGTTAAATGGTACTGCTCTAAAAACTACAAAGGAACGAACTGAAATTCTGAAGAAATCAGGTTGATGTAGTGTAAAATGAAGTCTTCAGGAACTGTCAATTAATTATCTGAAAGTTTATATAATGTAAATGGTTAAATTAGAGATCTAACTAAAACATTTAGATCATTGTGGCTATATGTGAATGATTCCCAGAACTCAATGCAAAGTGTCTATAAAAGTCACATAAAATCCAGTTTCCTGTGGGATTTATGATTAGGTCAGATGTGAAGCTCATGCAATTGGTTTTTAGATACCTTTGACGTTGAAGAAAAATTTTCTAACCAAACTCTCTTTGACCAAAATAGTTTTTCTCCTCTGTTTTCTTGATTGTAAATTAAGAAACTGACCAAACTTGGTCCAGTCGCACTAATCGTGAAACTTTTGCCTGGAAATTGCCTCACAGATGATCAGAATTAAGAAGGAGAACATGAAAAAAACTCATTCTGCCTAAGAATTGAATCATGCAGTTAGCCAAATAGAATGTAGTATAATAGTTACATCAGATATCACTTTAAATTATGTCTTGTATACATTATCTTAGCACCTTTGCAAGGTAAAGATACAAATTAAGTGTGCCAGAATCTAATGCATTGTAATGATCTGTAATCATAATTTGACTAACACACAAATCATCATTCAATGGCATATTTCTGGAGGTTGCACTAAGATTAAGCAAACAGATAAAAACAGCAAGGAAAAAATGACTGCCTGAAGCTAACAACCAATGAGAACATTTCAGGTATTTGAAGACAGTTACTGAGACCCAAATAAGCCTTTTCTTCTTTGTACCAATTATCATCTTTCCTTAAACTGTTGCTCAACAGGGCCTCCCCTGAACATTTGGACTTAAAGTATATTCTATTTTCATCAAGTCTTGGAGTTCGTTGCCACATCTTCAATTTTCTGTAGGGTGAGTTCTCATTTTAAGTGTTTATCGTACAGTGTCTCATACAGATTATAAACTCTTCAAATACAGGAACGCAGAGAGAAAGAGATTCTATTTGCCTTCAAATGATAAATTTCTGAGTTTGTTTGCATCACCTCATCCCACAAGAGTCAGCCCCATGCCTGGAAATGGTCTGAACCTGTCCCAGAGATTCAGGGTAAGACAGTAGAAAATCATTAAGTCTCAATTAAGTAACGCTAATTCCACAGTGAAGGAAATCTTTAGGAAACTATAGATGGCTAAAACCCAGACATTAAGATGTGTTGGACTCAAGACTTCATATATCCTTTGGGAAGTCAAAAATGTTAGTAAAGCTGTAACTATATATTTGAGGTTGACATATATCCCAGGATTGGAAAGTGTTTGTAAATTCATTTTTCTACTGATTGAAATCCCATATTTCAAGAAGTATTGATTACTGAATGTCAAACAATAGGGTAATGGTTAAATAAATTTTGGGAAATAATTACAATGGGGTTACAAAGACTTTGAAAAATGAGGTTATTGTGTATACACTGACATGAAAGCATGTCCATAATATATTGTTAAATGAAAGAAACAAAGTTGTTTTATAATGTGTATTATACAATCCCATTTCATTAAAGATACACACATGCAATTGTTATAAGATGGGAACTGAAAAGTGTATGGAAACACTAATGACCTAATTTTTTTGGGTGGCAGAGAGTTGAGTAGTCAGGTAAAGTCTTTCCAGAACAAGGCCCACTTTAGCCAGATGTAAAGAATGAATAGGAGTTAAAACTGATGAAAATAAGGCAAGGAAGGGAGAGTATTTTAGGAAGAGAGAAAAACAGAATATATTTTAAATGTTTGAGAAACCAAGAGAAGTCAAGGGTAGATTATAAAGTGCGAGTAGGTAGTGCCAGAGATGAACCTAGAGAAAGCAGAGCCAGATTGCAGAAGAAATTATATGTCTTAATAATGATTTCAACATTCTTTTAAGATTCTTTGAAGGATTTTTAACAAGGAAGTGATATAGTCAGACATGTCAGAAATATCACCATGCTGGTTACCTAAACAATATTGGAGGGACGCCTAGGTGGCTCAGTCGGTTAAGCATCTGACTTTGGCTCAGGTCATGATCTCACAGCTGTGAGTTCGAGCCCCGCATTGGGCTCTGTGCTGACAGCTCAGAGCCTGGAGCCTGCTTCAGACTCTGTGTCTCCTTCTCTCTCTCTGCCCCTCCCCTGCTCACACTCTGTCTCTCTCTCTCAAAAAATAAATACACATCAAAAAAAAATTAAAAAAACAATATTGGAGAAAAGCAAGAGTGGAAAAATGGAGACCGCTTTTGAAGAATTTGTAGTAATCTAGGCAAGAGACAGTTCTGGACTAAAAGTATTACAAGTAGTATTAGAGGAAATTGCTTGAATTCATGAGCTCTTTAGGGAATAACTACAAGCCATTCACTGAGATAATGTACCCAGGGGGAGAAGAGGTATTTAGGAGTAGCCAAGGAATTCAATTGGATACCCTGAGATCAAAGGGCCTCTAGTACATATGCTTGGAGACGGGCAGTGGACAAATGAAGAGGTAAATGTGAAATTTAAGTGATATATATAAGCTGGGCATACTCATTTGAGATCATCAGTATGCGTCTGTACGGGGGAACCCAAGCTCTCTCAGGGGGACTATCACATAATATGAGAAAGCCTTGGTAGATTACTGAAGCTTAACAACTTTTGGGGGCCCAGAGGAAGAAAAGAACTTACCAAAGGAGAATGGGAGGTCAAAAGAAAATCAGGAGGTCACATAATCAAAATAAATCAGCATTTTAGTAATCTTTAGCAATTATTCCTGGCCACCCATGGAACAGGGTGTTTCATGAGGCAGGAAAGCCTCAAATGAGACTCTATCTAATTTTCTGTAGTATCAGTGAAGAGTTTTTTATATTGAGCAACATTTTTAGGCTTAAAGACCTCAAAGGGAATTCCTTTTCATTTTATGGTTTTTATTGAAACCCTGTAATACTATATCAGTAGGTAGAGTCTGTCATTCCCTTTCTAATCAACTCTTGAAAAATTCACAATGGTAAGATACCAGATAAATGGTAGATCCCAGTCCAGCTCCTTTATACAAACCCAAGTTATTCATACAATCTCGTGTCAGGTAAACATAAAAACCCATCACACTCATGGCTCCCATTTCTGGCATTAGTTCAAATCCATTTTTGTTTGCCATGTTTTGCTCTCATCTTTCATGAGTCTCCAATCTTGTTTTCTCTCCCAAAATTTGGATCCTCATATTTGCTCTCATTGCCAGATGACTGTTGGACACATTTTATGGCTCAGTTATTATTCTCTCTTGTTTACCTCTTGTTTCAGTCTCTTTTGTTTACCTCTATATTAGTTAATGGAAATAACTGCTATCAGAAGTGAACTTCTAAAATTTCATAGGCTGAATCCAAAGTAAATTTACCACTTCCTCCCATAACAATGCCATAGTTTCTGGTTAGTGAATGGCTTATCTCGACATGGTGAATCATAGACCCAGGCTCCTTCCACTTTGTTGCTCTGTCATCCCATAGGAACTCAGAGTTCTCTGTGACCATTTGCCAGGAGGGGAAAGGGAGCAATAACTCTACATGTGGGAGGGGGAACATGAAATTTGGTGCACAGCGAAATGGTTTTAGTACTGTCAATTCTTCCCAGTAAAGATGTAAATATTTATAGACCAATTCTTCCTGCCAGTGGTTGAGGTCTCCTGCTCATTAATTCCCTTTGGCTTCCAGTCTGCCACACTTGTGGGCACAAAGGGCTTTGTCTTAGTGCAGAGATGCAGATGCGGGCAGCTGGAAATCAAGGCCAACATGCTTTAAAGATCTTTTCTTTTCAAGCTTATTTATTCTGAAAGAGAGAGAGAGAGGAGGGGCAGAGAGAGAGAGGGAGGGAGAGAGAATCTCAAATAGGCTCAGCACTGTCAGGGCAGAGCCTGATGCGGGGCTCAAACCCACAAACTGTGAGATCATGACCTGACCCGAAGCCAAGAGTCAGATGCTTAACCTATTGAGCCACCCTGGAGCCCCAAGGCCAACATGCTTTAAAGTGGTTTATTCCAGGCAGTATAGAGGATCCTCAAAAAATTGAAAATAGAACTACCATATGAGCCAGCAATCCCACTTCTGGGAATATGTCCAAAGGAAATAAAAAACACTAACTCAAAATATATCAGCACCCCTATGTTCATAGCAGTATTTATTACAATAAGCAACACATGGAAACAGCCTAAATGTCCACTGATGCATGAATGGATAAAGAAGTTGTGAGATACACACACACACACATACACACACACACACACACACACACACACACACACACTGGAATATCATTCAACCATAAAAAAATGAGGAAACTGCCATTTTCAACAACGTGGAAGAAACTTGAGCACATTATGTTAAGTGAAATAAGACAAAGAATGACACTTACTATATGATCTCACTTAATTGAAGAATTTAAAAAAACCTCAGAAATAAAAAGACCAAAAAAAAAAAAAAAAGAAAGAAAAAAGAAAAAGAAAAAAAGGCTGGATCTCTAGTAACAAAAGGTAGGGTGGGGTAGCATTTGAGGAAAGTGGCCAAAAGACACAAACTTCCAGTTATAAGATATGTAAGTACTGGAGATATAATGTACAACACAACGACCATAGTTAGCAGTGCTGTATGATATACAGAAAAGTGGCTACGAGGGTAAGTAAATCCTAAGAATTTCCATCACAAGAAAAATTTTTTCTTTTCTCTTTTTTCTTTTTATCGTATCTGTGTGAGATATGGATGCTAACAAAGCCTATCATAGTAATCATTTCACAGTATATGTAAGTCAAACTATTATGCTATACACGTTAAACTTATACACTGATGTATGTCAATTATATTTCAATAAAACTGGGAAAAAATGGTTTGTTCCAATGCCATTCAGGTGGGATACTGCCAGTATCTGTGATAACAGCTCATCACTCTTAGGAATAATTTCTGTAGGGTAACATTAAATATTAGTATATAAACTATAAAAACTCAGAGGCTTAACACAATGAAGTTTATTCATGTTTATATAAAAGAGCAATATAGTGCTTCTAATTGGTGAGCACCTTTCCTCCATTTCTTGTTTTCAGGAAATGATGTTCCTACAGTCTTTGGACACACCTGCCATGCAGTGCTTCAAGCCTCTGTACCCGGGGTGTGGAGAAAGTGTGCAGAGAGAACATCCCCTTGGTTCAGAAGGGACCCACATGATTTTTGCTTAGATTTCATTGTCAAGCACTAGTCACATGGCCCCTCTTGGAAACAGTAGGGGCTGAGAAATGTAGCATGAGGCTGGGCAATTGCTTTCCAACAATGATTCAGACATGTGAGACTCCAAGCCTTGAAATCACATGTAAGAGATACTTCCACTTTGAACCCTGTGAGGAGGGACCATCAGAAAAGCCCACATAGGATGGAACCGAATCCAATTTTTTCCTGATCTCTTTGAGCCCAGCAACCTTGAACTCAGCACACAGTAATGCTCGATGCGATTGGGACTCTTCCACAGAAGAAACTGAAATAGCTAAGCAAACACATTTTTCAAAGTTGTGTGAATGAACATTGCTCTGCATACTTGTTCTAAACCTTGAAGCAGAATATTATACACAGAACTGAATTTCCATATGTGGAAACTGTAAAATTGCTATTTGCAAGTCATGTTCATTTGTATACCAGAAACCTGCCAGCGATGCACCCAAAATTCATTTGTAGCTGCTATTTATAGCAGTATCAGCATTCAAGTTTTTATGTAAAAATAGCAAAGTGAAGCTACTGGTATAATAGTAGCTAACATATTTATTCATTCATACATGAATGTTTATTTGCTCCTTGTAGAAAAATATATTAGGACCTATTTATAACATTAGAGAGAAGAAAATTGTGAGGAGGACTAAGAGAAAGGCTAAGGTCAAATATCTTAGTAAAAGCCAGAGAAATATATTAATTAATATTTAGAATCTTTCCATATACCTGTATGTTTGACATTATGTCAACAAAAGTAAAGAGCCTTACATGTTCAGACTTCCCTTCTACATACAACCATACGCACAACCCTAACCTCTCAGTGAGCAAAGGTCCATTAGGAAATGGTTCGCCCACATAAACTGGAAGCTCTGTGTATACAGAGGCTGGCAAGTAATTCCTAGAGGGCTGTGGTGAGGTGGATTATCCGCCCACATAATTTGTTAGTAAATCATGCATATTTTTCTTCTTCTCCGGATATTTCCTCCCTTAAGCAAACTATACTTTTATAATTAGAAAAGGATTGAGAGATATTTCCTGTTTCAGTTCTGACATGTAATGACCTTGAAAGTTGTTTCTCTCATTCTTATAATTTAAAAAAGCGAGACAATCTGAATGTCAATGACTTTTATCCAACTCGTCAACCTCAAGAGCTGAGGTCCCAGGGCAAATTGCCACCTCAAAATCTGAGAGGCAGGGGCATCCAGGGAGATATGGCCCAGGATCTGCTTACCTGGGAGAAAAGCAGCTGGAGCCATAAACTGGTCAGAATGTTTAAAGGTAATTGTCACAAATTGCTGAAGGCTGAATGTGGACGAGGGTGAAAGTGAGAAACTCCTGCAGGTCCTGTCTCATGGAACCCCACAGTTTCCTAGGCTTTCCTTCCAGGGACTTCTCCAGCTTCTCAGAGGGAGGATCTGTGCAAAATTGTGAGTTAGACCCAGAACCTTCTCCATAATACAAGCTTGCTCCCTGGGAAAAAGAACGGGGCCATACCACAATACTGAAACTTTGTCCCAGATAGGGGAAAATAATTACTCCTCATTCTATTTACTCCTCTCCCCAAGGCCTTTCTGTCTCTCTTGAGGTAAAAGGGAAAAAACGTAGTAAATGGGGTAGAGTGTTTCAAGGAAATAGATTGGGAGCACAGAAGCCAGGGAGAGGAGTAGAGGGAAAAGGAAAATATTCCACTGGAAGAGAAACTGAAACAGTTGTGTAGGCCTCAGCTCTGAGACAAACTCAGAAGATGTAGAATGCTCCCTGGCCCCACTGTACTGCTAGGACACATATGTTCCACTTTCATCACAGCTGAAAGAACTGCGAGGCAAAGACTTTCTCCTAAAACGATAGATAGAAAACCCCAAAGCCAAAGACAAAAACAAGACACGAGAGGAATTTGAAGCCGCCAGCATCTATAACTGTCACAAATACGCAACACACATCAGCTCCTAGCCAAATCAACATAAATCCTCACACTGAAGGCATATTATCCTCAGTTCTTATTATCGGATACTACACGTTTAGATTCAACAAAAAAAATTGCAAGTTTTGCCACAAGGCAAGAAGAAAACACATTTTGAAGCATCAAAACCAGATTCAAATATGACACAAATAGTGGAATTATCAGACAAGGAATATAAAATAACTGTGATTACTATGTTGAGGACTCTAATAAAGAAAAAAGTAGACAAGATTCAGGAATAGATGAGTAATGTAAGCAGGAATTTGTAACTAAGAACTAATGTAAAAGAAATACTGGAAATCAAAACACACTAGCAGAAATGAAATGTACCTTCGACAGACTCACCAGTAGACTCAACACAGCTAAAGAAAGAATGAATGAACTGAAAGTTGGGTCAACTAAAACTCCCCAAATTGAAACGCACAGAGGAAAAAAAAACCCAGAACATTATTCAACAACTGTAGGACAATGTTAAAAGTTTTAACATATCTCACTGAAATACCAGATGAGAAGAAAAAGAAGAGAGAACTAAGTATCTGAACTTAAATATGGCTGAAAACTCTCCAAAAGCAATGACAGACAGCAAATAACAGATCCAGGAAGCTCAGAGAAAACCAAACATGATATCTACAGAAAGAAAGAAAGAAGGAAAGAAAGAAAGAAAGAAAGAAAGAAAGAAAGAAAGAAAGAAAGAAAGAAAGAAAAATGAGATAAAAATGCATACATAGACATGCATGCAGAATTAGATCAATCAACTTGATCTAATTCACATTTAGATTACCAAAGACAAAGCAAAAGGGGGGAAAACCCTTAAATGTAGGGGAACATGCATAAGGCTGAAAATAGACTTCTCATCAGAAAAATTCAAGCAAGGGAGAGTGGAGAGCAATCTTTAAAATGCTGAAAGAAAAACCACCAACCTAGAGTTATATATACATCAAAATTATTCTTCAAAATGAAAGGAGACATAAAGAATTGTCAGATAAAAACCGAGGGAATTTATTGTTAGTAGACCTACCTCCTAAAAAAAAAAATTAAAACAAGGTCTTCAGGCAGAAGAAAAATACCACTGGTTGAAAAACATGGATCTTCAAAAAATCAAAAACTAATTGTGGAGGATAGAGAAGGAATGACTAAAGGTAAAGTGAAATAGTTTTCTTATTTTTAATTTATGTAAAACATAATTGTTTAGGAGGGCCTGGGTGACTCAGTCGGTTAGGCATCCAACTTCAGCTCAGGTCATGATCTCACAGTTCATGAGTTCAAGCCCCACGTCGGGCTCTGTGCCGACGGCTCAGAGCCTGGAGCCTGCTTCAGATTATGTGTCTCCCTCTCTCTCTGCCCCTCCCCTACTCACACTCTGTTTCTCTCTCTCTCAAAAATAAATAAACATCAAAAAAAATTTTAAATATAATTTTTCAAAGCAATAATAGTAACATTGCAGCATTTGATTAAATAACATTGATGACAACAATATCATGAGGGAGGAGAGAGGAACTGGGAATACTCGGTGTTCTGCGTGCACCTGTACTGCCCATGAAGTACTATAGTGTTATATGAAGGTAATCTTAGATTTTTAAAAACATATATTGTAAACTGTAGTACAATGACTAATCTTTTAAGGAAAGTGTAAATGATACTGTAGGAGAGGGGAGATAAAAAAAATTGTATAAATTATTCAATTAAAACCAAGAAGGAAGAAAAAGAGGAAAAAAGGAGGCAAAGAGAAAATGCAACAAACGGAAAGTTACAAATATGGTAGATAATACTCCATCTACATGATCGCTTTAAGTGTGAGTAGTCTGACACACCAGTTAAAGCACAGACATTGTGAGAGTGGATTTTTAAAAATGGCAGAATATATTTTGGCTCTGAGAAAACCACCTTAAATATGAAGACTCGAGTGGTTAAAAGTAAAGAGATGGAGAAAGATACTATTACAAATAAATTTGAAAAAGCTTAGCAAGACATGTTCATTTCAGACACAGCAGACTTCAGAACAATGAAGATCCAGAGATAAAGAGAGGCATTACATAATGATAAAGAGGTCAGTTCTCTTAGAAGACTCAACAATTGTAACTGTGTATGTACCTAACAAGAGAACATCAAAATAGACGAGGCAAAAACTAACAGAACTGAAGAGAGAAATAAACAAATCTACTGTTACAGTGAAAAGCTTCAAAACTCCTCTGTCAATAATGGATAGATCACGCAGGCAGAAAATCAGTAAGGTTATAAATAACCTGAACAGCACTATCAATCAACTTGATCTAATTCACATTTATAGATACTCCAAGCTCACATGGAACTTTCACCAAGACAGACCACATTTCTAAGCCATAAATCACAGCTTAACAAATTTATAAATTATAAATCATACAAAGTACATTCTCAGACCTCAGTGGAATTATACTAGTAATGAATAATAGATAGTTGGAAAATCCCCAATTATTTCAAAATTAAACAACACGCTTCTAAGTAACTCAAGGGTCAAAAATATAAGCCTCAAGCGAATTTAAAAATACTTTGGTTTAAGTGAAAATAAAAATATAACTTACCAGAATGTGTGAGATGCAGCAAAAGCGGTGTTTTGAGGGAAATATATACCATTTAATTGATAGGTTAGAAAAGAAGAAAGCTATGAGATCAGTAACTTCAGCTTCATCTAGGAAACTAGTGCAAGAAGGAGAAGTTGAACCAAAGCTGGCAGAAGAAAAAATAATAATAATAATTAGAGCAGAAATCAACAAAATTTAAACACAATAACAGAAATTTAATAAAACTGTAAGATCTTTGGGAAAAAATCAATTAAAATCAATAAGCATCTAGTCAGTCTAATCAAGAAAAAAAGCAAAAACACAAATTACCTACAGCAGAAATGATCTCATAGACCTTAAAAGGATAATACAAGAATAATAGGAACAACTGTATACCCATACATTTAATAACTTAGATGAAATAGACCAATTTATTGAAAGATACAACCTAATAAAACTCATTTAAGATAACCCAAATAGCTCTGTGTCTGTTGAAGAAATAAAATTAATGATTTAAAATCTTTCCAAAAATAGAAATCACACATGGTGTTTGTGTTGATTTCTACCAAACATTTAAGGAAGAAATAATGCACATTCTCCACAATCTCTTACACAATATATAAGCAGAGGGAACACTTCCTAACTCATTTCAGGAGGCCAGCATTACCTTGATACAAAAACAGCTAAAGACATTACAAGAGAAAGACAAAATGAAACTGCAAATAAACATCTCTAATGAATAGATATGCAAAATCCTTAATATGTTAGCTAATCTAATCCAGCAATACATGAACAGGATAATACATCACAGTTCAGTGGGGTTCATTTCAGGTATAGAAGGCTGGTTCAATGATCATAAATTAATCAATATAAATTATTAGATTAACAGACTGCATAAAACATAATCATATCAAAATCAGGAAAAGAATTCAACAAAAATCGTTGATTAATGATTTTTAATATCTTTAAAAAAACAAACTAGGAGTAGCCAATGAGAGATAATATTTGCAAAACCTGTATATGATAAAGGGCTTGTATCCAAAATATACAAGTTCTTAAAACTTCGTAAGAATAAGAAACAACCCAATTAACAAATGGGCAGGGGTGCCTGGGTGGCTCAGTCGGTTAAGCACTGGACTCTTGCTGTCAGCTCAGGTCTTGATCTCAGGGTCATGAGTTCAAGCCAGACATTGGGCTTCATGTGTGTGTGAAGACTACTTAAAAATAAAAAGAGAAATGGGCAAAAGATCTGGACACCCCACCAATGATGCAAAATTTACAGATGGTAAATATGCCTATGAAAAGATGCTCAATATAGGATATTCCTAGGGAATTATAAACTAAAATAATAATGAGATACCATTATACACCTATTACAATGGTTAAACCCAAACACCTTACATTACCAAATGCTGATGTGATGTGAAACCACAAGGAATGCTCATTCATACCTGGTGGGAATGCAAAATAGTACAACTGTTTTTGGAAGACATTTTGGCAGTTTTTTTTACAAAGCTAAACATAATCCTATAATAATAATCCAGTTCGTGCTCCTGGATACTTACTGAATGGAGGTGACAATTTGTCTATATGAGAACTTACACACTAATTTTTAGCAGTTTTATTCTGAATCACCTAAATTGAAGACAACCATGCTGTACTTCAGTAGGTGAGTGAACAAACAAACTGAGGCACATCCAGACAACAGAATGTTATTCAGCAATAAAAGGAAATGAGCAATCAAGCCACAGAAAAACATGGAGGAAGCTTAAATACATATTGTTAAATGAAAGAAGCCAGTTTTAAAAAAGTTATATCCTGGGGGTGCCTGGGTGGCTCAGTCGGTTAAGCATCCGATTCCTGATTTTGGCACAAGTCATAACCTCACAGTTCGTGAGTTCGAGCCCCGCATAGGACTCTGTGCTTATAGAGTGAAGCCTGCTTGGGATTCTCTCTTTCCTCCTTCTGCCCTTCCCTCGCTTGTGCAAGTATGCTTGCTCTCTCTTTCTCTCTCAAAATAAATTTAAAAACTTAAAAAAATAAAAAAAAAAAAGTAAAAAGCTATATCCTGGGGGTGACTGACTGGCTCAGTACCGGAGCACATGACTCTTGATCTCCAGTGCTGTGACTTCAAGCCCCACATAGATGCTTACTTAAAAATAACAAATAAATAAAAAGCTACATACTGTACAATTCCAACTATATGGCCTTTTGGAAACAGCAAAACTATGGAAACAGTAAAAAGACCAGTGATTTTCAGCAGTTTAAGGAGAGGAAGGAGAAGGATTAATAGGTGAAGAGAGGGGATTTTTTTCTAAGGTGTTGAAACCATTCTGTATGAAATTATAATGATGGATCCACGTCATTATGCATTTGTCAAAGCCCATAGAACTATAAGACTGGACTGTGGTTAATGACAATGTGTCATATTGGTTCATAAGTTATAACAAATGTACCTAATGCAAAATACTAAGAATAGAAGGAAGTGTGTAGTGGGGAGATGTATATAGGAACTCTACTTTCTGATCATTTTTTTCTGTAAACCTAAAACTACTCTAAAAAATAAAGTTTATTAAAAAATTAAAAATAAAAAGAACTGCCTTCCCTTCATAAAGAGTACCTATGGAAAACCTACAGTTAACATCATGCAAGATGAACCCAGTCTTGTAATAATACAGACAGTAAGGAAATGTTCCAAAGACAGAAGGATGGGGCTTGTCAAAGGGACACATGTGCCAGATGAGAGAACTATCAGTGGCCAAAGCTGGGACAACTGGAGCAAAAAATAATTAAGCAGTGCTGAGTTATAGCCCAAAATACGAACTAAATATGTACAAGTTCATACCAATATAAATGTTTGAGTAAATAAGTGGGTAAGAATAGGAGAGTCTCCTGTGCAGAAAAATTCTAAATAATTGATGTAGCTCTTCCACTCTCAAGGAGGTGAAGCGTAACCCCCAACTCCATAAGTAGGCTGTGTGTAGTCTTTTTTTTCTTTTTTTTAATATGAAATTTATTGTCAAGTTGGTTTCCACACAACACCCAGTGCTCATCCCAACAGGTGCCCTCCTCAGTGCCCATCACCCACTTTCCCTCCCTCCCACCCCCCATCAATCCTCAGTTTATTTTCAGTTTTGAAGAGTCTCTTATGGTTTGCCTCCCTCCCTCTCTAACTGGCCGTGTGTAGTCTTATCTGGTTTCTTCACATGAGCATCTTTGCCTCAGCATTTTTATCACGTAACTATTTGGCCGTAAGGCAAGTTTGCTTTAAAAGATAAAGATCACAAAAAAATAAAAGACGGACAGTCATTAAAAAGGACATAATGAAACATGAAAGATGAATAAAATTAAAAGGGCTTTGCTGCAAAATACAAAATATTCAAACACCTTCAAAATATATAGTGTAGATTCATGGCAATACTGGGCAAATAACTGATTTTATTTTGTGGATTGTACCTAAACACTTGTCTTCAAAGTTTTTTGTTCAAAGTATTTGTTTAAAGTATTATCCTTTTTTTTTCCTTTTTGATTCATCTCCTCATTTGGCATCACACTTTTTCCTTTTTCAATAAAATGTCTTTCTTCATTAAGAGAGATGTCAGTTTTCAAATACTAGGATGCATGTTTGTAACTGAGCTTGTATTGCATGGAAAGCCTTCTACACTCTTGTTTGTTCTTGGCATATTGTCACATGTCCTTTGATTGATGTTCCAAAATTCTATGGGAAATGCGGGTTCAAAACTCTGTGCCACTGTATACACTACCATGAGTGCTAAGATTTATGTAGTATAAAAATGGAGTAGTTCATCAATGGAGAAATGAAAGCAAACTGTCAACCAGTTTCTTTTGCCTTTTATGGCAAAATTGCCTTGTGGCCAATTAGTTCTGTGGTGAAAATGTTTGTAGCAAAATGGAAGCATCTTTGTGGCAAAGATGCTTAGAACAAAGCTACCTAGAACCATGCAGGGCGACCTCCTTACAAATAACAAGGTATGGAAAGGAGGGAAAAAGTGTAGCTTTATAGTGGAGAAGCTTGAAGAAGCTTGACAAAAAAAAACTCATAACCCCAGTGTAATCATGAGAAAAATATCAGAGAAATCCCAACGGAGGCACAGTCTATGAAACACCTGACTGATAAGTCCTCAAAACCACCAAGATCATCAAAAAACAAGGAAACTCTGAGAAACTGCCACTGCAGTATAGGGAGACATGATAACTAAGTATGGTTTGATATCCTGGGTGGGATCCTGGGCTAGAATAAGGACATTAGCAAAAACTAAAGCTAAAATTTATTTTAAAAATAAAGTTGAATTTATCAGTGATATCTTCACCAAGAACTATCGGGAAAGCTGGAGAAAATCAATATCTGGCCCTTGATCAGAGAGCACCCAAAGGCAATTTACAGAATTCAAAATATTAGCTAAATCTTTTTTAGAGTCTTGCTATAATATTTATGTGCCTTATGAAATATGATATTTTTCTCTGGAGGAATTGCATAATGTTTTATTAACATCATCCACTTCATTATATTCATTACGTTGGCATTAGTGAAAGGTGAGTGTTGTACTCTCTGGCAGATATAGACATGTTCCACCTTCTATGAAAGAAGCATAGCACTGGCCCCTCCAAAACTGTGGGCCCCCCTGGGCCTCAGCCCTGCCATCAGCTCAATGCCCGACTCTTGCAGTCATCCCATGGCCTTTGGGTTCTGGGAGAGAATGACCACCACCTACAATGGACACTTCGCAAAGTATAACTTTATTAATCAATACGGTATTCATTGAGTGCAAGAAAGAAAGCTATAAAAATATTTTTCAATAATTTTTACTTTATCCTTTTAGTAATTAAAACTCTTAGCAAAGAAGTTCCAAATTTGGGAAAAACAAAACAACTTAAGTAATACAGAATACCTCATAAGGAAAAACTATACCTTGCCACACCTCATTCCAGTCCTACTTCCCAGTGGGAACCAGGTCTAACTCTTAAATACATTTTTACTTTTAGTTTCTTTGGTATTTGTCTCAAATCTTGAAATAACAGCCTCACAGTACTATTATTATAATCAATTTTGGACATTATTTTTAAAAATTTTTTTAAATGTTTTTATTTATTTTTGAGACAGAGACAGAGCATGAGCAGGGGAGGGGCAGAGAGAGGGGGAGACACAGAATCCAAAGCTGGCTCCAGGCTCTGAGCTGTCAGCACAGAGCCGGACACGGGGCTCCAACTCACGGAGTGTGAGATCATGACCTGAGCCGAAGTCGGACGCTCAGCCGACTGAGCCACCCAGGCGCCCCTCAGTTTTGGACCTTATTAACTGATCATCTGTTAATCATGAAAAATGAGCACTTCCTTCACTTATTCCATTTCAGCTCTTCTCCTCCCTCTTAAATGTAGTCATGGCACTATGTTTATCTTCTCTACATTTATTTTGTAATTTATAATAATGTACATATACTTTTACTCCCTGTTTTATCAACTACAGATGATATCATTTTAGTCCCTCTGTCATGAGATATTACCTCTGGGACATGTCCCCTCATGCAACCTCCTCAGGACTGCTTTGCTAATAATTTTTTCTCCTCTTGTACATTGATAGTGCTAACACATACTTTCTATTCCGCAACCATAATTAAGGCTGCCTTGTTTTGTCCATAGTCTGATTCTACAGTCAGATAAACACTAATTAGTGTTTATATTTTAATGAATAATTTAATATTGTTTACTGTGCAAATAGGGTACTCTTAATACATTCCTTTTCTTGTAAAGCTTTTTCTTTTTCTTGTGCTTTTACAGTGTCCTTTCTCCCCACACTCACATTGCTTGACTTCATTTTCTCTGTAAGTTGTCAATTTTGAAAGACAGTATCACAACTTTCACATTTTCCTGGGCTCTCCCCATGGGACCCGCGTGCCTACCCACGTCTGCTATGCACCATCATTCTGCAGCTTCCACCTCTCTTTTTCTGGATTGAACCTCCTATGTCCCGGTTCCCATGACCTTTTTTTTTTTCTCCTGTACATTCCACTGAAGCATATACTCAAGTCACTGCATAAGAAATGGTATCCTGGAAGTAAATGGCCTGGGTTTCAGGATGGTTTCATTCTACCTTTACAGTAAAGAGACAATTTGGCTGATTAGAAAATTTAAGTACAATTTCTTTTTATCAAATCTTTGGAAGTTTCTCAATTGACTTCTAGTTTTCAGTGTGGCTAATGAGCTACTTTCCCATTATGACTTCTCGTTCTTTCACAGGAGACCTATTTTTCCCCCTTTCTGGAAGTGGCTAAAATTCCTTCCTTATCTTTGATATGAAATTTGTTTCGTTTCGATGCAGCCCGTTTTAATTTATTGAATCTCGTATTTGACGGGCCATTTCAATCTGATGGTAAGTATTGTCAGTTTTGGAAAGAAATCTCTCCTATTATTTATGGTGATGCCTCTCCCCAGCCTCCAAACCTCTATCAAGAAGAGTCCAGAAGAACTCAGAATTATGTATGTTCCCAGTGAGACCCCAGTCTTCCCAACTCCACTAGCACCCAGACATGGACAGCCTTCCCACCACCTTCTGCTTTGATATCATTAGAACTCATCACGCTTTGTTCTCTCTCCTCTCAGTCACCACAAGAAGCTGAGCATTTCCGGGTCATTCCCTTTATCTCTTGCATGCAAAGAAGCCACAGCCAAACACCACTAGAGCTAACTGGCACAGGTCATTATGTGGGCCTTATTGGGGAAAAACTTAGAAAACATATATTCTCTCGAGCTCTCATTCTTCCTTCCCAGGCAAAGATGTTATATGCTCCATGGCCTAGGTCCCAGCTGAGAGAGGCTTTTGCCAGCCAGCAGGCTGAACATATACTGGGAGTACCCCAAGGTGAGAATACACCCTGCCAGCACCTCCTATTTCATGTTTATAGGTTAGGCTAAGGTAGAGTAGGCAATACCTCTTTTCTCTAAGAAATAAGTTTTTCAAGGGATTTTTAGGTCAATGCATGTATGTATTCTCGAGGCCAGGGTCTGCTCCCAGGTAGCCCCAGGAGCTCCCACAAAACCTCATTGCCCAGAATCGAGCTCAGTGTTGCAGAGCCAGCTCTCTGCTGGACCACCAGATAGAAGCAGGATATGAGCTTCCAGAGCCATCCAGATTATCACTCATCAATCTCGCAAATGCTAATCAATACATGATTCAGAACATCTTCTCTATGCACCATCCTCCTCTTCCAACTTTTGAAGCCCTTCTACTGGGACTCCTAATCAGTCACCACCAAAATCCCTTATATATTCAACTTCTTCTCCAAAAATTCCCTTCACTTTCTCATTGTCTATGAAAGAAGGTTCTCTTCTGAGGTCACTGCTTTCCCTCAGGTTCTTTCAGGGTAGGTGTTTTCCCCTCCTACAGTGCTCAATCACTGGGCCAGAAAAATGGAGTCAGAGTCCTCCATATTCCTCCTTGCTCCTTCCAGGCAGTTCACACCTTCCCCCTAAAAATCTCCAGCTTTGAATCTCATGTCTTCAGATGTTATTCCCACTAACTTTTCTTTTTTTCTCTCCTTTTTTTTTTAATTTTAGAAAGAGAGAGCACACGCAAGAGGGGCAGAGAGAGAGACAGAGAGAGAATCTTAAGCTGGCTCTACATTCAGCTTGGAGTCCGACAGGGGGCTCTATCCCATGACGCTGGGATCATGACTAGAGTCAAAATCTAGAGTTAACTTACTGAGCCACCCAGGCGCCCCTAAATTTCCTTGCTACCATTATTTATCAACATCTAATGGACTGAAGGTCTTGAGTTCTTGGGTCACAGTCATGGTTTCTAACATTATCACTTCCATTATTTTAGTAATTTTGGTATCTGTAAGCATGACTTTTTTCCATGCTCATTTTCTTGGTCTTCTGTATGTTAATGATCTTGTCCCTTCTACTTAAAACTCCAGTATTTATTACTATGGTTATATTCTAATCCTGGTCATTGTCAAAAATGGAAACCTCCTATGATCTCAACTTTAAGAGTCCCATTGCCCACCACTTTCTTTCTATCTCTCTTCCCTTATTATCCCAATTTCAACAATCATCCAGGTCAGCAGTCTTTCAGTCCTACCACATTTTCATGGCCTTCAGACATCTCAAGTCTATATTCCTCTCGTCACTTAGCTCAAATTTGATTGTTGACCATTGTAATCATCCCCTTGCATATACTCTCACCTCCCTTGACTTTTCCCATCCAGATATCTATTTTTTATTAGAACCAGTTGTCCACCTATTTTGCTTCTGTGACCACATAGCTAGATGTATTTGGAGTAAATAAACAACTATATCAAATGGTCTTATTCAATTCATTACTACTTGCCTCAGATGGACCTATAACGTGACTAGGCTACCATAATACATTTCTCAGGGCCATTTGCTTCCCCACTCTCCAAAGCCAACAAATTTCAAACTTTCACTTTGCTCTTATACATCCAATATCTTCACCACTGTCTTAACCTAGAGTCCACAGAAAACCGAACCTAAGGCAACAGCTTAAGTGCTAACATTTTATTGAGTAGTGAAATCTGGGGACACAAGAGTGAGGAGAAAAGTTTGTGAGGCAAAGGAGGGAATGCTAAGGTACTGAAGGGTATGTTTCAAGTTGGCTACAGCTCTATGACAGCATAGTTGATTGATCATGCTGAGTCTCAAGGGAGGAAGGGAGAAGAATTTATCTGTTGGCTCCAATGTCCAATGGATTTTTCCTTATAGGTCATCAACAGCCTTATACCCTCTGGTCACACTAATGAGCTCCTCCTCAGTGAGTGAGGAGCACAGTCCAACACAGCATTAGCAGCATTCAGAGTGCAAGTGACAGCATGCAGGGTGATCTAGTGCACACGTGAGAGCGTCAAGCTGATTCTTTGAAGTCTTCTGTCTTAAAAACCAATTAAGTATGAGCTAAGACGAGGTCAGACTGGGTCAGTGTGTTAAACTGTAAGCTGCAGCAGTAGCAACGATTTGGTCACATGACCTTGGAAATGGTGAACCTCCTTGCTACAGCTGCTTAGGCCAGTAAGTAAGGGAAGCACATGGATCTGGGGGACCCATATACTGAATTCTGTACAATCACTTTTACTCTCCTCTTGCAGTCTTGCTTGCTTGTTCACTGAGAAAACTGAAACAAGCAAAAACTCCTACCTTTGCATATGTCAACCTACCATTCTCTGTACCCACAAACTTTGCCTCTTCTCCTATTACTATGGGTAGAATGTTTGAGCTCCTAGTGAGGTCCTCGTTCATAAGGTTTTGTTTTATTTCACCTCTCGCTTTTTCTTCTCTACTGAATTATACCTTTAGCCTATGAACATACTTTTTTCTCATATGTGAAAAAATAAAATAAAACTCTTTATCCCATTTCTCCCTTTATTTGTGGTCCCATTTCTCTGCTTGTTTTTTTTTTTTTTTTTGTATGATTACACTCCTCGAAAGTGTTTTCCAAACTCACTGTCTCCATTTTGTCTCCTTATAATATTTTTTGAAACCAGCCGGTTAGGCTGGAACCTATCCCTCTTCCAAAACTGCTTTTCTCAGTGTCTCCAAAGTCTTCTTGACATTTTTAAAGCTGGTGGACAGTTTGTTTGGCTCCTCTTCTGTGACCTATTAGCAGCGTTTAGCATAGTGGTTCAGTCCTTCCTCCTTGAAATGCATTTCTCTTCTTGCTTTCCAGGACACCACTCTCACAGTTTTTCCTTGTCATTGGCCTGATTCCTCTGCTGATCTGCCTTAATCTCCCCATCCTCTCAGTGTTGACTGCCCCACGTCTCAGTCCTGGGGCCTCTTCTCTTCATAGACCTTTTTCATTGCAATCTCATCCAATCTCATGACTTTCAAGGTTATCTGTATGCTGACAACCTCTAAGGTTTTATTTCTAGCCTAGACCTCTACCTTGAGTTACAGATCCATACATCCTAAAGCCTACTTTTCATATCCACTTGGATGTCTAATGTCTGCGCATGTCAAGGAAAAAGATTAAAAGGGGCTCAAATTGAGGTTGAAGATGGACATTCTTCAGGTAGCACTTTAAGACCAAGTGACTCTCTGAGCCAAAGCAGGATGAGAGTTTTCATAGGGTGAGAAAAGCAGGGAGTGTGACTAAAGTGTTGGTTTCCTCTATACCTGCTGCACAATGGACAATTAGAATGGTTGTGAGTATTCAGTTTTCATGCCTCTTATTATGGATCATGGATGCAATCTCATCTTGGCAGCTGTAGGAACGGCTTGTCTGAGAGCAATCTTTGTAAATATTGTGGGTCATTTATCAATTGTCTAATGTCAGTTAAAGTTCAAGGAAGTAGAAGATACAAAAAGAGTGGAGAAAGAAAATAAAAAGAAGAGAAGGTGAAAACCAAAGTAGGGACAACTGGCTCTTTTTTGTTCATTAATTTTTGAGAGAGAGAGGACAAGCAGGGGAAGGGCAAATAGAGGGAGACAGAGGATCTGAAGCAGACCTTGCGATGACAGCAGAGCACCTGATGCAAGCCTCAAACTCATGAACCGCAAGATCACACGACCTGAGCTGAGGTTGGATGCTTAACTGACTGAGCTATTCAGGCAGCCCAGACTGGTTCTGTTTTAATTCTTTTACAGGAATCTTAACCTCAGGAAGTCTAAACTACACCCCCGATCACCCACTGACAATCCCGCATCCTCTATAGTCTTCCACGTCTTATTTAATGACCACTCAATTAAAGTGGCTCAGGTCAAACACTTCAGGGTCCTCTTGACTCATCTCATTCTATACCTAATCAATCCATCAGCAAATCTTAATACATTTACCTTCAAAAGACATTCAAAATCAACCACTTCTCACTATCTTCCCTACTACCACCATGGTCTGGCCACCATCATTTCTCACGTAGATTATTGTCATGGTCTTCTAAATGATCTTTCTGTTTATCCTCCTACAGTCTATTCTCAACAAAACAATCAGAATGATCCTGTTGAAACATGTCACCGCAATGTCACTGCACTCAAACCTGTACAACAGCTTCTCGTTTCTCTCTAATAAAAAGTCAAAGTCTATATAATGGCTACAAGGTCTTATAAGATCTGACTCCTCATTCCCTCATCTAACTGTCCACCTTACTCATTCCACTCCATCCCACACTGCTCTTCCTTGAATACCACAGGCTGTCTCCAAATTCAGAGCTTTTGTGATTGCTGATATTTTGTGATATTTTGTGATTTCTCTGCCTGAAACTCTCTTTCTTCAGATACGTACAAGTCTCATTCTCCCCTCTCTTTCAGTTCAGATGTTACCTGACCCCTGACATTTATGCTGATTCTTTATAAAACTGTAGCTTTTCTACCTCCTCCCCCAAGCACTCCTATTCTCCTCACCTGCTTAATTTTTTCCCATAACACTAATTTCTATCTAATATCATACATGTTAATGATTATTTTTTGTCCCCCCTCCCCCACCATCCACCCTCTGTCCCCCACTAATATAAGCTTCAATTGGCAGGGATTTTGACTATTTACTTCACTACTGTATTTCAAATACAAAGAACATGGCTAAATACAGGTAAGAATGCCTGAATGAACAAAAGAATGAGTGAGTGAATTATTTTTATAATTTCCTACTCTCTACTTTTCTCTCTTCCTTCTTTCTAAGACTCCCATTCATAGAACGTAGACATTCTAAGCGACTCTTGTTTCTTTTCATATCTTCATTTCCTTGTCTTTGGGTTTAACTTTCTGAAATACTTTTTCAACTTTTATCTTCCAAACCTGGTGTTACATTTGTTTTATCAATCATATTTTAGATTTCCCAAACGTCATGTCCTATAATTGTAAGTTATTTACAGCATCCATTATTATTTTATGAACGTAATATCTTTCCAAATCTCTCTAAGGATACTCTTTGGAGATTTGGTTTTATTTATTATTTATTTTTCATTTTTTAGTTCTCTTTTATTCCTTGTATTATCTGTTAAGTCCATTGTCATTTGTACTTCATGATAAGGTTGAGAAGTTCTCTGCTTGCTACAGGATTAGTGGGTAACAGAACCAAAGTAATATTTTTGGATAGAGCAGTTTTCTCTGAAAACAAAAAAGTGCAAACCCCTATAACTTTATTGTTTTAATGTGGAGGGACATGTAAGAGCAGTAGTTGAAAGAGATGAAGGCTGTGAGGTCACCTAGCATAGTGCCTGGCTCAGAGTAGGTGCTAATATTTTTTTATTAAATCCGATATTGTCCAGGCCTCTCATTCCACAGTGAAGGAAACCAAGATCTGATGAAGGTAACTGACTTGCCAAAGGAAAATCAATTATAAGGCCAGAACAAGTTTCTACATTTAGAAGCCAATTTCTAAATTAGGCATAAAAACTCCAAATCATCATTTTAGTAGTGAGAATTTCAAAATGTGATTTTTCCCAAGAGAAATGCATTCTGCCATTTGTAATTACACATGCAATTGGTTTCACAATGAATAGTATTATAGTAGTAGCCAAATAGTCCAGTGTTGCATGCATTTAGATATTAGCTACTTAAAGACAATCTACTTTATTGAAATATAATTTGCATACAATAAAATGCACCTATTTCAAGTGTGAAGTTTAATGCGTTTTACAAAGGCACACACCCTTATCATTACTACTACAATCAAGATTTAAGCATTTCCCTCCCTTACCAAAATTCCTTCCCATCTCTTTACAGCCAATTCTTTCTCCTGTGCCCTAGCCCCAAAATAACTGCTTATCTGTTTTCCATCACTATAGAGTTGCCTAGTCTAGAATTTCATATAAATGTAATCATTCAATTCTCTTCTTTTGTCTGGCATCTTCTGCTAAGCATAATGTTGTTGAGTCATCCATAGATGTTCCTTTTCCTTGATGAGTAGTATTCCATTATATGGATATACCAATTTGTTTATCCGTTTACATGTTAATGGACACTTAAAGTTATTTCCAGATTTGGTTTATTATGGATAAAGCTCTTATCATTTGTGTATGTACATTGTCTTCATTTCTCTTAGCAAATGACTGGTAGTAAAATTGCTGGGTCATATGTTAAGAGCCCATTAAACTTTATAAGAAATTGCCAAATAATTTTCCAAAGGGGTAGTGCCATTTTATGTAACCACCAGCAGCATATGAAAGCTCTAAGTGCTCTCTGCTTTTAAATCTTTATTTCTCTGATAACTATTGATGTTGAGTATCTTTTCATATGTTCACTGTTCATGTCTATAAATCTGTTAAATCTTTTGCCCACTTTCTATTTGGGTCGTTTATCTTATTATTGAGTTGTAGTAATTTTTATAAAATTGTATAAACTCTTTTATCAGATATACATACTGCAAATATCTGTATTGAAAAGCTAAGTTCATGCTTTGCCTCTTTGTGTTCTGAAAAGAACTTATTAATTTTAAAGTACAATTAATTTTAAAGTACAATTACCATTTTTTTTGTTTATGGTTTGTGCTTTTTGTGTCATGTCTAGGAAATTCTTATTCCAAGATTTTCTCCTATGTTTTCTTTTAAGTTTTATGGTTTTAACTTTACATTTAGGTCTATGATCAGTTTTGAGTTAAATTTGTATATAGTGTGAAGTCAATATTAACTTTTTCCCCATAAGAATATCTAGCTATTACAGCACCATACATTGAAAAAGCTGTTCTTTCCCCCACTGAATCGCTTTGGTATCTTTGTTGAAAGCCAATTGTGAACATATCTGTGGTTCTATTTCTGGACTCTATCTGTTTTGTTCTATATAACCATCTTCATGCTAACGACACTGTCATGATTACTATATTTTTACAGAGCAGTGTGAAGGAAGGAGAAAGAGATCGCATACAAGGAAAGGAGGAAGGAAAAATGAAGGGAATTTCTCTGGCAGAAATCAGTGCTAGTTTCCATATGGCAAAAGTGAAAAATATCAGCCCTAATCAGGACAATAGAGTTCATTCCAACTATTCTTATTTTCAATTAATCATTTAACACTTGCTGTGCAATCATGTGGTCTATATGTGCAACAGCATGAATGCATTTAGTTGCATCTACGGTCATTACTAATGACTTTATCTTGGCACTCACTTCTTTTATAGTCTTTTATTGTTAAATTTTAGGATTAATCAAATCAATTGGTTAACATTTTCATAGTGAGGTAAAAATATCTGTCCAACATGAGACTCTATTTAGAATGTGAAAAGTCCTTTGATGTATGAATTTGTATTAAGTATCAATTTAAAGAGTCTACTGAGGTTTTTTTTTTTTCAACCAAGGAAGCTATGGATGACTGAAACTAACATTATTGATCATGTACTATTTGCCAAGTGCTATACTATGTGTTTTACATGACAATCAAATACATAATTTATTGAGTGTCTATTGTGTTCCTGAAATTATCCCACTTAATTCTTGTAACGATCCTGCAAAATACTACTATTCCCATTGTACGTGTAAGGGCACCAAAGTTAAGTAACTTGCCCTACTAGGAGGCGGTGGAAATGCCCTAAATCTAGCCTAATTTGGCTTTCAAGCCCAGGATCTCTCCAGTTTCTATATCACATTTCCCTGACCCATGGCAGTATTCTATACATTGCATGAATGTCAGAGCAAAACCTAAAGTTCGAGGAGCAGTGGGAGCACTCCAGGCAAGTCTTGGTAGCTTTTTCCCAGCTCCACTAGATCAGCATCAGTTTCCTCTTCCTCAGAATCAGAAAAACAAACAAACAAACAATGAATTGAGGGCTCATAGCCTTTAATCAGAGGGAATATGCGATCTAACTCATCAACAGTGAGCAGAGAGAGAGAGTCTTAAGGGTTGATGGGAAAAGAAGAGCAAAGAAATAATAGTGATATATGTAATATATGCAATATACTCCTCCAAGGAGATAATCTTATAATTTAAGAAAATCCAATGAGGGCAAGTACTTACTTTAGAGATAGAGCAAAGATCTGAGGAGCTAATGCATTGAGCCAAAGTCTTGTAAGTTGTAGGGAAGGGAGCTAGACGGCCAAGCTGGGAACTTGACACTAGCTCTAGAAAGGAGTGGGCACTGAGGTAAGGTTGCAGGACAAAAGAGTGATTTGTGAGGTGAGGGGGCAAGGAGGAGAGAGGGTAGGTGTACGATAACTTCATTGTTCCTTCCAAAGCTAAACTCAGCTCGCTGGTCTTATATCCTTGCTCTTGCTGCTCTGGCACGTACATACAACTAATTCATTTTCTTTTATCTAAGATTTTAAAGTACCTCTGAGAAAGACCAGTGTATACAAATCAAATTAGAATCACAATAGGTTGGGAACTGATCCAAGGACTTAATATAAGACCTAAATAATAGAAAGCAAAAATAGCAGAAAACTGAGGTAGTTTGCATTCCTATGTCTTATGAATAAAGCTGCAATCATGACATCATCTCTTGTTCTTTAAAAGAATAGTGCTGTTAACATTTTGACTTGAAGAAGTGGGGACTTGTCTTTCAAAAGAGTATGTCAGTGTGATCCACAGAACTTGGGTCTTCTCTTAGGATGATCTTCTCTTATTTTCCCCACCTCCACCTGTCCCGTAACACAGATTCTAAAGGGGGATTAAATGTAATTACAAACACATACACTCACACTCACATACAAACACATTCTCATACAGCTTTCAGGCCTGGATTTAGTTTATATGGAGAATCCCTAGTACCTTCATTATACTTTTATACCCTTATCTCAAGTACTTTGTATAATATTTAAGTTATTCCAATATAAGTGACTAACCAGGGGGTCTGATCCGGGGCGGTGGGGGGGGGGGGTCTCAAATGTAATTGTTTTCAGGGGTCAGACACAGTCTAATTATAAGAAGAATGGTAGGACTCTGCACCAGTTGTACCCTATATAAAAGCTGTCTAATTTTGCCATTTCTGCAGACTCTCCTTGCCAAACAAAACCAATTTGAGACCTTTGGATGAGATTAACTGTTTTGATCAATTGTCTTCCATATTTAAAAGGAATGTCTAATTTGAAAGATCTAACATAAGGAGAACTTTAATAAATCATTTGATTATATAATTGTGTGTGTGTGTGTGTGTGTGTGTGTGTGTGTGCTTTGTATTAGAAACTCAGATTGAATCTGCACAGCTGGGGGGAAGGAGAAGAAATATGCCAATCATATTTATTTTTCTATTCCATAGCCAACAAATGAGACCAAATGATCTTTTGAACACTACCGACAATTTGTTGGACCAAATTCATAGGTTATTTGTGTCTAAATAACCTAATGGTACATAAATAAATACATGCTTAAAAACAGATCTTTGTCAACTTTTCGTCCAGGTATTTGACCAGTGTCAGGCAAAGCTCACCCAAGTCATACAGAATTAACCACCTTTTCACAATTAGATAAAACCTTCTTTGATGTATAAATGTTTGACATGCTCTTCTTTCCTAAGGAAGAGATTACGGTTGTGGGGGACTGGGCAATGGGGGGAAAAAAAGCTTTTGATCTCAAAAGACCAAGACTTTGTGAACTCAACTGCTCTATCTGACCTACAGATTTTAAAAAGCAGTGGACAAAAAGTTATCCTAGATTCTAAATTTCAAATCTGGAAAGTCAATAAACCTGTGGTTCAGATGGAAGTTTTAGTAGCATATAACCTCTGTTGATTTTCAGGTGTTAAAAGCAGTAGGAATATATATCATTTTGATACTAACACAAGCTGCTGAATTTAAGTGGTCATTGACCAGATACCTGATTTAAGAGATTCCATATTTACAGAGCAAAACGCCCTTCTCTTCTGCAAGGGAATAGGCTTTAAAAGCCAAGAGATATCAAGTGAATAAGATTCCATAAACCAATATCCCTAATAGACTAATCTGACTGTCAATCAGCTTTTGCACCTATCTGAAGAAACATTTGACATTTTGCCTATATTCATGTATCAAGAACCTAAAAATAGATTTAATTTAATAACATTAGTGTTCAACTTGTCCGGTGTTCAGATCTTATTCCAGGGGGAACAATGCTTGTAGCAATGGTAAAATTAGGAAAGTTGTTTTATGTCGCATTAGTTAACATATGCGAGCTTACTTAACATGTGGACGGCAAATAAGTGTAATTACATTAAAACAAGGAGCTGTAGCGCAGAAGCAATAAAAATAGACTAGGTTGTATTATTAATTCTTGTGTTAAGGGTTTTGAGCCATGTTGATTGGCCTGAATTTTTTGATTTTGTTATGGTACAAAGGGATTGTTTGAAGTAATTTGTCCCCGAGAGAGGCTCACAATCCCAAGCGGGTTTCAATTCAGCAAAGCAAATCTAATTTTGTTTGCTTTATGCAAACCAGAAGGGGCTGTGGTTCATTCTGTTTTCACTGGAGGGGAAAGGCGCACTAATGGGACCTGCTGAAATGCATGCATTGCAAACATCATACCCCTGCATATATTAAATTTAGCTATGTGATGCACTGTGTTCATCATCTCATTGTGTACACAGATACGCTTTAGAACAAAGCCTTTTAATAGCGAGGGAACCTTACTACATTATGTCAATACTCTATTGTATTTATATTTAATGCCGCCATTGGAATACCTGCCCTTAGCTAGAGTATGTTCCTATTCGTGATCGTTTTGCATCTTAGTTGCTCCTTATGTGCAAGTGGACTATACACTGAGGCTATTATGCTGTAGCTTAAAGCCAACATCTGAAGATTAATTATATGCAGATCGATAAAGGTTTCTAATTTTCCCGGTCTCCACCCCCCGCACATATACCCCTCGTATACCTGAGTGAAATTAGAGAGATGTTTAGTACCCTGTTGAAAGAATAGGATGCATCCCAATCTGAATATTCAGGCTGGAAGATAAATGGAGAATAATAATATCTGCACAACAGGTAATGCTAAAGATGGTCTCCATCCCTGTGACAAATCACCATCCTCCTCCTGCCCCCACCCTCCAACTCACCGTGGTCTTTCCTCGACTTGCCAGATATAACTAGGCTGCCAGATACATTTGATCAAATTCATCAAAATTAGAGGGTGCGTGAGATGGGAAGAGAAACCAGTACATGATAGATGATGATGCAGTTATTGGCTAGGTGAATTTATTCCCATAAAAATGAAATTATTTGTCAATTAAAATTGCATAATGACTGCATCTCCTGTCATGCCAGCACTGTTTTCAGTGTGTTTTTGTTTTGAAAACAGTTCCAATACTGCAAATAGACAGACACATCTCCAAACCCTTCAATTTGTCATTAGACATTTGGCGGCATGCCTACTTTGCTGTTAATTTTCCAAAACTACATTAATTTGCTGAATGACTTCTGTGAATCAGTTCACATAAAATTCAAGATGATACTTGTCATGTATCAAAGAGTGACTATTAAAAGCATAGGTTACATGTAGAAACACACTGTGTGAATCAGTTTGAATTTTGTGTTTTAAGTTCAAACATGGGTTAGCATTAATGATTTTTTTTCTTTCCTAATGGAAGTTGCTTAATGAAACATTACAAGGATAATCTTCCTATTGGGTTTTTTTTTCTGCTTCTGCTTATCTCTTTCTTCAATTTGCTAGTGTATACATTCTTAATTTGACTTGATTTGGAACACAAGAGACACCTCAGGCAGTGGAAATTCAATGGTGTAGCCAAAAATAATTGTTTAATATTGTGACATAAGGGATTTGATCCTCAAGGTATACTGTATGTGACAGTTGTGCAATTTAAACACTGAGAGAGATTATCCTGTGCACAGAACCAAACAGTGAGATCACATGACATTCTTAGAGGAATTTACTCGCTGACAAAAGAGGGCGTTTGGTTGAGGAACGTTGTAATAGTTGCCGGCCTCTCGTAGCATAAAATCATGAAATAGTAGTATGGTAGCTATTAGAAATGCTACTTTGTTTTTAATGCACTCGCTTGGTATACAAAATACGTTTATTCTAAAGGCAAATGTTGCTTTGGTCCTGACATACATATATATCCAAGGAGCTCTGACCAGATAGATATTCCATTTGTGGAAGTTTTTATTTGATTTTGTATGTTCGCACACTTTTATTTGAATTTATATATTCATATAATAAATAAAGATATTTATATTTGAATATATAAATAAAAATATATTTGAATACATATTTCCTATATATGTGTATATTATACTATATCTAAATATATAAGTACATGTAGTATATGTGTCTGTACAGCATATATGTATATATGTGTATTGTAATATAGTCTGTGTGTGCATAACCCTTGACATTACATGAAATATTTTTATTATAATTATTAAAATAAATTATCAGGTATTATAATTTAATTGGTATAATGCAGCCATACAGTTAGGCTGAATTAGGAGGAAAATAATTACAGAACCCTTAGTGAGTTCAAATCTGCTCCAATACCATAAGAAATTATGTCAATTTTAGCTTTTTTTTTTTAATGTTTATTTTTGAGAACGAAGGAGAACGAAGGAGACAGAGCACGAGCGGGGGTAGGGGCAGAGAGCGAGGGAGACACCGAATCAGAAGCAGGCTCAGGCTCTGAGCTGTCAGCACCAAGCCGGACATGGGGCTCGAACCCTTGAACTATGAGATCATGACCTGAGCCAAAGTTGGATGCCCAACCTACTAAAGCCACCCAGGCTCCCCCTGTCACTTTTAGCTTTGAGCATAGAGAGGCATATCTGGCACAAAAGCCCAATACAGAAGGAGACCTAATTCATCACCATGTATCAACTCTGTTTCCTTATCGCCCAACCTTGCTTACATTTTCCTAATCTACCTCCTCAGTTTACTGAGAGCAGGAAGCTTGGAAAGGGTGAGAAGAGAGAGAAAAGGGGTGGTCGCCAACCTGCTATTGTGCCATACAATGTTCAGCTACAGCCAAATAAGGCTAAACTTATACCACATTTATTTAGTGAGATTGGCAAAATATTATTACACTTGGTGAGAATGAATGTAAATTGTTATTAGTAAATCAACTTATCCTAATAATGCATATCTTCCCAGATTGAGCTCTGGTGTTCAAAAAACAATTGAGATGTCAGATTGGAGGAATTTACCTTAATGCCTTGGTGTGCTCTCACAGAAGGCAGCACTACATGCAAACTCTGCCCCCTCCCCGCACTGTAAATTCTGCACAGATATGTCTCCTTAACCTTCAAGTACTGAAGGCAGCTCCTGCTCAAATTCCTCTTCAGTTCAGCAGCCCAAGTTTGCATGGGAAGTTAGGGCTTTTCTCAAAGAGCTTCTACCCCGTGGTGTGCTGATAAATGTTTAACAACCAGCTCTCTGGAACACAAAAACAAAAACAAAACAGCAATAACTCTGATTTGTAGTGTGAGTCAATTCCAAGCCACCAGTGTGTCAATGTGAATGAGGAGTAGGGAACAAATACAAAGTATTCCGCCATTCCATACTATTTTTACCATATAGATACAATAGATATAAATAACCTCAAGAGCACAGATCACACAGTAAAATGTAGTAGAATGAGAAAGTAATATGTTTGGGTATTCTCTTTCTTTTTGATATAACTTATTGAATTTTATTACATACTTTTATGTTAATTTTTAATACGATCGTATATAACAAAAAGCTTGCAAAATTCTGAAAATGTAACAATCGGTTCTTATGAGTTAGGGCAAGGCAGCCCCACACATTACTGCCTCCGTCCCATCTCAGCACACACACCACACAATTAGCTTCCTGGTTCATTAACATCGATCCAGAGTTATGCCTCATCAAATGGGAAAATATTTGTCCTGGCAATAAGCAAAATAACTTCTTGTTGATCAATTACTCCTAATACAGTTGTGTAGTGCTGTCTCCACCTGTGTTTTCCGTGGTGCATTCTTTTTTTGTCTTGCCATCAAAGTCCCTAGTTGAACCTTTATTTTATTCAAGTGCATGGGGGACACGGCCTGTGTCTGCATTCCTTTGTCTAAGAATAGTGATTCTGCACTCACACATAAAGAAGAGGAGAGAGAGAGCTACTACACAATGGTGTGGAGTGCGATGAAATTTTACTGACACGAGTCTGGGAAGACTGCCTGATCTGTATTTGGAACAATGCTATTTTGTTTAATTTGATATATGTGTGGGCTTTTTATTCAAATCGAGTTGAACAGTTTGTTCCAGCGGGAAAAAAAGGGCTGCTTGTTACAGAAAGGTTATTTATCGTTCACTATAACACTTGGCATTCTGAAGAAAATTGTGAGGATTCTCCTTTTGGGGGCTGTATGCTGCTGTCCTAGCCTCTGCACAAAGAGTTAGAGCAAAAGTTGAAGGCAAGATCCTTGGAGGCTGTTTGGGGGCAGTGTTTTAGATACCCTCAAATGAAGGTGCATCTTGGCCTTTAAAAATATTCAGTGACCCATTCCATCACTCATTTTTGCTGCTACTTGGACATTTTAACATATGAATTCCCATCGCTTCAAAAGATTCAATGCCAAGATCAATTAACATCTTGGGGGAAGAGTATAAGGAAGAACCGCTAAAGAAATCTTAGCAGTGTAAGCACAATTGAACTTGGCTATTGCAGGCAATACTTTTATTCAACATTCCTCTAAACTGTTCATTTCTACACTGTAATTGCAACTGTTTCTCTTGTTTATTTCCTTGACCTCAACACAACCACTGTCCATTTGAATCTCAATTCAACTTTAGCTCAGTTAAAATCAATTTCAAGTTAAGGCCCCAGATTACCATACAGGTGACCCCCACCTTAGAAGATAAACATATCCTATAGAAGTCAGATGCTACCAACTCTTCTAAGATTTCTAAAAGTAAAAAAAAAAAAAAAAATCCAATTATAAGGAAAGAGTGCAACAGCATGCCATTTAATTTTCTAGTCATTCTACAAAGACTCACAAACTATATACTATTCAGGAACATTATGCTACATGCTTAAATATTAAACAATTATCTCATGCACCCCCAAATTTTAAAAATTTTTAAGTTTATTTATTTATTTATTTTGAAAGACACAGAAAGAGAGATTGGGGGAGGGAGGAGCAGAGAGAGAAAGAGAGAGAGAGAGAGAAAAAATCCCAAACAGGCTCCACACTGTCAGCACGGAGCCTGACGCAGGGCTGGAACCCACGAACTCTGAGATCATGACCTGAGCCAAAATGCAGAGTCGGACACTTAACCGAATGAGCCACCCAGGCGCCCCTGTGTTCCCAGATTTTAAATAGATCCTAATGCAAATAGAATCAAATCAAACTTCTTCCTCAAGTTTCTACTGGTGGTCCATGAAGACTGGACTGACAATGTGCACTTATGAAATAGCTTATTCTGGTGTGCCATGTGCTTCCTGTCTTTCTCTTCTCATGGCTGTTCCCAGACACTGTGAAATGTAAGTGCTTGTAAGCTGGAGGCTGGGAGCAACTCCATGTTCCATGCCTCCTCCTGGGGCCTCAGCAAACATTTGTCAGATTAAACCATACTCTTCCATTCCTCCATGAGCTCACCGAACCTCCATTAAGGCAGATATGACATGTGCAGGTTCAATCACAATATCTGCTAATAAATGACTCCTGCCAAATAGAACATTCATGCTTATAAAAACAAACAAACAAACAAACAAACACAAAAAAACAGATCTAGGACCAAAGATCATGACAGTAACTCACCTGCGGGAAGGGGATAGGCATTTAATTGGACCTCAAAAGATGATTAGAACTGAAATATGCATAGAGGGTTAAACCTTACATTATTTAGCATACTTTAGCAGATGTTGTTATTGAACGGATGTGGGTGTTTTTTCAAACTATAATCATAAATTAAAGAGCTATATAGAATAACACTAAACATAAACCGCAGAGCCGCCATGATATCTGTTCATTCTTTCTTCCTGGCATGCAGACTCCAAGAGCACGGGGTGAGAGAGGTTTCTGGAAGGAGGGGAGCTTTGAGCCAGGTCGTACAATTGTGAAAAGCATGAGCAAAGGGTTGGAAAGGCAGGCGTGAAGTCACTTTCTAAGAAGGAGGTGCTAATTAGCTAGGCAGAAGCAGAAGGGCCGTTTGTCATAATAAATAATGAAATATGATTTATTGAGCAATGATCATGCGGTAGCCATGGTGGTCAGTACTGCACATGCCTATTTCTATCTTCAAACATACCCATCAAGGCATACGTTTAGGAGGAAACTGGGGCTCCAATAATTATACCACACGCTCAGTGTCAGGCTGGTGGGTTTGGAAGGGTCAGAGAATGGAGAGCTTTAAATAGAATTGTGAAGAGTTTGGGTTTAATTTTATAGGAAGGACACAAAGGAAACAGCATCCAAGACATGAAACGGAGAAAAAGGCTTCAATGCCCTGGTTAGGCAGTCCCTAAGGTGGCCTGGGTTTGAATGAAAAATGCCTGATTGTTGACGTTGGCTTGGAATTGGAAAGGAGGAATGAATCTAAGAGGAACTGGAGAGAAGGCATTAAAACTACTTGACAACAGGATTTTGGGACTAACAGAATAATAGGCAAACACAGAAGGATAGAAATAAAAGGTTTACCACGTGTACATGATGTGAAGTGTGTTTATTCTAACTGTAAAATGTGTTGAAAGTCTTGCACTTTATTATTTATAATGAATTTGACCATTGTCAAGTTAAATACCATTTCTCTTTTGGCATTATTAATACTTTCGGTTGTCTGGAAACTAGCAATCCTCCTAAACTACTACTTGATTCTTTTATCCGAAGAATTTATAGTGAGGTGTAGCAGGACCAGTAATTATGATCTGCAAAAAGGGAAACAAACCGAATAGATTCATTTGGCAGGCACTCAGACTATAGGCTTTGAAAGCTTGTGGAGTCTTCGGGAGCTCTTTGGCCAAGAGGAAGGGCATGTGCCAGACAAATGGGACTCTAGTCCAAGTACAGCCCACACAAGAGGACTGAAAAGAGCAGACAAAGGAGGCTGGAGAAGAAAGTGGAGGAAACAGCAGGGAACATAGAGATAGGGAAGGTCAGGGCATAAGAACCTGAGAGGAGGGAGATGTAGTTGATATGATGAAAAAGAGACTCCTGGAATACTTGGAGCAGCACACAGGAAATGAGCTTAAACATGCGTCAATTCTATGTTCTCCAGGAGAATGTAGCAAAGGGAATGAATGACCAAAGTAAAATGGTGGTCAGGAAATAGCACTGGATCAGGGCAGTAGTAAGGGTGACAGCTAAGTCTCTTTCACACGGCAACTCTTATCTAGACATCTTACCAAAAAAACCTTACACACATTCTGGCATACCCACACACAACGTCCCGCACAATGTCCTTAAGGGGAAGTGAGAGAAGGATAGAGGGACAGTTACTGATAGTGGTTGGCGTCCTTATATATCACACGTGTTCTTGTATCTCCAGGTATCACGAGAAGGATGCCAGGCCCCACTGCTTCTGTTCCAGAGCTATGTTCACCATTCTTACAGAAAACAAGTAGGTCCTTCAAAATTCCAAAGAGCAATTAGGTGGCACTGGTATCATTATTCAGATCCTTTATCCTTCATCCAGGCATGAGAGGACACGTTCTCTGTAACTTCAGTGACTCTATGGAAAAGATGTACAAAGTTGAGGAAAGATGAACAAAGGAAAAGGAAGAAATCCTGAAATTATCCGGAAATTTTACATCATCTTCATCTTGCTGACATTGAACCATGAGAAACATTCTTAAAGTACATTTATGTGAGGGGCGCCTGGGTGGCTCAGTCGGTTGAGCTTCCAACTTCTGCTCAGGTCATGATCTCACGGTTTGTGAGTTCAAGCCCCGTGTCGGGCTCTGTGCTGACAGCTCAGAGCCTGGAGCCTGCTTCGGCTGTGTCTCCCTCTCTCTCTGCCCCTCCCCCCACTCATGCTCTGTCTCGCTCTGTCTCAAAAATAAATAAAAACATTTAAAAAAAATTTAAAGTACATTGATGTGAAGTTAAATATGTGGTAGATTCTATTGCTAGTCCTGCAGAGCAAGGTCAGTGAAAAGGACTGATTAAAATGTTAACCCAACCGATTGATTCAAGAGTTGATGACACTATGTCTACACAAATGAGTTTGAAAGCATTTGGCTAGCCCAATCCATATATTGGATAACAGAACCTGTTTCATAAGTGCACCAAAGAAAGATTGGCTACCATTTTACATGAATTATCAACATCATTACAGGAATTATCGCATAAACTCTTCATGGATACACTTAGCTGAGGCCAGCAATTTTACCTTTTCCCTCCCCCATTCCTTCCTTCCTTCCTTCCTTCCTTCCTTCCTTCCTTCCTTCCTCTTTCCTTCCTTCCTCCCTTCCTCCCTTCCTTCCTTCCTTCCTTCCTTCCTTCCTTCTTTCCTTCCTCCCTCCCTCCCTTCCTTCCTTCCTTCCTTCCTCCTTCCTTCCTTCTTCCCTCCCTTCCTTCCTTCCTTCTTTCTTTCCTTCCTCCCTTCCTCCCTTCCTCCTTTCCTTCCTTCCTTCCTTCCTCCCTTCCTCCTTTCCTTCCTTCCTTCCTTCCTTCCTTCCTCCCTCCCTTCCTCCCTTCCTTCCTTCCTCCCTTCCTTCTTTCCTTCCTTCCTTCCTTCCTTCCTCCCTTCCTTCTTTCCTTCCTTCCTTCCTTCCTCCCTTCCTTCTTTCCTTCCTTCCTTCCTTCCTTCCTCCCTTCCTTCCTCCCTTCCTTCTTTCCTCCCTTCCTTCTTTCCTTCCTTCCTCCCTTCTTTCCTTCCTTCCTTCCTTCCTTCCTTCCTTCCTTCCTTCCTCCTTTCCTTCCTTCCTCCCTTCCTTCCTTCCTTCCTTCCTTCCTCCTTCCCACCCTCCCTCCTTCTCTCTCTCTTTCTATATGAGATGACAAGTGAAATCTTGTGCATATTCTAAGAAAACTCCCCCCCCCACCTTTTCAGGGAGGATATGGGGCCAATTTCACAGGGGAAAGCTTTCAATGTGCTTAATTTTTGTAGAAACCAGAACGGTGCCCACATGGCACTGTGCCACGTCTGCCAAAGGAAGTCCAATGTAATTGCCAGTCAGTTCCCCCACAGATAAATCTTCTAAAACAATGAGTCATGCATGTAAATATTGCCCTTGCTGAGCATATTTATTGCGTGTTGATGCTGATTGTTTAAAAAGGGGCTATGGTTCAATAAATTGAACACCTGAGCTGAGCGCTTGTAGGATGAAATTGAGAGACGGGCAGATCAATTTAGACTCACTTCTACTTTTCGATCTGTTTAATAGATTTTTAAAACGACACTTAGAGCCCCACAGAGGCAGAGGCACTTCACATCCTTCCAGCACATCCTCCCTCAGCCACACCTCACCTCGGTCCTCCCGGGCTCACTGCACTTGGAAAAGCTGATGATTCCAGGAGCAGAAATTCACAGAGCATGCTCTTGGCCTCCTGCTCCCTGCTGAACTGGGCTCATTTATTCAGCTGGTATTGCGAGTTTGGGGGCATGACAGTACATCTGACCCCTTTGGGGTAAAATTTGATCTGGCATTTCATTTCAAGGGCTCAGCCACTGGTCTGTCAAATCTTCATTTTGCGGGGGCCCACTAGAACTGCTGACGCCTGCCGCTACCTCCCTCAGCTTTCATCTTTCACTGGCAATAAACATGTCACCCTGCTGAGGTGAAACACAATCTGGAATTAAATTTACTGCATATAAAATATAGTGCCCTCTTTATTGGTTCAAATACTTGTCACTCATAATTTATTTGCCAGTGTATGGCCTTCATGCAGAGAGAACACCGCTATAAACGAGGAGGGGGCTTCAGTGTTCGTTCTTGCTGGGATCTTTTTCCACTTTTCGTTCTTTCCCATCCTTGGTCCCCAAATCCCACTTACCCACTTGGGCTAATCTGCTTTCCACGAAGCGCCTCAAATAAAACCGGAGCCCTTCATCCAAGCGTGGCAAGCATGTCACGGAAAACACTGGCGTAGGGCTTCTTGGCTGAGCCGCTGCGTGTTTGCCAGGAAGTGGCGAGAGCGTGGTACCTGGTAACGCTCTCCAGTGAGCAAAACCGAAATACAAATGTGGGGGGGACTGGCGGGGGTGGATTTAGCCCTCGTCAGTTTCAATCTCCCCCTTGCCATGCCTTCCCTTCTGGCACTCAACTTTTTCATGATTTATTCCAAATACTGTCGATCAGCTTTAACTAATACAGTTCTTGTATGAAGCACCTCTCTAATCTCTTCAAACACAGATGTGGAAGCACGGCTTAGAGCATGGAGGCCAACAAAAGCCCTCTGCCTGTACCAGTGATTAGCTTTGATTGACACAGAACCCTTCTGCTTTCCTAGGCATCCTCTAACACCCATAAATGATTGTTTTAAAATGAGACGCACAGGGTACGGTGGGTCTTTAGTGGGTCTGCGGAGCAGCTACATCAGCAGTTAACTCATGAACTACGAAACACTAGATGCTAGATGTTGGGTGTCCCCCTCCGTTGCTATTTCTTTTTATCTCCTTTAGGTCTGTCTCTTTATGGAAAAAAGGTTTTAGTGAACATTAATTTCTCATTTAGAATTGCTGAAACCCAGATAGATGCCCAGTGCATCTTCACATCTATTTGCAGCATCTTATGGTCCCAGATTTCGAAACTTTGCAAAGGAATGTCAGGACTTAACATTTGTTTTCAAATGATTTTTAAACACATGGGTAAAATCTGAATGTCCCCTTCAAGTAGTGTTAGATAAGGATCGCCAGAAATCAGTAGATGTCAGTGGTACAAATCCAGATTCCCGGGAACTATACAAGTTATTTTTTTTTTTAATTATCAATTGCAGTAAAACACATATTGTGTTTTTACATTTGTTAATTGTATCATCTTGTCTCCTTCTAAGTAAAGAGGGCTGGGACGCTTCTCAACTTGCCCCTGTTGTATGGGGCTGTCTCTCGAGGTGACAGTGGATGATTCCTTTGTCGTGGTAGGAAGAAGGTCTTTCTCAGGTAGCAGTACTCTGGATTCCCTTGCTAATTCCCAGCTGCCTTAAGGGTGGCTCTCGGGGTTTGTGTTATATCTCCAGAGATTGCCCCAGATAGTCTCAGATCCCAAATACTTGGAGGTAGTTTTCCAGAGTTTTAAAGATGTCATTTCTGTCTTCCTTCTCCCGGAAAACATAGTCACTTTATGACTAGCCATGGATGCGAAATGCCTCTCTCTGCCTGCTTTTTTTTTCCTGAACAGCAGCATAAGTGAAGAGAGAAACTTAGAATAGGAATCCTTGCTCCAACCAGCTATGAAATGCCTAATTTTATTTGCATCTGCACACATATGCAGTTAGATGTTTTATTCATTACTTACACACTTACTTCCAAAAGAAACTTGTGAAAAGCAAAAGAAAAATCATACTATCGTTTAGTTTTCATTTTAAGGATTCAAAATAATCTGTTCAGTTTAATATTGACTTCCAAATGTTTTCCAAAACATTTTTAAAATGAAACTTCTTCTTCTATGAAGAGGCAGAATAAATAAAAGGGCCATGTTAATGTTTGAGAAAGTAACTCACCTCCTAAATAAATGGCTTTAGGATTATAGAAACAGAGTGGAAAAATAATTCATCTCCTCTATACTTCTCATTTTAAGGCTGAGGAAACTTTGACCCAGATAGTTTAAGTGACTTGCCCGAGATCAGTCAGTTAGTGCATGGAAGAAATAAATAATAAAATCCAATTTTTGTTTCTACTGCTCTTAAATAGGGAACTTTTAAAATCTGCAGACTCGATTATTTTGTCAAGAGATTCAATAGACATTGAGACTACTGTGCTTGACAAAGTGCCACTGCCACCACAACCCCATTGTGTGAACTTCCTTCACACACAGATGGACAAAATTGGGTTCAGAGAGAAAAAAATGACCCAAAATTCACACGAGAGCTAAGTGGCAGAACACGGTTATGAGCCAGGTCTGCGGACTCAGATTCTGGAGCTTGTGAATGGCACAGGCTTGGGAAAAGGAATGCCACGCCCATCGCAAAGAGCTAGCAATTTAAAGACTAATTACACCAAGTGGGAATCTAATTTCTTTGTTCATTCTCCAGTTGTCCCACTGGTATAACAGGCCTTCACTATGGTTCTTTGCTTTATTTTAACCATTTGCCAAGTGAGTGTCTGTACGTTATCATTTGAATATTCTTTCTAATGATCTTTGACATCCTTGAGAGGGAAAAATAAAGCTATTTTTCTATTATCATGTATAAAATTTCGGTAGATAATTCAGAATGATTATAACTCACTGTGAGATTATTATGTGACCAATAAAATAATCAGGTATCCACAGCAGTCGTCGTAATGACTCTATTTTCAAATGATACTGAAAATGTTGGCTTTTATTTTGGGCTATTCTCATTGTATTGTATTGTGTTTGCTTTCTTTCACTTTTACTTACAGTTTCACTTTACAGTTTTATTGAAATGTAAGATCTACCACATAAGCACCAATAAAATCAAATGTGAAAATACGCATCTTTGAGATTTTGTTATGTGATTGTATCCGAGTATATTATTCCCAGTTGGCTATAATGGGAACTATCCTGTACATACAAGTCCAACTTCTATTTGAAACATAAAATATACTATATTGTAAAATCTATTAAACGTGTTCTTTAAAAGGGCTATTATTTCTCTTACTACTGTACATGAAGTACATTTATGTCCCTTAAACTTGGAAACACTTTAGACCAGAGTAAGTAGAGATTTCTGAATGACTAGGAGATGTGTTTCAGATAAATGCATTTTTGCGGCTGGGATAGCCCAGGGAGGGCGAAAAAAGAGGGAGAAAAGCAGGGAACTGATGACTAAGCCCTAGGGAATCCCAGCATTTAAGGAGCAAGAAGAGAGACAGGACAGAATGCTCAAGATAGAACCAAAGGCATGAAGTGGGAGTTAAGGGAGGAGAGTGGTTCAGGGGAACAGGGGCAAATGCAGCACTGAGAAAGTGATAGCCCTTTGTTTGGATGGCATTGAAGGTCATCTTGAAAATATCAGAATCTCCCAGCGAAACTGGGAAAGTGGAATTCGGAAGATTAAGTGATTAAGAAATGAATGAAGCTGAAAAAATGGGATAAATGTAGACCCTTGCTTGGTCAGATAAATATCGTAGAATATATTAAAGCTAGGATGAGACCCAGGATCAAAGGTATGATTATAAGTATTTGGAAATGTATTTCTAGAAAAAAAATCTTTTGTGTAAATAATAAAGCAATATATGCTAACTGTGGAAAGTTTGGGGGCTATGAAAAAGGACGAACAATAAAATCAAAGTAAACCAAAATCCCATGACTAAGAGATTATCTCAGTAAAGTTTTGGTCTATTTCCCTCCAGATTTTGTTCTATGTAATTATTTTTGTAAAGTTGAGTTCATTTTATGTATAAAGCTCTATATCCCTTTTCACTTATCCCTGTATTATTATATATGTATCAATGACTAGGATGTATGAATTTAGTGTACATTTTTAGCTTTAGGAGAAAGAAACTTCTAGTGAGAATACATCGAAGGTGGAAGAACAAGAGATAAAGTGCTGGATTAATGTCCTGGCAGTGATGAAAGGAACAGATTCAGGTTCATAGAAGAGAGAAAGAAAGAAGAAATGCACCGACATACTTACATTTGTGGAAGGCAGGAATAAAAGGCTGGGTGGGTTTGTGCACTTTTAATGGCTGAGAGTGTTTAACTAGGAATCTTGACTGTGAGCAAGTAAACACATTTTCAGGTAAAACACAGGGCCAAGCTGAGACTGAGAATCAGGAAATTCTAATGTGAGCAATGGGTGGCGTGGTAGCTTTCCTTCTAGCTAGTTTTGGAGGATTGGGTTGGAGAGAAGCTGAAGTATTGAAGAATTCTGCGTAACGGCTAAGGGGAATGATAAGGATGTAAAATATTAACAGTTCTAAAAACAAGAATAAAATAAATGATCAATAAAGATCAATAAAGTGGAAAGAAAATGGGGGCACCCAAACACTGGGAAATCCATGAAGTTGAAAAGAAATCATGCAGTCATAGTGAGAGATAAAAAAATGGAGATTACAGTCAGAGTAGGATACTGGAGTTGAGCTCTCTGATGCGGAATAGAACTGAGTGGTAACAAGGCCCAGGTATGGTCAGGGGGCCACAGGGCTCAAGAAGAGAGATTACAAGATACTGAAATACGACATCAAAGTGAACCCTAATGTAAACTATAGACTTTGAGTGATAATGACATGTCAACATAAGTTCATCAATTGTAACAAATGTACCACTCTGATGGGGAATGTTGATAATCGGGCAGGCTATGCACATATGAGTAATTTTGCTCTTTCCTCTCATTTTTGCTGAGAACCTAAAAGTGCTCTAAAATAAAGTTTATTTTTTAGAAAAAAAAGTGCTGGAGGAAAGAAAACAGTCACAGTTTCAAGGTGGCAGGAGTCGTGGGCCTGGACACTGAACTCACCTATGTTGTTGGCAAGTCATGGGAAATAAAGGAAGACTGTGAGTGTTGTATCCAGTGAATGGGAAGCAGTGAGTAGAAGTAGTTAAATGATATTGTAAGAGAAGGTGGTGGAGTCGTATGTCATGAACTCCAGTGTAGAAGGAAATTTTATATAACCTGGAAGTTCCCTCAGGACCCAAATGAAAGCAGACCCAACTGCCTGGTCCCATGGAAGCCTCTCCCCATTTAAGCTCCTGAAGAGGCACTATCCTAGAGAAAAGCAGAGGTTTAATTCAAGCCCAAATAAAACAAAGTATTTTGTGGAAAATATAATGTTATGAGGTAGTTCGTTTTCCACGGCACAGAAACTCCAAAAGGAAAGCAGAAAGGAGAAGAGACCGGAGGACCGAGAGGCTGAGTCGGGAGATAGAGAGCACAAAGCAGTATGGGAATGTCAGTACACAGTCACCAGAGAAGCTTGCATGTTGGATGGTGGCTAAAGACAATGGGGGTGTGGGACATAAAGGACTGGAATGGTGTCCAGATTCCAAAAACATAACCTTCGGCTGTTACATTGGATGCACAGGCACTTCCATTTCTCAATACCTAGCCTATAATAAGTTATTCATAAATATCAAATGAATGAGTGGATGGATGAATTAGGTTAATTTTAGACTTTAAAGTCATAATAAAATAGCTAGGTGAAGACTATACACCAAAGGCTGCTGGAAACGTAAAATGAGAGGTCCGAAGAGTGATATCCTTGGAGGAGAGACAATATTTAATAAATATTTAGAGTCAATGAATGAACAATTTTATCCTATAATTTTCACCTTTGTCACTCTACTATGAGTTACTTTTTTTTTAAATTTTTATTAATGTTTTATTTATTTTTGAGACAGAGAGAGAGACAGAGCATGAACATGGGAGGGTCAGCAAGAAGGAGACACAGAATCTGAAACAGGCTCCAGGCTCTGAGCTGTCAGCACAGAGCCCGACGCGGGGCTCGAACTCACGGACCGCGAGATCATGACCTGAGCCGAAGTCGGCCGCCCAACCGACTGAGCCACCCAGGCGCCCCGTATGAGTTACTTTCAACTATGCCAAGCTCTCCTTGCTTAAGTTTTTTCAATATGCTTCCATTTAATTCCAGGATCTTTCCCCCTACTTGTGTATCAAAGAACTTTTCTTTACCCCTACATCAGTAACACTGCTGAAACAAATCTGAAATTCACCAACAGGAGCAGGAATTACTTTGTGCCTAAAATCAGCCTGACAATATAGATTGGATAAGTCATATTTTGGGGATTCTCTCAAAAAGATTGTATCTGTTGCATTTCATAACATCTTTGTAGCAGGTGTGCTGTCTCAGAGAGAGGTTTATTTTCTTTACATACTCTGTGCAGCAATGGAAAAAAATCGCTATTTATACAACTTGTAAATTTAAAAAAATCTATTCATGTATAATTAGTTATAGTCTAGTATAAAAGGAGAGTTGAGAGTTGGAAAGAACACTTTTCCCAAAGCTTTTTTGTTTAATGTGAGCACCACTCCATCATAATTTCTTATTCTTTCCCACTATCTTCTTCCCTCTTATGCATGTTTTGAAACTCTCCATCAGTCTTTATAAGGAACAATTTTCTTTCTTTCTCCCTTTTTTTTAAAGCAGCACTCTATCAGTGTTTTAAGTCTTCACATTCAGGCTGCTTAACCCAGAGAGAGAGTATTTCTGATTCTAGAAGCAAGTGCCAGCCCCAGATCTTTCTCAGTGGCTGGTCATACTGTTTAAGAAAAAGATGCTGCAATAAACCAGGAATTGATATGGTGAGAATACCAAATTTGAACCACAGTTATGGGCTTTCCATCATTTAAGTTTACCAATATCTCTAGGAAGAATTGAGATGATTAAAAGCCTCTCCATTGTATTTGCAGTCAATATTCAGTAGATGGTACTGGCTAGACAGTTTACACTTAGGGGCATTTGCATTTTCATCTATAGTGAAGAACACTAAATGTGTAGTCCACGTGTACTCTCTTCAAATGACAGACCATAATCATCCTTTTGCAGCCTTTATAGTATCTGTTGTCAGGCTCTTCTGAGAGACTTCTAACAGGGTCTTGGCAAGATGCCACAGGCAAGTACTTCCACCGCAGCTGATTCAAAAATGCCTTTGGGGTTGCATTACCAATCCAGTAACCCCTGAGGTTCGGTGGGAAGGTCTGCCAAGGTTCAGCTGGGATTGCCTATTAGCCCATTGAACTCCCCTGGGCCCTAGAAACTCAAGAGTGGGTTTCATCCAAGTAGCATGGGGAAAAGAGATGTGATATTGTCTCTGCTGGCCAGGTAGATTATATACACTCCGTCCCAGAAAGGCTGATTTGAGGAGAGAACTATCACAATCCCTCTTTTCTTCCTGTTGCTGTAGTGTAGACATTTATAATTTAAGTGATAAATCCAATGACTAAAAGAAGAACGTCTTTATGATGTGACCTTTTTTCCTTCTATTTGTATAATATAGCAAAGATATGTGAATCACATATGCATACACAAGTAGAAGAACAATGGGAAAAGGGAAAGCAAGTTGTTTTCCCTTTTCCCATTGTTCTTCTACTTGTGTATGCATATGTGATTCACATGTAAATGGGGGCAATGCCTATGTTGTTCACTCCTGTGCTCCTAGAGACGGGAACTGGGACAGCTACATAAATAGTAATAATCGGTGGCTATCTGAAAGCAGAAATATATTTAGGGGTGGGCCTGGGGGAAGGTCCTCAGATTGCTAATCTATGGGGGTGCTAAAACTTAACTGAGATAAGATGAATCAAATTCAATGATCCAAAGTCTTCTTGGGGGCAGGAGTCCATGTGATGAAAGGCAGGATGCCTCTTCTAAAGACGCAGGCTCAAAGTACATCAGAAGTCCATCAAGGATATGAGTTTAGTTACCATAGGGAAACCTTGTGGAGTGGAAAATGAGATATAGGACAAGAGCAGAATTACTCTGGACAGTGGTGCAATGGCTGACCCCTTCTGCCAGTCGTCTTGCTTCATCATTTCCTGTGTGTAGAGCTCACTCTCTTAGTGGAAAGAGGAGCTCATGTAGGGAGATAACTTCAACCCTTTTGTGCTTAAGGTGAAAAAAAGGAGAAACTTTCATCTCTAGTTTCCTCATGTGGTCATTGTATTCTACACTGACAATTCTGTTTCTCAAACAAGGTCAGTTTCCCATTTCTGTTTTCCTTTCTACTTGTAACATTTTCTTTCAGTTGAATTGTATTTGTCCCAGAGTCACGGAACACTTTTATATTCTCCCAAAGTCTTCCTCCCACCTGCCACCTTCCTGATTTGTGATTGCCTTTGTGTACTTCCTCTTAACTCTTCTCCGGCCTTTCTTCCACCACCGCTTACTAAAGACCTAGGAAAAATTAATTAGCTCCTTTGAGCCTCAGTTTCCTCAAGTGTAACATTAGATTACTAATAGCTACTTTTGTGAGGTAGTATCAAAATCAAAGGATGTAGAAAAATAGCATCATGCCTGGCTTCTCTTAGGTGCTCAGTAAATGGTAGCTGGGGACAATGATGAGGAAGAAGAGGAGGAAGATAAAAATGAGATGTAAATATAATGTAATGAGTTGGCATTCACAAGATTCACGAATGACACAGGCAACACAACAGTCAGGATCAGCCTGGGGATGTGCTTGGTGTCATGAGCATGACACGTCTTGTTGGCTTTTCCCAAAGTTATGCAATGAGAAACCATCTGTTAGGGAGGGAGCCATCAAGCTCAGCTGGTAGCCCCACTACATCACCATCACTGAGCCCTCCAGAATGCCAGGGCATATAAGGGAATGGTTTTTATTTTTTTTAATTTACTTTTTTAATGTTTATTTATTTTCAAGGGGGGCTGGGCAAAGAGAGAGAAGGAGACAGAGAATCCAAAGCGGACTCTGTGCTGACAGCAGAGACCTCGACATGGGGCTCGAACTCACGAACAGTGAGATCATGACCTGAGCCGAAGTCAGATGCTCAACTGACTGAGCCACCCAGGCGCCCCTAAGGGAATGGTTTTTAAAACATTGCTATTGGCGCGCCTGGGTGGCTCAGTCGGTTAAGCATCCGACTTCAGCTCAGGTCACGATCTCACGCTCCCTGAGTTCGGTCCGTGAGTTCGAGCCCCACATCGGGCTCTGGGCTGATGGCTCAGAGCCTGCAGCCTGCTTCCAATTCTGTGTCTCCCTCTCTCTCTGCCCCTCCCCTGTTCATACTCTGTCTCTCTCTGTGCCAAAAATAAATAAACGTTAAAAATTTTTTTTTTTTTAAAATAAAACATTGCTACTTTTTACTGCCTCAAATTCTTTTTTATTTTTAAATTTTTTTTTGCTATTGGGGAGAAATGGATATATAAAAAATAGAACATAGATTGATTCAAAAAATCATTGCTCTGCACATAATGTTGTACTCCTTTTTTGTGTGGGATTGGAGGACATTGATCAGATTTTACAATTTCATTAAAAACATGCCATCAGTTTTTACAAAAAAAGAAATAAATCTTTAAAAGAGATGATTGCTTAATTAATCATAGGATAAAGAGAGATTGATGCTAAGAGCTGTTTTACAGATTAAGAAAAGTAGAGCAGGGACTGGCTGGCTCCAAGAACTAGAGTTATTTACTTTCAAATGAAGCATTTACTGACATAAGCTAATTCTTTCTTTTGGTGATATTCCATTGCATCTAGATGAACTGGGTTCAATTAACCATGACTATTTAGTAACGTGAGTTACTATTTTTTTTAAGGTGAGATACTATTATGTACAGCCTCACACTTTTCGTTATTGACTCAACTCTCTTAGATGAAATTATACTTTCAATTTCCATAGTGCCCAAGGGATTTGGTCAGCCCACCTTCTGTGTGCTAGACTGGATAAACCTCTTTTTATAAATGACAAAATTTGAGGCACAAACAGGGAATGTGAATTTACCTAAATCATGTAACCATTTAGGGTACTAAGAAAAAAATACATTATTCTGGCAATAAGTTCTGTGATCCTTAACTTGGGATCTATATAGTCCTAGAAAATCCATGGATGGACTTTCAATAACCTGAGCCCATGAACTATAGAAATATTAAGTGACTGCATGGATGGGCATTTGGGGAGGAGAAGGGTCACAACTTTCATCAAAACCTCTAGCAGTCTATTACACCCAAAAGGTTAAGAACCAAAGTAAACTCTCCAAGGGCTAGTATAATTCTGAGTAGGGTATCTATCTAATCTCAAGGAGATATGCAATTTAGACGGCTACAAATCAGAAATATTTTCAAGGGCTCTGACACCAATATTGACAGAGAGACGGATTTAACACTTGGTTCCTTGAGGTCAGCTTTGTGGCTATTGTTAATAAGATGTACATCAAGCTATTTCTCCCTCATAGATTAACAAGGTCTAGGACTACAAAACTAATGCTTCTGCCAGTAATATATATATATATATATATATATATATATATATATATACACACACACATATATATATACACATATATATACATACATATATATGTATATATATAAAATATACTAGTAATATATAGAAATACATATATAGTCATATATATAGTCAATATATATATACAATCCTGTGGCTTAGCACTACTTATTTTTTAATATTAATATAATCAATAATGTGAAAAAAACATTTCTGGATCTTATACTATGGACCAAGGTGTGTAGGATAAAAAGATATCCAAGATACACTTTTTTTTTTACTCTCAATGTTGTATAGTTTGGCTGCTGACAAGCACATTAAAGGTTAAAGAACAATATCTTCTCAGTGTAACAGTGTGCAAAGAAAAATATTACACAGTTAATTGATAAATGAGTTGGGTCTGAAAAATTTAGGATGCAGAAACTAGCAGAGGATTCTAATTAATGCAAGGACCAATGTATATAAATCTTTCAATGGGAATTAGGAAAAAGAAAATCCATGGAAAAAGAAAGAACAATTAAAGATAGCTCTGGCTTTCACAGAGTGAGAGGGGAAGCCATTGGAGGGTTCTGAGCAGAAGAGCGCAACAATCTGACATACAATGACTGCTTTGTTGAGAATAGACTTCAAGGAGACAAAGGACATGTCAGAAAGGCCAGTTAGGGAGTAATAGTCAACCAGCAAAAGATAATGGTGACTGTGACCACATTCATAACTCAGATTTTAGATACATTTTGGGGTAGGGTTGGCAGAGCGTCTTATCACACTGATAAAAGGTATGAGAGAAAGAGAGGCATCAAGGATGACTGCAAGGGTTTAGGCTTGACCAACGAGAAACAAAAAGTTGTCATATCTTGATATGAAGAAGACTATGAGAAGAATGGATTTTAAGGAGGTCAGGAGCTTGGTTTAGAACACATTAAATTTGAGTTGTGTATTAGACATCCAACAGATGAAGATATGAATCTATAAGTTAGGAACAAGATTGAGATCAGTGATACAATTTTGGGAACTATTGGTATGGAGATAAGGCTGGAAGAAATCACCTAGGAAGAGAAAGGAAAGAAGGGAAGGGAATCAACTGCAAACATTTTACCATGATTTGAGCCTGAAATGTATACAAAAGCATAGTAAGTGAGACAGAGAGCTAAATAGTAGCTGGATCAGGGAGGATCTCGTATGCCATCCAAGTGATATAAGAATTTATTCTGTAGGCAATGGAAAGCCACTGCAGAATTCTGAGGGGAAAAGTAACATGATCAGGTTTGCATTTTGGAAATTGGCAACCAGGTAGAGACTGATTAGGAGGAGGTCAGTCCTAGTCAAAGAGAACCAAGAAGAGAAACCATGGCAATAGTCTACAAAGAGAAAATGAGGATCTGGAATGTGTCACCACCAAGTGAGTGTGTCACCACACAGATTTGAGCAGAGTTTATAAGGCGTGTTGACAGAACTTAACCATTTGGATAAGAAGAGTGAGAGAAAGAGGGAGAGAATTCACACATTTTTTCCCTGGATAACCAACTGGATGGCAGAATCACGAACTAGAGTGGGAATAAAAGAAAAGGAGAAGACAGGCGCTCTGGGGGTGAGAAAGATGTGGACACGTTGAGTTGGATATCTCATGGTGAGATGCCCAACACCCTGTTAAGCTTATGGATCTGGAATTCTGAACAAAGGTCTCAAGTAAAGATAAAGGATGGTCATCAGCAAACAGATACCAGAGAGAAAAAAAAGAGCTGAAGTGGAAACACTGTTATTGGGTTTTTGTTTTTTGTTTTTTTGTTTTTAAGGACCAGAAGCCAGCAAGGGGACGTGAAGGACAATTAGATGGGGTAGGGCATGATGGGATTAAAGGAAGCACATGTGGGCTCAGGTTTTGGCTATATGGTGGTGGGGGGGGGGAAATGGTGGAAGTGAAAACAAAATTGTAAAGTTTTGAAAAAATACATACAAAGGTAGGTATAGCTTGAAAGAGTATGTGGCTATTTTGAGATTTTAAAACGTGAAATAAAGGGAAGATAGGGTGATGTAAGGGGGTCAAAAGAGAAGAAAGAGTATCTTCTGCTACATTTATACAATATCGCCTTTGTCTAAACATAGACGTGTTGTTTGAATTAACATAAGGCTTAACTCCCACATAGGCCAGTCAGTGAAGATCTATTCCAGCGCCTGCCAGGTTCACCCTCCCAATTCTGATAGTCAAATGGCTCCCAATTATACTATAGACAGTGCTGCTACATACAATCAGAGGAGGAAAAAAGAGAGAATTATATAGAAATATTTTCCAAATATATATGAGCAACCTTCAACTTGACTAAAGCTCTACCCATCAGCAAATTTTTACCAAGCATCTCTATGTGCTAAGTTCTGGGCTTAGCACTATTTTTCAGCATTAGTACAGGATGTTTTTGCTAAATGAACCAAATCCCGATATATCATGATTGCACTTCTGTTTCCTACACCTATTGTTGTGTTCTCTTTTATAATTTCAGTATGTACCCAAGAGAGTGAAAATGTACTAGAGAAAATTGTATTCTATGTGTCTGCCTGAGAGTACATGCTTTGTGGCCTCAACCCAGCCCTGTCCTGGGGCCTGTGTCAAAACTGCATTATGAATCAGGCTTTGGTGTTTCTGGTTGTTCAATTATTAAGCCTTCTGCTATAAGAACCAAAATGAATCTGATTGTGACAACTCCCATACTCATAACCAGGTCCAGGGTCCCTGCCTGTGTTGTGAAAGACTTTGGTGTCCTCATTTCTGTGTGGACAACAACTTGAGAAAGAAAGAGTTGCTGTCCCTACCAAGTTTTATCATGTGCAAACATGTCATGTGAACTTCGAGGAAATAGGTCAACTTTTTGAGACTTTGCTTTCTTCATATGATAAGCATGACACTTTGCCTAACATGTGACTTCTGCCTGGCTATGGTTCTGGATTCCTGAGTATTGTTTACTTCAAAATTATAAATTAATAGGCATGCACTCTCATCAATCTATGAACTGTTCCTGGAAAGCTTTTACTCAGAGCAAATCTTTCCTTTGAGAGATTGTACTAAAGCAGCAGCTCTTTAGGAGAAATTAAAAAACCCAGTATCACAATGGAACATTTAGAGACAACTGTAATAGCGTTTTAATCTCAGAACTTTTCAAAACTTTATCAGATGCTTTATAATGGAAATAATAAAGGCATTGATGCTTTGATTCTGTAAATTAGACCAAGTGCGGTGGCACTGTTTTGGCAGAGAAAGCTGTGCAACCTCCTCCATCAACTAGTGTGAAAAATGAAGAAAAGGTCCACTAAAGGAAGAAGAGTTGTTCAGGGCCATGCTGATGGTTTACTAGTGCTATTCCTTGGAACCTTCCAGTCGTTTTCATAACAGATAGTTTTGAACTCTTATTTTTAGCAACAGCTGCCAAATTTTGCAAGTCCTATAATGTTCTGCTCCCTAATTAGTTTGGAAGCCTGTAATTGTTTAAGTTTAAACCAGCCTAGAAAGGCTGCCAACTCATTTGAGCAGGATTGAGCAGGAAAGTTGAAGAAATGGCTACATATTATTACTTGCTGATTTATTTAATTTAGGCGTTTGATTAAATCATGAGTCTAATACAAAAAAAAAAATCACAACATGGAAGGGCTTCTTTTAAAATGCTAAGAGCTGGCTTCACTTCTTCGGACACAGCGATTTCATGTCTGAGCGGCCCTGTTGATGTTTAGAAATTGAGTACAGACTCCCTGGAATGACTCTGGGAGGTCAGGCATACTTTGGATAAAATCTGCAAGGTCAGTAATGGAAAACTGCATCATAAGAGAACCATTATAATACGTTATTAATGGGATTTAGCATGTGACTAGTTCTACTTATTGTTGGGGAGGGGGGCATTTTTTGTTTGTGCTTAACAAAAATCTGGAAAAGAAAGAAATATGTGTGCACCAGAACAGTTAGCACTGTGTTCAGAATTTGTCAGTGCGCTCAAGAGTTTATTAGGTAATAAGATACTATGCACGTTTCCGCTTGCAATATGAAAAATGTCGAGACTGATCACGTTTCATTAATTGTCTCTGTGCATTCTCTGTGTAATGCGACTGTTTGACTGTTGTTTCCCCTACTCTGATCAGGTGTTTTTTACTATGAGTACAAAGAAGAAGGATGTATTCAAAATAACTGCAGAATCATATAGGAAGTAGCTTCTATTGGCTACAGCTACCACTTCCTGAAGGAATCATGATGCTTATTTCTGAATTTTTTTCACCAACTCTGCCTGAATGAATGCATCAAGAAACCTCATTCGATTTTAGAGCACAACTGCTCAACTTTTTATAGCATGATCACACTTTGCACTTTTCTCTGTAGCAGTTATCCTTCATCTGGGGGCTTCTGGGAAAATACAAAATCAGGTTGTTAAGGTTTGACTCAGTGCTGGACAGAGAACGATTATGGCCTTTTGTGAAGCTGTGCTCATCCTTTCAATGAAAAACTTCAGCTATAAATCTAGGAACTGTATCTCCCCACAAGAATCGTGCAGTGTTTAATATGTCCTAGTTATTGTTGGTTGCTATATAGTAACAATCAACATGCACAAACCTTTGCATGGTGTTTGTTGATTGCATCATGATCATAGATCACAAGATGTGTTTATCAGTCAAAAAGCAAAGATAGAACTTATTATAGGTGTTATTTTCAATAAAAAATATGATTGGACCAAGAGCTGTTCCACCACCCGAAGGATTTCTTTTGTTGGAAAAATATCTTCATTCCATCCCATAAGCTCCAGGTTTACTCATGCCCCATTCTCAAGGATTCCTCCTCTGCCTATAAACTTCGAGTTCCCCTCCCACCACCAGCTGACTTACTGACAAATCAATCCCTGTAGCTCTTCTCTGACTCCAGTTTGTTTCCATCTTTCTGATAATGAGGAAATTACATGGCCACTTTTCAGGATGGTCTGCCTGAGTCGAGTGGGTGTGCTGCCTCCTCTGTTCCATTGCCTGCATTCCATGACGCTCTTTGACTACCACCTCTGTGTTAAAGGACATCATTATGTGGACACCCAATAACAGGGTCCAGAATTGACTTGAGAGAAATTAAGTCCCCTTTACCAATACACAGTCTATTCCATCCCTATGTGCCCCAGTTTCCTCAAGACAATACTTATTTATGGACTCCTCATTCCCCTCCCCCATTCACCCGTAGCAAAACCATGTGCAAAGAACTAAGCTGAGAATGGTCCCAGCACAGCTCCTGAAATTTCAGAGTACAAACCTACTGGGCCTTTTAGCTCCCTGAAGTGCCCTTTGCCCCAGACCCTTCGCCTCAATGTCATTAAACACACGATAAAGTCTCCAGCCAGCATGCTGTGGCATGCTGGCCACATCCTCCATGGCCACTATTTGGGCTACTCCAGACAAAAGGGGGCAGTACTGAATGAGATAATACACATCCAAAGTGCTTTGAAATCCCCAAAGACAGATGCTTTATGAATACAGACATGATTATATCTAGTCTACCACCCCCCGTCACGACAAAGTCTGTATCCTTACAAATGGATTTTTACTTTTTTGAGCTGTTGCCCATTAACTTCTTATTAATATTTCTTATTATTCTGGGCCAGTTTATTTAAACACTCGGTTAGTATTGGCACTTGTCACCCTTCTGTCTTTGCAGATGTCACTTAATGCTCCTTACAAATTAGCCACACAATTAAGCAACACTGAATATCCATTTTTGCCCTTCTGTGTACCCCTCACTTTTGGACACGTTAGAATTTACCCCCACCATTTCAAAATCCACTTAGTAAAGTATTATGCCACTTTCAACCCTGTCCAGGTCAATTTGGGTTACACTGAAGGATTCATTTTAAGGATTTTCAACTGTTTTGCTGAAATCAAGCTGTAGTATATCCACTGGGCTCATCATCAGTTATCCCTGCATTCTGCTTTTCAACTCCAAACTCTGTACAATGCTTTATTCTGAGAATGGAAATGAGCAACCTATGCTATTTTTTCTCTCCAACCACTTTTAGAGTTGAATTTTGCATTCTTTTTGTCCTATTTATTACTAAGGGCGGAAGAATCTGACCTCAAAAGCGATGGTGGAAAAATGGCTTTAACAAATCAAAATCCTTGAATGATCATCCAACGATTTGATACACTTTTTAACTAATTGCCTACATAGCAGCAGGCCTTTCAAGGGCTCTTGTTTGGTTACTGTGTTTAGTCTTTGCTTCACAATGAGTCAAAGACATACCATAAAAATAGGAACAGGAGGCAGCACTTTAGTTCACTGTCACTTCTGATGCATTCTGCTCAAGAATAGCAGTCTCCGGACTTCTCAGCTAATCTGCGCTCATGCTACCATCCACTGGCACAATTCTCCCTCCCACCCAGTGACACTCTAAGGATCAGTTAATATTTCGAAACAATTGGGAGTCCTGTGATAAGATGCGCTGTACCAAAATCAATAATCACTTTGAAACATCGAAACCTTTTCTTCTATCATTCCCTTCATCAGGTTGACCACTCTAAGAGCTCTTTCTTTCATTATTCAAATCCTTCCTGACAGTCACATGCCTTAAGATTCAATAGACTAATATTTTGGTCATCTACAATGGAAATCTGTGTTTCCCATATGTTACAGAACCAGATGGCTCAGGTTGGTCTTTTATTTGTCAGACTCAATATAAAACACTGCGCGCGCGCGCTCTCTCTCAGGGTTTTAACAAAGGCTATCCAACCTCTCCCACCCCCAAGCCCCCACTCCAGGGTTTGACAACAGGCTGAACCAGGAGATGAGCAACTTCTCAGCTGCTGGCCTCTGAAGGCACTCCCAGCATGGCCAGCCCCCACTTCTGTTCCTGCTGGCTTTTTATGCAGACCCTTGATTGAGAATGGTCCAGCTGGGCAGCCTGTTAACTCTTTTAACCCATTCCTATCCAGCCCGCCTCTCGTAGGCCTGGCCTTCTTTTTGATCAGAGTTACCATTTTAGTGAGGCTACACTGAGCACTTACCGCTGCCTCCCTCTTTTGTACCTCGAGTGCCCAATCCTGACATGAATAGAACTGAAAGGAGCTAGTAATTGTTGTGTTTCTGCTATGTGGCAATGCTGAGCTAAATCTTTTGCATTGTCATGATGTCATTTAAGACACAGCACAACCCAAGAGGAGGTGTGATCATACCCATTTGATAGAAAAGTAAACTAGAAGCCAGAGACATGGGACAACTGGTCACACATCTAGTAAATAGTAAAACAGGATTGCCACACATATGTCTTACTCCAATGCCAAGAACACAGCTCCCTTTAGACAATCAGAAGAAGAAATACACATACACACACACACACACACACACCCCAAATTCCAAGTATTCTTGAATTCTGGGTTATTTGTCTATCTTATTCAAACTATCTAATTTTTCTAGAGACGTTGTACATCTCCAAGTGAGACTCTTGGTTCTAAATAGTAAGAACAGAAAGAACAGTAACTAAGAGGGTCTGAGAAGTCGGCCTTTAGACGTTACTACAAGGGCACTGCAGAGATGGTGGCTTTTGCTCTTAAAGATTTGGGAGGCTCTGGTGGATTTGAAAAGAGAAGTGTCCTAATCTAATACAGACTTTATATAAGTTAAGAACAGACTGAAATGAGGCAAGAGCCATTGCAGGCAGACCAGTGAGGACACTAGTGCCATGCAGTTAAGTGAGGAGGCCCAAGAGATGATGGTGGGTTGAACCAGACTGCGGTGGTGATAGGTTGTCAGATTCCAGACACATTTGGAGGAGAGACAAAAACATGATTTTCTGATATACTGTCTTTCTTAGATTCTGCCTTGTACTGTTCATGGTAAGCTCCCACATAAACTGTCAGTCTCCTGTGTAGGAGTACCAACCATGCCTTGCAGTTTCAGTTGGCTACTTTGTAAAGTCTGTGTGAGACCTGGTTTGAGGTATGAAGACCCTGTACTGGATGGATTGTGTCACTCACTCATGATTTTTCCCTCTCATCGTCCCTCTTCTTCCATCTACATGATGTTCTTTGATTTCAAATGAGACGCTGTTAATGCTTCAGAATCAGTGTCAAAACTATTATAATTTGCAGGAATATGCAGAAAACATAACCTAAGTGGGTCCACGGAGCAGCCTGAAGATTGACTTATGCCTAAAGAGAATTCCCACCCTACCTAATGCTCTTCACTAAATTCTACGATTCCACGGAGCCCCTATTGGGTACCAGATGCTGCCAGATGTTAGGAATTTAAGAATGCCAATATCAGGGTCTCAGACTTCAAGGACGAACAGGGAAGCCAAAAGGTAATTCAGAAGACCTCTCAAATACAAAGTGATAACTCATGTGGCAATATGGTAAAACATAACTTGCCAGGGTGAATGCAGAAGAGCAAGGGTAAAGTGGTGTCTTCAAGTTTGTATCACTCTCCTCCAGCTTTCCTAATAACACACCTCTCCCTCCTCGTTGTTTCAGATCCTTGCTACAGCTCAGCATACCACTTCAGGGTATGTGAGAAACCCAAGAGTCCACAGGGAGCATAGAGAATCAACTAAAAGAGACTGCAATTTCAAAGCTGGAAAAGACATTGGAGAATATCTTGTTCAACACCACACTGCATACAGGAGAAACATCTAAGACACAGAGATGCTAAGTGACTTCCTCAAAGACACACAGCTAAATGGGTAGGGTCCTAGAGTTAGAATTCATATTTCAGACCCTTTGTCTAAAATTCTTACGTCACCACATGAGATTCATCAATCACATCCCATTTTTATTCATTACTTTCTTCCTTTGAGTTTATTCCTTGATTTATCCTAAGCCTTTCATTCACTTATTCTACAAATAGATAGTCTATAATTCCTAGGTATTAGGCACATTTCTAGGTGTGCTAGTAATTAAGCTATTGACTCTGTTATGTGCCATGGTATCTTTCCATGTTGAATTATCTCTGTTAGAAAGCAGAAACTGATATCATTTCTCTTCTCTTGACTGTCAGACCCTAGAACATCTGCTTTATACCCAGTATTCCCTGTGTACTAAAACTACAGAAACAAGTAAAGCCGAACATTTCCTACCATCACAGAGCTTATAGTCTCATCTGATGGGCAGACACAAGCTAATTGATTACGAATGGCAGTGGAGTTACAGACAGAGATGGTAACACAAGGAAAGACACATCTGGTAATGAATACTCACAGCAAGGGTTGGAGAGGGCTTCCCAGAAGAGGTGACACCCCAGAAGACACTTTCTCTTAATCCAACTTGGGTCCATTCTCTGTGGAAAAAGGGAAAGGAGGGACCATGATATGCTGGAGGAGGTGGAATATAGCTGGTAGGGCTAGAATTAGAGAATATTTTGATTTCTTTTATTTATTTTAAGACAAACACTTTTGGACTTAAGCTTCACAAGCACAAGCTGTAGTAAACTTTTTAATTTGGTGAGATAATCTTTTATCTGTGGGCTGCCTGAGCCTGGTGTGTTGAAGCTACATACCAGAAATGCGCATTTTCATTTATTTTTTTTTTCAGGATCTTATCCTGATATGAAGTCCCTTCGGGGATCTTTAATTATGCAGGTATAGATTCTGTAATCTATTCCAAAAGGGACTTTGATATAAGAATATATGTGTTGATTTCATTAAGATTTAGATATGTTAGCATATATTTTGAAAAAATTCAACTATTCATTAGAACATGTGCAAAATTTATTCTCTTAGAAATTATTTTGGGAAAAGGAATAGTCGCTTTATATGAATAATTAAGGTATCTCTTTTGCATTGAATATATATAGCTATATATATTGAATTATATATATTGAATTATATACTTATGTGTCAATTTATAATACAATATTTAATTGAGTTTAGAAGGAGACTGGAAGTTTGGAGGATGAAGAAGGGACATGTTACTTTCTGTTTGCTGCCCCTTCCCAACAGAAAGGAAATATTTCTTTACTGTTGCATTTATTTCCCTACTTCAACCTTATTTCAGAACTTTATCACCTCCCAGTCGCCCTATTGTGTCAGTCTGATAACTGTTAGTCTGCCTCTAGTCTACACCTACACACATGTCCACAAACACACTCCTTCCGTTCTGCCCGGTTGTCAGCTTAATCTTAATTAAGCCCTAGTTTCATACTGGCCTTTGGTTACAAAGTCAAGTCTTTCTACCACAGCATAAAACGTTTTTTCTTTCTTAACTTGCTTCTAATGGTGTCTTCATCTATGCTTCCCAATATACTACACATTGGACTTACCTTAAAAAAATTCTGATGCCCAAACCTCACTTCAAACCAATTAAATCAGAATCTCTGGGGATGTAACCCTAGCATCTATATTTTTGAAAGTCCCAGGTGGTTCTAATGTGCAGCCAGAGTTGGGAACAACCAAATGCAAGCCTGACATGACAGCTAAATGAAACTACTCACCGTTTCTCTTTCCCACATTCCACAGGCACTATTCTTATTTTAATATTCCAACTCACAGATATTGGCATGGGTTTTGGTGGAGGTTATACCTGAGGAAATCTCCTCTCTAAATATCACTTCAGTTAGAGTAAGTTTCTTTATACTTTTAAAAAGCTAAGACCATTGAACAATAGTTTTCACATAATTAAAGTTAACCTTGGTACTTCCAAACATTTTCAATATGTCTTTCTGCCTTGGATACAATTCCAAGTTGGTCTTGCATCTAGGGTATTATTACATGCACATGTTGTACTCACTGTGGTAACATACCTGTTGGATGGTCTCAGAGCACAGGAATGGAAGTGATATGAATCCTCAAATATTATGTTCAGAAGTCTGGTTTTCCTCACATCTATACCTGAAGCAGAAATAGAGCAAAGCCAATATTAATGAGAATACAAGAATGCATTCAGTATCAGAAATGTTAAAGTACAGCACTGAGCACAGTGTCTGGCATAAAATTGGTGATCAATTCATGCTTGCAGGGAGTGTGAATGGATGGACAAATAAAGGACCCACACTGCCTGTATGTCATGTCCTATACAGACGCGTGATCCTTATAAAATAAATTAGCTGTATGACTTTGAGCAAGGCCTTTAACCTTCCAGCTTTCAATTTGCTCATCCATAAAATTGGCAGTGGTGTGAGGAGGGAGGATGAGTTAAAAAATCCCTTCCAGCTCTAAGAATTTTTTAATCTAGAAAGATTCTCGTTTAAACCCTTCTGTTCATACTGACAAGCATTTCATGGGAAAGAAGCACACATACATTGCTTGACAAATCTGAGAATAACTTGCACCCTCTAAATTTAGTTAGTTTACAATTTTTCATATCATGGGTCTTCCTTCATCTCTGTGTCATTTCCCCAATGGGATCGTGCTCCATAATGAAGTAGTACCACAAAAGCCAGCTGCCTCAAGATCTGGTCTCAGGACAACCCAAGCTAAGGCAGAGGCACCACCACATGCTTCACATGTATGCATATTTAGCAACAACACAGAACAATTCTTTGTCAGTCTTGTCTGTTATATTCATTACGGCTGAGTTCGTTTTTGTTTTTTTAATTAAACACTACTTGAAAAGTCTAGTTCAGTTCTACAAAGACGTATTAAGTGTGCACTGTATCCAAGACTTTGTAATAAAAGCTGGGGATACAAAAATAATAAGGACACATTTGAATAGCTACTATGCAGCATTAAGAATCAGGCTGTAGAGAAAAATGTATTGACATGAAAAAATATTCATGGCATATTGCTAAGTGAATAACATATCCAGAAAAGGGACTGCACTGGAGTTTTGCTTCTGCTGAGGAGGAAAAAACCCACAAGAAAATGTTGCTCCTACTGTAAACATGACACAAAGCTGGATGATCTTCAAAATTCATCCTTCTAACCCATCAAAGAGCTGAGGTCACAGGCAACCAGGTGAACAGAATACCAGAGGTTGACAAGCTCATTCAAGAAGAGAAACAAAAGCTGTTTCAACTTTGGCATAACATGAGAGGAAGAGAAGGCCTCCATAAGATAGTAAGCAAAGAAATGAAATTTTAGTGAAATCTTAACTGCCAAGTGTAAACTAACATGACAGTTTATAATAGCTGGGAACACAGAAAGAAGGGAAGTTCATACCCATTTGCCAACTCTTTTTCATAGGCATCCATAGGAAACTCACGAAAAAGACCAGAGACTTCCTCAGTGTTCCAATTATGCAGAGCCTACCTAGATTTGAAAATGGAGCAGAAATATGTGGAGAAACCCATCTATACTTCGGGCCTTGCATGAGTATGAGGTAATGATTGGCTTCCACAGGGCCAAAAAAACCCATCTGAGCCACGGACCTTCCTTTTATACGAGACCGAAAGCCATCTACCACTGGGTGTGTGACACTTGTCTGACACAAAGAGGAAGTCATCTGATTCTGGCGAAATTGACAATCCAAATAGTCTAATATCTATTAAGAAAACTCATCTGAAGATAAAAGTCTTTCCCACAAAGATAATCCCAGGCCCAAAAGACTTACTACTGGGTTGTAACAAATATTTCCCTAAGAATAACACCAATTCTACATAAACTTTTCCAGCAAATTGAAAAGAAAGCAATACTTTCAAGCTCATTTTTTTTTATTTTAATTTTTTTTTCACGTTTATTTACTTTTGAGACAGAGAGAGACAGAGCATGAACGGGGGAGGGTCAGAGAGAGGGAGACACAGAATCTGAAACAGGCTCCAGGCTCTGAGCTGTCAGCACAGAGCCCGACACGGGGCTCGAACTCACAGACCGCGAGATCATGACCTGAGCGAAGTCGGCGGCTTAACCAACTGAGCCACCCAGGCGCCCCAAGCTCATTTTATTGAGGTCAATATTACCCAAATATCAAAGACAAAGATACTGCATGAAAATAACACTAAAGAATAATCCATGACATAGACATAAAATCTTTAACAAAATATTATTGAATGCAGCCCAGTAATTACCACAAGAATAACACAGCATCATTAAGTTTAACCCAGAAAAACAAATTTAAAATCAAATGATGTAATTTACCATATCAACAGACTAAAAAAGGAAAACCAGGGGGCACGTGGGTGACTCAGTTGGTTAAGAGTCCTGACTTCAGCTCAGGTCATGATCTCTCCGCTCTTGAGTTCAAACCCCACGTTGGGCTCTGTGCTGAAAGCTCAGAGCCTGGAGCCTGGAACCTGCTTCCAGTTTTGTGTCTCCCCTCTCTCTCTGCCCGTTTCCCGCTCATGCTGTCTCTTTCTCTCAAAAATAAACGTTAAAAAAAATTTTTTAATAATAAATAAATAAACATTAAAAAAATAAATAAGGAAAACCATATGATTATCTCAATAGATGTAGAAAAAGACTTTGACACAATGTAACATCCATTCATGCTTTTAAAGTTCTTAACAGATGAAGAAAAGAAGGGAACTTCTTTAAATTGCTGAAACGCATCTAGAAATTTTATCCACAACATCATACCTAATTGTGAAAGACTAAATTTTCCCCCATGATTGAAAACAAACGCAGGTAGTCTGACTTGTGTCCAACCATATAAAGAATAAAGAATTTGTCACGATGACTGGGTGGCTCAGTCAGTTAAGCGTCTGACTTTGGCTCAAGTCATGATCTCACAGTTCATTAGTTCAAGCCCCACACTGGGTTCTGTGCTGACAGTTCAAAGCCTGGAGCCTGCTTCAGATTCTGTGTCTCCCCTTCTCTCTTCCCCTCCCCTGTTCGTGCCCTGCCTCTCTCTCTTTCAAAAATAAAGATCAAAAAAAATTTTAAGAATAAAGATTTTGTCACTCAATAATACATAAAATAATACTTAATAGCACCTAATAAAATACAAAAAATTTGAACATACACTTCACCAAAAAATATACATAAGCCAAAACCACAATGTGATACCATTTCACTGAAATAGGTTAAATTAAAACTATTTAAAATACCAAGTATTGGCAAAGATTTAGAGCAATTGGAACTCTCATGCATTGCTGGTGGCAACTCAAAATGGTACAACTTACTTTGGAAAGCTTCTTGGCAGATTTTCATAAAATTAATACTTATATGTTGCAGCAGTTTCACTCCTAGGTATTTACTTAAGACAACTGAAAACAAAAGCTATTGGGACCTCATCAGGATAAAAATTTCTGCATAACAAAGGAAACAATCAACAAAACTAAAAGGCAACCAACAAAATGGGAGAAGATATTTACAAATAACATATCAGATAAAGGGTTAGTATCCAAAATCTATAAAGAACTTATCAAATTCAACAGTTAAAAAACAAATAATCCAGGGAAGAAACGAGCAAAAGACATGAACAGACACTTTCCTAAAGACATCCAAATGGCTATGAGACACATGAAAAGATGCTCAGCATCACTCATTGTCAGGGAAATCCAAATCAAAGCCACAGCAAGATACCACCTCACACCTGTCAGAATAGCTAAAATTAACAACTCAGGAATCAACAGGTGTTGATGAGGATATGGAGAAATGAACACTTTTGCACTGCTAGTGGGAATGCAAACTGGTGCAACCAATTTGGAAATATTTAACAAAAAATTAAAAATAGAGCTATGCTACAATCCAGCAATTACACTACTAAGTATTTATCCAAACGATTAAAAAATCCTGATTCGAAGGGGCACATGCACCCCAATGTTTATAGCAACACTACCAACAATAGCTAAAGTATGGAAAGAGCCCATGTGTCCATTCGCTGACAAATGGATAAAGAAGATGTGGTATATATATACAATGGGATATTACTCATGATCAAAAAGAATGAAATCTTGCATTCTCAACAATGTGGGTGGAACTAGAATGTATTATGCTAAGCGAAATAAGTCAGTTAGAGAAAGACAAATATCATATGACTTCACTCATATGTGGAATTTAAGAAACAAAGCAGATGAACATAATGGAAGGGAAGGAAAAATAAGATAAGAGCAGAGAGGGAGACAAACCATAAGAGACTCTTAAATACAGAGAACAAACTTAGGGTTGCTGTCAGGGTGTTGGGTCGGGGAATGTGCAAAATGGGTGATGGGCATTAAGGAGGACACTTGTTGGGATGAGCACTGGGTATTATATGTAAGTGATGAATCACTACATTCTATTCCTGAAACCATTATTACACTAAATGTTAACTAACTTGGATTTAAATAAAAATTTTAAAAAAAGATATAAGATGAGAAACACACACACAGAGTAAAAGAAAACACATGTCCACAAAAAAAAGCTTGTACATGATTGTTTATAGCAGCTTTATACATAACAGTAAAAAAATTTTAAGTAATCTACATTAAGCTGGGAAATGGATACACAAATTGTTATCCTTGCTTATGTGCATATTGTTTGAAAGACTACTATTGATTGTCTATAGCAAAAATAATAACATGTGTGGAAGTAAAATGCATGACAAAAAGCACACAAAATAGCTACAAATGGAATTATTTTATAAATTTTAATATTTTTTTCTGAAGTTATATAATATCTGTGAATAGAATATGATAATGTAAAGATTCATACTGTAATCTCTAGAGGAACCAGTAAAAAAAATCAACAAAAAATAAAATAGAAGAGGAAAAATTATTTTATTCAGGCAAGAAGACAAGAAAGGAGGAAAATAAGAGTTATGTTACAAATAGGAAACAAATGCTGAGATACTGCGTTTATTTATTTTTTAAGATGCTGCATTAAACCCAACTATATCAACAATCACAGTAAATGTAAATGGCTAAACACATCATTATAAGGCAAAGATCAGTAGACTGGATTAAAAAGCTGAGCATAAATAAATGCTGATTATAAGATTTGTAGTAATTTATATGCATGTAAAATATAAATAAATTGACAAGTTAAAAGTAAAAGGGTGTAAAAGGCATAGAAGTTTTTAAGTACAAGAACACTATACTATCATGGCTACATTAATGTCAGGCAAAGTAGACTTCAAGGCAAAGAGTTTTACGGAGTTAAAGAGGGATGTGTTGTAATGATAAAAGAGTCATTTCCTCAAGAAGACATAATAATCCTAAATGCTTATGCATCTAATACCTGAGCATTGGAATACATGAAGCAAAATTCACAAAATTAGAACTCCTAAATTCACAGCTGTAGCTAGATATTTTAATAGCCACCTCTCAATAATTGAAAGGGCAACTAAAGAAAACAATCAAGGAGAATATAAAAGATTTAAACAATTATTAACTAACTTGGCCCAATTGACATTTTACAGCACTCTACCAATAACTGCAGGATATACTGTCTTTCCAAATTTCCATGGAACATTCACCAGGATAGGTCATATGCTGCCATAAAACAAGTTTCCTTAATAAAAAGGAATCAGGAACACCTGGCTGGCTCAGTCAGAAGAGGGTGCAACTCTTGATCTCGGGATCGTGAGTTCAGGCCCCACGTTGGGTGTAGAGATTACTTACTTATTTAAATAAATAAATAGAAATCACAATCATACAGAACATGTTCTCCAAATATTTGGAAAATAGACAACACACTTATAAATAACTCATGAAACAAGAAATCATGATGAAAATTGAAAATATTTTTAACTAAATAACAATGAAAATATAACATATCAAAACTCATGAGATATACCTAACATGTTGCTTGAAGAGAAATTTTTAACTTTAAACAGAAAAAAAGTATAAAATTGATTAAGCTTTTAGAAGCTAAAAAAAACAATTGGTAAAATTTACAACCCTGTACCAAGACTTATCAAGAAAAAAGGAGGGAAAACACAAATTATCAAAATGAGCAATGAAAGAGGGAACATTAAAACAAATTCTATAGATGTGAAAATTATAACAAAGAAATATTATGAATAATTTTCTGCGAATAAATTTAACAGCTTAGAGAAAAGAACTTCCTGAAAAGCATAACTTCCCAAAGCTGGTACAACAAAAAATAGTAAATCTGAACAGCTCTAGGGCAATTTAAAAAAAGTGAATTCACAATCAAAATCTTTCTTTTGAAAAAACTACAAGCCCAGATGGTTTCAATGGTAAATACTATCATATAGTTAAGTTAAAAATAATATCATTTCTAAATAAATTTTCAGAAAATGCCGAAAGAAGGAACATTTCCACACTCATTTTATGTGGCCAGAGAACCCTCACTCAAATATTACATAAATAAAATCCAACAACATATGAAAGAATAATACCTCATAACAAAGTACAGTTGATTTCAGGAATTCAAGGTTGGTTTAACATTGGAATATGTATCACAGTATTTCACAATAGCCACAGCATAAAAAGAAAAAAATAGTGTGTGGTGTTACTTAAAAATAAGATATAAATAGAAAAAAGACCATTTGAAACACTTATACCAAAATGTTATCAGTAATAATCATTGGATCATTGTATGGTATGATTATGAGAAATGTTTTTTATCTGTTGTTTTTCTGAAATTTTCCAAGCTTACTGCAAAAAAAATATGTGTTATATTTCAAAATTACATAAGTGTGTGTGTAAATAAGGTATTTGAATATACCTTTAAAAAGGTTAAAGCTCATAGGGACAGATACATAGATCAGTGATTTTAGAATTGATAGAGGATCTTGGTATTTTTGGTGAGAGAAAGTTTGCATCAATCTGAGTTAGTTATTGAGAGCTTTTAATCCTTATCTTCTAGCGAAGTGATGCTGCTTAGGTGCAAATTGAACTCCTTTTTAAAATTTACTCTGCTTTTCTAGAAAAAACTACCAAGGAAAGGAAAAAGTGCTCTCAATTTGTAATAGTGAACGAAGAATTGTACATGTGTACCTAGCATAACCTTCACAGCATAATAAGAATAATCTTTAGCATTTGGTTCTTGCTTATTCTAACACCAGAACACATTGGTTAAGTGAGCAAACCTACAAACAGAATAAAAGCTGATGATCTGCTTGCTAAAGGCCTTTTTTTTTCCTATGGAAAATTTTGGACACATCATAAAATAACAGTGATATCATCTAATAGCATAATGTATGGTCAGTTCACTAGCACTTTTACTCCTGCCGGGCCAAGACCTTAAGTCAGAAGATCAGTGTCAGATTTGGACACTGTAGTGTTTCAGGAAAAAAAAAACAAATTTTAAAAACGAAATGCATTCCTTTGAAAGGCATGTTCTGTAGTGCTTTGATATGGAACTCTGACTGAAGCTCAGCATGGAAGACATTAATCTCAACTTTCATGTAATATACCCCCGATGCTCCAGGAAAATAAAATTATAAGACTCTCATGTTATTCCAAACAGATTGAGAAATGTGCCAAGAGGAATTATACCTTAAAATCTTCTATTTTGTTTTCTATAATAGGGACAAGAGGAGAGAAATATTGTGAACTTGGCTATAAAATCATAATGAATATTTATTTAGCACATTTTTCTTTTAGAAATTCTATGTGAATTGGACTTGAAAATGTCTCATTTTCCCACATCATATTGTTTGGTACTCGGGTTGTGTGTGTGTGTATGTGTGTGTGTGCGCGCGCGCACGTGCACATGTGTGTGAGTGTGTGTGTGTGTGTGTGTGTGTGTGTACATCTTCGCATGTGCTGTCATAACCTATCTGGCCAAGCGTGGACTGTCTTCAAAGATTAAGTGCACCTATTTTGAACTGGAGGCTGCATGCCATAATTTTTAGCTAACCCGTTTCCTTCTTAGTGAAAACAGAAATAAAAATATATTGTGCACACTTCATTGCTAGAGCCTTTGACCTCAGCTGCCTGTCTAGCTGAGACTGTGATGAATGCTTTGTGTCCCTTCATTTTTAATTGCTCATAAATTGTTATCCCACGAAACACAAAACTAGCCTTGTCCTCATTTTAGTTGGGGTTGGAGGTCAGCCTAACAGTAATACAATTAAGGAGTGTCTTTGTGTGGGGGTGTGGGAGTGAGGAGGGCACTAGGGTTGCTGAAGAGGGGCAAAGAAATGTAGTAGTCCTTTCTAAGTAAAACACAAAGAAAATTCCAACTTTTGATCAAAAACATCACACATAGAGGAAATCGTGCTCGTTTGACAATTGTGTCCAAAGTGCTTTGAAGGGCATTTCTGGACAGCAACAAAGAAAGTGAATTATATTTCATGCCTGTGTTCAAGCAAAAATGTGTTTTTGTGATTCATGATATTGAGAATAAATTAATTCTGTGAAAAGAAAAAAAAAAAAGTCTGGTTTCAGAAGTGCCATTGGAGCCCAGGTTGTTTTCAAAAGAGACCCTATTGGGATCTAATGGCAGAAGCCAGCCTTCAGCTTTGCACCACTCGCGGTCATCACCCAGATGGCAGCTCAGGGGGACTTCACCAGCTCACCTCTGACGCCTGCGCACCACGGATCTCTTCTGCGGGTTTTGTAGAGTCCATCATTGCTTTCCGTCACACTTCTTCTATGGCTCAGCAGCTCAGGCATGATCTTTAAACAGTCATGTTTCAAATAGCAAAGGAACCAAAGCTTTGAGTTTCTTTTGTCGTTTGGGAACACTATCAAAAACAGAGATGATTATGCGCTTTCTTTACTCTGCTAAAATAGTGTTTAAAGCCCAGCTAGTGGCCTATTGACTGATTTTATTATTTTGATTAAACCAGACCAGAAGCAGCATGGTCTAAATGCAAACAGAATTGGACGTACAGTGAGACCACGCCTTCCCTTTTTTTCCAGCCATTCTTCTGATTTCCTTTAATTTCAGGCAAGTGGTTTGGCTTCCCTGGATTCAAAATGAAAATATATGCCCATTACTTACCTTATAAAAAAATATCGTGTAGGCAAGGGAAGATTGTGTGTGTTACAACCTTCTTTGTCAGAATAAACATGTAAAATACATTTTGGCTGTTGCTATGACTCTTGGTCTCATTTTTACCACTGATTTCTTGTTTTAATCATATTTCACAATACCTTTTGAACATTTTGTCAAGCTCAGTCGAATTCTGAATTACCAAATGGTATTCCCAATATACTACTTCATTCATTATTTCTTGAATTTATTTGTAGCAAGTTAACTTTCCCAGTAGACTTTACACATCTCTGCCTTGGCTTTGGCAAAATAGAAAATAGCTTAACTGTAATGTCACTTAATAATGCACAAATTTGACCATGATTAAGCCCCTCTACATATATTTTTGGAGCTTTCGTTATATGCCAGGCACTGTTTCAGGTGCTGAAGATAGAATACAATTATGAACAAAATAAAAAAATAGAAAAAATTCTGTCTTTAATGAAGATAATATTCTATTTTTTTGCTACATTCGGTCAGATTATGAAGCCTAAACATATAAGCAAAAGGATAATATAATGTCCCAAAAGGCTGGGGACAACAGTGAGTGTGTTAATAAAATCACTGAATTATAAGCTAGGAACTTGGAACTAGATACCAGTTCTATTCCATAGCCTTGGGATCTTAACCAAATCACCCATTTTCTTTGCAAAATGAGTTGGTCTTTTCCAATTCTAAAATTATAGCATTGTCTATATAAGGAGAAATAATCCCCTGTTCCTCAATGATATAGAGGGGGAGGGGCAGAGAGAGAGAGAGAGAGAATTTTTTAGCAAATCACAATCAAGAATATCCTTACCTTTTGGCTGGAAATTTTTGCCAGTGAATTTCAGATCTTCTAAAGCCTGAGGACAATGAAAAATCATCACTTTTTAGGAAAATTTTACTTTTCTTTGTTTTATACTCTAAAAGTGAACTCATTGCAGTAGCAAATGATTCTGGTGCTTGGTTTCCTGGATGTTGACAGTATTGGCATTTTGTCATAAGAAGGAGGGCAGAACTAACTGGTTCATAAGGTTCCCAGTGGTCCGAAGAGCAGAAAAATCTGTTAAAGTCACGATGAGTGAGTTGTTGGCTGAATTCAGCAGCACACAAGTCTGAAACTGATCATCTGTGCCCTTGCCAGTAACTGCTACTTGACTGCAATAAGAATCACTACAGCTTTACATGCTACCAAAACTGATAATAATGATCATTCCCAGCCATAACAAAGAGGAAAATTTTATTTTTATCTTTTTTTTAAATTTTTTTAACGTTTATTTATTTTTGAGACAGAGAGAGAGAGAGAGCATGAATGGGGGAAGGTCAGAGAGAGAGGGAGACACAGAATCCGAAACAGGCTCCAGGCTCTGAGCTGTCAGCACAGAGCCTGCCCGACGCGGGGCTCGAACTCACGGACTGCGAGATCACGACCTGAGCGGAAGTCAGACGCCCAACCGACTGAGCCACCCAGGTGCCCCTATTTTTATCTTTTAAAACATTTCACAAAATCCTCCAAAGTGAAAGAGAAATCCAAATGAAAGTATTAAGGATTCGGTAGAGGAATTAGAGGTACATCAAAGTTTTGCCTAATACCTGATGCATACAATGGAAGTTGGAATTTGTGTGGAAACATTCCAAGTTCATTAGCCATGAATTAGAGTGTATAGTCTAATGTTAGTTGTCTCCAACAACTAAAATCCTAACATGGTTTAGGAAATATTTAAAATCAGATTACATTTTCGTAGTTGTTACTGGAATATAACTTTTCTTCATTTTCCTGTTTGAGAAGTTCCTGGTAACTCTTGGTGGAATTTTCTAGGTTATACCTTTCCTAAAGACCAAAATAACTGGATTTAAATACCAACAAATCTAGCATTTTCAAAAGAGTGGTAGATTCAAGATAGAGTGAACACATATCACCATCTAATAAATGAATGTTTTGTTTTGTGATTGATCATCTTCTCACTATAATGTACACTCCATGAGAGCAAGAAATTTTGTCTGCTTTTTCTCCCTATTCCTATAACCCCCAGAACAGTGACTGGCCCATAGTAGGTGCTCGGTAAGCACTTTTTGAATGAAATGGTTTGATTATTACTTCCTGAAGCATAAATAAGAACACTAAGCATCTGTAAATCAGTCCCCAGATCCAATGGATTCTAACCCTAACTTTCTCAAGATGTCACTTGCTACTAACTTGAGAAAACCAAATTAGTTTTATTGACGTTCTCAGAATATTGTTTAGTACATGGTTTGGCATGACCACAAATATAGTTCAGTTTTAAAGTTTCAGATCCTAGTATAATTAATACTCTTTCCTAAGGCCAATGCTTAGTTTTCAACCTATGTTATGCGGGCCTGTGCAGGATCTAAAATAATGAAGTTCGCGTTAAATTGAATAAGCATACAGCCTTTGAGGTTTGATATTAAAGTAATGTTTTTATACTGTTGTTCGTAAAATATGCGTGATTTTGATTATATGATTTTTGTCAATGTGTATTTTTTGTCATTTACCAGAATTGATGTATATAACTATTTAAACTAGCCTTGAAAAATAGTTTTCAAAACTCACTGGCTCACAGATTTTGCTATCATTGTTATTCTGGGCAATTTACATTTGAGCAAAACAGTACACCATTAGAGGACCCCATAGTCATATAACTACTCACAGCAGAAACCTTAAAATTGTGCACTAAAATTAAATGTTCATACATGGAAAACTAATAAAAAGCCATTTGATAATGTGAACATGGCATTTTTGGAGTTATCATTCAAGCATTTTTTGTAATTGCATATGGAAATTCAAATACGAGTGCCTAATATTAATGCTAACCAGACTACAAATTACAATTGAAAATTAAATATTTCAGGGGCACCTGGGTGGCTCAGTCGGTTAAGTGTCTGACTTAGCTTAGGTCATGATCTTACAGTTTGTGGGGTGGAGCCCCACTTCGGGCTCTGTGCTGACAGCTCAGAGCCTGGAGCCTGCTTTGGATTCTGTGTTTCCGTCTCTCTCTGCCCCTTCCACACACACTCTCTCTCTCTCTCTCTCAAAAATAAATAAAACATTAAAAAAATTTTAAGAAAATTAAGAAATATTTCATTTGTGACTTCTGAGCATCTTCCTCATACTGGCCATTTCATCAAAATGTACTGGTAGTTTAGGACATCTGTATGGTTAGAACCCTATGGTAATTCAGTATCTCATTGGTATTTTTCTTGGGTTGGCTAACAAAAGAAAAACAGTATAATCTATGTATTAAATGCTACATATATGTTGACAATGATATCACCATATCATTAATTTCTTCCCCAAATGAAAGTGATCGTTTTAATTAGGTCCTATCAGAACCCTGTGAAAATACTGTAAAGTACTGTTTTGCATTAGTTGGTGAACAATTAAACTGCTAAAAAATGTTATCTATCCCAAATACATTAATAATAGTGTGTCTTATTCATACTTCTCTGGCTCTCCAAATTTGCTTTACTGTTTTTGCCCATCTAGTTGCCTCAGAGTGACCTCTTCTGCCTTCAATGTTTATCTGCTTAGAACTCTCTGGCAGATGGAAGGTTCCCAGGGCATATTCCTTTGCTCCTCCTTACCAAGGGCTAAACGTATGCGTAAAACCCATAATGTGGGTTTTGTTAAGGGACTATCCAGGCCAATTGCTAAATTTTACATCACAACAGTTTAACAATGACTTTTAATTAATAACTCCAGTGTTAGGGTTCAATGACTCTCAAAAGCTTCCACAAAACTATTCAAGTAGCCAAGGGGCACCGTGTGGTTCAGTCAGTTGGGCATCTGACTCATGATTTCAGCTCAAGTCTTGATCTCAGCGTCTTGAATTTAAGTCCCATGTTGGGCTCAACACTGGGCATGGAGCCTACTGGAAAAAAAAAAAAAAAAAAAAAGAACAAAACTAAAACAACTATTCTAGTGGCCAGGAAAACTAAATGTGTGCCCCTGGGGTCTGGGAACTAGCCAAAGCAACATACAATCAGAACAATTCTTTGAAATACTTCATTTTTATCTGAAATGTAGATGTGAAAGTTGGCATTCAACATATACAGTTATGTACATATTAAATACTTTCTCCCAAGACTTCAAATAAAACTGATGCTCCCAGAAGGTCCATCTTTTTCCATTAATTTTTCCTATTTCCAACATCCTAGATTCACCAACGTAGACCTACTCCAATTTGTGATGAATATTTAGTGGTCAACACAATGTTGACTACTAAGAACTAAGGTTTGTTGATTTTGCCCAGGGTCTCATGGTACTGTCTCTTAGAACTTAGTTGGCATTTCCTGTTCCTGTGAGCTCAGAAACATATAGAGGATCATACATTTTCTATTATCAGAGTTCTTTGGGAGTTAGACAAGCCCAGTTTACCTGAATGGTTAGATCTGTCTCCTCCCTTCCTGTCTTTCTTTCTCCTTTCCTTCCTTCCATCCTTCCTTCCTTCCTTCCCTCCCTCCCTCCTTCCACTCTCTCTCCTCTCTCTCTCTCTCTCTGTTTCTTCTTTTTCTTTCTGAGAAAAAAATATAGGTAAAGATTTACCAGGAAGTCATCAGAGGAAAATGTAAGCCCACTCAGGAAAACTCAGAGGTGAAGCAAACAGGAAAAGTTGTTTGCCTCATCATTAGTCCTCTCCATCATCTTTTCCATGGAAGGAAGAATCCAGACAATGTCTCTGGAACACCATTATTTTCTGTACCTCTAGTTTATGCCTAGTCTTAGTCTTTACCTATACAAACCTGCAATGTGTCTACAAAAAATAACAACTGCCCTAGGGTTCTTCACCCTATGTTACAGAAACACAGAGCTTCGGTTTTTGATTCTCTTCGTTTCTCAGCGACTATACCATGGATGTCACTAGTGTCACCTCTCAGTAAGATAGCCATGGCCAGCAGAAGGCCTGGAAATGCCAATTGTAATTAACTTTCTTTTCAAATATGTTTGACAGTTTCATGCTGAGAAGTGCTTCTTACCTTTTGAACTTTCAGATTGCTTGGCTGAGCAAAATGTGTATCATTTTCTTTTAAAATTACCTTACAAAGAGCTATGTACTATGATATTCTTGCACACGTCAGCCGTTTATAAGAGATTTAGATTTTTAAGCAGATTATCCTTGTTCCAAATGAGAGACCTTGCTTTTGTCTGAAGCATGGGCTATGTTCAGGTGCACAGCAGAGCCCCAGGACAAGGACACTCATATATTCATAAGTGTCAAAGACGATGACCCTTTCTCATGGGCCTATCATTCCAGCTGCTCTAGAAGGTAATATTCCTGAGACCCGTGAAAGCCAGAACCATGCTCTTTGGCAGTAACTAAAGATAGGAAAGAAATGCTCCTTGGGTCCAGTTTCCTACAATATGGTTATTCATCATTTTTAAAATGACATCAAAAATCAATAAAAATGGAAGAACTCTATAAATGCATCTTTTCTTAATTGAGAAGCTTAACCTGACTTTTGCAGTAAGAATAATATACCTTACTGTGACCTACTTAAAAAATGTAAAAAGTCACTTTATGGCTGCTTGTTTCAGTCTTTCATTTGGCCTTCCAACTCTTTTTTTCATAGCGGGAATATTCGTGTAAAAAAGAAAAAAAAAAGAAGTATAGATCCTCACCAGCATTTTGATCAAGGAGAAAGGTTTCATACTTCAATAGTGCACGTAATGGAATTGGTCAGATTTGAAGCATGGGAGCACATTTTATCTTGGATCTTTAATTTTTTACAGTTCAGCTGACAGAAATTTAACTAAAATGTTGGTTATGTGACCAGTAAGCGGGCTCCCCAAAATAATATTTGCCTTAATTTTGCTGTAGATTGTCAGAAAGGGTGTAAAATAAGTAGATTTTTATTGGTATTTTGGTTACTTAGGAACAATTCAAAAACCAGTTCTGTAAGAATCCCACCCAGCCACCCTCAGGCATACAGATATGTCAATTACTCATAATCTTCACACGGATTCAAAACCCGTGCTAGATAAAAAGTACACAATAAATGCATTTTAAAATGATCTTCCCTAGCTACCAAGACAAGAGACAGGTCATTGGGGTTCACACTGCCCTAGAAGATGACAGCATGACCTTTTTTCCCAAAAAAATATAAAAATGGGAATAAAAACCACATTTTCTATTCCCTCAGAGTGAAAGAGAAAAATAAAAAAGCTCTAACCTGTAGCATTAACAATTTCAATGCGATTTTGAAATTATAAAAGACTTTACCTCCAGGTAAAAATATGGTTCAGCTTCCTATAAATACACTATTTGGTATTCCGTTGAGCTTCTCTTAACAAGACCTATGAAGCTCAGGAATGGATGACTTTCAGTCATCTTTTCTATTAAATTTGGAGGAAATTTAACACCATCTGTTGTCCCAGTGGAAGAAACCAAACCAAAGCAGTCAGGTGAATTGAAGAAGCTATCTAGGATGCCTATTACCAGCTTAAGAAAATGAGCCTTGAGTCTTTGAGAGCTTCAGTTGTGAGTCTCTTCTCACGAGGTAATGATGCTTATGGTCTCCATAAGTCTACTTAATTCCCATTATTAGGACTGAATGTGTGTTTCAAAGAATATGTGTATAAGTCAACAGGTGAATATCATGTCTGTATCAGCCCTTTTACTTTACCCCGTGCTTTTTGAGGGCAGATGTAAAAAGAATGAGACAGAGGGAAGTTCCACCCTGAGGTTCTCATTTAATGGAGAAAATGATGTGAATGAAACACTGCTTAAGACATTCAATACAATATTGACTAAACTTTTCTGGAACCCCTAGAAAAGTTTGATTTGCTCTGTGAGGTTATGCTCCAGTTCTTTTCCTCTAAACGTCATATTTTTAAGGCAATAAAATGAACTGTCCAAAAGCAGTTCCAGGGTTGAAGATGACTTAAAAGAGGCACATTGGAAAAGGCAAGGTAGCCAGGGCATTTGAAGCGGCATACAAATATTTTGGCAGTCATGATATCTGTGCTTTTCCTTACCCTATCACAAGTAGAGAATAGGATAACACTTTGGTGATGAAGTGTGAAAGAACTTGGTTTATAAATACAGTTGACACATGGCTCATATTGAACTTCAGTTTTCAAGAGATTCTACTGGTGTGTGGCTTAGTGCTGGGTTTTGTAATAAATCTGTGGCCTACCTACAAAACTCTGAAAAGTTTCTAATTAGTTCTGATGCTGTAAGAATCAGGCACGTGTATCTCTCCCGCATATCAAAAACTGAGTTATCTAAAATGCTCAACGATTTTCCCAGAGTCGCCACAGTGTAAAGAAGCCTGCATATAGAATCATATAGAGTCAGTGTCCATTCGTTTCCTAGTTCACTCTCTTCCTGTTTACATTTCACTTAGTGAGCAAGCTCAGTGCCTTTCGACTTGGCATGCGGAAGCTCAAATATGTTGGATCCCGGAAGACATTTGTGTGTGTATATAAGAAAATGACTTGGGGAGTATACGACAGGAGACATCTTGCACTTAATCTAATTTTCAAGGCAAGTGGAAGAAAAATAACAGAATTCACAATGCCTGTGTTATGCCAACCCCCAAGAAACTGCTTGCCTATAAGAAATTGGCCAAAATATGATGGGATAATAAACAACTAGTCAAAGATTATTTTACAGCCAGAATAGATGAACTGGATTAAGAGCAAATGTACACACAAAAATAGACATACCTATAAACTTTCATATGTGCACATCTGGTTATTTTTCAGAGTAAGATCTATACAACTGTTGCATGTACAGATAGGTTTTGACAACTCTTAGCCAGTCTTAAATATACATCTGAAACAGTCCATTATATTTTTATTTTTAATAATGAGGTGCTATTTTTCATATCTTGATAAAATAAATAGAAATGCCTCCTCCATCCCTACAGCATTTCTCTGTTGAATTTTTCTCCCTGGCATGCTATTGTTACATTGAATGTCACATGTAAGTCAATAGGGATTGGCATAAAAACAAATAAAAATTTACTGCTTTTCAATATTTGTCAATGCAAGCACATAATGCCAAATATTAAAGTCAGTGGAAAACATAAGTAAACCTACCCATATCTTGTCTTTTAACCATTTTTTTTTACTGACCAAATACATCAGCCAAGATGTGAGTAAATGTGTCAACTATGATTCCTTCAGAGAAGGAGGACGAGGAAGAGGAGGAGGAGAACTCAAAGCAACTTATAAGCAGCTCTTGTTGCAAAATTACTACAGAGCTAAAAATATGAGTAGCAAGGCCAAATGGCTTAAGTGCCAAGTGTCACTCCATCCTAAATTCAGCAAAAATGTATTATGCTCCTATATGTGGAAGACATCATGAAGATGTGGAAGAACATCTATGAACAGTGCCTTTCAGCATCTGGGCTGCAATTTTTTTTTTTTAATTTTTTTTTTAACGTTTTATTTATTTTTGAGACAGAGAGAGACAGAGCATGAACGGGGGAGGGGCAGAGAGAGAGGGAGACACAGAATCGGAAGCAGGCTCCAGGCTCTGAGCCATCAGCCCAGAGCCCGACACGGGGCTCGAACTCACGGACCACGAGATCGTGACCTGAGCTGAAGTCGGCCGCTTAACCGACTGAGCCACCCAGGTGCCCCTGCAATTCATTTTTAAGTAAAAAGTCATCCTTATCATTTTTAAGGAAAAGAAATTTTGCATTCCATTCTTTGTTCTCTTTATGCCTCAGCCTTCAGGAAGCTTCTACTGGGAGCCCACAGCTAAACTCCTTACCTATAGTTTTGGACTCTGCACAGCACGTTACTACATGACTCCTGGAAGTTTATCCTTATTTTTAAAGTTCTCGGACATTGTCCATTTTATGTAATCTTCCTCACTTTTTTTTTTTTTAATTAGAGGAAATTGTGAATACAGAGTCTTTTGTTTTCCTCTTGCTAACTTTATTCAACAATTACTTTACACCTAGAATCAAATTCCTATAACCCAACTGGCATATTCCAAAGCTGTGTTTGCTTACACATACTCTCCATCACACACATTAACTTTGACCATTTCTTATCTCTGCCCAGTCCTCACATCAAAAAGAATGGGAAGAAGAGAAAACTGGACACAGAATCAAAGAGCAGAATCTGTTTAATGTCCTTAAAGAAAGCCTTTGCATGTAGCATTCATGAATGTCACATGGGGAAGGAAACTATATTTCTGAAAAAACCCCACCAGAGGGACTCTAGAAGCCATGCAAGAGTAAAATTAAAATGGAGTATGAGATGTTTGCACTAAGCAGGCCATCTAGAGTTCTGTCTTAGCCCCCCACTTGTGTGGCTCCAACGCCCCTGTGGAAAGACCTCAAAGTTGGGAACACCATGAGGCTTTTCTTCCCACCGTGCCCCAACTTAAGGGAGGGGAGCATGCTTCTTATTAGGTCCCCAGGATTAGGGAAGAGAATGAGAGTAAGACAAGATCATGGCACTGTTTTGAGCCCTGAATTACTATTAATCTATTTAATCCTGTTAAATTAACACCCTGTGAGATATAAACTAATGCAAATTATCTTTTGGTTCTTCTTCTCTAGAACTTTCTGAAACTTTTCCCTTTATCTCTTTGCCTCAAGCTGTCAGACTGCTTCCAAATGCCCAGAACTCCTTGCCTGGCATGTCCAGTATTCACTTTCTTGTCATTTTACCCATAGCGGATTGGATCATGTTCCCAAGTTACCTCTCTTTGTTTATGTTTTCAACCCTTTTCAAAACTCTCACTAAATCCTACCCGAGATAAATTATATTTGGTCCCCATCAATTCTTCAACGACCAAATTTTATGCAGTCTTAAAAAGTATTACCAATGCTTTTGGACAGTAAATCCCTACTAAAGAAGTAGTGAAGCAAGTTAACTTGGATTATAGAGAACTAATCCCCTACTGCCACTCCAGTCTCTCCTCAAATAAAACCCATCACTGTTCTTTTGTGTCACTGAGTATTGGGCTGTGATCCACGAAAGCATCTTGGCCCCTACAAAGCCATTCCTGCACCTGCCTTCCATGAGTTTAGAAGAGTTTTTTTTCTGACAGAAGTATTATGCAAGTCCCAAATGCAAACACTATAGGTCATTTTAAAGTTTCTGGTAGTCATATTTAAAAAGTAGAAAGACAAGTGTATTGGGGCACCTGAGCAGCTCAGTCGGTTAAGCGTCTGACTTCAACTCAGGTCATGATCTCAGGGTTTGTGAGTTCAAGCCCCACGTCAGGCTCTGTGCTGACAGAACCTAGAGACTGCTTCAGTTTCTGTGTCTCCCTCTCTCTCTCTTCTCCTTCCCTGCTTGCACTCTGTCTCTCTCTTTCTCTCAAAAATAAATAAACATTAAAAAAAAAAAAAGAAAGACAAGTGTATTCATTTTCTAGGACTGCCATGACAAAATATTACAGACTGGGTGGCTTAAACCACAGAAATTTATTTTCTCAAAGTCTGCAGGCTACAAGTACAAAACCAAAGTGTTATCAAGGTTAGTTTCTCCTGAGATATCTCTCCTTGGCTTACAGACAACTGCTGTCTCACTATGGCCTTTTCTCTGTGCATATATATATATTTTTTTTCATACTAAATCTTCAAGATCTGGTATATAAAACGTATACTACATTTTAATTCAAACTAGCCGCTTTCCAAATATTGAGCAGTCACTTGAGGCTGTGGTTACCATATTGGACAGCACAGGTGTAGCAGGGCCAGAATATCATTCCAGGTGACCCCTCCCTAAACTGCAATCCAAAGCTCATCTCTATTTAATCAGGCATCATAGCTTTTTGCCCAGGTAAAATTACTTTAGTTACATGACACTGTCGAGAGGAAGAGTGAATTTTCCCAGTGCACTTGTCAATTCTTCATGCTCATCTTAATACCAGCCTACAGTGTCTTCTTCTCTTGACCAAGATATTCCTCTTTGCTACAAGGTGACCCAACACTTTCTTATCTGAATAGAGGCTCCCTTAAGAGTTGTACATTAGGGGCACCTGGGTGGCTCAGTCGGTTAAGTGTCCGACTTCAGCTCAGGTCATGATCTCATGGTTTGTGAGTTCAAGCCCCACATCAGGCTCTGTGCTAACAGCTCAGAGCCTGGAGCCTGCTTTGGATTCTGTGTCTCCCTCTCTCTGTCCTACCCCCCTTGCACTCTGACTGTATCTCTCAAAAATAAATAAACATTTAAAAATTAAAAAAAAAGAGTTGTACATTAAACTATGACCCTTAAGGAGATCACAGAGCTATTGAGCAAAGTGATGAAACAGAATTCTTTCCAAAACCATGCTCATGACTGTCATCCTCGTAAGCTGGCCCTCCAAGGGAGCCTAGGGCCAATTACAAAGTCCTATTTGTGACTGATGTACTAAATCTGCACTACCAATTTGCTGGTCTGCACATATGTAATATTTATTATTTTTACATGTTATATCTATTATGGAATGTTTAAAGACTTGGACCTTTTCTTGTGGGAAGTGCCATGCATCTAGAAGACTTTGTGAAGAGGAGTCAAGGGGGAAATCTGATAACTTGGTGCAGCAGGAATTAAATCAGGAAGGGTAGAAGGAAGGTACACTTAAAAGACGATTTCAATGTCCTGGGCAAAAGGAATGAAGACGTCAACCACGTTTAAAAAGTGATTGATCAGATATGGGGGATAAAGGTAATAGAAAAGTCAGGATGATTTCATGATTTTAAAAGAAACTGATTGTGGGCAGTTCACAAGGTTTTTTCTATCTTTGCATCAAGATTCCCCAAGCAGTCCATCTCCTTCAAATATCACCTCCATACAGATAATTCCCAAAGCTCTATTTCCTACCAAAACCTTCTGAGCTCCACTGCCACATTTTTAGCTGCCTGCTAGGCAATGCTTCTAGGAATTATTGTCATAAATTAAAAATCCACTTGTAAAAATATGAATGGACCTCCCCCCTCTCACAACAAACCTGAGCTTCCTTCTGGGTTCTCCATTTTTCTTAATGTATTTTCCATTCCACCCCCATTACTTATTCTTTGGGACCTCAAAGTGAGTTCCACTTTGAACATTCCATATCAAATTCTAGCAATTCTTTTCTCCCCCCAATTTTTCTTAAGGCTTTGTGGGTTTGGGGTTTTTTTTTGTGTTTTTTTGTTTTTTCTTTTTTTTTTTTTTTTTTACATACTCACTGCCACCAACCTAATTTTTTTCATGATTACTTTCTTACAGGCTATTATACTAGACTCCAACTGGTCCTGTTGTTCATTCCCTCCCCAAATTTATGCTATAGAAAGCTGCCATTTAACCTTTCTAAGCCAGGGCTATGAATCACTGACTCTGTTTTCAATAGCTATTCACGGCTGTCCTCTGCCTACTTAATATATACACTTTATATTCCCTATTTGGCTTTCGAGGTCAGGCCTAACCTGTTCCCCAATCTCCCTGCCATCCTTATCCTATATCATCCAATTACGCAAACTACAGCCTATCTGAATTAGTATTCACTATTATCTTTAAAAATTCACTAAATTTTCCCAGTTTCAACCTTTTTCTCATGTAATACCCACTGCCCAAAATGAACTACATCATCATTTGTCATCAACTCAAGTTTCAGCTTAAATGCCTTCTCCATGATGCTTTTCAGAATCAATGAACAAGAAATCATTTCTTGGCTTATTCAAATCAAAACCGCTACCCTTTTTCAACTTTTATTATATGCTAGAAATCCGTGAATCGAAGATGAATGAACCATGGTCCTTTGTCAAAACCTCAAAATTTATTGGTGGGAACGAATGCATAATCATCAACTATTTGTTATTTCAACAAATATTTATTGAGTGTCAATTATATGCCAAGGACACTATTCCAGACTTTGAGGATATAACAATAAACAAGATAGATAAGATGCCTACTCTCAAAGAGCTTGCAGTCCAGTTGGGAGGGCAACACTCAAAATGAATCAGCAAGAACATAACCAAGAGTGGTAAGTTTTATGCCAATAATAATTGTACTAGGGTGATGGGATAGAGAGTGCGTGCACGATTAGCTGGATGGGAAGGATGGTGACCTGAAGCATGAACAAGGAGGCAGCCACATGAAGCTGTGGGGAAGGGCACTCTAAGGAACAGTTATTATAAAGACCATAAAGCCTAAACTTTCATGGCATTTTGAAGAATTGAAAAGATTGCAGCTGGAGAGGTAGAGGATCGTAGAAAGCGTGGATTGTGGTCTAGCAAGAATGGACTCATAGATATCGATCATGAGGTTTTTGCAGTAATCCAGGAAAATAGCTGAAAGGAGCTTAGAAAAGATAGGGACATGATGAGAAGTGGACAAATTTAAGATAAGTTTGAAGGTGGTCTAAGAGACTTTTTGATGAATTAGATGTGACCAAAAAAAAGTATATTCAACTTTGATCATACAATGTAACAAAACCAAACCTGAGAGCACATTCAAATATTTAACAGAGGAGCTCCTGGGTGGCTCAGTCACTACTCTGACTCTTGACTTTGGCTCAGGTCATGATATCATGGTTCATGAGTTTGAGCCCTGTGTGGGGCTCTGCGCTGACAGTATGGAGACTGCTTGGGATTCTCTCTCTCTGCTCCTCCCCTGTTTGCTCTCTAAATACATACATACATACATACATACATACGTACGTACATAAACTTAGAAATTGTTTAGCAGAGAGGGATGGATCCATTTGGGTGCCTTTGTATGTGTCTTAAGGGAAGGGAATATTGTAGAAGAGCTCACCCACAAACACTACCTATCTCAAGGCACTTTGAGTCATAGGTATCTAAGTTTGCATCATCTTTCCTAATAAAACATTGTCTTAAAGGTAGAAAATCTGACAGATATTTTTGTATCCACCCCAATACACGATACCCAGAATACTGCTTTATACATAATGGAAAGCCATAGAACTTTTGTACATATAAATAAATGAACAAACCTAAACTTAAATACTAAAAGTGGATGGTGAAATAGATAAAGAGAATTTGGGATGGGGGGGGAATTTTTACTTTTTTTAATTTTTTTTATTTTTTATGTTTTTAATATAATTTTTTAATATGAAATTTATTCTCAAATTGTTTTCCGTACAACACCCAGTGCTCCTCAATGCCCATAACCTCCCCTCCCCTCCCTCCCACTCCCCATCAACCCTCATTTTATTCTCAGTTTTTAAGAGGAAAAAAGAAAGTTAGAGAGGGAAAGAGGATTAAGAGTATACTTAGCATGATGAGCCCTGAGTAACGTATAGAATTGTTGAAATACTATATTTTACATACAAAACTAATATAACACTGTATGTAATACTCCAAAAGACAGACAGACAAACAATCAAAAAACAAACAAAGATGTGTGATGGTGGGATCACTGAAAGAAACAGAAGAGTGAAGATAGCAAGTTGTTTTGGGGAAAAAAGGGTACAGGAAGTTGTTAGTTTAGAAGTAAAGGTGCAATGTTTAAGAGGATATGATCAATAGTTATCCTAAATTCTATTCCTGGACAATAGGGACGTGTAGAAATTTACTGCCATCTTTGTCAAGCTTACAATTTGGCGATTTTTGGTGAAGTTATGTCTTGTTAGAACCATCAGTTACATATCGTTATGACCATTTATCTAGGTCTCGTTAACAATAGTAAGAACATCTCCTCCGTGCTAACAATGGTGAGTGGGCACTTAATGAGCATCGCACTTAATCCTAACACAGTTCTGTGAGATAACTGTTTGCATCACCATTTCATAGATGAGGAACTTCAGCCACAGAAAGGTTAAGTACTTTTCTGGAGGCTACATGGCTAAAAGTTGAAGAAGCGGGATTCAAGCTCATTTTAAAGCAGTTCCTGACTTAATGGATGTTTAACAGCGCACTGTGCTCTCCTTGTAATTCTAAATATTTCTAATACATACAGGTTTTTTATAAGTCACTATTTTTTAAGATAGACACTTGTGAAACTGAATTGTAATTCCCTACAGAATCCCTTCATGGTGTTTCTTAAATTTAACTTCACCTCAATCCCATTTTCAACTGTACATATTTAAACTACATCAGCTATGTACATATGTTGATTATATCTATAAACTCACTCTACAGTTTCATTTCTATGAGAGATAAACACTTACCACTCTGGTTAGTGGCACCCATTATATTATTACGGGTTGACATTTCCCCCATCACATATCAATATTTTGACACCTCTGTTAGCAATGAGCACCCTTCTCTCAGATATACAGATACTGTGTCCAAAGGCAAAAGTACCCCCAGAATAACTGCTTTCAAGTAAACAAATATTAGAGACTTCTCAATGTTATTTTTGCCTGCATTTTCCTGGGTCATTTCAATCAAATTTGAAAATGGACCTCTATTTTCTAATAAAGGGATTTTGCCCCTGTTTCAAGAAAATTGGGAATCTTGGTACTTAGGAGGGAATGAGTCCTATTACTGTATCTCGATAATGCTAATCAACAATGTAGGAGAGGAAAATAATAGCTTAGTGGAGCAGACTACACAGAGTGAGCAGGAAGCCGATGAGGCTTATTGCTTTTAAATGTCGACCCTATTTATAATGAACATTCAGAAAAACAGGACCAAATTCCCTTTGCAAGCAACTGTGGCAAAAGCTGTGCCCTCTTGTTCTTCAAAATACAGAGATTTAAAATTTTTTTAAATGTTTATTTATTTTTGAGAGAGACAGACAGAGACAGAGTGCTAGTCAGAGAGGGGCAGAGAGAGAGGGAGACACAGAATCCAAAGGAGGCTCCAGACTCTGAGCCGTCAGCACAGAGCCCCACGTGGGGCTCAAACTCACAAACTGGGAGATCATGACCTGAGCCGAAGTTGGACACTCAACCGGCTGAGCGACCCCGGCACCCCCTGAGATTTTTAAATGAGGCATTCAGTCTTATTGGGAATCGAATGATTGAGAGAAATGTCGGGAATAGGTTTTGAAAGGAGTGTCCTTACAGCCTCATGGGAAAGAAGCTACTCCGTTTCAAATACAAGGAGTAAGAGAGATAGCCCTTCTCTTAGACACTTAGCCAACCTTGCCCTCTTTATTAGAGCAAGCTCTGAGGAAGAGACCGAGAGCATCCCTGGGTCGATGCACACCCTGTCAGGTATGGTCATTAGTGCCCTTCTTCATTTGCCCCACGTTAGATTCAGACTGCGGGCCCCAGATTCCCTGCTCCTTTCTCTGGCCCGTAGCCAGGAAAGCCTAATGGCTGGAGGGACAAGGTGTTTGGGTCCTGATACCACTGGCCAAGCTTGATTGCTCCGCAGTGTCACTGCAGTTAGACTGGTATGCATTTCCTCATCAAAGAGGAATTCTGATGCTTTACACCATAATTTGTATAATTAATCTTCTGAGCTTTTTTGAAATTGCATTTTTGTTGTTGCTGCTGTTGTTAATAAATGCCACAGCACTATCAATCCACATTTAGCACCAAGAGGAAATCACAATGCACATGAAAGTGAAAATGCAGACCTAGTTCCACTGAAGGTGTCACTAATGAATGATGGGCAAAATGCTGCCATCTTTTGGTTATTGACAAGAGTGAATGGGGGTAGAGAAGTGGGAGTGGAGAATAGAGTTTGTTATTTTAAATGCAAATTCTCCAGGTTGCTGAGACCTTATAAAATAGCTCAGAGGAGTGTTCTTTAGAATTTCCAGGATCTTCCTTTTTTACACACACCAGTTTCCATTGCTTCGTAGATTATGCAACAAAGGGTTTGTTCCTCTAGCTGCAAGGATTTCTCTGTGGAGTCCAGTAAGTACAAGTGGATGCAATAATACAGCACAGGGCTTGTTAGCTCTAGTAAAGAACAAGTGGAATCAGGCTGATGTAAACAGTCACTTCACCATGACTGTGGTTCACTCTTCCTGCCTCAGAAATACTTGAGAGCACCTTGCATTATGTTGCATTAAAATCGCGTTTCCCAGGGTAATGAATTATGTACCATTTGTACTCCTGCCTCTTTTGAGCACTCAGCTCTAAATGTTTGCATCAGTGCCAGCGAGTGTAAGGTGATCTCATTAGGGCAAGAGAGGTGGAATATATATTAGTAGACACGGTATAATTCCCCAATAGCTTAACGTCAATGTATGATTAAAATGCAACTACACCTGCCATTTCTTGGGAAAACTACAGAGCTACAATTTCATCGTCACATTGTCCAAAGAAAAAAATGATCCCCAAGAGCTGATCTGGCCCAGCCAACGTCTTGCCACAAGGCCAGCACTCCTCGTGAAGGTAGCTGCTCTGAGGTAGGAAGTGACAGACAGACATCCTTTCAGGTGACAGGAACTCTGCCACCACCCATCTGTCAAGTCAGACGTTTTATCTTCCTGCGATGGCTTCTGCTGAGGACCCAGCAGTTCATCTCTTGCGTTTTTGGAAACTGTCATGGTGGGCATTTCCCAACTGAGTGTTCTCTACTTGCTTACAGTCACTCTTGAGATGTTTACTCATTTGTGGTCTGCCTCATCCCTTAAAGAATTGAATGGAGCTTGAAAATGGTCTAAAAGTTTTCCCGTTTCTCATGAAATGAAACTGAACTGGGCTGCCAGAATTTATGTCAGTTCTGGAATCTAACATTGAGGTCTGCCTCTACGACATGACTTCACTTTCTAGGGATATGTGTGTGCTATTAAATGCATGGAATTACAAGTTTTCATATCTCAAATGTCCAAACTGAGTTCCATATATAGTTCCGTATATGGCTCTAGAAGAGTGGGTATAAGAGTATATGGTTCTGTAAGAGGAAGTGTCTTTAATACAATCCTTTAAACCATTTTAGGTACACCCTACTCATCGGTTTCATTCCTCTAATAGAATCAGGACTGTGCTCATCCGAATCATCCACAATCTTGCAGCAAGAAGAGGTGGTGTTTTATTTTTGATCTATTAGACTACCTGTAATATGTAAGTATGTATGCATGAATGTGCGTGTGTTTGTGTGCATGTGTTACATACATACATAAAATTACATATATAGTGAGGCTTTTAAATGATAGCAATGAAAGTGGCTCAGCAAGTAAGCTGTCAATTTGAAGTGAATTTATGTTTTGATAGCACCCCCAAAGAAATTCCTTCTTTGAATGCATGTGTTTGCTTTGGATGATGTCAGAGCAAATGTATGAGGACGCTTGTTTCTGTACCTTTCTGCTTCTTAAAACACTGTCTTGAAAGGATGTTATTGGCAACAATGAAAGAACAAGAATTTTATAAGCATTTCACACCTCTTCTTTTTTGAGCCTTTCAGTCAAATAGTAAACCAAACACGTAGCAAAAAGAAAGATCCCACACAAAATCAAAAAGGAGATACTTAAGATAAATATACCTGAATAAGAGCAAATCCCAATCAAAAAGTCATGTGCCAAGGTGAGCTCATTTCAGAGCAGCCCTTCCTCTCCCCTTCCTATATCTAATCCCATGCATCTGTTCATTCATTTGCCCCCCTCTTTACTATGATATGGTTCCTTTAGGTTGCTTGGCAACCATTATAATGCTGCTGCACATGCGTGCTAGATAATAAATCCTATCTTGCTTTATTTTTCTCCTTCTTTAAAACAAGGAATTACAAAACAAGATATTTCCCTCTTTTCTAATGAACAAAAAACATCTGTGAAAATTTCAAAAGCACATAAAATGCCTGCAAGGATGCAGATAAGTAATTACAATTCTTGACAAAGTGTAACTGATCATTGCCTAATGTGTCTACATGCAGTTATTATTTGCAATGGCCTCCTCTTTTAAATATGTGTACATTAATGCACATATGTCGATATATGTTTGTGTGGAACTATAAAGAGAAAGGGAGAGAAAGGGAAGAAAGTGACAGCTGCTAGGCCCCAAACAAAGAAAACGAAGGAAATTCCTGGAAATAATCTTGTTGTATATATATATTTTTAAACAGTGGATGCAATAGTTAGAAGACAGGACCTGGACTAAATCTATCCACTTTTTTCTGTAAGAAATCAGACAAAGCTTATGGCCTTCCCCATCCCCTCCTTGGCAAATCCCAGTGTCCTGCTGCTTTCATTTGTTTTTGATCTGCCTCATTAAAAGACTATTGATGGCTTTAACTATTGTCCTTGTTTAGGTGCTGATTTACAAGCACTAATATCTGACTGTGCGAGATTAATGGGAGTCCAGGCAGTTTACGATTATCCTGAGGTCCCTGACCACACATGTAGGGGTTTGGGTAGGGGTCATGCACTCCTATGAAAAACTCCAAAGCAGGCTTAAACCTGGGAACGTTTTAATAGGATTGAATCTGTAATAGGATTTGGCAGCTTGGCCGAAACTGGATGGTGTGGCTTGTTTGGGGTTTCTTTCTTTTCTCTTTTTCATTTATTTATTTATTTATTTATTTTTATTGTAGAGTCATTATTATCTTGGAATAAAGGGTAATATTTTATGTTGAGGTCCAAATATTGTCACTATAGTTTAAAGGAGTCGTTAATAAAAAAATAAATAAATAAATAAATAAAAAGCCGCTGTACAATATAGAATATTAAAAGCAGATTGCCAGGGCATGAAATGCTGTTTCTATTATGTAGTAAATTAGAAGGTAAAAAAAATAAAAGATGGGGAAAGAATAAAATTTCTGTTGTGAATGGCTGTGTATTTTTAGCTAAAAATGCTTTAAGGAGTCTAAAAGGCACTGGCAACGTAGGGCTATTTATAAAAGGGTATATTTCTCCCAGGCAGGCACAGCGCTGCCCTTCCTGGCACCAAGTTCTGCTGAAAAGCGCAGCGCCCTGAAGCTGAATTCTCTCTTAGTCAAACAACAAGGGCACTCTGAGTGACAGCAGTCCTGTGGCGCATTCGATTTTTGAATAATACTGCAAACACGAATAAAATTCAAAGTAAAGATACCACACTCTCGATAATATCCCAAATGGAATTCTATCAATATTTTAGTTCCCATTTGAAATCAGGCACAAGGGACCGCGAGCTTTGTCAACACTGTCTTCTATGTCAATTCACTTGATTATAGTGTCTAAATTCAGGAACAGTGGTGGTAAAATTATTTAACCTCTTGGACTCTGGTCATTTGAACATTATAAGGAGACTGTCACTTAAAGATGCCCTCATTAATTTTGGTGGACCAGAAATGGAAAGGCGAGATATACAGCCCTGGCCTAGAGGGTCATACAAGTGCCCTTTTACAGGACCTAACCTGTAAATCTCGAAGCACAAAAGAAGTTACGGTGGCTATAAGACCTCATAAAAAGGTAATAGGAAAATAAATTACGGATTTTGTTTTGGATGGCTTTACAAGTCTAGTTGTAGCAGAACTTTTAGGAAATCTAAACTTTAACTAAAAATCCAGAACATATTTATGACTTCAAAGAAATTCACTTTCACACCCAAATATGTAGCTCAGCCAAATCATTCTACTGTATTATTTGCTGTCATTCTGCTTCAGAAAGTCTCACATTTTTCAAATAGAACTATAGAGATGAAATGAACATATTATTTCAAACAGTGTTCTTTCACAGAATCATTTTACTCTTTATTTTTATTTCCAAAGACCACTTTTCAAAATCCATTTTTTGTAGTGTTGTTATAACAATGATTCTTCAGCCTAAAGATCTGAGGGATTATTATTATCATTATTATTATTATCATTATTATTATTCCTTTCTAAGTACACAATACATTCTTTCTATGATACCCCATCTGTAAATACTGTAAAATTAAGCATTTACTATGGTGGTGGCTATTTTCTCATTATATGGAAGGTGGTAAGTTATCCAAGTGTTCCTTTCATGAATGAAGTAATTGAGAGTGTTGGTTTTAGAGTCCATACAGCAGGAACATTATAAGACCCAGAGGAATGTCAATAAACAATGGAAGGAAGTCTCTTGGACACAGGCTTTGACCACTGGTCAGGCCTGAGTTGATCCCAGTCCCCTATGGACAAATACACAGGAGAACTGACAAGCTCTATGAGTATATTGGATGCAGCCTTAAAAATACTCCATTCTTAATGCTCTCCTCATTTGCCAAAAGTAGGTCCAATGTAGTTATCACGATCACCAATTTTTGCTATTTAAGACCTAAATCTAACAACAATTTTCATTTTTCACATCCCATAAAGGAAGAAAAATCTATCACTTAATCTAATAACCTGGTATTTTCTTCTGTAAATCCAAACTGCATTAAACTTGACTAATCGTTTGCACGTTCCCATAAAGTAAGTTTGTTCAAAGGAATCATGATCCTTTATTTTGTAGACCAAGAAACTGATGACAAGATGTGTAGTGGCATAGCAAGGGCTGGTAAAATAGTCTTACTTATGAATTCTACCTGAGGGGTACCTGGGTGGCTCAGTGGCTGAGCATCAGACTTCAGCTCAGGTCATGATCTCACAGTTCATGAGTTCCAGCCTTGCATCAGGCTCTGTGCTGACAGCTCAGAGACTAGAGCCTGCTTCAGATTCTGTGTCTCCCCCTCTCTCTGCCCCTTCTCCACTCATGCTCTGCCTCTCTCTGTCTCTCTCTGTCTCTGTCTCTGTCTCTCTCTCTCAAAAATAAATAAACTTTAAAAAAAATTTTAATAACAAAAAAACAAACAATTCTACCTGAGTTCAGCTCAGCACTGATTCAGACTTTTTAACTTTGAAATGCCCTGGAAATGAGTTATGAAGCTATGATCCTATTCTCTGGGTGAATATACTAATCAATAATTTAACCCTTGGAAGAGCCTTAAAAAATCACGTGGCAGAAGTTTTCCTAAACTCTGTAAACTATTTGATTAATATCATTGCTATAAAAACATCAATGTTTTTACACGCAAAGACAAAAATTTCATTTTCCTCAAGTGTATGATCCTGATTTTCAGAAATACTAATTAAAACTAAAAGATACCCTTGAAATTTTTTCAAAAGCTTTTCTGATTTAGAAGACAAATCTGATGCAAAAATGATACATAGCATATATGTGTACAAAGAGAAAGATAAGGAAAGAAAAAAAGACTACAGTTGTTCAATTATAACATTGATGAAGCTAAAATTGCCGTGTTATGGATAATCATCTTATTTGTAAAGCCTCAGAAGAGTGAAACTAAATATCCATGAAGCAACTTAATTTTCTGTGTTTCTTCAGTAACATCCTTTCATGATGGACGGTTGGCTGAGTCTTACATGCCAAGCACTGCCATGGAGGAGACATGGCAATTTTCATCCAATCAGCTTTTTTTCTTTTTTCTTTAAGTTTATTTTGAGAGAGAGAGAGAGAAAGAGAGAGCACAAGAAGGTAGGGGCAAAGAGAAGGAGAGACAGAATACCAAGCAGACTCTACCCCATCAGCATATGGCCCAATGCAGGGCTTGAACCTGCAAACCGTGAGATCATGACCTGAGCCAAGATCAAGAGTCGGAGGCTTAGCCGACTGAGCCGCCCAGGTGCCTCTCGATCAGCTTTTTTACAAAAAAGAAGGTCCAGCATATCTATTTGGGGAAGCGGGCAGGGCTGTTTTTTGGTTTTGGTAAAGCTACATCATTACACTTTACTTTTTAGTTTTTAAGTGCAAATTACACTTAGAACGGTGATCAGAATTATTTCTGTTTATGGTTACATGCAGGGTTCATGACTGCATGTAACAGACATAAAGGTTCGCAAGCAGGGTTGAAAACTACTTGTGGCCAACAGTGTTGGCTGTGCCTGTTCTTTTCCTGAATCTTATGGCGGTGGTATTGGGTAGTGGGTGAATCTTGGCAGAAAGGAAGGACGGAGCTATGAAATGAGCCCAGTTCAAAAGTGGTGTTACATCTGTACTATATGTATGCACTTTTCTCACAGAAAGAGTCTATATAATTTAGGAGACATATTCTGACTAATATGTTATTTCACTTAAAATGTCCATTCTTTGGCTTACCAAAGCATCTCTTCCAGTCAGGAAAGTCAAATAGTCAACACCACTTCTCATAATAGCCAGAGCGAACTACGATTCCGCAGTGTCCCAAAGACTGAGATGTTCTATTCAGGTGTTTGGGGAAGGAGCAGGTGGCCATTTGGTGAAGTGTTGGACTAAAAAATTCACCACATTTCTTGAGTGCAGGTGTAGAGACTTGAATATGCTAAGGCACATGCAAATTTTTCATAGAGTGATGGCATACCCAGCATTTCCCACACCTATTTGACCACAGAGCTCCTTTTCCACAGAATCTGGTGTGACAATGGCTGCTTTGTTTTCAGTCCCAGGGAGGTTGTAAGCTGGTCGGAGAACTCCAATGGGAGGTTGGTGGCTGCAGTTGCGATGCAGCTTACTGTGACCCAGTAAGCATTACTCGCCGTCTGCAGTCGAGCTGAGCCAAGGCCCTTTTGAAACCAGAATTTGAATGGAACAGTGCCACGTCCAGAAAAGAAATAAATAAGGCGCCAGAAAGTGGGTCTTAGGATTGTTTTCCGGCATTTATCCCTCCTTGATTCACGTGCAATATTGCTTGAGGGCACCCAAATGGCTGCAAGGGAACTCAATCCACCTTACCAGTTTCCTCATCTCCCTGGCTAAGAGAATTCGAAGAATCTTTGCGGGCTAGTGATGAAGCGGACAAACCATACCACTGGTATCACATCATGCAGACTCTAGCAGGAACAGATTAGGGCGTGGGGCAAAAAAGGTTCTATCTGTACCCTTTGAGGAAATGACTACGTACCTCGGGCAGACACTGGATATGGATGACGCAACTCTTACTAATAGCGGCCCCTTGCTGAGGACTTACAAGGAGGCCGGGCACCCTGCTAAGGACGTCACATGCATGATTTCATTTAATCCCATGACAATGACCCTGAGAAATAAAACCCCCATTTTTTAGATGAGAAAATGGAGAAGTCACCAAGCCAGTGAACAATGGAACCAGCATTTGACAGAGATCTTTCTGACTCCAAAGTATGTGGACTTATCTATTCTGCTACATAGTCTGGGCCGGTGTCTTATATCTGACTCAGCTAAGATACAGTACGAATAAGGCATTAGCCAGAAAGCATTGTCATAAGCCTAGCAGTCTCCTGTAAGGAAATAACCAAATAACCAAAATAAATCCCACAGGATTAAACAAGTTAGTGTGTACTTTGAATTTAATTACTAGGGATAAAGCAGTCTTGAAGTACCTTTTCTTTTAAATAAATTGTAGTCTTTTGTTATAAGTTTATCGGGGAAGTGAGAGAAAAGGTAAAGAAATAGGAAATGTAGAGCCACTGAAAAATTGAATATGAACACTAGTTTAAAACATGGCTGTTGTCGGAAGTAATGTAAAATGCGATCAGTTTCTAAATTATTGTGATTGTTATTTAGGATATGATGTCAGATGAAATATACAGTGTTGCCACAATACAGCACATCCCCACCAGGGACAGCCTAACCCAAACAACATAGCCTAACGCTGGAAGTCTCTTACTTTTCTGCGTGGGCAAATTTGCATGAAATATCAATAGATCCACATCCTCTTGCATGGTGCAGTGGTCTGAAATACTGCCAGCCACCTTATTCAATGACCAGAGCCAATCTAGGGAATAACTGTCCATCATTATATAGGTCATTATGGATGAATCTCAGGCCATCCATCAGATAGCTCTATAGCTCCCATACATTTCTGAGGTCATCATTCCAGAGGAAAACTGATTTCTCCACAAAGCATGCTCTGACAGCTTTTTTGCTTTAAATTGTTATTAGCCAAACAAAACTGGATAACTAGAAAATAAGAAGCTTAAGTGGACAAATTTGTTCCAACTTAAATAATTATGGTAAATTTGCAGTCAAGCAGGATAAGATTTCAGAATTTTATTTTGATTATTTGGCTGTGCCTCTCTTTGCCTATGCTACTCACTCACTTCAAGGAATTCTTTATAATAGTGAGAAGATAAATTTGACTTCCCTACATTGTTTTAAAAGGTTCCCTACATTTCTAAAAGGTTTTTTTTTTTTTTTAAGTTTATTTATTTTTGACAGAGAGACAGAGTGCGAGCAGGGGAGGGACAGAGAGAGCGAGGGACAGAGGATCCAAAGTGGGCTCTGTGCTGATATCAGAGAGCTCGATGCGGGGCTCGAACCCACAAACAATGAGATCATGACTTGAGCCAAAGTGGGATGCTCAAACAAGTGAGCCACCCAAGCGCCCCTATGGTAAAAGGTTTTGTTGCTATATATAATTATGCCCATAATATACGAGGAAAGATAAAAGCGTCTGGGTCCCCGGTGGGTAGCGAAAGGAAAAGTGCCTCGAGGCCCACTTTCATGACGTCAGGACTGCTATGAGCTGGCTTTTTGGGACTTTCCAGGTTGAAGAACTACACCTAGCTATCTTAGCCAGGAGACAGAAGACCCCAGAACACAGGGAGGCGGTCTCAGTTTCCTTCCAATCTCTCCAAACTGAGAAGACTCAGATTAAATTTTCCTGGATTCATTCAAATCCAAAGCCTGTTGCTGGAAACTTCCCTCCCACTTTCGCTTCCAACAGCCTCCATCACTCTTTTTCCCACCCAGATCCTTCAAGGCCTCAGTTCTATGATAACAGCGCTTCAATAAAACACCAAGATGCATGTTCCCAGTTTCTCTCATTTCAGTTCCCAATATGTGAATCGGTCCCAGGGATTTTCACCAGCCTCGTGGCTAAGGTTGGGGTCCAGAGATCATAACAGGCTTGTGGATGATGCCTAAAGGACCAATCCAGTCATGTGACATATAAATTGTTTACTTTCCAAATCACAGTTGCTGCAGCCCATGAGAAAACTTGTCAAGCCTGCAGGGTGCAATGAGACAATGGAGGTTGGCTCTGATACTGTAATGGTTGCCTTTGTGTTGCACTAATTGCTTGGCCCCAGTGCTTATTTGGCTCAGCAGCCGGGGGAGGGGCCTTGCTTTTGCTCTCTGGTGTTTGTGTCATCTTAGATAAATTTATAAGACTCTCTTTTCTTAATACATGTGCTGCCAAAGCGAGCACAAGACTCTCTTACCTTAAAACGATGCACCCCAGAACTAAATATTTTACGTGCTCGCTTTCAATATAGGAAGCCTGTTCATACAGAGCCAAACAAAGTTAAAGGTTTTAAATGATCAGTCCTTACCTATAATGAAATAGTCGTTCAAGCATCAAAGTAAGACAAAGTAGCTTAGCATCATATGAAAGATTTCAGTCATCCTTAACTTTTAGGACTTCAGGGCAAAATGCATTAATTACAAAAGCAACATACGCCCGCAGTAATACGGAGACTATTTCAAGGCCCTCTCTTTAACCAATCGTCAAGTAGTGTCTATATAACTAAATGGCAGTGAACTTTATTTCTGGCAGCCACTTTCAAAATTCAGCCTCGTGACTGCCCTATAGTTCACACAGAGTAAAGAAGGGAGCTTGACAAGTGTCAGGACTCCACCTGGATAATGGGCCTCGATCCAATAAACTGTGTTCAATGATTTCTTCAGCGAAGTGGCCAGGCTCTCACCAGACACTCTAAGCTCTTCCTTACAGCCCTACAGGGACAGCTCTGACTTCTTCATTGATACCACAAGTTTAGCAGTAGTGATTCAGTCACCTATAAAAATACACTCTATTGACAAGGATTATTTACAGAGAAGGGAAGATTTAAACATGCGGACTGAGAAAAATATCTGGGAAGTTGTCAAAAAGGGAAAATAGGCTGCTACCCCATAAAACCAGGGAATCATAAGCACAGAGCAACTTTTCTCTCTCCTAGACAGCGTTCTCATTTAGGGACGTCCTTAACTCTAGAGAGCTGGCAGGTGTAGCTATAGGAAGGTAAACACACGAAGATACAGAAAGTTCCCTGAAATAGCTAAAAAAATGAAATAAAAGCCACGTCCATTTTAAAGAACATTAGAGTTTACAGGGTACTCGTCTATTCATTTTCACGTGAAGCTATAAAGCCAGAAAGAAGGCAAGAAGATAAAGATAACTTTCCCTTACCTGCTATCAAATGTGGACTAGGTAATAACCTAGTGGGGTTCGTTCAGGAGGAGAGACAGGAAGTTTCATCTCTTAGTTTCTAACCAAACAAAAAACTTGCACACTTCCTAGATTGTACTGAAAGGTGACTTTATGACAACATTCCGTGCTACATTGCCACCCCTGTATTAGTTTTCTAATCCTGCATGATAAATTGCTACAAACTTAGCAGCTTGGAATAACTCCCATTTATTACTCACTATTTCTATATGTCAAAGTCTGGGAATGGTGTGACCGTGTTCTCTGATCAGAGTCTCCCAAGGCTAAAGTCAAGGTATTAGCTATAATCACCTGGTACTTTCAGTCTTCAAGGCTCCTGTGGTTGTAACAGAATTTATTTCCTTGTGGTTGTAGGACTGAGGTCCCCATTTCTTGCTGGCTGTCAGCCAGGGATCAGTCTCAGTTTTCAGAGACTATCAGTATTTGTTGTCACATGGGCCCTCTGTCTTCAAAGCCAGCTAAAAAGTATCTCCCTTGCATGGAATCCCTCTCACACTTTGAATGTCTTTTTTTCAGGAAGAGCTCTGTTGCCTGATTAGATCAGGCCCACCTGCAGTAGTCTCCCTGTCTTGAGGTCATCTAATTTGGCATGTTAATTAGATCTGCAAAATCTCATCGCTGTTAGAGCAGCATTTTGTTGAATAACTGGGAGAAGGTGTGCATGCACACATGGGACAGGGAACCTTAGGGGCCATTTCAGAATTCTGCCTGCCACAATTGCACGAAAGAGTGAACGTCTTGGGATGAAATCTGAACATGACTGTCACTGTCAGGTAAGTCTTTCAGGAATCTGCTCCACACCAGTTAAGGATATGGAAATCCCCCTTCATGGTCTGGGAGGGATGATCACGGCTGCTAGGACTTCACACTGCCAGTTGTCTTCTAGGATGAGACAATGCCCCTCTGATGAGCATAAATATGTGAAACAGACTGAGTCTGGGACTCTCCATCCAGAAGAAAGAGAAACTTAAAACCAAGCAACAAAAAGAGTTGCTCCAACCCCTCTCCTTGATGCTCTGGATGAGGGAGTCATACTTCTTTCTCCCTCAGCACAAACACAGCCAGTCTGGGCCTTCTGTTGAAGGTTGCCCCAGAACTGACTGAACATGGAAGGCAGGGAGAACCAGTTACCTGCTACCACCAGAAACTGGCTGCCTTCACTTCCAAGTTATGTACATGAATGACGAAAGGGCACTTTACTCTCAACTCTATGGAGTGGCCCTCTAGAAAGATGACTACAGTGGGCTAGCTCTTAGGTGTGGGCAGAAAGGGATCAGGTTAAGGAAAACATTTTTGCCTAACTCAGAACTTACCTCAGAAGGCAGAAATGAACCTGAATGTCTTCCTTTTTTATCATGGTAGGCTTTGTTTTGTTTTGTTTTTCTTCATTTACAGTAAAACAAACTAGCCAGCTGTTAGACAGCTTAGAGTTTTTTAAGTTCTTTGGAGTCCTAACCATAGCTTCAGTCTGGTGTGCTCTAAACATACCCTCCACAATAGGTCATTTTTCTTCATTATGAATTTTAAAATGGAAATTTTAACAGGTTAGCATTTCTTCCCCAGGAAGAGAGATCATTAATATGTAAAAACCCATGTGAAGAGCAACACCCCAATGTGCCAGTCACCAACTCTCTATCCTCTTCCTCTCCCATCCTCCCTGCCTCATCTCCTACCCACTGCTGCACACTAAAGGAGAAACATACCCAGTGGTTGGCTCAGTTCCAGAAAACTCAGTCTGTGACCAGACAACAGGGAACTGGGGAGGCCTGAGAGACATAGACCAAAAGTAAGGATAAGAAGGCACATTAGGGGCTCCTGGGTGGCTCAGTTGGTTGGACATCCAACTCTTGATTTCAACTCAGGTCATTATCCCATGGTCATGAGACCGAGCCCCTCTTCAGGTTCCATGTTGAACATGGAGCCTGCTTAAGATTCTCTCTTTCTTTCCTGCGGCCCCTCTCCCCACTTGCATTCTCTCTCTCTCTCCTCTCTCTCTATCTGAAAGAAAGAAAGAAAGAAAGAAAGAAAGAAAGAAAGAAAGAAGACACATGAGTGGCAGGGGTCAAAAGGGGGGCAGAGATGAAGGTCAAGTAGCTTCAGTTTCCTGGCCATGGAACTATATGTGTTCTGTCCATGACAACAGACCAGAGCAGTCACACAACACTTAAGAGGGCATAACTGATACAAGCAGGAAAACGAAAAAGACAATGGCATATCAGATGAATGAATTACCACAGAAAACATAGCCATTTTGGTTATGCTGCTAATTTTGTCATGACAGTTATCCATTCTTACTTCCTTCTGAACTTACCAGTAACAATAATAAATAAAAATGAAAATAACAATAACAAATACTTAAGCAATACGTGTCTATACTAAACATTGCTCTAAATTACTTTCTATGAATTCACCCAGTCTTCACAACAACCACATAATGTAAGTGATAGTATTATCTTCATTTTATAGAGGAGGAAACTGAGTTGAGGATAACTTGCTCAAGGATATATAGCTAATACATGGTGCAACCAGCCATCTGTAGGAAATGTGCTGCTATGGGGACCACACTAATCTCCCCATCTCAATATCTTGCTCTGTAAGTGTACAATACTCCATAAAAAGAATATAAGTTAGAGAGGAGAATACTGCAGATGTAGAAGTAGGGTAAGATAAATGGAACATGTCTCCTCCATGATAAATAAATGATATACACAGATATTAAACTGAATGTCTCCCTCTTCAGCATGATAGGGATTATTTTTCGTCATTAAATTAAACTTGTTAGCTAGATGTACATCTGAACAACTACAAGATGTGAAGTTCTACAGCATGATGGGATAAGCACTACCAGTGGCCTGGTATTCTGAACTCTGGTTCTCTTATTTACCCATGAAAAGACTGGTAGGTTGATCATCTCTTCGTCTATACAATAGATATAAATAATGCCCCACTTACTTTACGTTAGTAGGTTCTTAAAAGGATGAAATAAAAGACAGATGTGCATGTGTTTGGAAAAGAGTAAAATTCCCTGAAAGAATAGTTTCTGAAAAGAAGTTTCTAAGGATGCATAAGGTTTTACAAAGTTGCTTGCATTTATACAAGAGAGAGGAAAGTTTGAGGTAAAAATGGTTCAGGACCCCATTTTCCTACATAAAGAGAGCTGGGGTCATGGAGATCCTAGTGGTGTCTTCTAGTGATATCCATTCACAGATGAAATGTCACAGGTAGAGAGCATATTACTGAGAGAAAAGAGAATCATTATGCTTATATCTATGAACAAAATGAAATCCCAGACAGGCTTCATCTGAAACATCAAGAAATTGAAAGGAAAAGAAAATACCCAAACTCTGGCTTTTGAAGCTATTTATTAGCTATCCATGTATAAAGACATTGAACAGGGAAGAACCAATTGTAGTACATATATTCTGAATCACTACATCCTTCTAGAGCCAACAGTAGAAGAAAGGTATAGTTAAATTAATCACATTTTGAAGATAAAAAATTTTCCATCACTCTTATTATTTTTCACACGTATAGATATCCCCCCCCTTTGTTGTGGGAATCAAAGTTATTTATAAATCACAAACTATATTTTCTAATGTTCTCTGTGTTTCCAGTCTGTCAAACATACAAAGGCATGCGACAACCCCTAGCAATGCAATGGTCCTATCAGAGCAGGAAAAATTTTAAAGTACATTCAAGTACATAAACATTTTTTAATTAAATAAGTATGATTAGTCTCTAGTATGATGGCTAGTATGGGGAATAAAGAAAGCCTACAAAGACACAATCTAAGTAGGGTACTAAAACAGATATAAAAGTAGAAATGCTATCAGACAATAATTGTGCTATAAGAAAATTATCACATAAGAAGGCCGTGGGGATGCAGAAGACATCTGGTTTTATCATTAAGGTAGATTTTACCAGGTGTAGGCTGGGGCACAGACTTCAGGACAAGGGTACATTGTAAGCAACAGTACAAGAATGGGATAGGGTAGACTTTTACAGAAAACATGTAGAGCATAGAAAGAATGGAGGCAGCAGTGGGAACATAAACATAGAGACAAAGCTGGTAAAAGATTTTGAAAGCTAAGCTAACAATTTTGACAAGATGTTTTCGCCAAACCACTGAAGGATTTTGAAAATAACAGTGATGTAAATGGAGCCATGCTTTAGGAAGGTGAATCTTGCATCGCTGCAGGTTCAATCTGAACAGAGAAAGATTGGAAGTCATGGCCAGTTAAAGAGGACAGCACTGGTGTGGGCACAAGAGACTGCAAATTAGGGCAGAGTGGCAGGAATGGGAAAAACATGAAAGGGTGCTAGAGATAAACAGACATAATTCTGCTCTGCGAGTATCTATGAGACCATGATATGTCAATGGTGTGTATTTTTTATTTTATAATTAACTGTTAAATTATGAAGAATGATGTGTTTATAAGAGAATGTCAACATTATGATTTTCACAATATCGAGATAATGACATTGCTGGCAGAGATGAGGAGGCAGAAGAAGGAAGAGGTGATGGGAAAGTTGGGGCACTAGCGTCCTTATCTCTCAACATGGTGGTCAAGAAATATCATCCATATTTGATGAAACACAAGGTGGAGATCTAAGCAGGAGTCACCCAGTGAAGGAAATAAGGCCAGTTGTGACTAAGTTGGGGAAATATAAGGCAGAAGGAATGGTGAGGATATAAACCTCACTTATCATCAAGGAAGTCAACAGATAACATCTAAAGATGTGAAGTCAAGAAATAATACCACAAGGATATTGCCAGCGCTATAAATGTTATCACGGAACGAGTTTAAAAAAATGGGGCACGAGGCTAGGATGGAACAAGGGGCTGTTGCTTTTTGACAGCAACTCAGCGTTAGCCATTTGATTTGGTTAAAAATCCATGTGCATGCATCACGTGGAAAATATAAATTAAAAATCGACACCTAATTGATGAGATTTGCCAACAGTTTCAACATAAAAAAAAGAGTGGGTGGTTGACTGATTTTCCATGTCTAATTGACTGAGAGTTTGGTGAGTGAAACATCAGCGTTCACTGAGGAAATCAGGAGGAGGAAATATTTAGAGCAAGGTGGGAGATGTGGAGTTTGGCTCCACACATAAATTTAAAAGTTAAAATGAGTTTCAGTGCAGTCACGGATGCTGCACAGATTGTAGTCAAACATTTGGGCTGGTCCAAAGAATAGTTTCATTGCTCGGAGTAAGCTAATTCAGTGCTTAGGCAAAAGTACAGTGGGGAAAATATCAGCTTGCTTTGTTTGTTTTTCGGACCAGCATAACCCAACCTGACATGGAAAAACGACACTGGATGATCCCATAATAGCTGAACTAAAGAGAAATACAAAAGCCTCATCCTGTACTCTTGAGTCTGCTGAATTCGATGAGGTTAGCCTCATGGAAGTCAATCGAGGACAAAAGAGCAATGATAGGAAGAAGAGATACAAAGAAGGAGTGTACATTTTAACTAAAGATAAACACATTACAGCTTTGCCTGTTAAGTGACACCTACTCTGTTGTCATTTTGAAATGATATTAAAAACAAAAGTAAAAATGATCAAAGACTATGAAGGCATCACAGTAAATTCCGTCAATATTTGGGCTACTGTAAAATTCTATTAGAAACTTCTGTTAGAAATTCATTATTCTTTAATGAGGTATATATTGTTCACATAACTTTTATTAATTATTTCTATGACCAAGAGGTAAATGAGTATAGACACAGCCACAATCCGGCTGACAAAATGTTTTGACAAGTCAACAGAACCCCTTTGTTGCCTTGAAAGAAAAAAAGAAGTCCTTCGTTTTTCAAAGAAAGTACGACAGATGAGTAGTATTATTAATTAATCTGCCTGACCAAGTCACCTCCCTTTGGTGGTGTCAAAAGAGTCTGACTCTATTTTTGATGTTGGATCACCAACTGCTTTTGAGTCTGACCTCTCTGCTTTCCTCTCTTTCCCCCCCAGATCCGGGTGAGCTGGTAACAAAACTGAAGTACTCTCTCCTTTGGTGTCAGCAGAGAGGTTCAAGAGGTGTCAGTAGAGAAGCCACACAAACCTGGCCTCTAAATGGAACTCTCCAGCCCAGCCCTGCTTCTATAACTCCACTTAAAACCCAAGCCTCTCATGCCTCCTTTCATGGAAGCCATTTTAGAGGGGCCAGGGAGCCTGCTCTGTTCTCCCCAGGAAGCCTTCTTCTGTGTAAAAATCATCTTTTTCACACTCTTGTTTGGTGCATGTGTGGCATCATCAAACCAACGTGGGGTGAGGAAGTGATCCTGCTCTCCATGGGGCAACCACAAAACCAGTGGCCTCCTATCTCCTTTAAGAGAAAAGACAAAATAATAATAACGGCTATCTCTTACAGAGTGCTTGTTATGTGCAGACATTACCCTGAGGGCTTGACATTGATCAGTTCATTACGTTTGCATGAAAGTCCCATGCGGTGCGTACTATTATTTTCAACCTCATTATCACGTTGAAGACACTGAGATTCAGAAAGGTTAAGCAAGGTGTTAGTGTAGACAGCTAGGAAGAAGCAGAGCTGGGTTTGAATCCAGATCCTCTGGCTTTAAAAGCAATGCTTTCACCCACTTCCCTGTACTTTTGCAACTCCTCTGAATAAATGGGCTGTGCCCTGCCCACCTTTGCAGCCTGGCTCTCTCCATCTCCTCCCTCCTGCCACAGGGTCTGCTTTCAGATAGATTCTGGAGCTGATCCTGTTTCCTCTGCCAATTGGTCTCGTCCCTGCTATTTCCTCTCCTCCTTGCCAAGGTAGCTTTTATTCAACCTTAAGCCCTCAGAGAAGCCTTTTCTGACCACCAGCGCCCCTCCTACCTATTCCCCAAGAAGTTCAAATCTCCTTTTATTACAAGCTTCACAGTTGACCATGCACCTCTCATTTATGCTTGTATGGGCGTTCCAGGTTTGCCTTTATTCATGTGATTGTTTGGCTATTTTCCTCTCGCAGTAAACCATCAGCTCAGTGACAGCAGGGACCGTGTTTACGTCTACGTATTGTTATACCTCAGCAGTGCCTGGCACTAAAATAGGTCCCTATAAATGTTATATTTGCAGAATAAACAAATAATACGCAGTCATGTCCACTTCAGCCAGTCATATATACTGTCCATAACTAGACTGACCCCTTTAGCAGAAATTTATAAGCAAACGGGTATTGTGGATTGATGCCATTTTTCCTCCTCTGGTACTATAATCCTTACAGTCCCTGTAGGGTTTCACAGAGAGGTAAAAGGAACATTTCTTCTCCCCGAGTCCCTTTATAAGTCTTCTAGGAAGCCACTTCACACTCCAGTCGTGCCTGCTGTGGGAAAGCCCACCAGTGCTCCCCCAAAGGCCGAGTGGGGAAGAAGCTAGGACCAAACTCGCCCTCTCCCTGCACCAGGCAAAGATAGGCCTGTGTCTGTGTAGGTGTGTGCTTCTACTGCCCTGGGAGCTTTTTCATTGTCCCCCAAAGCTGCCCAGGATTAGCAAATTTCCCATCCTACTGGGCTGAAACACCTGTAAGTGGAGAAAACTGTAGACAGGCACTAAATTTAATTAAGTGTTCAGTAGCTTTCAAGTGTTTTTCACAATTTTTAAAAATTCAATATTCACGTCTCTCTGAAGTAGCTAGGATCATCTTCATTTTACAGATGAGAAAGCGAAAAACCTAAGTTGTGTGCCTGGTAAATAGCAGCAGGTACGTCAGGATTCAAATTCAGGTCTGGATGGTTCCAAATCCCATGCACGCTCCATCACAGAACAACTGCATCCTGTCTCCTAAATCCCGAAGAGAAGAATCTTATTGTATTAGGATATGAGGAATTAAATGCTGAAGGGGCCGCCTTAAAAAATTTTAAGGCCACTTTCTGGTCTCATTAACAAATTCACTTTAAGATGCCATTTTAAAAGGCTCTGAAGAGATATTTTTATCTATTTATAAAAAACTTTCCTTTTATCTTGAAGTTTTTAAATTAATAATCACTAAATAAGGAGACAGACGGTCTAATCGTTAAGGATTCTTTTTGGAGATGAAGAGGAAAAAAATAAATAAATGAATGAAGAACTCTTTCTTCAGAAAAGATGATGGTAAGTAGCTCCCGTGTAACTCTTTGCAAATAGGAGGAAAGAAACAAACAGGAAAAAAAAGTAAATAAAATCCTATGGGATTCAGCAACAGGTTCTCTGACAGAGAATATTCCAGAAAATGTGGAAGAGAAGGAAGTAATTGACACTGAAAATGAGTTGGGTCCCTAAGTTATGAGGGTGGTCCCTAGCCCGAGCAGAGCTCTAAATAGAGCTTCATGCAATAGATAGAAATCAGAGGGCAGAAAAAAAAGACAAAGAAGAAAAAGAAAAGAAATCAGAGGGTTTGCGCTACAGAAGGCAGGGGCTTCTGGGTGGGCGCTCAGCAATGCTGAATGGGAGACTCTGGGAACAGGTGTCTGAGTGGGCTTGCCCTATCATCATCACTTCCTGAGCTTTCCACTGCCAAAACAAAGTGCAGCCTACCCTGAAAGTCACCTGGTAGATGCCTTAATGTCCCCTGGATGGATCTCAGGGTATCACTTTGCCTTTTCTACAAAGAAAAACTGAAAGAGAAGGAAAACGGACACACCGGGACCAGCACATCTCATCATTCTGGCCTTGGGATGACAGATGACTAGGTGTGTGCTGTTTGTTAAAGAACAGCAGCATGCGGTTCAGCCTAAGCATAACCCGGGAGATGTCTGAGCAGATAATTAATCGGTTCCAGGCCAAGCACCCCTCACAAGGTCTAGGGTGCTGTACCTTTTGCAAGGTTTTTACTTCTACTGTACTGATTTTTCTGTTAACTGAATACAAGGGCAGAGTTTATCTTTGCATTTGAGAACATTTTGGCATATAATGGACCTCTATAAATATTTATTCAATGTAGGATACACTACAGACAAAAGTTTGTGTGCCCTCAGCAACATTTATGTAAGAGTCGTAAAGAATGGAAAGCCAGCCAGGTTTGCTTTGGAATGACCACAAGTATCAATTGTCTCTAAGGACAATTGTCCAATATATGGAGAGTATACAATTATGAGAGCAACTGACTAGGGAATCAAACTAGCAACTCTGCAAAGGAAAGATTCTTTTTCCAAAGACAGCCTCATTTAGAATTAAATTTGATACTGAAATTCTAATAAGAACTTGCTTCCATTTTGGTTACATGACTTGGCAGTGGATACGCTTCTCCCTCAGAGAAGTCTATATAAAGAGTGAATGTAACTTTTCACACGCAAATATTACAGCTGCAGGGAAATTCTGGCACTTTTGTACAGTGCCAGAATCTAGACATTTGTGCTGGAGTTCACGGGAAACGTCTTGTTCTTCATCCCCAGCGTTTCCGGGAGCAAGGGACATCTTAGAATATACAACCATGCATTAGTAATGTTCCGCCAAGGAGAGGCCCGCGCGGATGGCCCGCGGACAGGCAGTCAGATGTAAATGGGAAGCCAGCACAGCCCAAATACCCAAACGTGGGTTTCTTTCACTCAGGGGTCTGTGGAGAAATTCCCACGTGGAATCAGCGAAGGAATGTATTGGTATACCATCAAAGGGGGCTGACGTTTTAATGAATGCCTACAAGGAAACAACGAGTGATAATGAAGCCTCCTTGTCAGAAACTCCTCAGCTGTCCTTTGCACCCAGCTTTGGCCTTCTCCATTCAATTTAATTGTCTTTCCCAGCTCCCTCCACCAAGTTTTATTTGCTATTTTTGTGTTTTCTTGTTAGTTTGGAAGCAGAGGTGGAAACTGTAGAAACACAAGGGAGAAGACTAAGTGGGAAATTTACCTTTAAATTACCATAATACTAGATGATAAATGAGTTTGTGTAAAAAGATGCCTACTCTAGAAACAGTGACATTTTTGCATCGCACAATTAGTTGGTGCGATGTGTGGATGTGTGGTCCCGGCTACCTCTGAAGTGCAAGGGCGGTATTTTTATAAATGTCAGTTTTACTTCTCTCTCTATTGTGGACTCGCATGGTTTTGGGGGATCTGGCACAAATTTGCAGAAAAATAAACTGGACGTGCACAAGTGAGGCTTCTTAATGCTTAGCAAACCTGCAGAACTGGTCTCGCCAAGCACCGGAGGATTCTGATTGTATGTGGATTTAGAGGATTCAAAATTAGGTCCTAATAGCTTCCCCTGGGTGTGACTTCACTGCTGTGCAGCCATTTTCAATGTCTTGTCAGCCTCTGCATGATTCTTATTTTCTCTATGCCCAGACTCGTGCTCTTAGACTACTCATTAGGACTAACTCAACCTGCATACTTTCATTGGGAATACTTTATATGGTGGGGCGGGGTGGGGGGGGGGGGAGATTAAGACCCCATCATCAAAGCTTAACCAAAAGGTTCCAAGATGGATACATTCCACAGGACATGGAAGAGCTGACCTCAAAAGCACTAGTAGAATGTAGTTCAAATCATCTTAAAACATCTTCAGTCACCTATACCAGAAGAGGGACTAATTTCAGCAGCACTCCCAGAAGGCAAAAACAGAGATGGTCTTACAAAAGTACTTTCACAATCAACACACAGTAGCAGCCTTCCTCCATAGCTCAAGGAGGCCAGGCAGTAAGTGAGCCTGTGTCCCCTGGTGCCTGAGGTGGGACTTTGGATGCAGAATGGAGGCAGGGCACCAAAAGGACCTGAAAAGAGAGACGGTTGCTGCTCTCCTTGTGGGTTTGTGATAAAAGATGGGTGGTCGTCTCTGGGGCCAACAGCACTAAGCCTTCCCCAGACAGTCTCTCCCTGTTAAAGTCTTTTCTCAAATTCTCTTAAAGCTACCAATTTTTAATTATTACAAATTGGAAGTTACTTGGTAGGTCACAGATTTCCAGTTAGCCTATTATAGAAGGATTCCTAAAGGAAACTATTATAATTCTTTGTTCTTAAACAAATAAAGTGTGTTCTTCATCTCCCAGGAAGCTGGTAATATGATAGGTGCAGCTTTAAGGACTAATTATACTAAATAGCAGGGCATAACTCAAAAGAGAGACTACATCTATTATGTAGAATTCCCTAAAGAAGCATTAGAAATTTTACATGCATTGATTGCTAGTTAGCATTAGAAAGATGTGTATGAGTTGACTCCACCAAAGCCACAACTATTTGCATTAGCAGGCAGGCAACATAAGCTAACTGATAAGAATTCAGGGATATAATGCAATTAATACAGTTATGTCTGTTAATTAGTGTTTTCCAACTGTCAAAGAAGATGCCTTTTAGGAGCCAAACTTATTTTACTGATTAAAAATTAGAATCTGTCTTATAAAATTGAGCTAGCCCTTCCTTTGATCTAATTAAAGGAAGAGTTTGTAGACTCAAAACTTGTGCCTCTCTGACATAAATTAACATATTTGTAAATGAGATAGGTGGATATTTTGCAATTAACATGGGACAATGAGAATAAAGCCTAATTAGTAAACATGCTTTCTTTATTAACTTGCAGGTCAAGCTCTGATTTATTATAAACCAATAGTGATAGAAGAGTCTTTTTTTTTTTTCAAAGAAAATTTATTGGCTCTGAAATTCAGTGGCACTCTATCACAGAAATGTGACTTGTTTCTTCATTTCCAGACACCTGTTAGCTCATAACCAGAAGTATACACAAACTGCTGTTTTTTATGCCCAACTGGAGAATTTCAGCCTGGAGCGGGTTTATGGGTTTCCTGAAAGAGTCCAATTTTACACTTATAACCCTAAAGGCATTTTTACACTGCCGTAGACACCAAAGGCTTTCTTAATCCTCTAGTGGATCTGCTGCTTTCAATGTTGTGCCTCTGTAATTCTCACTGGATGAATTTCTTGGTTAGATTTTTAACCTAAGAGAAGTGGCCTTGACTAGAATATGCACCAAGTATAAAAGTCGGCCTTCCAAACCAGGCTACTGATTGGAAACACATTATAGTTGCTTTATTTATTAATTTAGCCCAGATCATTCCTAGAATATGATGCCAACAATCTCGTCCCCCAACTTCCTGGCTCCACACCTCATCTTTTCCTGTCTCTCTAGGCTTCCAATGTGCATCCCACAGAAATCAGTGCATAGAGAAGCATATGGACTTGCCTCCAACCCCTAGAGCATGTCAGACCCTGGCTGGATGCCAAACTGGAGCATCCATCCAGGAGGCTGAGGAAGTTCCCGCTTGAAATAAATGTTCCAGATTCAGTCTTACATGGTCTCAGGGAAGAGTTTAGTTTAAGACTGCCAAGACCACCCCAGGCACATACAGTCTCTTACAGCTGCTATGAATCAGAGGAAACCCAAATCACAAAGGATACATGCCAAACAGCTGTTTAGTACTATAAAGTGAACAAATTCTTGATTTTTATTTGCTTCACACCAAGGCACCATTACTCATCGCATTCTCTGCATTGCAATGCTTCTGTCTTTCCTTTCTTTTCTAAAAGCTCTTCTTTCTTGTTTCCTTATTTCTCTGGTTTCCTACCACATGTGATCCCCCCACACCCCTTCTTTATTGTTCCTCATTGCTTGCTAAGATTATCTTCTTCACCAGACTATGGAGATAAGAAATTTGGCACCTCTAGGTCTGTCACCTACTAACTGTGTGATCTTGGAGCAGTGCCCATGCTTCTTCTGTGTGGCTGTTGCTTCATCTGTCCAATGGAGGAGGAGGAGGATGGTGCCTTGGTACTTTCTTAAATAAAATGATATATTTAAGAAATGGAATGGAAGGTCTGGCAGATTAGTAAGTACTTTATTAATATTAGCTATTGATACTATTATTTCCAATAGTCAAAGGACCTAGCATAGCATTTGACACCTGTTCATTTCTCAGTAAATCACTTTTATTAATGAAGATCCAGGTTGACAGAACCTAGGTACCTTGGGGTAGAAAGGACAACACATCCAGTTAATCAGACAAGTGTCACTGAGTATTTATGAATGCCCTGTGCTGAAGTTTGGGGGTAGAAGTGCCTCTTCTGAGTCATTTGTCTGGCTCAGGGGCAGCATAGCCGCTCTTGGCAACAGCCAGAGCTGACAACCTGAAGGGTAACGAGACACATTGGTGAGGTTGTTCAGTAAGTCAGTTAGCCACATTCTTCTAGAACATAAGCGTGCAGTTTAGTTCATGAGGAGAACAGCTTTAAGAACAGACATTTTCATACCACAATTTAATTTCCCTACTAAGTAAGAAAAATCTATTTCTGCTGAAGTTGTCTGCTGCCGATCAGAATATTCTTTTGAAAATATTTCAGGACAGGGGTCAGGATAATGTCATACCAAGTTTCCAACCTCTTAACAGACATGAAATATTCATAGATTTCTATTCAGATGTGCTCCTTCCATGGCCTCAACCCTCCTCTTTACATTCCAAATTCAACATGAAAGTTTATCTTTAGGTAGCCAACCTTTTTTCAGTGATAAAGGTCAATTATGACCTTGCTTTACTGACAGTTATCACGGCTATCCAGGATCCGCGTAATATATCCAGTTATACTGCACTGTGAATAAATGTGGCTAAAAAAAAATCACACGGGTAAAATTTATATGCAAATGAGAAGAAAAGCATCAACTTTTCCCTCCTGTTACCTTTATTTATTTGAACAAATGTCATGAGAAAAAGAGTCTTAGACTTAATCTCCCTCAATCAATGTCAGCCACATTACTACTTAATGGGAGTTTATACTGTATAATATTATTTTCTTTGTATGAACCATTTTCTGACACCTTACATTTAGTTAAATGATTTATCCATGTACATTTTACATGAGGATAAATATGAGAAATGGTTTCTGCTTATATTGAGTGGGATAAGGAAGCAACTCTAAAATACAAAGTCAATTGGCTCAGCCACTCAGGCCCTGATGTCAACAGGAGTTACGTGTGTGTACAAAGAAAATCTATCTGAAGAGCGGTAGTGACATGAGCAGCAATATATATTTTTATTATTAATTTTTCCTAGGAGCTAACAAAGCCCTGTCCCCCACGATGTATTCTTATTTGTCAGTAAGCACTAGCTTCCGTTGTTACACCGGAACACCATCAGGTGGGTGCCTACTCCTGCCTATTTGTAAGCACTAATTTCCTGTAAAGGTTCCTATCTGCTGTGAAATTTACAATTAGCAAGTAGAGTTTAGTTGGTAAGTTATAGAATAACGCTTGTTGTCCGAAAACAATTTTGCTGCCCATGTAGAGCTGATACTTTTGTAAATTTGGAGCAAGTTCTTTTCTGATTTCTTTGTTAGGTCACTCACTGAAAACCTACCTGGTTTGACTTTAGATTTACAAAACTGATAATCCCCCGGGAAGAATACACAACCTAAGAATTTTTCAGGTACTGTGATCTGAAGTTTACTACTTATAGAGGGTTTTTGTACCCAAGGCAGGATAAAATCCCATCAATCTTATTTACTGTCATTGTTTTTACAATTTTTTGTTTGTTTTCTTGCTTCTTTTTTAATTAAAAAAATTAAAGGTTTTCACTTGAAGGAAAAGTACCAGCTCTTTCCAAATTAAACTTCTTTGTGCTATAGCGGAGAGGAGCACACAATCCAAAGAACATCAAAAAGATGTTCAGCCAATTCCCATCTCATCTTCTCAGCCCCATTTCTTCCTCGTGATTTCTCGTGGAGTTTCAGACTGTTTCCCCTTTTTTGGCACACAGTCAACTGGAATGAGTCGAGATGAAGTAAGGCCTAACATTGACACAAACTTGACCAAGCAAAAATATATTTGGAAAGGGATATTATAAGTCTCTTTTGGAACAAAAGCCCTCTTTATTTATAAAATTCTCTTATTTAAATAATATGCCTTCAGTGTGCCCTGCAAAACCCAACAGAAATGCCAAGTACACCGTGAAGCCTTTTACTCTCCACCCAGGCAGAATGAATTGGTTTTGCACCAAGATCCTCACAACAGGGTTCTTGTACCTCTTGCCACTCACTTCATTCTGCCTTGATCTAGAATTGATTGTTCACATGTCCGGCTCCTACCCTGAGCCATAAACTCCTTTAGGGCAAATTCTATCCATTAGCGTTTACCTCCTACTCAGCTGCTGGGGCAATCCCAGCCTCTTCCAGAGACCTCTCCCACGTTTATTCTCTTTCTCTGTCTTCTACTAGATTGAGAGTGTTGAAGGAAGGCAGGGGATACGTTTTATTTTACTCATCAGTTGGTTCCTCAGCCTCCTATCACCCCAAGGACAGAGTAAATGTTTGCCAAATGAATGAGTGAACAATTAAGTCATATTTACCCACTTTTCCCAAAACCTCAATGGGTGCCCCGTAGCATTAGTAGGTCATATGTCCCCATCCCAAGCCCGAGATGTAAGCAAGCAGCTGAATAGAAGAGGGGGAGACTAAAGGCTTTCATCACAAGCCTGTTGTTCATCTATTCCTTCTCGTTCAGTGGCACTCAGAAAACTCACAACAGGTTTAACCTGGCAGTGGGTCCCCTCAAACATCCTGATGCAAGAGCCACACAAAGAGAGGATCCCAGCATCTTATAAGGCACACCCTCTCAGGTCTGTGTTTGCTAACTTTCTGTCTCTGAAATGACCAGGTCAGGCAGCCTTCAACATGACGGTTCCTTCATTTGGGAAGGTAATGCACTTGGATAGAGGTGCCACTTCTCCAGCAGGGGCTTCTGCCGTAGCACACGGACCCTGGCCCCGGAGCAGACCTTCGATCCTTGCTTAGCACCTCCACACTGGCTCAGTGCACTACACAACGCCAGGCCTCCTACCTTCTCTGTGGGCGGAAGTCACTCCCTCTTCCCCCCTGCTCTGCTCTGTGGCAGTAACACATGCTTAAGAATAAAATCAGCTGTGTTGTTCTGCTATAGAAAATTCAAGAGTCATTTTCTAAAGGATGCAAAAAGACGGTGGACCGGAACTGTGTGAGTCTGCAAAGCCATTCTCTCATTTCATGGTTGCAGAGGCATTTCAGAGGAAGCCAAGCCAGCTATATAACCTCCCAGCTGAAGAAACCAGGTAGCAGAGAGTTAAAACACTTGCTCATTGGTTTTCCCAGATCCTATTTTAATTTGCTCCCTCTTTTTGGACAGCTCTGTGAAGGCAGTCTGGTTCGCTGCCTCGCCATACTAATGAGACTCATCCATCTGCCTCTGTCATTGCCAGGCTCTCCTTTCTGCTGGAAGTCAGAGATGAACGCTCAGGACAGGTCCTTTCTAGGCTGCAGTACTTAATCATTTCTAAACACGCTAGATGGCCTCAGGCAGTGAAGGCAACAAGCATTTAACCCAGGCTTGGCAGCTCCAGCTTCCCACACTCTGCCTGTGAGCTCTGATAATGAAAAGTTGCTGCGCTTTTACTCTCCACTTAACCAGATGCTCTTTGCTTCCTGGGGCGAAAGGTTAAATAGATATAAGAACCCATGCTAGTTTTGAAGGCTTTTATTAGCAGTTCTTACAGTAGTGGGAGAAGAGGATGCTGTTGTTCCAGATCCATTTGTCCCTTGGGATTCATATTTAGGCATGTGTCCTTGCTTTTGACTAAGGGAACGATGGCTTTACCTAACGTTTTACTAACGTGCTTTGTTGTTGTTTTGCCACACAAGAGTTAACACAGGCAGGTTGGAGCGCTGCCATTGGACTATTTAACGCTCAGTTTTTATGGAAAGAACGGACCACGAGGACCCTGGTATCCACATTGCTTAAACTGTGGCAACACCTTTATTAACAATGTAGATAAAACATTTTTTTTTTCCCAGAGTGGCTAGGGTCTCTGATTTATTTTTCCACTCCATCTACTGCTCCATATGTCTGTGGAATCTGCCTTTTTCCCAGAGCTCATGTTAGTATAAAGCAATTGTCTGGGATGTGTAAGAATTAAGTATCCCATCATTCAGGCTAGACATGCAATTAGAAGAGTTGCACTAATTTCCACTGCTGAGACCCTGTCACTTTAATTTATACTTACTTTCCTGCATTTAGGCCTTCTCTGGTTGGAGGCCAAGGATTTTATATAGTTTCAGTCAATGGTGCTTTGATGTAGGAACTAGAGTATGTATAAAGTTTGAGAAAAAAGAACTAGGGGTTTACCTAGAACTGGCTGGAAGGAACAAAAACCTTGTATAAAGAAACATGCATTCCCTAGGATTCTACCACACTAGCAGAATAATGGGGAAGGAGGGTTTTAAATCCAGAGACGTTAACTGAATCATAATATCAATACACAAGCATTTTATATGGTCTTTTTCCTCTGATATTATTTATAAAACATTGTTTTCTTTTTTTACTGATCAATATGTAAAAAGATTACTATTTACCTGATAGCTTAAACTATCACTTTTAAAGGGCTGAAATTCAACTGTTAAGATTTTTTGGTCTATACAGCTGTGACCACATTGTTCAACTAATTTTATAGCCACCATCAAAATCCCTTTATATAAGTTTCTGACAAGCATAACTCAAAAATTCACAGAATGTTCCCCTGAATAGGTATAAAATATCTCTTCCTAAACATTTCTTTACAAAGATATGATAAACTCTATGTGGGCCAATTATCAGACTTTCTTGTGCCTTTCATGCTTTAAACTAGTTCCTGATAAATGAAAATTCCCAGAGCCCAAACTAATTTCACCCTCAGCATAGGCTAGTAGAATTCAACCTCAAACTTCTAAAATCAAGTAACCAAGAGGGCTAAACTTTCATGATTTTGTAATAAAGACATGAAAATGTTCAATTATAAAGCAGTTTTGCATTCAAATGAACTTTAGAAAATTTCTGCAGGTGGTTGCTTCCCTCAACTTGGTTTTTTTGTTTGTTTGGTTTTGCTTTTTTTTTGTTGTTGTTATTGTTTTTGTTTGTTTTTTGTTTTTTGTTTTGTTTTGTTTTTAGAGAAAGCACACATGACGGGGGGGGGGGGGGGAAGAAGAAAAGAGAGAGAGAGAGAGAGAGAGAGGGAATCCCAAGCAAGCTCCACACTCAGCACAGAGCCTGACGCAGGGCTCAATCCCACAACCCTAGGATCATGACCTCAGCTGAAATCAAGAGTCAATCATTCAACCTACTGAGCTACTCAAGCACCCCTCCCCCATCTTAGGTTTAAATAATTAAAATACATATATGTCCTGATTTTTGAAATGGAGTCTCTGTCAAGTTGAAAAGCTAGACCCAGGTCACTCTTTCACTCACATGATTGGATTCTATGAAATTCAATGTAACTTCCAGCTCTGAGAATATAATATCTGCCTCCCTCAACTTCTGGGCCTCACTTTTTCTCAATAAAGTGAGTAATGATAACAACTCCAGGAGATTTTAGTCAAAATAAGTCCAGATTAATCATTTGTACTGTGTCTTTCAGAGAACTCTAACTACTTTATAAACCACATATTCAGGCTAATAAATTAGTCTTCCAAACATTTATAGGCAGATAAACAATAGGAAAATGTTTAGATTTTACATAGTAATGGAGTAAGACTTAGGGACCCGGATCAGCAACACACTGATTGAACAGAAAATCTCTATATAAACTTCACTTCAGACTCTTAAATTTTGGCCTTTCCGAAAGGACCAAGAGTCCACTGATGTTCAGGACAGAGGAAGTAATCAGAAAAACCTAACAATGTATCTGAAGAGCATAAAATAAAAGACCTGGTGAAGTTTTTTAAAGCATCTGCAAAGAAACTTTTAATAATATTTTATTGGTTTTTGCGACTCTATCTCATACTGAATATGATTGTTTCAATATTGTAAATTAGTTTTTATATATCAATTTCAGAAATATTATGTGTGTGTGTGTCATTGTGTGTGTCATGAACATTGCAAATATATTCAGTATCTGTAAGCATAGATTCCTACTTTAAAAAGTAAAACAGAAAACACATATCCAGAAACATAGTTACAGAAGTTTTATCAATTCATGATTATTCCTGGAATATTTGTAATTATGTGATAATACCCTAAGGGTAGGCAGTAATAGATTAAGATCAGTTAAATTGGTAAACAGAAAATCTTTACTTATGCCCCAATAATAATATTTATGGATAAATGTTTCCTCAAAAGTAACATTTACTTAAGATGTCTGAAGAGAAACATACAATATTGGTTGGGAGTAGCCATCATCAAAGATGAAACAAGCAATCAGAAATCCAGATGCTGTTATTTTGAGTAGTACATTATGTAAATTACTTTAGAAGTAAAATACATTAGAAATGTAGAACATAAGTGACACAAAAAAGAATTACTTCTAAGGAGGATGTTATTCAAAGTTTTCCTATAAGGCATTTGCAGCTCTTAAAAATCAATGGACTAATTAAAAATGGGAAAATATGGTAGTGATAGGAAATAAAAAGACTGGATGTGGAAAATATTAGATATCCCTGAATAGCCTTAGAATCAATAAAGCGCTTCAAAAATGAAAGAGAAGAAAAAAGTATTCTCTTGGATCTCAACAAGAAGTCTTTTTTTTTTTTTTCATTTTGAAAGAACATATAAAGCTGAATCCCGATCTTTTCTTGATTATTTTGAGTACTGTTTGCCTGTGCCTCCAATTTGGCTCTTAGGATCATTAGATAAACAGAATTTGTGTACTTAAATATGCCATTACCATTCTCAATTCCTCAGCCACAAGGCTGAGTTACAGGACCCATCATTTTATAACAAAGTCCTTCAGGTGCTTCCAATAATTAAACCTAAAGGGGCCTGGGTCTTACCTCATTCAGTATCAGCAATTTAAGAGAGAGGGTATGTAGATAGCACATTGGCCCCTTTATATCTTCAGTCACCAGTGTGAATATATTAGTCTTTCTCTACTCTCTACCTGGGCATTCTCTGACATTAAAATCCACCTTGGCCTTATTTCAGATGGGCTGAAAGGAATGGTGAGAAGTCATCTAGACAGTCAGTCAGTCAGCCAGTCAGCCAGTCAGTTAACAAATGTTTATAGAGTGTCACAGGGTACACAGCTTGGTACTAAGCAGAAGTCTATCTTCCTGCCTTGAGGCAGGTCTGCACATCCAGTATGGCAGACACAGAAGGTTCAATTGGCACTGTCTTCTGATTTTACTTATTCAATAGCTTGTTAGTGTCTAATGGACTAAACAAATGTCTCAGCGCCATATAACACAACTCTGTATGCAGTATGTATATATGTGTATCTATATGTTTGTATGTATAGATAGATACATAAAACTTGGCTTCTCTTCCAGGAGATATGCCAAGATATATTCACAGCTTTATATACACATGTAATTCATGTCTTTCTGTGCATATGGCAGCCAGGGGAATATATCTAATCAGTAGAACATGTTTTATTCCAGATGTTTTTTATCATATTTTTTCACTATCACTAATAAAAAATCGCCATAGTTGTTCTACTTGGACAGTTTGATTGGTCTTTAATCCCAAATCTCATTGAAGGAAGGAACACAGAGCATTTTATGTTCTCTAGAATGCTACAAAAATGTTGGCATATCAGCCACTTGTGAGGCATTGTAGACAGAAAGTCCATCTTAACTTGAAGCGAGCTATAAACTAATCTGAGAGGCTTAATTTTGATGATTTGCACATCTATCTTCTAGATTTACCTTTCAATATTCACTTTTGCCTAGCTGTTCAATGCTATATCTTCTCACGTCTTTCATATAAAGGCTGAAAGTCTTGTCCTGTCCGACTTGGGAGCAGATAGACTGAATTCTGGCCTTTCTCTTAATTCTCTTCCAGTGTGCCTTTCCACTCAGTCTCAAAGTCATCACTATCATTCATACCCAATGATTGCATATATATGTCTCTCTTTCACCAATAGCCATGTGGTCCCCAAATTCTCCTACAAGTATCTCTGAAAGTTACACTGTCATACTAAAATCTACTTCCCAAATGAAGGTTTCCCATAGTTGGATTTCTATTACTCTATCCTTATTCCTCATGACTTCTCTACTTTTATTCTTTTACCTAAGAACAGTCTGAAATTTCCATAAGAATTCACCATCTTTCACAAGTGCCTGGTTTAAATTTTTTCTTTGACTACTTGATTCTACTTCAAAGCCATCTAACTCGCTCAGTTTCATTTCCATAGCTCTTAACACCAGTTAGACTGCTCTCCCTGACTCCCTTGGCCACAGTCTCATAAAAACATACTCGTTCTCTGCTTTTCTGTTCATACTCACACATCGCTCCTCCCATTCTTATTCTCCATGCAGACAATCTCACCATCCAGGTAGGGAAAATGAGAGCTTTCATTTGTTTTAAGTTCTCATCCAACAATTCCTGTTTCTACTGACATTTTTTTTTCTCTTTAAATGTTTCTTTAAAATACAAAACAAATTTAAAAGGAGAGTCAATCTCCTGGAACTAACATTGGCAGGGAGGAAGAGTGTAGTAGATTGTCCATGCTCCTGTAAACATCTTGAAGATGGAAACTGTGTGTAGGTTCTTATTTTATTACTTAGGTTGAAACACAACTGCTCACAAATATTAAACTACCAAGCCGATAATTAACTGAGCACTATGGTGAGGGTAAATTGCTCTTTGAAGACTACTATAAAAGAATGATCCCTGCCTGTGAAGAAAGCAGTGTTTTCTGATTCATGTTAGATAAACTTGGCTATTTGGATACAATTCATACTGAGTGAGAAAGGACAGAATGAGAACTGTTGCTAAAAAGAACCAACTGAAAACATGTAACTAGATAATAGATGTGACAACAGGAACAAGCCCAGGCTAGTCAGGGGAAACTGAGTTTGAATTCTGCCTCCAATATTTATTACTTCTGTACTCTTGGTTGGACAAGTGATTCTAGCTTTGTCTCCCTCATCCCCAGTCCCTTATATTTTGAAGAGACATAATAACCAAATACTAAACATTAATGTATTTAAAACATCCAGCAGAATGCAAATTGGTGCAGCCACTCTGGAGAACAGTATGGAGGTTGCTCAGAAAGTTAAAAATAGAACTACCCTATGATCCGGCAACTGCACTACTAGGTACTTATCCAAAAAAATATAAAAATACAGATTCAAAGGCGTGCATGCACCCTGATGTTTATATCAGTATTATCAGCAATAGCCAAACTATGTAGAGAGCCCAAATGTCCATATATGTATACACACACACACACACACACACACACACACACACACACTGGAATATTACTCAGCCATTAAAAAGAATGAAATCTTTCCATTTCCAACAACTGGGATGGAGCTAAGCAAAACAAGTCAGTCAGAGAAAGACAAATACCACATGATTTCACTCATATGTGGAATTTAAGAAACAAAACAGATGAACATATGGGGGCAGGTAGAGGGAAACAAACCATGAAAGACTCTTAAAGATAGAGAACAAACTGAGGGTTGATGGAGGGAGGGAGGTGGGGGATGGGCTAGATGGGAGACCCTTGTCAGGACTCAAGAGGACCCTTGTGATGAGGGCTGGGTATTGTATGCAACTGGTGAATCACTGAATTCTACTCCTGAAACCAATATTGCACTGTGTGTTAAGTAACTAGAATTTAAATACAAATTTGGGGAAAAAATAATAAAACATCCAGCAGAGTACCTGATCCGAAGAAAGCACCAAATAAGTGGCGACTCTTAAAGGAAAGCAATAATGTTTGCATATCTAAGATAAACGACTTTTCCTTTTCTCTGACAGTTTATGAGTGAGAGAAGTTGGACTGAATGCATTTAAGAAGGAAAGATGTAGGAAAATACTTCTTTCAAACTGTGGCAACGTCATTGTCAGTCCCATACTCCTAAGCAAAAGAATATTGTCTCCTTATGGAGAAAAGCAAAGCCAAGGAGCTGGAGAAGCAACCCAAACCTCTTTAGCTGATTGGTGGTGGAGAGCTGAAAATGAAGACCTTTTTAAAATTAATTTTAGCAATCTTAGTGAGGGTAATTGTATGTGGCTGAAACCAAGAAAAGTCAGTACCATTGCTGAGAGAAAAGTGATCAGGCCCTTAACCCCTAGCTCACCTCAAATACGGTGCTGTCAAAGTCTGAGAAACATTTTATCTCCAACTCCAGATAAGATTGGTGAGTTTAAAAGGAAAATTCTATCAAGGACTGCATATAAGAAGAGAGTAAAGATTAATCAGTAATGAAAAGGTAATGATTAGAGAGAAAGCTTTCAAACTTATCTAAGAGTTTACTTTAAAAGTTGACATTGAAATTTTATTATTAAATGTAGTGACTGGTAAAAGCTGTCAAAATTTCACCATTTTAACACATGTGTATTTGGATGACAAAAAATGGCCAATCCCATTTAATTTTTTTAATGTTTTTTATTTTATTTTTAGAGAGACAGAGAATGAGCAGGGGAGGGGCAGAGAGAGAGGGAGACACAGAATCCAAAGTAGGCTCCAGGCTCTGAGCTGTCAGCACAGAGCCAGATGTGGGGCTCAAACCCACAACGTGAGATCATGACCTAAGCCAGTCAGATGTTCAACCGACTGAGCCACTCAGGTGCCCCATGGCCAATCCTATTTTAATGCAGTGGTCTTTGTTCAAAAGCTACAGAAAATCCCGTATAAGTGCTCAGTGTTTAGAAAAAGTTGTGAGGAGGCCAGATTACATGACCGCAAAATATGCCACTTTGGCATGTGGATTATTTTGAACTGAAGGCAGTCAAGATCCAGAAGACTCAAGAGAAAATTTTACCTCTCTGAACTACCTAAAAGAATTTAGATAGTGGGTGTGGCCCAGAAGAGAGCTATTAGCAGAGAAAACTCTTTTTCTGAATAACATCTCTGTATGGCAGGGCAAACATCTAATTACCAAGCATCTGCTTTTCTTAATGTCCTGTGAATTACTGTCCTTTCTTTTGAAGCCTTGGTCTGTATCCCATTCCTTAGCTCAGAATGGCATATCAGCCTCAATTACTTGATTTGTCCTTGAGTCTCATATCCTAATGAGGCTCCTGTACATACATAATTATATTTATTTTTCTCCTGTTAATCTGTCCTATAGCAATTTACCAACCAAAGAATCGCGAAAAGTAAAGGGAAAAATTTTCCTTCCCAACAATTGTATTCGTACATCTAAGCAGCTGTCTTCCTTTTTTTGTGTGAGGAAGCTAACTTGAAAAATAAAGTGATGAAAGAAAAACAATTGTAATAGCCCTGACTGATAATGCGAAAAAAAAGGGATGTCTGTTAAAACACTTGACATTTGACGTTCATTCATTGGACATAAATAACTATTTAGTAGCTACTTAACCGTTGCCCATACTGGCTCTCATTATTGTTTTAGTCAGTCTTGTTAGCTATCGAATAGGGTCTGTCAAGATTGACCATTGCATATTTAGTTTCCCATTAAGATTCTGCTTCCCTATTTTAATATCCATAAACTTTGATGTGCTTCAGCATAGGTTTGGCATAAGTTCTGTACTTTGCTCTTACAACACTAAATTGCATTTTTATGGTCCAATAATTTGTTTCTTTGTTTTACTTTTTATTAGAGAACATTTCAAACAACATAAAAAGAAGGATTGGTAAAATGAACCCATTTTACTGTTGGGTACCCATTACCCAGGTTTAGAAATGACTGATTTATGGCTAATTAATCTTGCCTCATCTATACTTTCACCTATATCCCCAACTTCCTTCACCCTCAGATTATTTTGAAACAAACTGAAGGCAATATATCTGTTCATCTGAAAATATTTCAGTACTGTCATTTCCAAAAGAAAGGGAATCTTTTAAACATACCATGATACCTATAACACATCTACAAAATAAAAGCTCAACAATTTCTTTCTATCCTTTTCATAACCCCTACAGTGACTGGTACTGATCATTTCACATAGGCAATGCCCATTCTATGTCTATACCCCTATTTTGATCTTATTAGTTCCCACTGAAGTGTATCTAGCAACCCTGACGTCTATAATTTTCCTACCCTGTCAACATCCATGAAGGGAGTTCTGGAAAAGTAACCACCTCATCTGTGCCTCTGTGAACGTATAACTGAGGAATTGAGGGCAATTGAATAGAGTTTCCTCTCTCAGCTGATCTGGAAAGACTGTATGGGCATACAGCCAGCTGAATGTCCTTAAATGTGTTCCTAGTTTGGAGTTTGGTCTCCCCAACTTAGGAAAAATCAATACTAGCTTCAAAGCATCAAATACAGCTTTTTTTTTAGGGAAAAAAGGTGCTCAGTAAATGTCGTAAGCTTACTGATAATTTAGCAAGGTGGTTTAATATCCCAGTAAAAAATATGGGCTCTAAAGTCTGGCAAACATGCTTCCCAGGTGTGGCCCTATTATTTGCCATCTGCATGATCTTGGAAGTGGTCTGCTCATAAATGGTTTTGGGGCGTGAGGGACCTTCAACTGTAGTATTTGCCCATTTCTTTGGAGTAAATGATTCCACCTTGTTCAATTTAAAGTGACCACCATGAAGTCATTAAACATGGGAGCCGAGAAAAGATAAGCACAATCAGTCCTCCCGAGCTAATATTAGCCAGCTCTAGCCACTACTGGATCTTGGATAAATCATATAAATTCTCTAATCCCTAGATTCATCAATTTTAAAATAGGAAAAATAGTAGTACTTGCTTCATTGTGTTATTGAGAGGATTAAATGAAATACTGCATGCAAAGCTGTTATCACAGTGCCTGGGAACTTATAATGCTTATTATACATTCAAACAGTGATAGTCTTTTTTATTATTAAGTAGTATGAAGGCCAAATGTCACCTAAGATTCATTTTTTAAAAGTAATTCTTTTCAAAGAACTTTGACTATCCCTATCCATTTTTATTAAGTAGGACTCCTGAATGGTTATCTGCAATATTTCTAAACATTAGGACAAGAAAGTAACATAACACAGGGAATCACCCAGAGAGAGGATATGACTATATTCAGCATATTGGCATTAAAGATGAATTCAACCGCAACAATTCATGGTTAAAGGGGATTTAAATCTCAGGGCAGAGCCACATTTCACTCTGATTTCTATGTCCTCAGCAATCCTGTCTTTGATTCACCACAATTATTTTTTCTTCTCCTTTTAGATCTCAGCCGTAGCCTGAGTGTGGCAACCCTGGTGGTACAACTAAGGAGACACAACAATTTGTTCCATTTTGAAACCTAAAATTCTATATACGATTGTTATGACCAAAATGCCAGATTACAGGGTTTCAAAACGTATTTGAAGTTAATGTTTACAGGATACAAAATTGATTTTGTTGTAAATCCATGAGGAAGTAAAACTTGTGCACTTGCTCATTTTCTTTTAAAACACTTTCTGCGAAGGTGATAATTTTAGGTCCTTACTGTTTTCTGGAAGCATCACTCTGGTGGTTTATTCTCACCCAGCTCTGAGTCTTGGTCTCCCCTTTGCTCTAACCCAGGGTCTTGCTCTGCTTCCTGCCTCACAGCTAATCCCCTTTGTCAGAACCTCTGAGAATGATCTTAGAAATGACCCACGCACTGAAATGAGCCCCATTCTCAACCCAGATATCCAATATGGCAGTCACAGAGAAGGACTCATACATCAGGCCTGTTATGTAGCCTGCTTTTATTAGCTGTACTGCAGAGTAGACTCGAAAACCAGAACGATTTAATTTTATTTACAGATGGCACAATGTCAGTAGCTTAATCAATAGATAAAGGCTAGAGAGCGTGATGCCAACACCTTACCCATGAGACTAAAGGTTTAGAAGAAAAGCGCATTTTGTGAATTAAGAAGAAAACTTACCAAATGAAGGTTAATCCTGACACATAGCCCACTATTTCAAGGTAGGAGGAAAGTCTTAGAAATGCAACTCTCTTCTGTGTTTCCCCCAGAGACTGACTCTTCAGGCAATAAAATAATAACTTGTGAAAAGGGATTTCCTTCGGTCCCCTCAAGGAAAAAAAAAATAATCCTTTCTGAAAATAGTTTCTTCTAACCATAGATGGTGTTATTTATGGCGACTTAACCTATACAACAACATTCTCAAGTTGTTCCATAAAGAAAGAGTTTACCAGACAACGAAAAGTGCTCAAGGACAGCAGTGCAAGAAACCCAAACCCCAAGGGGCAACTGGCAAGATGCCCTTTCTCTGAAAAGCACAGTCTTGGTTCCACTCTTCTAGTTACTTCCTCCTTTACTATCTCCCCAGGACTCCCCCCAAACCTCAGAAGGATGTGTAGGACTTTTCTAGGATGCCTCTAATTATGTTTTGAAGAAACAGTTTGTGCTACTTACTTTTGTTATTTCAGTTCTCTTTCTGTTGTCAAGAGAGAAAATGCATCCATCACTTTTATTACCACACAAAGCCAGCCAGGGTTCTCTGAAGCCACACAACCATCATTTAGCATTTTTAAAGTCAGATCTGGAAATCTGGCACCCAAATATCAATATTTGAACATTCTGTTTCCAGACCAGACATAAATCTTCCATGGCCACGCTCAGCAGTGAGCTAAGTCTTGGACTGCCTTTTTGGCAAGGAGAGAACATAATCAGGACACCTCAACCCTACCCTAATTTTGCTTTATGCAGAGACAGATCCTCATTTGAAAGCACCTTGTGGGCAGAGGGCGCGGGCCTTGCTCATTGCTGAAATGTGCATTTCCGTGTGGAGAAACAAAGGAGCTGGTTTTTACTCCCAAGCCCTTTGCTACTTAAATAAAGTTATTGGCTGCCTAATGAATGTTAGCTGCAGAACTCCCTGTGGTCAGCGGGGCTGTTGTTTAATGAATTGCTTAATGTGCTTGATTACTGTTACAATGTTGAATGAGGAAAAGGCAAGAGAGATTTGAAAGATTCACTGGAGGATATGATGAAAATGAATTGGATCAATAGGAACTTTTTGCTCATCTCTGAACGGCACATTATGGGCTGTATTGTTAGAGTCGGGGGATAATGCAATTTTGTGGCTTGTTGTCTTTTTGTAATTCACAAATATAAATCTCCTTCGACAGTGAGTTTTAGGGCTGGCCTTCCCGGAGTTATAAATGATCCCCAGACTCTAGCCCTGGTTACTTACATGGACAGATAAATTAATTAGGAAAACTTTTATGCCAATTACTTTATGCCCTTGGCTTTCATATGTTTCTGAAGAGCAGCAGCTAATTAAAGATATGATTCATAATTACTGGTCGATCGAGTAGTTGAGTAATGGAATCAGGAACTGTTCCAAAGAAAATTATCCATCACATCATTACTAATTGTTACATAATACATAAGGATGTAGAATTCAAATAAAAAATTATTCACTTTGAAAGGTTCATTCAATTTTTTTTTAATTTAACAATTATAAACATGAAATGAGTACTTGCAATGCCGATTCATGTAGCTGGTTGTTTTTTCTTTCTTTTTTTTAAATAAATACTTCCACTGAATGAATTAAAAAAACAAAGGCCCAAGTGACTTCAAGGTTTAGTAATCAATGAGTTCTTTTTCTTTCCTATGAAAAGTTCAAGCTAGAGGAGGTAATAGTCAAAATGCCTTATCCTTTCTTCTAGCCCCACCCATGAGATTTGCTGAAACCCGGAGAGACCAAATGGGAGGGGCTACTAAGGACCACCCATTGGCATGCATTGGATTAGGAAAGTTCCCAGGCTCAGAAAGCCTAAGCAGGCTAATACTTGGAGAATACTGAAATTTCCCCAAAAGAGACAGTTGTCAAAGGTTGTGTATATCCCAGATCTATCCTAGCTTAGGGTAATTATGGGTCTTTGTTTGAAGGGAACACAGGACCAGAAAGGTGGGGATAATCTCACACAGAGAAGAGCTTTGTGAGGAAGGAGGGGAGCCCCCCCCCCCTCCCCGCCAGCAACGGACTACGGTGGCTTGCAGGCTTGCTTCGGGTGGAATTAGGGCCTCCCATCCAGGAGCATTCTACCAGCAAGTAGCTCCTCATTGACACAAATCCATCTTCCATACACCCTGACTGGCTGCCTCAGAAAATCCTCATCCCCTCCTATCTTCCCTCCAAATTTCCCTGCTTTCCTCCCTCTTCCTTTCTAATCCCTGGCTCCAGTTCCACCGACAATCCATGGCAGTGTGTTTGGTGACAGAACAGACTTGGACAAAAGAGGACTAGGGAAAGAGTAAACCAAGATTGCGGGCCACTTCTCCCATCTGCCATTGCTCAGTTAGAGGCAGTCTTGCTAAAGAGCCCCTGTCTCAGTCCCATCTCCTCCCTAAAAGCCAGCCTCTGCCCAGGTCCTCTGATTGAATACCTAAGGCACCAAGAAGGAAATTTTCCGTTTTCATCTAGTCAGCGGAACTGTATTGCCGGGCACTGGGCGGCGTTCTAGGGAGAAAGACAAGAGGCAAAGTCACCAGCATCAAGCCCCGCCCAGCCTCTTCAGAGCAGCTGTGGAAGAAGTGCCCTGATGGGGCCTTCAGGGACTCACTCAGGCAGAGAACAGGAGACAGACAGCGTTCTTGTCTGCAAAAACGGACTTCAGATATGAAGACTGCGGGAGACAGAATTAAGTCAGAAGAGCATTCCCTATATTCTTGAAGTTTCCTTGAAGAGAGATGGTTTTAATTTTCATTTGAACATTAGATAAAACATGGACCAAAGCATGGAGGCAGGCTATGAACTGCACTAAGAGCCATAGATGGCTTAGACTGGGGACACCCCGGGGAAGAGGAAGCAGATAAATAGAGTTGAAGAGAGTGAGCAGAAAGCAAAGGCCCCATCTGGAAAGTGGGAAAAGCCATAAGCATTCATTCCAAACTAGGAGTGTAGGAGCCCCCAGCCAGCCAAAAGCTAGTTGTGAGACAGAACTGGCAGCTGCCTGATCCCAGTGATTTGCAATGAAGGTGACCTCGGGCAAGGTTCCACGGAAGGAGGAAGATGCAGACAGGAATGTGAGTGAATGCTCACTGTGGGAAGGCTGGTGCTTATTCTCTTTCTACAGAGATGTGAGTGCAAATAACAGGTATTTGATCTTTAATTAGAAGAATACTTCAGGTTTTCCTTCAGGGAGGATCCCATCTGTACTACAAGTAAGAGTTCTTCAGTGGCTGGAGGCTTAGAGCTCAGGGCCACTTAACTAAAATCTCCTCCACGGAGACAGAGCTGGACTACTTAGAAAGTAATTACTGCCTCGCGAGGGTTAGCGTTTCACTCTCGAAGAGAAGCAGCCCTCTGTTTGGAGACCGGAGATTTGACCAAGCAGCCTCTCAGTTGTCTTTGTGTCAGTTTCAAAGCATCACGTCTTGGCAAAGAGCAGCCAGAATCAAGTGCAAAAGAAAAAGAAAAGAAAAGAAAAAAAAAAAAAAAAAGATTTCAGACACACCACCTGCTGAGCTTTCCCAATTTAACAAACTTATGTGAGGTCTGGAGAGAGCAAATGAGTGCTTTTTGGATATCACATCAAGCCTTTATTCACTTGGCGACAGTTTCCACAGGCTGTTCTATTTCTAACGTTACCCCAGAGAACCTGAGGGGCACCTGCATGGCCCATAAGGCAAATTTAGTCAAATGCAACCAGGCGATGGTATGGTTTTCAAGAAATGGGACTATAAAGCTGGTGTCTTATGTTCTTGTACAACTCCTCAGCAGGATATTGGTCTGGAGAACATAATTCCATGAACGTTAGAAAGTTTCCTTAACTTTAACATGGGACCCAAAATACAAAAGTGCCCACCTCCAGACTAAGCCATTTTAAATAATGATAAAGTGAGTCACCCAAAATCACTGACTCAGTCCCCTTAAAACCCAGTTGTGTGAGCTGGAAGTAAGGAACCTCAGAAAGTCTCTTGACTCAGCACCCTCCCATCCTCCCTCCACCCCCCTATCTGGTGAAAGCGTAGACTATTAAGATAGACGGATATGCCGCAGATATACAGATTTAATTAGTATTCCCTCTACTCTACTCTATGTAAATGAGGAAAGTTGTTCCCAGATTGTGCTCTCTGAAGGAACAGATCCCCAGCTCACCAGTGATATGTACTCAAATAGTACACATGTGCATGGCTAAAAACTGAGTGGGAAGGGGCAATCTGTTGCCAGGATTTATGCCCAGTGCTCTCTTGGTTCCATCTCCCAAGACCTCAGTTCTCCCACAGAGCTCGGATCAAACCCCCCCCCCCCCCACCCTCCCCGCCACCTCCCATGGAGGAGGTGATCCACGGAACAAGGGAAGAAAGACTGGTTACAGTTTGCAGTATAAGGGGAAGAAAGTCAGGACATCCCCCAAAGCAGGAACCAGGTTTCTCTCTTCCACCTTTCACACTGAGTGGTAGTGCTCATTACCTTTCAAGCTGTTGCCCTTTGACCTTTGACCCAGGCCAGATGATGTAGCTCCCGTTTTATATTCATCTTTCTGTTCAGCATTCTCAAATCTCTGAGAGAGAGGGCAGTCACTATAACAGGAAATATTTTCATGACTGTTTTAAGGACAATTTCTCCAAGAAAAATTATGTTAAGTTGAAGCTTGGCAAAATCTTGTTCTCTGCATTTTAAAAAATTGGCATTCTCTTTTGATGGACACTGAAAACTCAAGCAGTGTTTCTAAGGCTCCTGATGGTGGCCACTCTCAGGAGTAATAATATTACATGATTCTGTGCCAACAAGGTAAATCACAGGGCAAGTCAGCTTGACAGTGTTAGAACCAGTGTCATTCAGTTGTCGACATTTGAGGCCCGTCACTGAGGGCCTGACCACACAGCTGAAAGGCAGAAATGAAGGCTTTGCCCTTCTCTGCACCCATTTTTCTGTGTGCTCTAAAGATAGTTATTTCACTCTTTCTATTGTGGTATGCTCAAATGCAAAAGAGTTACCAGTATTTATTGGAATTACTGTTTAGCACTCTCTTCTTTAAATAGTTTTCTGACTCAGAAAGTCTTGTGTAGATTGTTATTTTGAGCCCGAGTCTCCCAATGTGGAAATTCTTTAGGATTGCATTAGGTTCTTTGGAGAAATGAACTAACTCTTTCAGGCCTGTAGTATAGCATCTCAGAACTGCTTGTGTACAATAAATAAATGCGTTATACAACCTGAGGAGTTTTGACTATTAACCAGAAGAGTCCTTTTTCCTCTGACCACTGCATCTGTGAGAACTTTGATCTTGGCTGCAAGCCAGTCTAGCACACAGTCACAGGCAACAAAGATGTAGAAGTATGAAAGAGTTGTGAAGGATTGAAGAGAACTTCTGGGGATGGAAGCTGGTGCCTGTTTGACTCTGAATTCTCTAAATTAACTGGATTCTCTGAATCCTTTTCATTGTAATTGTGGTGGCGAGGTGCATATGCCATCAAAGGGCAATTTTTTTTCTTTCACTGTTGCTTTCCAGCAGAAAATGTTCATCATTCAGTGGCTCCCTTTTAAAATGCTAACCTTTATGAAATCTCAAGCTTGACTGAGAAGAAAAGCTCAACTTGCATAGGACTTTGGAAAGTATCCGTTTTTATGGGCGTGGAGAGTGCTTCATCAAAGAATACAGTCAGGCCTTAAATAAGATCTCAGTGTTGACAACTTCCAAATTTATATCTCTGACCTAGACTTCTCTCCTTGAACTCCAGACTCACATATCGTACAGCGTAGTCAATATCTTCCCTTAGATTTCTAAGAACATTCCAAATTTAAACTGTCTAAAACTAAATTCCTGCTATTGTCCCTGCTTCTCAGTAAATGGAAAATCTCTCTAAAACCCTGGAGCCATGCCCGACTCATCTCTTTCTCTCATGCTTTACATGCAATTCATCTGTAGACCCTTTTGGCTAACACTTTCAGTATACTGTATCAAGAATTCAACCACTGTTCTGCTGGGGTCATCTGACCCAGCCATCATTACTTCTCACCTTGGGAGCAACAGGAACCTCCTGACTAGTCCCCCTCCTCACATTTTTGTCCGCCAAAAGCCCGTTCTCAACATAGCAGCCAGAACGATCCTGTTAAACCTTAAACCTTAAGTCATAGGTTACTCCTCTATCAGATCTCCCCATGGCTTTCTGTTTCTCTCAGAGAAAAAGCCAAAATCCTCCCAGTGCCCACAAGGCAGGACAACTCACTACCCAAACTTTTCCCGGTCACGTTCCCTCCCATCCTCTCTTTCTTCTTCCCTATCTTCATCCTTCCCTCCTCTCCATGTAAGCAGCCCCTCCTCAGAGCCTTTGCAATGGTCATATCCCCCACTTAGCATGCCCTTCCTCACTGCTATTCACAGGGCTTGCTTCTTCACTTCTTTAATTCTTTGCTCAATTGCTACCTCCTCAATGAAGACTACCTTGATTAATCTACCTGAACCACAGCTCCCACCTCCTCACTGCCCCTCCCACTCATCCTTAACCTATTGTAGCTAGTTTCTCTAATACTTATCACCTACCCAAATACTATAAATTCTTATTATTGTGTTTATTTTCTACTACCTCTTCCCTACCACCAGAAAGTGAGTTTCCTTGAGAAGGAAAATCCCTAGATTTTGGTCTACACTTCTGCTGCTGTAAATCCAGAGTCTAGGACAATACCTAGCACACGGTGGTTTCTCTCTATATATATTAGGTGAACAAAAGAATGTCTTTCTCTTTTGAAATACTATGCTTAGCGATGAAAACACTGAGTCAACTAACCCCCAAGGGCCAAAAGCAGTCAGAAGCAGTGGCCATGTCTGTACCATAGATGACTGATTCCTCTGTGGAATAGTAATTTCCACAGAAATTAATTAAATTAGTATGAACATATTAACTGAGAATGTTATCATTAATATAACACTAAAATTTTCCTTTCCCCTATCTTTCCCTAAGCATTATAAACCTCCCAATTGATACAGTTTAGTGGAAGTAGGAGGAAGTGAGAATTAGCAGATAAGATTACAATTTTAAAGTATACTTAAAGTCAGAATTTTCTAAAACAAAAAATGTTCTTCGGTATTTCTTTACTATCTAAATAAATATTAATATGGAAGAAGTGTCGTGGAGTTAAAAAAAACTTCTCTCTGAAGGGTGTTTTATTAATAGCAGCTATTCTTGAGGAGCTCAGTATGAATATGAATAACATGTAACATTATTTTATCTTCATGGTGAATGTTGGGCTACTAAGGAGTGGCAAATAGTAACGTGCATTTCCTCTCTGAGTTCAGAGATGGGCCCTGAATATGGACTGATAGAGATCAAAGTGTCAGCTTTATCAGTAGGAATGAATGTAGGGCTAAAATCAGGCGTCCTTCCACTGACATACAGCATTCCCCCCATCCCACCCCAGTCTAGCCCTTAAGACCATCCACTGAAGAAAGAGTTTAGGTCTGCCATGTAGATATTTTTACCAGGCCAACTAAAACAGAAAACACTGCTGAGCCACAGTAGCAGGGAAAGAGGGGACTGGAGCAAGACAGCCGTCTCTAGAAGGCAGCTGGGGACTCAGACCAGGTGTACTTACCTCAGAGGGGCAGGAGCAGAAGAGAAATACTCATGCGGGACAGGTGAACTAGAAAGACAGGAAGGAGAGCCCAAGCCCCCACATGCCCAGGTCTTCTCCCAAGTTTGTGGGTCCAATAAAGGACTCCTCTGTTCTGGGAGAGATGTTTGTGAGAGAAAGAGAGAAGGTGGGAAGCCCTCCTGTCAGTAATCTGGGGTCATTGGAAAAAATTGTTCTGTGAGAGGTAATAGGAAAAAAGGGAACCCAATTATGTAGACCCAATCTCTTACTTATTCTAAGCCAGAGGACACTGAACTGGCTGCAGAGTCTTACTTAAGATCGCTAAGTCCAGATCCTGTATTTTCTACCACTCTCATTTATACATGGATACATACACAGTACTCCTTCAGATTTGATGTAGCATATGTTTGCATCACCATCTCTATCAGCAAACCAATCCCCCTGAACCATCTTTCTGCTTTTCCTGCTTGCTTCAAGAAACCTTACATTCTGGGAGTTTCAGATGAAATATCACAACATTTGTTGTCATTGTAAAAGATCATTTAATATTCTGTGGGCACATGCCATATGTTTTGAAGGAAGATGATAAGTACTGTTTTGTCACTTTTTCTTGGCAAAATGCAAAATGGAGTGAAAACAAAGACACTTTCCATACATGAAGCTTTAAGAAAATATTGGGAAAAATATTGCAAACCGAGTTATAATGTTCCACTTCTGAATTTTATCGGTTAGAAAAGCTCACAGTTATTCTCTTAACCACTTTACAATAGATGGTTGTTCACACGGAGTCTTGGCCAATATGGCACTGCATCTTATGGAAACATGCGTGGTCTGCTCAATGAATGAAAGAGGACCTGTTTTTCCAATGTATGATGAATTCAACACGCAGTTATTTTCCTAAATAAAAGCAACTACTGCCCTAGACTTACACTAGGGAGTGAATTGTGACAATGTAACACATAGGCAAGTGCTCCACAATGGGATTAAGGTTCACACCATAGAATTAAATGCTTTAAAATAGCACTGTTAATATCCGGGGGAATAATAAAGAGAAACACCAAGTAATATATAATCACAGTATCATACTGGATGGAAAATCAATGGGGAAACGAGGTAGCTATTCTACACTAGTCTGTTCACACGGTGGCTCTAGTAAATGGACCTGTCAAATGTACAGAGACACTAGGAGACACAAGTCACTCATTATACTACAAAACAACTATCATATGACTGGAATTAAAGAAACAGTAATTAGAACGTCTGGGATATATGGCATGTTCTATATTGCAAGTGCTGTAAGCAACACCACACCACATTGGTCTCTAATGTTAAGGCCATACATCCAAGTGCTGTCAGTCAAATGAGAATGACTCTGGAAGGGTGAAGATCAACTTTGACTCCATTAGGTTGTTATTAATTTCAAAAATACTCATTTGGTTACAAATCATATTCTTACACAAATAGTATTAAGCATTTAGTTCTGACCGAAGGTGCCTCCCGCTCTGAAGCAGCTTCAGAGTGCAACTCCAAGAAGCAACAACATCCAGAAGGAATATTTTAGGCCTTTGTGGTGGATGCTGAATCAGGTCTTTTCCCACAAGTGGCTCATGTGTATGGTTTCACAGAAAGGAAGTATTTTGCCCTGGCTTTTACAGCTATCCAATGGGCTGAGATCTAAGGAAACTTCCACCTTAGTACCTTAAATGGAACTGTTATCAGGAGAGAGGTATGGAGGGGTGTCTGGTTGTCTCAGTCCGTTGAGCATCCAACTTTGGCTCATGTCATGATCTCATGGTTCATGAGTTCAAGCTCTGTGTCTGGCTCTGTGCTGACAGCTCAGAGCCTGAAGCCTGCTTCCGATTCTGTGTCTCCTTCTCTCCCTACCCCTCCGCTGATCACTCTCTCTCTCTCTCCCTCTCTCCCTCTCTCTCTCTCTCCTCTCTCTCTCAAAAATAAAAAATAACATTAAAACAAAAAAGGAGAGAGGTATGGAAAGATCATTCTGAAACAAGTGCCTGAGACAAGAATGCTAGAGAGGCATGTGGTTCCTACCGTACTGAGCCCAGTAGCTGCCCCAAAGATCTTTGCTTTCTTCTCTGGGCAAAGCCTGCGTGGCGGGGTTTTGAGGGAGTCACGTTTATTGTGCCATGTCTGCTTGGAGCATCGACCCTGTGCTCCTTGAGAATATTCCATCTCACTGGGTAACATGGTTAGCCAAAAGTGTAATATCAAAGGGGAGAAAAAATACAATTAAAAAATGTGTTTAATAATATAAAAATAATCATTTGCTTTAGTTTTTCCAAATAGCAAATTAAAACTGGCAAACATCAAAAGATACCCAGACATTGAGATTTTATTTTTATTTCTAACAATTTTAGAACGTTAATAAAAAGACTGGTAAAAGTATCCTAGCTAAATTGATTTTTTTTTTTATTTTAACCATGTGTGTTTGGCTGTCCTGGCCAGAGCTGACTTCTTACAAGTTGCTTTGCCAGACATAACAGAGACAGGCACAGTCACTGTGATTAGCATCATGTGAGGAATAAACAGTCTGTGGCTGAGTCAGTGGGCTCAAATAGCTTTCTAACCTATGTCTGACCAAGATGTGCAGTATATCCAGAAATTTGCTCACTGACACACGTAGTCCTTTTCTCTGATGCTCATCATATCTTTTGCAGTTTCAGAACATGTGTGTCTAAAAAATATCAGCTATAATTTTTGTTCAGAATAGGTTGGAACATCTTGTGTCTGGTGTAATGCATGCCACTGAATTTTTAATAATATGTTGCAAAGTCATGCCTATTGCTTTTTATCCCCCATTAAATGTTGGAAATCGGGGGGGGGGGGATTTATAAGATATAGATAACTATATAGATAACTACAACTATAAGATATAGTTTTAATATATTCAGCTGTAGATTTTCTCAAATCAAAAGAAAAACCATCTTTTCTATCCTATAGGTAATAATATATAAGGGTATCCATATATATAAGCATCTATAGACTATTTAAGTGTCAATTCAAGCCACTTTTTTGAGAAATGTTGCCAATCTAAAGAGTGGTTTCATGTACTCAAATTTGCATATGTTTCCAGTTTTGTTTGTTTGTTTGTTTGTTTTAGAGACAGAGAGCACAAGCAGGGGAGGGTCAGAAGGAGAGAGAGAGAGAGAGAGAGGGAGAGAGAATCTTAAGCAGACTCCATGCTCAGCACAGAGCCTAACAGGGGACTCAATCTCAAGACCAACCATGAGATCATGACCTGAGCCAAAATCAAGAATCTGATGCTTAAACCATCTGAGCCACCTAGGAGCCCGTTTCCAGTTTTTTTGAGCAGTATTTTATAATCCATGTAGTTAATGATGTTCTTATCAACTACTAGCTGATCTTAGAAGCACCTGAAAGACACTCCAGGAACCTGTCTGCTAGTTCAATAGGAGCATCTCCACTCAGTTACAATCAAGTGTATGTCACTCAATTACACGCACATTCCTATTTTCACCATTTGCAAAGAGTTAATATGGAATAAAGCCACTCTAATGCTCATTATAAATATAGTTTGGAGTTTGGATTTAAAGAGAAGTTCCTGACTTACTTTTGAAACAAACAAAATTGACTTTATGAGAAAATAAATGGACTCAACTAAACATATTGGATAAAAAACACATTTGGGTAATGAACTAAATAACTCAGCAAATCTCTTATAAATTTATAGAAATAATTGACTTACCTATTCAATTAATCTTTGATATTTTGGTACAGAATTAGAACAAGTTGAAATCACAGAGATTAAACCCTTAAATACTGGTCTTTTTTTCTGAAGTATGCTTTATCCCAAATATCTGGAGAAAAAAATGCACCCCAAATTTATCTTCAACTTACAAAGAGAAATTTTGGGAGTGAGGCAAGCTTGGAGAATCCACCCAAGAGTATGAAGTTTTCCTGATATCCCATGCTTCCAGTGATTTCCAGAAACCCATTGTTTAAATTCAAAATGATAATTTTAGGGTGACCGGATGGTTCAGTTGGTTAAGCCTCCAACTTCGGCTCATGTCATGATCTTGCGGTTTGTGAGTTCCAGCCCTGTGTCAGGCTCTGTGCTGCCAGCTCGGAGCCTGGAGTCTGCTTCGGATTCTGTGCCTCTCTCTTTCTCTGCCCTCCCCTGCTTATGCTCTGTCTCTCTCTGTCTCTCTCTCTCTCTCTCTCAAAAATAAATAAACATTAAAAAATTTTAATGATAATTTCATGAACACTTACCACTAAGTTTGAGTATATCCCAGTCTTTGAAACCTCACCACCACCACCTTTATCTAGAAGAACTCAAACCTGTAGATTAACATGCAAGTGCTAAATCCTTTGGTCTGGGGGGTATTGATAAGTTACTTGGAAGCCTAAAGACAGAACATGATTCTTTTATTAAGAATTTGATTGCTTCTAATAAACAGGTTAAATGTTTATGTCTTACCTTTTGAAGACATTACTAATACTGATAATATGTAAGATAGAATCGCTGTTGCCACCTAAGGGTCCAGTTTATCACCCAGATGGAATTTCTACCCTGGCAGGACTGGTTCATCCAGTTGAAGGTGCTCTAAGTTCTTCAGGTAAAAGATGTCACATGAGTTTAAAACATTAGTGTTATAGAGGCAGTGGCTCAGTTGGTTGAGCTTCCGACTTCAACTCAAGTCATGATCTTGTGGTTCGTGAGTTCGAGCCCCACAGTGGGCTCTGTGCTGACAGCATGGAGCTTGCTTGGAATTCTCTGCCTCCCTCTCTTTCTGCCCCTCCCCCACTCGTGCTCTCTCTCCCTCTCTCAAAATAAATAAACATTATAAATAAATAAGTATATATATTAGTGTTATCTTTTTAAATGAAATTATTCTTATGAGTTATGTGAAAGACACTGGAGAGGAGGGGCCAACTGAGGAATCAGGGTTGCTGATTGAGACTGAGGCTGCAAGTCAGGAGAGTTAATTCAAGTTCCAGCTCTGTTTCCATTGAGCTGGGTTACCTGAGTAAAACCACATCACTTTCTTTGGCTTCATTTTCCTCTTTTTTTTTTTTTTTTAATGAGAAAATTGGGTTAGAATAGGGTATCAGCAAACTGTTTCTGTAAAGGGCCAGAGAGCAAATATTTTGAATTTTGCAGATCACATATGATTTCTGTTACATGTGCTTCTGTGCTGCTTTTTTTTTTTTTTTTTTTTTTCAAAAAAATGTAAAAACTATTCTTAGCTCACAGGCCATTCAAAAACAGGTGGCAAGCTGATTTGGGCCTGCAGGCCATTGTTTGCTGATCCCAGAATTAGAGGATAACTAAAGTTTCTTATAGAGCCACAATTGAAAGATGCTAGAGTAACCACGACTGAATCACTCTCTCATAGAACAGGCCCAAACTTTAACACCAGGAGATCCTGGTTACCAACAAAAGAGAGAATGTCAACACCATCTCAGAAATGTTTCAAACTCTCAAATTACTGCAGAACTTTCAATCAAGCAAACATTCGTCAATCCTTACATTTCAGATAATTGTACACCTTACATAGAGAAGGTGCTCTTTATTCCACATGGATGGCTTCTTATCCTGAGGGATAAATACTATTTGTACAGAAACCATATAACAAGATGAAAGCAATCCCTGTGTCAAATGTGGCTCGTAAGATCAACTCACCGGTATATCAACAGTACATTGCATCACCACTGGCAGTGTCCCAAAGTGAAAGGCAAATACCCAGCGTGGCTTTCACTCCTTTGCCACGGATGGATATATCTCTTATCACTAATAGCTATGCTGAACTTTTGCAGCAAAGATAAATAAAATTTCTGTATACTTATTCTAATTTTTTTAAGAAATGGGAAGAAAACTATCCTTTATAAATACTTACTAGGTGTCCATCCCTTCAAGTATAATAGTAATTATAGCAAATATTCACAAATTCTTCCTATGAGCCAGACATTGCTGCAAATACTTTATATATACTAACACATGGACACCCTAAGCACCATCCTATGTGTTAAGTACTATTATCTGCCCTAATAGATATATATTATTATCACTCACATTTTTACAAGGGAAGGGTATTTAAAATTTTTTTAATGTTTATTTTTGAGAGAGAGAGATAGGGAGACAATGAGCAGGGGAGGGGCAGAGAGAGAGGGAGACACAGAAGCAGAAGCAGGCTCCAGGCTCTGAGCTGTCAGCACAGAGCCGAAGCGGGGCTCGAACTCATAAACTGCGAGATCATGATCTGAGCCAAAGTCAGACACTCAACCAACTGAGCCATCCAGGTGCCCCCAAGGGAAGGGAATTTAAAGGATATAGGGCTTGAACAAGAGCCAGTTACTTCAAATCTCCTTTCTGTTTTCTTGGGTTCTTTCCTTTCCTTTATTATTCTTCTTTTAATGACACAGGGACAGTATGCATGGGTGCATACACAATTACTTTAACACAGGTTAGAGCTAAAACTTGGTTCTATCTAAATCTAGACCCAAGGTGCCAGCTATCCCCATAACACCAAGAGTAGGACAAGGGTCCAAATCCCAGGATTACTTAAAACACAGGTTCCTCTGATATACAGGTTCCACATGATTCCCAAGATAGTGCCATATTCTCAGGATGGAAATACCACTCACTATGAATCATGTGCGTCTGGACCCATCAAGAGCCTCCTGTAGAAGCTCTTGTACAAAGGATAATAATACTTTCAGAACTTGAAGTTACATATGAGAAACTATTTCAAAATGCACTCATATTTTAAAATGATTTGGTGGGTTAGAAAAGCTAATGTGATACCTCTGTGTCTAATTTGCAAACAGGAAGTAGTTTGGCTCCTCGGAGTATCTTATTTCACGAGCTCAAGTATTGAGGACTGAGAGCAACACTTTACTCCTAATATTTAGCAGAAAAAGTTTAGAGCTTTACTTGGGGGATCTGACTTAAGGCCTAATTTCCCATGGGTGTGTTAAATAAAAGTGATCACAAAGACCACAGACATGGTAAAAAGAGGAAAGGCTTTGAACCCACTCAGACTGGGGGTTGAATACCAATTCCAGCCCATGCTACCCACGGGCTTAGATGTATTGCTTAGCCACTATGACCCTCAACCTCCTCATTGATAAAGAGGGCACATATTACACCTGCTTTATAAGGTCGGCCTAGGATTGGAGGTAATGTAGGTAGAATGCCCAGTACATAGTAGGTATTCAATAATGGATAGTTTTTAATATTAATTAGATGCATGGGGGCTTCACATATCATGAAAAAGACTGAATATTTGTGTAGTGGAACCAGTCTTCCCAAGAGAGCTGTTTGCTCTTAACAAACTGTTAGCCTTTGCTGCATCAACTAGTGGAACTCAAGAGTTAAATTGTACATTCAGTCTGAGTAGTTTCATGTAAGACATTATGATAAAACTCTTGCCCTTTCATTTACTGTTTCGTTTTTTGTTTTTTGGGTTTTGTTTTGTTTTGAATATTTTCAACCATGGAAAATTTGCAAGTACAATGCTAAAATAAACATTCTTCTACGAGTAAGTTTACCAACATGATTCCCCATCAATTCCAAATGTTTTATGATGAAATTTGTACAGAGACATTCTCCTATATAAGCTCAGTGAAACTATCAAAATCAAAAAAGTATATTGATACATTATCATAATCAAATCCAGACATTCCACTCAAGTTTCACCAATTGTTGGTGAATGTCTTCAGTAACGAAGGATGCCCCAAATTATGCCATGCATTAGTTGTTACCTATCTTTGGTCTCCTTCAGTCTCAAACGCTCCCTCATTTCTTTCTTGATTTGCAGAACTCTGGCAATTTTGAATAATACAAGTCAGTTTCTAGAATGTCTTCCAATTTGAGTTTGTCTGATATGTCTTTATCAGATGGAGATGGGTTTTCTTTTGTTTGATTTGCTTTATTTTCAGCATGTTTTGGAAGAAATGCTATATTTTTCTTTATTCATCTGATCAGGTGGTATATGATTTTGAGTTGTTCAATTACTGCTGATATTATCTTTGATTATTTGATTAGGTAGAGATGGCCAAGTTTCTCCACTGTAAATTTCCTTCTTTCCTCTTTGATTTACTAAGTATGGAGGGAGATAAATCCTGAGATGAGATAAATACTCCATTCCTTGTCAAACCTTCACCCACTGCTCGTACTACTCATTGATGTTTGACAAATGGTGATTTTCTAGTTTATTCACTCCTGTATGTAGTAGTTAGCAATTCTAATCCAATCATTTCTTCGGCATTCATCAGTTAGGGAAAGTGCTCTCTTTTCACCACTTACTCATTTATATATTTATATGCATATTTGTTACTTTGATGCTTAAATTATCTCAGATTTGGCCAATGAGAGCCCCTTTTAGGCTGCAATCCATGTCTTTTCCCATATCCTCATTATTCCTTGAGCACTTCCTTAGCTTCTAGCACAAGAAGATACTCCCAGCTGATCTTTTACTTGCTCAGCCTCAACCATAGAGCCTGCTATTTTTCCAAGGATCTGTGTTCCTTTTAGTGGAAAATTATATTTAAAAAACGAAGACCTGGGACCTAAATTTGCTCCTTGATGTGAGGGCATCATTGCTCCCAAAACCATAACTTATAGGTTCAATCCAACATCAAAAATTTTAGTTTTCTCTCTTTCCATATATTGAACACCATTCCTTAGTAATGAGAAACCTAGTTTCTGTTATCCTTATTATATTTATATGTTATCCTTATTATATTTATTACTCTGATCTTTCCTATACCTCAACTTCTCCTTACCCAGACTCCTACACCTCAACTCCGGGCCACTGCCATTATCCCCCCCAAGGACATCCTTTGTCAGTCCACACAGGCTCTGACAACTCATGCCAGGCTGTTTCTGCCACCACCCTCCTACCTCCCAAACCCCTCGTGGACACCTACCTTGATCAGCCCCACGTGATAGCTTTAGGGCTGAATTATTCAAGAAGGGAAGGAGATAGGAAGGCAGGCAGATAGAGAGAAAAAATCTCCTTGCCCTTTTACTTGGATTTTATTGTGGGCTTTATTCTTGTTTTAATTCAACGTATGTGAATCACTCGTAAACTGCCTTATATTCTATTTGAAGAACATAAACAATATAAAATGATGCAAACAAAAGTTTCAGTTGGAAGAATTCCAGAACAGTTCTGAACAGCATGAAAGTAGAGTCTTAATCAGATCTGCATTTTAAGACTTCTTAGAACATGAAAGTCTGTTTTCAGTAACATGCTACACTCCACAAAAGCCACGGCAGATAAAAGGAATGGCCCCAGGAACATTAGTGGCACTTTTGATTCCACACACCTTCTTGCTCACACGGATGGTGTATACTACTTATGAGATCTTAAGCATTTTGCTTAATGTTTCTATGAGCTGATTTCATCATCCATGAAAGGGAAAGGGTTGCTCCCTTGCCAACCTCACAGGAATGGCATTTTGATTTTTATAAAGCACAGACCAGTTTGAATTTCTCAGCAGCAGTCAGTATATTCCATACCTGAGATCTGGAGAAAATGCACCATCACAAATCCACGGAGAGGAGATCTTTGTCAATTTAGGACTGGGGGAAGGAATAATTTCTCAGTCTTTATCGCACGATGGTGTAGCCCTATGCAACCTGCTCTTACCGTCTTGAAGGGAAGGTGTTCAGGCCTTGCGTGGGCATGGAACTAGGTAGCCAAAGGCCCCCAGTAGGAGACAGAATGCTGTGGTTCAGGGAAGCAGGTGGATAGGGCCCTGGACATGCCTACCCTGGTCCTGTCTACCAAAAGTAGATAGCAAAGGTAAGAGCCAGCGGTCCTGCCTCTGCCTCCCTGGTCAACAACTTAAGACATAATCAGGAGTAATTAATTCTGTCTAAGCTTAGCTTTGTCAGGACATATTATGGGGTCAAAAGAAATAACATACAGAAAAATCTCATTTACATTAGGCTTTTAATAAATATTTACAGTCTAAACATGCTTTTATCTGATGCTTGAAAAAAATGTGGAAGGATGTTTATTGAAGCGTTATGTATGGTGGTAAAAACCAAAAACCAAAAGCAAAAAGACCCACAAAAGCAGAAAAAATGAAAGCCCGTCACATGGATCAGTGGACAGGCTCTGGTATCACACCACTGATACCAGACAAATAAGAAAACACTTCACCACAAATTGAAGCAACATGTAGTTGCCTTCTACTTAGCCAGACATTAAAGAGATTTGCAAAAAATGTAAAGCAATGTCACTCTTTATGTTGATTTTTGTTCTCAGAAATATGGGCAGTTTTCATTAAATGTATTTATTAGTTATTTTAACATGTATGTGTTTATTGTTGTTATTTTTAATGAATTAACACAAAAATACTTTATGACAGTTGTCATCAAATAAGGTTTATAAGAAAACTACAACATATTTTCTTGTTGAGATATAATTGACGTACTAGATTCAGATGTAAGGAAACTACAGATTTACTTTGAAAAAGGAAAAACTAAGCCCAGTAGAAAAATTGACTAAAGACCTGACGGAACAAAGACGTCACAAAAGGAAAATCCGAATGACCACGACTTACATTAAAAGATTTCTTAACCTAACCCTTGAAGTAACATAAAACCAGTCATTTTTGCCAACAGCTATGAAGGTTTCCAGTTACTAAGACATTATTCTCCAGAGCACCTGGGTGGCTCAGTTGGTTAAGCATCTGACTTCAGCTCCGGTCATGATCTTGCAGTTCTTGAGTTTGAGCCCTGTGTAGGGCTCTGTGCTGACAGCCTGGAGCCTGCTTTGATTTTGTGTCTCCCCCTCTCTCTCTGCCCCTCCCCTGCTCATGCTGTCTCCCTCTCAAAAATAAACATTAAAAAAAATATTTTAATTATTCTCCAATGAAGCTAAACTAATTTGAATCTAGAGATAAATAGAAAGGATTTTCCCAGTTATTTACCCCAGAGGGTTATATTGGTTACATTCCCATTGAGTGATAGAGCTGGATTGAAACCTACTGCTAAAGTAAATAGTCGTTACCAGATGAGCAGGTATCCTGATGATCATAAGAATACATTACTTACACTCATCTGTGGGAAATTGTTTAGAATACTCGGCCAGTCCACCTTTAAAATTGTGGGGCATTTAAGGGGTGCCTGGGTGGCTCAGTGGATTGGGCATCCAACTTCCACTTAGGTCATGATCTCTCTTGAGTTCAAGCCCCTTGTCAGACTCTGTGCTGACAGCTCAGAGCCTGGAGCCTGCTTCTGATTCTGTGTCCCCCTCCTTCTCTGCCCCTGCCCCGCTCATGCTCTGTCTCTGTCTCTCTCTCAAAAATAAATAAACATTAAGAATTAAAAAAAAAAAAAAGATTGTGGGGCACTTGGGTGGCTCAGTCAGTTAAGAGTCTGACTCTTGATTTCCGCTCAGGTCATGATCTCACAGTTCATGGGATCATGTCCCGTGTCACACTCCACGCTGACAGCACAGAGCCTGTTTGGGATTCTCTCTCTCTCCCTCTCTTTCTGCCCTCCCCTTGCTAATGCATGTTTTCTGTCTCTGTCTCTCTCTCAAAATAAATAAATAAATAAATAAATAAATAAATAAATAACCTTTATAAAAAAAAAGAGATTGCTGTAAATATTAAAGAAAGACTTACATATAAAAGTGGTTTGGTAACTCCGTAAGTATGAGAAACCATCATTTGTTTTAGAATTGCTCTCAGCCAAAGAATCTGAGGTATTGAGTGAGTATTTTGGTCTTTGATGCATTTCAGATAAGCCAAGGCAGAGGAAAAGGGAGGCATCCAGGTTCCTGACTACACAGGAAGTCCATGAGGCTAGCGAGAAAGAAATGATTGTCTCATCAGAGGCTGTACAGTGATATTCATAGCTATTCAACAGTGTATATTGCACATCCTCAGAGAAACATAACAGTTCAATATTGAACTCAGAGTGCAAAGTTATAGGGAAGAAGAAATTTCAAGCAGACAATAAATGATAACCACTTTGGGGCATCTTTGACCATAACTTCGGAAGACAGAGGGTTAAAATGCCTTGGGATGTCGCTTGTGCCCATATATCGTGGCTGCCTAATTCATGGCTTTGAGAACCACAACTTGCAAATTGCTAGGTACCTGGGGACATTCTCTGCCATTAATTTGGGAGCAGCACTCCCTTTGCAATAAGTAAGAAATGTAGGGGAAAAATTAATGGCAGGGTATGGCCTTTACTCAGTTGAGCATAGACAATAGTGGCTTGTGGTGTAAGGAGGAGACAATTAATTGCGGCATTGGTGTCTGTGCCAAATTCCCAGGTCTAGCCACAGAAATATTTGTTCACTAGAGAAAGGAAGAGACAGCAGAGGGAAAGGCACCTATGACTCATTTCTAACTAAAGTGTGTTCAGTTAGCTGTGCACGAAAATGCCTTTGTAACTGAGTATTTGCATATCCAGACACCTCAAAGAGTGAAGGGTAATGCTGTCCCAAATAAAGGATTTAACATGATTCTGAAGATTTTAGCTTTTCCCTTCTAGAAACTCTCACACAGCAGAGTATTTGTGGGTTTAGTAGTTGAAAGATCCTGCACTACACTGCAAACAAAATTTCACTCTTCTAAAAGATATATTTCAGGAATCCACTTAAAGATCTTTCCATTTGTTTATGCAATAAGAACTTCTATTGTGTGTGCCTGCTTTTATAAAGGAAAAATCAGCTAATCCAATCTCCTATAATTACTTCTTATCGTGTACTGTATCATTGACTTTCCCTGGAAGCTACACCTAAGGTATGACTAAGTAAGAGATACTAGCTTGAGAGATCTGAATCAGGAAATACTAGGACAAATTGAGATGGACTCTCTCTTTGTGTCGCTGCCTCACTTCTATTCAAACAGGAAATAGGATGCCTCCAATTTCACTGATTACCAGTTTCAGTATCAACTTATCAAGACAATGATAGGCCCTTTACAAATGTTCCTCTAATGTTATTTTCCCAACAGAAGTAGAAGCTGACCTACAGTTCTTGGAGCTGTTGTAAAAGAGCACATTGTATTTGCCTACTAACTCCTTTAGCCGTGCTACCTGGCTGCTTAATTTAATGTAATTGAGCCTTTTCCCGAAGAACTCTGATAGAATGTTTAAAACCGGGCTTTCCTGCGCTCGCTCAGAATTTGGATTCATTTACATTCAACTTATCTGATGCCTCATGTCAGTAAAGTTGATCCCAGTGCTACCGTTAAACTTCCTCAAGAAACTCAGGGCAAGCACAGGTAGAAAGCAGAATGGATTGTCTGGCTATCTCTACAGGCAATTCTGTGCCATGGGCTATTCACGATCTTCAGGAGGAATGCAAAGTCATTGCCATGGCTGATTGAAAGACCAGAGGTTTTCAAAATGTCGTTAGCATTTTTGCTGCTAGACCTGTTGGCTCTGTCTCAGATTCCTCATAAAAGCTATATTCTCTCATCTAAAATTCCATAACAGGCCATGTTGCAATGGCATACTATGTGCTACAAAGAGATGTGACAAGAAAAATATGGTTCTCAAAATGGTGGGCAAAGATATGCGTTGGGTTGGAAAAACACTGGATTTGCAATCAGGTGCTTTGGATTTAAATCCACATCATGTTATTTTATTAGCTCCTGTCTACATGAAAGTGTTTTGCAAATAGTTAAGTAATACACAAATATTATGTCACTATCTTTATTGTTTGGGAAGTGCTATTAAAAATTAGTAAATACGGCCATGAAGTCTCCAGATAACAAAACTAGAATACTCCTTATTGATTGCCTTGTTTTAATCTGTCTCATTTATAAAATCCTATTTAGCATCCTTAATATATAAAAATTCTATTTTTACGTATTAATATAAAAAGTCCTATTTAACAATCCTTTATTGTACTTTCCTGATCTGGGCTCTGTGCTAGGGGAGTGTTCAGTTAAGATCCAAGACAAGGAAGCATTTCCCCCAAGGTTTTATAGCTAGGGGCATCAGAACTGGGAATAAAATCAATAGAATCCTCATCTCCTGAGCTCCTGCTCAGGGCACTTTGCTTTCACCACCTTCGCATTAAGGCTTTTTCACCTGCTTAAATTCACAGGAATTAGATTCAGGTTCTTTTAACACTTGAAATATACCAATCACTTCTCAGACAATGCCACCTTGTGCCTCAATTAACCCAGCCTAACTGAGACCACTATGGACACAGGAAATGCCTGATTGCTTATTAGAGTAGCAGACATGTCTTCTGCCCCTGTCCAGCCCTTGTTTTCTTCTGCTCTTCTGGATCACAAAGATGCCAAAAGCCCTGCACCTGCCCCACTCATTCATACACACCCCCTTGCATGAAACTTTCTAGAATTTTTGGAACGCTTTGTAGTCCTCCTTACTTTTGCATAAATCTCCCAATTCCTGGAGTGCCTCTCTCTCTCTTCTCTATGTGGCAAATTATGCTTCTCTAAGCAATTAGATCCACTGTCAACTCTTCTGTGATGCTTTCCAAGACTTACCCATATGGGTCTACTCCTAGGAGCACTTTGTTAATAATGTTATTATAGCATTCAGCATGGTGTATCATAATTATGTTTTGCCATGTCTGTCTCTTTCATTCATGTATCGATTCAAGAAACATTTATTGATTTCCCATACTGTGCCAATCACTGAATTGGCAAGCTAGAAAACTGAAAGCAAGCTGCAAGCGTGAGTTAAATAAATCTTAGAGTTAACGTGGATATTCACACATATATACTGAACCCTCAGAAGTAGACAATTATCAACCCTAGAGGAGAGAAACTCTAAAATATTTATCCCTGGCCCAGATCCTCTTTGGAGCTCCAGATCTGTGTATGTGGCTACCACCCAAGCATCTTCATTTGAAAATCCCATAAGAATATTGAACTTAATCATGTCAAGAACTAAATTCTATCATTAATATTCCCTTTTTCCTCTCTCCCCCACCTTGTTTCTTCTTTGTTTTCTACTATAGTTAATGACACCACCGTATGCCTAGCTATTCTCACAGAAACTATAGTCATCCTAAATTCCACCCCCTCCCTTATTCCCACGTCCAAATGATCATGATAACTGTGTCATCTGAGCGGCTCTTCTATGTGCCATCTACTGTGACTTTCATTGGGGTGCTCACCCTTTCTTCATGGATTATTCCACAGTGTCTCCTTTAACCTTACCTCGTTCCTCTTCAACCCAATTTGCATGTGGGGAAAGAGGAGGACTTTTTGAAGACGCAGATCATGTTACTTGGCTGCTAAAACTCTTTCAGTGACTCCTCATCACCTTCAAAATAAATTCTAATTTCTAGCATAGTATTCCAAGCCCCCATTATTTGGCCACTCCAACCTTGTCCTTTGACTGTCAATTCAACACACGCTTTTCATCTTCCAGCCATCTTAAATTACTTTGAATCTCCACAACAAATCACAGTGTTTCTTGGCAGACCCTGATTTTATTTTATTTTATTTTATTTTTTTAATGCTTTTATTTATTTTGAGAGAGAGAAAGAACCAGAGAGGGAGGGGCAGAGAAAGAGAGGGAGAGAGGATCCAAAGCAGGCTCTACACTGACAGCAGAGAACCCAATGTGGGGCTTGAAGTCACAAAGTAAACTGTGAGATCATGACCGAAGCTGAAGTCAGATGCTTAACCAACTGAGCCACCCAGATGCCCCAGAAATTCAAATTCACTTCAATTCAATGCAAACTTCCAACCTTCTTTTAGGTACCCCTCTTTGAATTTCTTTAGCATCCTGCATTTGTATCTATGATAATATTTATCACCAGTTATTATAATTGCTCATTTAGTTTTCTGTGTCCATGCTTCCTTACTCTTCCTTCTTCTCTGGCTTTCTCTAGGTCAACTGCATGGTTGGTGCTCACTAAATATGCATTAAATCAATGAATGGAAGAATGAATGTTGTATGAATCAATAAATGTGACATAATTAAAGTTTTCAACCACTTAAAATGATCTCATTTAATAAGTTAATAGTTGCATTTGCACTGATGCTTGCATTATCTAATTGATTTAATTTCAAAAGTAAACAGAAACATTCCTAATTGCCCCATGAGGTAAAAGTAGAATGTGAAATAGGTAACAAAATAAAATAATAAAATAAAATAAAATAAAATAAAATAAAATAAAATAAAATAAAATAAGAGTGGCAATAGACTGTATCAAACATGAAGTGAAACAAAACTCTTTCTTGGTGCTGGTCTCATAAAGAACAGCTTTGTGTTGAATAAATTCTATGTAAGAGATCAGCAAACTTTTCTTTAAAGAAAAGTCTCTGTCACATATTTTTCTTTGTTTTTCTTTTCATATATAATCCTTTAAAATGTATAATAGGGGCACCTGGGTGGCTCAGTCAGTTAAGCATCTGACTTCAGCTCTGGTCATGATCTCAGGGTTCATGAGTTCGAGTCCTGTGCTGACAGTTCAGAGCCTGGAGCCTGCTTCAGATTCTGTCTCTCTCTCCCTGCCCCTCCCCCACTCACACTCCGTGTGTGTCTCTCTCTCTCTCTCTTTCTCCCCTCCCCTCAAAAATAAATAAACATTAAAAAAAAATAAAATGAAAAATAAAAATTTTTCGTTCAAAAATAGGCTGTTCCTGCCAAATTTGGCCTGTGGCTGCTATAGTTTGTAACTCTAGTCCATATAATTATATATGAATGACTAGACCTACATTAAGGCACAAGCTAAACATCATTGTGAACAAAGTTCTCTGAAGATATGATTTGTGATGAACTTACAACATTAGACTCCCTAAATAACCGCCAGCAATAAGTTCATCAACTCACTGATGTATTTCGTCAAAACAGAGCTGGGAGAACTATATGAATCTACGAACTCCTAATTATTTTCATGTTTCAGTTGATAAACATGTCTGGTGAGTTTAACAGGAACTGTAAAAGCCAGCAAAACCACTTGTTGAGAGACAAACTATCTTGGGATGCCCAAGAATGTTTTAGTAAACTAACACCAAACTCTACCTTTAAGTGTTGCCTTCTATGTCAATCTGACCTTCCATGAATCATAACTTTTCATACCTGGCTCTCACCTTTGACATTCTACTAATAACCTGTGTTCTTTCTCAAATTGTCCTATATTTGACTGTAAGCATTTTGGATGCACTACTTTTAGAAGACTCTAAATTCTAAGAAGTAGTCATGATATTTCTGTCAGGGATAAGGAAGGATCCTCGAGGACCCTAGACATGTAACCTTCAGAGTTCAGCTGGTCTCCACCAAGGCATTTCTCAGAACATCTGGAAGCATGTGTGGCTCAAAGAGAAAATGTAGATCAGAGGTAGAGGAAAGACAGGGTCCATAGCCACAAGAAGATTAATTGTGAGCTTTAGGAAGAAATGTTAAGTCCATAGTGAGGGAATGAGCTAGAGATTAAGGTGAGAATTCTAAGAAGAGATTAGAGAGAAGAATATCCAGCTGAAAAACTGACAGAGGACCAGACCAAGGCTGTTAACAACTCCAGCGTGTCATCAGGACTTGCTTCCTATCGTAGTGTGGATAGAGGAGCTATTTTAATATACAGGACTGGGCAAGACAATCACAGATCTCCTCCAGCAAGTCTCTGTGGAGGGAATCTGGAAATACCAATGACTCTCCTGGGAAGAACAAGGTTCTCCTTCTCAGCCATTATCTAAAACATCACATCTTTAATTCACTCACTTTTAATAATGATGATGATGATAATAATAATAATAATAATAATAATAACAACAACAAATTTAAAAGTGGTTTTGATTCTCCATCACGTTCTCACCCCCAAATCCCAAATGCACTGATTGGCAACATTGAGTATTTAAACATAGAAATAATTATAGTCCAACATTCTAATCAAGTCAGGACTCTTAACCCGGAAAGTACCCATTCAGTAATATTTATGACCATGGATGGCAAACTCACAACTTCCCAAGGTAAGGGAAGATGTAGACAAACTGAAACAAGATATTTTGTTTTGGGGCGCCTGGGTGGCTCAGTCGGTTGAGCATCCGACTTCGGCTCAGATCATGATCTCACGGTTCATGAGTTCGAGCCCCGCATTGGGCTCTGTGTTGGCAGCTCAGAGCCTGGAGCCTGCTTCAAATTCTGTCTCCCTCTCTCTCTGCTCCTCCCTGGCTTATGCTCTGTCTCTCTCTCCTTCAAAAATAAATAAAAACATTAAAAAAAAGATATTTTGTTATTGTAAAGAGAAAGTTAATTGTTAGAATCCCTCCATTATGAGTTTCAGACTGTATCTGGTCAGCTCTATGACTCTCGGCAAATTACTTATGTTTCCTCTCATATAACACAAAGGAGTTCAGCCCGAGTAGTGCTTCCAAACTTTAATGAGTATATAAATCACTGTGAGATAGGGTCTGAGATTCTACATTTCTAATAACTCCCAAATGACGCTGATGTTGTTGGTCCATGGACCACATTTGGAATAACAAGTAACTGGAAGATTCCTGGGAATTATTTTAGCTCAAAAATATAATCACTTGTTAAGCTTTGTGCCATCAGAATATGCTCATTCCTCTCTCACATGAAAGCTATAGTCATCACTCTGAATAGGCTGTAGACATCCCCAGTTCCTTCTACAAGTAGACATCAGGATTGTTATTCCCTGGACATGAGCTGAGCCATCTACTGGTGTTCTCACTTTCACCTTTGATGACTACACTTCAACTAAATTCTTTAGCTTGGTGACCCACTTAGAGGGCTTGTTAAGACAAGCTCTACTGTGCCTCTCCCTGACCCTACCCTCTCTGAGTTTCTGATTCAGTTGGTTTAGAGTGGAGCCCAAGATGTTGTGTCTCAGACAACTTGCCAAGTGTTACTGATGCTACTAGTCAAGAGACCAGACGTTGACAATGCCTGCCTTAGTTCTCTTCACAGAAACTATTAGTAAATCAGATGTTGATTTTTATGTATTTGTCCAATCGATTTTTAACCTAAGTAAAAAAAATATTAATTTTAGCTCAATTATTATTAACTTTTTTTATGTTTCAGCCTTGTTCATCTCGTTCATATGTTTATGAAAAACACGGACTTGGGATAAAAATTGTTGGATGCGGAGGACCTGGGTGGCTCAGTGGATTGAGCATCCAACTCTCGATTTTGGCTCAGGTCGTGATCTCATGGTTCAGGAGTTCAAGCACCGCATCAAGCTTAGTGCTGACAACACGGAGCCTGATTGGGATTCTCTCTCTCCCTCTCTCTCTCTGCCCCTCCCCTGCTCTCTCTCTCTCCAAATAAAAAAAAATAAACTTTTTACAAAATGCTGGATGCAAGTTCTGGTTTTGATTTTACCAGCTCTGTAACCTTAGGCAAATTTTTTATAATCCCTGGGTCTCCTTTTCTTCATCTGAAAAGGGTGGCTAAGAATTCCCAATGATCTCACAAAGGTATTTTGAGTGCTGGAGTCAGACAGAATAGTTTTAGTTGTTTTAATGTTATGTATATTTTAGCACAATTAAAAAAAATCATAGGTGGATTGATATGGTAGGAGCATAGTGAGCAAGAGAGGGATGGCAGAAACATGCAAGAGAGGCAATGATGGCCAATGAACCAGGGAAGCCCTTCTGGTTTCATCTAAGGCTGATGAGAAGCCACTGGGGAGTTGGGAACAGAGATGACACAATCTGATTTACAGACAGGGTACGTTTTGGATTCCAACTCTGCCATTTATTAGCTTTATAATATTGAGATATCATTTAATCTCCCTGCACCTGAGCTTCCGCATCTATAAACAGAAATGTTAATATCAGCTTTGTAAGTTGGTTCCAAGAATTAAAAGAAGTATTCTAGCTATGCATCTGACAAATGATATAATCTTAATAAACTGACATTATTCAAACTGCTATTATCATAATAGATTTGAGGGCATTTCATAAGCCATCAGTTCTATAGAAATGTGATGTTTTAACAAGAAGATACAATCAAAGATGTAATCCTGTGGCATTGCAGTAAAGCCCCGGTTCGGGTCAATTCTCAATCCATTCTTTTATTCACATACAATCCTCTTGTCTACTCTATATTTTTTCATCTTTTCTCAAGCATATCATAGGAAATGTTGTCAAATGTCTTGATGAAATCAAGATTCTTTATATGTGTAGAATTCTTAATTTATGAGTCAAAAATACTGAAATCAAACCTGATACTCAAAACCTAGTAAAACCTTGTGGGGACTTTTGCTTAGTGAATTATACATCTTGTACCTGTTACTTATTTTTCTAGGTGCTCAGAAATCTTTAGCTTAAAATCTTTTGTAGAATTTTGCTAAGATGGCCATAAAGCCTCAGTGATCTGTAGTTCTTATAATCGAACCTCTTCCCAATTTTAAAAATCAGAATTTCATTAACTCATCTAGAGTGTTCTTGTAACTCCCTATTTCCAAAGCTTTCCTGAGATTTCCATTTGAAACCTTTCTGAGTTCTTTGGTTTCATTCCTCTTGGCCTGGAGAAGAACTCACCAGAGCTGTTGAATAATTTCCCACTTTCTCATTCCCATGGTTGTGCTTCTTCTTAAACCACTGACTCCACTTTCTTCACTTCAAAGTTTAGTTTCCCTTGGGGCGCTTGGGTGGCTCAGTTGGTTAAGCATCCAACTTTAGCTCAAGTCATGATCTCACGGTTTATGAGTTTGAGCCCTGCACCGGGCTCTGCTCTGACAGTGTGGAGTCTGCTTGGGATTCTCTCTCTCCTCTCTCTGCACTCTCTCTTCTGCACTCTCTCTCTCCATCAAAATAAATAAATAAACTTAAAAAAAAAAAACAGTTTAGTTTCCCAAGAGAGAATAAAAAGGCAAAAGTCTGGTTCCGCAGCTTTACTTCTACTCTGTTATTTGTTAGGCTGGTACCACCACTCCCAAGTAGAGACTATTTTCTTATTCTTTTTACTAAGTATATTAGAGTATTCTAGAAACTTTCTCCAAGAGGTTTTTCTCTAATAAGACTAAGTTTTTGTGTGTTTGCCTTTGGATATATTCCTGTCCCTAATATCTCACTTATGCTCTTCATGAGCTATAAGATGCTACTTTTTTTTCATAGTAATCAGGACCACTTGCCATTTACCATCAGACCACTTTCCCCCTTGACCTCTATCACTCTCAGGGTTTTTTCCATCAGGGTCTCTATCCCTGAGGGCATATCTCTCCTCAACAGGTATTGAACTTCACTTTTCAAATCGTGAAGGCACATGTCTGATCATTTCTCTCACCACTTTATAGACTCTGAGATGACAAGTCCATTTTATCATACAGCCCTTTCCACTGAAGAAGCCTTCCTTATTGCTAAGAATTACATCCAGAGCAGTGGTTTCCTTTGTTGTTTCCTTCAATGTATGAGCAATAAAATAGTTTATAAGGCAAGCAAGAATTTATCAGAAGATTTACATCTGGACAGAGATATAGCCAGTATAGTACCAGGTGCTTTGCAGGAATGTGATAAACATCTGTTTGAATTAATGAGTGAATAGATGGGGAAGAAACTATATAAGCTGTGTGCTCTTCCTGAGTTTATCACTTGTGTGCAAATGGAACACCACGATGGGTGAATCTGGAGAAATTACAGCGATACATTCTAACTTAGTAGAAACAAGTTTCTCATGCAGTAAGTTAGATCAAAATGTACTTTCATCATTAGGCATTTCCAAACAACTCCAGAGTCCTGCCTCCATCATGGTCTTGAACTTTTACTGTTGTTTGATAAATAAGATGCAGCTCTACTCCCCTTTCCCACCCCACAGTGCCTACTCCTATTTACAAATGCTCACACTTTCCCTGATTTCATGAAAACTGCCAGCCTCTCTTACATCAGGATCAAGTCTCTTCCTCATTACAGACAATTACTAGCATGATGTGAGGGTTGATGGGAACATAGATTGAAAGCAATGGAAGGAGAGCTGATTGTAGTTAGAGGGCTGAATTTGAGGGTTCACAGTGCAGCAGCTCCTGGGAAAGTCAGGGCCAGAGAAAAGATGAGAGAAGCTGAATTAATGAGGAAGTGAAGAAACAGAGCCTAGTTTTCCAGTTTGTCCACACAGACCCAAGGTGCCAGGACCATGTGAGAACTGATGAGAGTAAACCAGGCTCCACAGTCCTCAGTGAATGAAGAACTATGGCCAGGATGTTTGTAGATGTCATCAACTAGGAGACATTAGAGGTTGCTCAGAGAGAAGGCACAAAACCTCAAAGACTTAGATAGTTTTTGTCCAGGTGTAAAGGTGTAATAACTTGAAAGCAACCCTGGGGAATGAGGACACAGACCTTATCTCCCAACTTAACAGCATGTGGGAATCTGAGCAGCCTCAGCAGGAGAGGAAGCATGACCCTCCAGGAAGAGCCCACTTGCAGAAGTGGACAGATGGCTAAAGGGCAGTGACAAGAGTGTCAGGGTGATGAGGCAGACTGGGATTACTAGGCATCAATGTCTCCAACAGATTTAGTGGAGTAAACCCTGATGTTTGGGAGGACTCGGGCCTCTGAAAGGAATCAGCTGTGGCCTGGATTAGTTGGGATCCACAGTAGATCCTAGCTCATTCAGATAAACAGTTGGGGTAATTAGTGTTTTAAACCTCCCCATATTCTGAAGACAGCAGCGAAAGTCCTTGCTAGATGAGAAGCCTGTCTTAAAAAAATCTAGAGAAGGACACAGAATTCAGAGACAAAGTGACCTCAGATTATGCCACCAGTAAATAGCAGAGCAAAAGATGAGACCTCAGTCTTTCGACTCGAATCCAATGCTTTTCCTCCTACACCACATTGTCTCTTTCTCGTAGTACCCCTTCCCACACCCAGAGAAACCATTTTCATCCACCCCTGTTCTTCCTTCTTCTCCCCCTTCTCCTTTCCACTCAGAGGTCATCCTCTGACGGCTTCTGAGGATCTATTCCGTTGTTTCTGGTATCGTGTTACTCCTACTTCCCATCCCATTTCAGAAAGAAGGAGTCAAAGTAATTATGAAAGGCCATATCTATTTATAAGTTTGTCCATTTATCTCAGAGATTTCATAGAAAAAGTTCATTTCAGAAAAATCTGAAGTGGACAGTACATACTGTTAGATAGTTAACATTGCCATTGAAACTGATGTGGGGTTTTTTTCTGATTTTCCCCACTGTTTTATTATTATTATTATTATTATTATTATTATTATTATAACTCTGGGAGGAAAAAGAGAGTCTTGCATAAATGCACAGAGGTGGAGAGAAAGCACCTTGAAAGGAGAGCTCACCAGGCTATCGAAAGGCAGGTCTCCCAAATCTCCCTGTCTATATGAGTTTTGCCCTCTGATGGGAGTCTCCAGGCACATGCCTGTCCCTGTGTGGGCAAAAGGACAGAGTATGTCTGGGGAGGGCAAGGCAGGGTCCCTTGTGAGGGCCCCCTTTCAACATGAAGGTCACACGCAAGAGTAAGAAGCTCAAAACGAAGAATGCAGGTGAGTAGTAGGTAGGCATATCCCCTGCCACACGTAACAGGGAACTGTGCCACGAAAAGGTGTATTTCATATAATGTGTATTCCATAATGTGAAATTGAGAATCACAACTGGCTTTATATATATATACAAATTTGTTTTTTAATGCCAACATTCTTTAAAAAGAATTTAAGAAACTTGTTTTGCTTTTTAAATTTTTTTATGTTTATTTTTATTTTTTGAGAGAGAGTGAGAGAGACAGCATGAGTGGGGGAAGGGCGAAGGGGGGAGGGAGTCAAAATCTGAAACAGGCTCAGTGCTCTGAGCTATCAGCACAGAGTCCGACACGGGGCTCAAACTCAAAACCACGAAATCATGACGTGAGCTGAAGTCGGATGTTTAACTGATTTGAGCCACCCAGGCATCCCATTTTTTTGCCTTTTAAATAACAAAAAATAAGAGTAGAAGTCAGAGCACAAACTATAAGAAGCTGGCAGCTATGTACAAACATAAAATAACCATATACAGAAGGCATGATTTCTCTCTTCTCAGAAGTGAAAAGCCATGGCTACTGAACTCTCATGCAAAACTTCCATATTAGAATAGTAAGGAAAAGAGCTATATATGGGTTTTACTACCATGAATGTTCAAAAGCAATTTTTAATTTTTCATAACTTCATTTTTAATACATAGATTTCCCCCAATTACCCAGGAGAGCTTTCCATACTGCGCAGTAGGCACATACAAAGTTTAAATGCAAAGTTCACACATTTTGAGTCAAGAGTTAGTTGGGGGGCAGGGAAGGAAGGAGGCAGGGCTTTTGGAACTGCTTTTGTAGCAGAAAATCGTGCATTTTTAAAAACTTCACTTGACCATGTTCTCTCTTCACCTGCCCACCCATAGTCTCACACTAAAATGGAGTTCAGACCAATTACAGCAGTCTCAACATGATTCTAAGCAAAGGAAAGGTGATCTTTTAAAGGAAGCTAAAAGAAATTCAGGCCCATTCTACACTGTGAGTTTGAAAAATTCAGGCATTCCTGAATTCTCACATTCCTGGCTATCTCTCAGGGTTCATCCTTCATTTAATGGAAGGACAGGTACTGCTACTTTTTTTTTTTTTTTTGTAAGTGTTCTGCTCCCTCTCCTTTCCCTTGCTTCCCATTCTCCAATTCTAACTCTGCAACTCAGCAAGAGAAGAGTGCTTCTTCCAGAAACCACAGTAGCATACACAGTAGAGAAGTAGACCAAGAGAGAGTACACGGTCAACCATTAGGCCAGAGGTCATTAGACCCATACACACTCACATGCACACATGTGCAAAAAAGACTCTGACATACTCTGTTTTAGTCAGCTCAGGCCGCTATAACAAAATAGCATGGACTGGATGGTTTAAACAACAGATATTTATTTCTCACAGTTGTACCAGCTGGGTGTTAGCATGATTGGGTTCTGGTGAGAGCGCTCTTCCTAGCTTGCAATGTCTTCATATGGTAGAGAGTGAGAGTGGAGGAGGAGAAGGAGGAAGATGAGAGAGAGAATTCTAGTCTCTTCCTCTTCCTTTTTTTTTTTTTTTTTAAAGTTTACTGATTTATTTTGAAAGGGGGAGAGAGGGAACACATGCATGCACTCGTGTGTGTTTGCTAGGGAGGGACAGAGAGAGAGAGAGAGAGAGAGAGAATGACAAGCAGGCTCCATGCTGTGAGCACAGAGCCTGACATAGCGCTCTGTCTCACGAACCGTGAAATCATGAGTTAAAATCAAGAGTTGGGGACGTTTGACCAACTGAGCCACCAAGGTGCCCCGTCTCTTCCTCTTCTTATAGATAGGAAATTAATCCCATCATGGGGGCTCCACCCCCATGACGTCATCTAAACCTAATTAAATAATTCTGCTCCCTCTCCTTTCCCTTGCTTCCCATTCTCCAAGTCTACTCTGCAACTCAGCAAGAGAAGAGTGTTTCTTCCAGAAACCACAGTATCATACACAGTAGGGAAGTAGACCAAGAGAGAATACACAGTCACCCATCAGGCCAGAAGCTACACACATACACACTCACATACACACACACACACACACACATGCACGCAAAAGACACACATCCAAATGCCCCACCTCCTAATACCATTCTGCTGGGGTTAGTGATTCAACATACAAATGTTGTGGGAACATAAACATTCAATCCATAACAGTCGTCATAATTAATATAGGAAAAAGATCCCAGTGTTTTCTGACATTTAAAGCTTAAATGAATTATCTGAGTAACCCAATCTCGGCTAAAGGGGATTCTATTCATTTTGCTAGGAAATCATCCAATACTCAAATGAACAGCCTAGCCTAGAGCTGTGCCAGTTAGTGAATTTAGCAACTTTGCCAAAGAATTGCCCAGCACATCAGCTGCTGTCGCTAGCAGCCCGAGGTGCCACCACAAGCTGATGTAGTCTCGTCCCAGAAGTCATTAGACTGAGAGATGAGCATTGCCTATACATTATAATTTAGATTATATTTTTGAGATTCACAACAAATACCGAAAAAGAAAGAAATGCAAAAGGTAAAGTTTTTAAAAAGTTGTTTATGAATACTGGGTTATGAGTGTGGATATTCCTTATATCATTTCACAATTTGCATTTCCAACATGTGTCACTGAGCTACAAAGGGGGAATGGCGTCTGCTACCCATGCTCTGCTCCTGCTCTCTAGAAGCTAGAGCAATGAGAGTATGGTGGGTTGGGGATGAGGAGAGGGAGGGAAATTCCAGATTATATCGGCAACATTTGTTTTAACTCTGGGTCCTTTATATGGTGTATCCTGCTTACCTTTTGAGATTTAGATGACTGTTCGAAGCATTAAGTATTAAAATGAGCTTTTTAAATGCATGTGAGACAGAGACAGCAACCCTTTATGTTTTATGTAGGATGTGTACGACACATTCGGATTATCTATTATAATATCTACACATACAATTTGGTTATAAAAATATGCAATACAGCCAGTTTTGGGATGATCACTCATGTAGAGTCTTATTCTGCTCTCCATGGGGATGAGAGTAAGGGAGAGGGGGAAACCAGCTTTCTCAGCCCTCACAAGAAGGATCCCCTCTGTGTCCTTAAAGGAAGATGGTCTCTCCTTTGGCCTTGACCCAGGTTCTGCTAGACCTCAGTTCTTCAGAAGCTTCTATTTCCCCTGGTGAGCAGCAGCTTCTGGGGGCTGGGGCCGGGATAGAAGGAAGTCAAGGCATTTTTAGGGAGGGATGATCCTTCATCATAGGTGGTGGCAGAAAGATAGATGAAGAGATGAAGAAAGGACTTTCTCTCTCTTTTCTTCAACAAATGAAGACAAAGCATGGTGAGCCAAGGCAGGGGAGTAGGACCAAGAGGATTTATAGCATGTGGCACAGACCTGTAAGAATAACTCACTGAATATCTTCAAAATTCATATTAGCAACTGCATTTCTAAGCACTCTGCAAGATAGCTGCTAGTTCCCCCATTTTACAGATAAAAAAGCTGAGGCTAGGGCAGGTCTGATATACTCACGGTCAGATTTAGAATTTGGGTCTGTTTCCAGAGTCCCCCTCATTCCCCTCTACCTTGCTTCAAATTCCCCTTAAAATAGAAGGGTGGTCAGGAAGACACAGATAGCTTTCCGGGTTAAGCCGGTTATATTCTTTGTGGGTGACACTTAGTATCTGATTCTGATCTGAAATTTAAGAGGAAACCACTGACGATATTAAAGGAGAATGGTGATGCAACCAAATTCAAGGCCCAAGAAGAGAACCCCAGTGGCAATTCGTGAGAGGCTAATGGAAACACTGTCAGAACTGGTATCCCAGGAGGATGAGTCAATGCAGATCAGGTAGCAAAGTTGCAATGCCTACCTGGGCTTGAAATGTCTGAAAGACAACATGGCCTGACTGGGGTTGGGCTGGGCAAGTGATCAAGCTAAAGTGACATTTCAAATATTACACCAAGGATTTAGGAGAATTAATACCACGGAGGTATTTTCTGCTGTTTAAAGAATGTGATTACACACACCACGATTTCCAAAAGAAAAATGAGCAAATCTGCCTAATCTGCATTTAAATGCAAATATATTTATATATTTGCATCCTGAGAAATTGTAGCCACATCTACGAGCCCATTGCTATAGCCTGTCATGATCTTTTTTTTTTTGGATTTAGTAATTTATAACATATAATCTTACCCAAGAAAACATAAAAGTTATCAATGTATCAGTCAAGGCATTAACCTAAATTAGGGGTCAAAAATGCAAATGCCTTCATGAACAAGGGAATAGCCTAAAACCTAACTGGGTAAAGTAGACTGGGTGTAGTACTAGGGAGTAGTGGGGACTGTGGCAAACTAGGGAGTGGAGAAGAGACAGAAACTACTCAGCTTAAGTCAACAGCAGCCCAGGGGAAAGGATGACCTAATTGCTCAGCTTTCCAATTTTGGAAATTGAATGAGAAGTCCGAAATTTACATTTTTATGTGGAGTTTTCTGATCTTAAACACTGTACGAACCAAATGAAATATGTCTGACCTAAAGAAAAAGACAGCAATGACCTTGTCTTAGAAACAGACTGTGCCTGAGAAACAAGGTATGTAAGGGTATTTTGGAGCAAAAGGTGACATGCTGAGGTTAGAGCTATGGAAAGACAACCTAGGAAATGACGATGGGCTTGTCACAAGTGTCAGCACACCATTATCAAGCTTGAATTTTAAAGAAAACGGAATCAAGATCGCAGAAGATGTATGTACATTTGTTCCTGCTAGAATTGTAGTATAGTTAGAATATGAAGGGGTTCAGAATGAGCCTCCCCAAAATGTGCTGCTTTGGCATGTAGATTATTTTGAAGTGAAGACAATCCAGGCCCAAAAGACTCAGAAAGAGCTTTTGACTCCCTTTAACTGCCTCTAAGAATTTAGATAGAGGGGTTGGTCCAGGAAGAGGGCTATCACCAGAGATAACTACAAAGAGCCTGAGCTAGGTGTGGTAAGCCAGGGGGGAGCTCCGCAGGGTTTTTGTTCAAATTCCTCTCCATGTCCCATTGTCTCTGCATGGCGCATATATATATATATATATATATATATATATATATATATATTACCAAACATTTATTCTTCCCATCTTGCTGTGAATTTGTGAATTGTCTTTCTTCCTTCCCTTAGAAACCCCAGGCCCCTATCCTCTTCACTTTAGCTCAGGATGGTATATATAAACCTCACTTACCTGACTTTGAGCCTCTCATGTCTTTATGGGGGCTCCCATATGTACAAAATTAAATTTGTTTTTCTCCTATTAATCTGTCTTATGTCATTTTAATTAATAACCCAGCCAAAAGAATCTAGAATGGTAGAGAAAAATTTTTCCTCCCCTACAGGTGGCAAGCTTTGAAAGCTTCATTCTGAAATGAGATCAAATGAGAGAAATGACTCCATGCCAGGAAATGAAAAGATCCATTTGGTCTATGGGTCTTTGGAGAAATATCTCTGCAAACACTGTGTCTATCTGTCATAAAAGGGTTGTGTAATTAACATATGCAAAACACCACCACCGTCCTGCTGGAAGCTAACTTCCCTCCCTGGAAATCCAGCCTCTATTTATTTACAACAAAATAAAGTGGACCCTTCTGGAAAGAAACACGGCTCCGTGGCGGCCCGAACACTGTCGCAGTGATGCTTTAAATCTTTTATATCTCCCATACCTCCAGGGGCTGGTGCTGGATGGTATTGAGCCAGGGCCCATAAATAATTTATGCTAAGCAGCAATTTAGTTGTTTGGCTTGAGGTAAAGAAATCCAAGAAATTCATAAATAAAGTTCCCATTTTTGCTTGTGTTCCAAAGTTAATTTATGTTACTCCGCAATTAACTAACATAAAGGTGAAAAAATATGACAGGCCTAAGGTACAAACTCATGCTCATAAATCTGCTCTATCTTAACTAGTGGTGTTTTGGTGATAGTTACCTAGTTCTCTTCATCTTGTGCTACTGAACAGAAACTTTTCCTTGATCTGATTCCCCGTCAACCATGCCGATCTGTAAAAGTGTTACAATTACTCTGAATGGACCCCTGGGTGAGCAGAGGAAGAAAGGGAGATGGGATTTGGGACGGCTACAAATGGAACTTCTGACATGTCTGAAGTATTTTGTATCTTTAGAAAAAAAGCGGAAGCAAATATGACAAATGCAAATAGTTGTTCATTGAAAGGGAAGAGTTAGAGAATCTGAGCGGGGGAAGCAGGGCAAGCAGCCACTGCTGCCCTCGCAGGGGTGGGTGTGGTGGTGGGGGGGGGGGGGGCGGGACAGGAGGAGCAGAGAGCCAGGCAATTCAAAGATTCAGGAGGATGTAAAGGGCAAAAGCAATTACGCAGACATGAGTGACAGGGCCCCCAATCAGGCACAGCGTCTAGGAAGGCCCTAGATTCCCACAGTAAAACATCAGCTGGCATCTTGAGCATATGGCTCTGCTTTTAGTCAACAATGCAGAATACCTTCTTTTCAGGTTCTCACTGGCAACCTCAGGCTGCATTCTCTACTATGTTTTTGCTCTCCAAATTCTGTCTGAGACAGCTGATATTTGTGATAGTTTCTCTGTGACACGTGACCTGTTCAACCCTGAAGATTTTCCAGACTTTATTCATTTAGTAAGACTGGAGAAAACTACATACTTAGATCCTATTTATTGTTCATTTATTCAAATGTATTTATTAAATGCCTACCATGTGCCAGGAGGAAATGTGGTAGACAATGTAAAAAACTCTAAGATGAATGAACATAATCTCTGTGCTTTATGGATTAAGAGGAGAGAGGGGAGGAGTAAACCAAGAGTTTTTATAAGTATGATAAATGCTCTGATAACGTGTGCATAAGGTACCAAGGAAGCAGTGAGGAGCAGCACACAAACACAGGAGAAGTGGGCAAAAGGGGAGATTCCCAGAGGAGGAGAAGCTTGAGACAGCCTTAAAGGTTGAAGACTGAGATTTCACCAGCTGTGTTCAAAAGCCTGGAACAGGAGGTAAGCATGACTCATCCAGAGACAAGAGTCTAATATGATTGTACGTAAAATATATCCAGTGAAATGGGAGGCGATGAGGCTAGAGAGGTAGCCATGAGATTATACAGGTAGCACATGCTGCTTAAACTTGATGTGGCTGGCCGTGGAAGCCATGGAATGGTTTTTAAGCTAAAGAAGAGTATAATCAGATCTGTGGCAATGAAAGATCACTCTATGAGTAAAATGATGAATGCATTGGATAAACAAATTACTCTCAAAGTTCAGGGCAGGAAGTGTGTTACCCTTGGTGACAAAGTATTCCTTCTTCCTTTGAACAATGAAAAATGTACCAATGATGATTTTTTTTTCTTCTCTGCTGTGGTTACTAACAGCCTGGAAGCAGTTGTTGGTCAATTGCCACAGCTTTCTTTTTCTTTTTTTTTTTTTTAATGTTTTTATTCATTTATTTTTCAGAGGTGGGGTGGAGGGGTAGAGAGAAAGGGAGACAGAGAATCCCAAGCAGATTCCACACTGTCAGCATACAGCCGAATCACAAACGGTGAGATCATGACCTGAGGGGCAACCAAGAGTCCATCGCTTAACCCACTGAGCCACCCTAGCACCCGCCACAGCTTTCTTTAGTCAGATAAGCTTCCAGTTTTGCTTTTCTTCTTTTTTTATTTCTTTGATCTAATCGTTTGACACATTAATCTTTTTTCTTTCCTTCATCTGATTATAACTGTGGTATCATTTTAAGGCTCCTCAAACTTAACGGAAGATCAGTAAGTCATTTTTAAATTAATACATATAGGTACCTTCTGGCTATACCTAATGGTTTGAACTCCCTTCTGAAGGATTACTGAAAGGACAGAACCGGATTAACACTAAACACATGAGTGAAAAAGATGACAGAAAGGAGACAACAGGGAGTGACTAGATGTCAACACATTTTGGAAGATGGAAAGCAGATGGAAGAGCAGGGAATGACAGAGCTGAGTGGGAGAAGGCAAGCCTTGAGCTAAAGAGGGAAACATCTACAAGAAGCAAGATTTTTTCCCCACGTAACCCAGGAAATCTGAGGATTTAGAGGCACGGGAGCCTGAGGAAAAGTGAGGATCAGGGCATAGGTAGAGAGCTACACAAAGAACATCTAAACCTCAGGTTTCCTAAGTAGCCAAACTCCTGTCCTACCCTTCAGAACCTTGGAAGTACATTATCTAGATAAACTGCATAACTGTATCTCAGAATGTCTGGACTCAGAAATACCAAGTATTATGGACAGTAGGGATGAAACATCACATAATAAACTAAAGGAGTATATGAAAGTTTGCATCCCCATAGATAAAGTCTCCAGCCCCCTTCCTTTCTGCCATTCTGTCAGCAACCAGGTATATATAACCATGTGATATAGGTTTAAAATAATTTTCTGTGGAGATGCCTGAGAATGAGGGAGCTGAGAAAGGGGCTTACAGACATTTATATTTGGGGCTTCCACAGGAAAGAAAACTACCTCACAGCTGATTGCTTTAAATTTAAAAAAGAAAGTTCAGGGGCACCTGGGCGACTCAGTCAGTTGAGAGTCTGATTTCAACACAGGTCACGATCTCATGGCTTGTGAGTTCAAGCCCCACGTTGGGCTCTGTGCTGACAGCTCATAGCCCGGAGCCTGCTTTGGATTCCGTGTCTCTGTCTCTCTCTGCCCTTTCCCTGCTCGTGCTCTGTCTGTCTCTTCCTCTCCCTCTCTCAAAAATAAATAAACATTAAAATTTTTTAAAATAAATAAAAAGGCAAGTTCACTTACACATCCAGAGTCTCTTACCGGCTTTTTGAGCCACAGGTTTACATATTTAAGAAAGTCAAGAATCATCAAATATTTGAGAAAGTCTCCAAAATGAAATAGAAGAGCCAAAACAGAAACAAAAGAAAGGAATTCAGAGGAATCAGAGACGATAGAGGAAGAAGAAAAAAATACTTTAAAATCAATAATTGATATACATAAACAAAAAGGAATAAATATGCATTAATGAACTCAGAATAGGACACTATTTTTATAGGGAACTTCAAAAAATATGAAGGTGACCTGGAAATTAAATATATGGAAGAGATTAAAAATTCAATTAGATGGATGGAAGATAACATGAAGAAAAACCCTGCAGAAAGTAAAATAAACACCCAGACAAAAAAAAGTGCAATTGAAGAGGAAAGATAAAGAAAGATATAATCAACTGAGGAAGTCCAACACTGAAAACCGGGAGTTCCAGCAAGAGAAAAAAGATGAAACAGAAGAAATATACAAGCAAGTATCCCTAAACGGAAAGACATGGAGACCATGATTAAAGGGCCCACCGAGTACCCGGCTCTCTGAATCACAGAGAACCAACACCACGGCATACCATACCAAAATTTCCAAAGAATGAGAGTAAAGAGAAGACTCTGAGGATGCCTGGGTGGCTCACTCGGTTGAGCATCTGACTTCAGCTCAGGTCCTGATCTCACCGTTTGTGGGTTTGAGCTGACAGCTCAGAGCCTGGAGCCTGCTTCAGATTCTGCGTCTCCCTCTCTATCTGCCCCTCCTCCACTCATGCTGTCTCTCTCCCTCTCTCTCTCTCTCTCTCTCTCAAAAATAAAATAAACATAAAAGAAATTTTTAAAAAAAGGAGAAGACTCTAAAAGTTTTTGAAAAGATAGAACTGGTTATTTTTAAAGAATCAGTCATCTGACTTACATCTGACTTTCAGTATCACCATTGGAAGCTAGAAGACATTGGAACATTGCCCTCAGAGTTCTGAACCAAATTATTTTTGTTCCAGAATTTCACGCCCAATCAAAACACTAAGCAACTATGAAGGCAGACCAAGGCAATTTCAAGTATGCAAGCTCTCAAAAGTTTTATTCTTTCTCAGGCAGCAAGTATTCTATGAAATTTAAGAGTACTTCAGGAAAGAGTGATATAGAAGCCAGAAAAAAGGGATATTATATAGGAGAACAATGAGGGAACTTTCAGAAAATAAATAGTCCAGCTTGGAGCAAGAGTTGGAGGGCTAAGCAATAGAGGTCTCCAGTTAAAAAGAAAATAACCAAATAAACAAGTAAGTAAAAAGGGGGGGCAGAGACAGAGATGTAACCCATAGATAATCTGAGCATTTTGGAAGAATTATTATTAGGCATTTGATTAATCAATTAGAACATGGCGGGGGGCAGGGGGGAGAGAATGGGAATAGGGATGCATAAAATTAAACTTTCAAAATGAATCAATTATTAACTCCAGGAAATACAAAAGATCGCATGAGGGGAGAAAAAGGCAATCATAGCACTCCACTGGCTCAAATGTAATATTTATGTAGTCATTAGAATATAAACAATAAATTTTAACAAAAAATTGCTAACATAATTATACCAGAGGAATATAAAAGATAACATTATACTGGGAGAAAGAAGATACAGAGAGGATAAAGTTTCCACTGCAGAATTGGAAAATAAATTATGTCTAAAATCAAGCATTATATCTTCTTATATAAATGTCAGAAGAGACGTCTGAAAGGGTTGCAGGTCGTTGGTTGTGTGGAGTAAAACCATGAGAAAAAGAGGATCGTGGCAGGACATTGTTTTTTTTGTTTGTTCGTTTTTAATTTAAAAAATACAGTAAGTTATAAAGATAGAAAAAATGATTACTGGTATTATTCAGTTATCTATACCACATAGTATTAATTACTATAAATATGTTAGCCTATTTCCTTCTCGGTTTTTTTCTTGGAAGGGGGAGTGAAGGTGGGGTAGTGAATTTAAAATTTTCCCTCAATTGTTTGCTTTGAAATTTGGTGATGCTCATTAAAAAATGATTAAACAATGTAGAAATGTACCAAGAAATAAATAAAAAGCTACTTCCCAATTCCAAATATCCCAAAATTACTACCATTCATATTCTAAATCCTGCTGTATGGTTATAAAAGGTAATGATGGAGATGAGAACTAGGTAGATAATTGTGGATAGATGGACAGATATATAGATGACACTGTTTTTTGCTAAAATGGGATTAGATATAGATACTTTTTTAATAACAAAGTATTAAATTTAATTATATTTTAATAATAAAAAGGGAAACTGAAGCAAAACTAAAGGAATTGTTGATTTTCAAATAAATGTTTTCTTGCCATAAGATTTAGAACCCTCTAAGCTTGAAAGAGTAGGGGGTGGATATGAAAAAAAAAATGAGAGTTGGAGTCATTAATGTCTTTATGATATTATGTCAATATTAGACAATATCAGTAGACTCTTGCTTAGAAATATGAGAATATCTCCCTTCACCACGCTTTCCAATTATCTTTATACTACTAATTTTACATTGTTCTGATTAATAACATTCACATTTTGTTCTATAGCAATAATTCTCTCAGTTGTTTAGTCTTTAATTCTATATTTAAATAGATTCAAACACCATCAGTCCTTTTTATCACAGCTTCTCAATTCTCATGTTCTTTATTTTGATTTATCTCTTAATTAGCTAGAATTCATTTTCAAGCATTTTTTTTCGTGAAGGATTCAAGAATGCCGTATTCCTTGAGTTCTTTCATGTTTAAGAATGTTTGTCTTTTGCCATTTTCTCTATTGATATCTTAGTTTTCTTTCATTTTTTCCAAGCTTTGTAGAAATAACTCCATCATACTCTGGCATCAAATGTTTTTATGACTAAGTCTGAGATCTGGCTCCTTTGTAAGCCATAGTGATTTGCTTTATCAACCTGTATATCTAAAAAAAAATTTTTTTTTTACTCCTTCAGGTTCAATTCCTTAACTAGGGTATGTATCCATGTTGAATGTCCCATATCAAAATTCCTGAAATATGCAACCCAAATGTTCATTTTTTATAAAGGAGAAATTACTATGTATTATATATATTCATTCAATAAATATTTATTTAAAATCTGTGTGCCAGGCAGCAGGCTCTTGGATATATCTCTGAAGGAACCAAACCAAAACCCTCTGTGGGGCTTGTGGAGCAGAAGACTAGGTGGGGGAGAAGAAGTAAACAGGAAACATAATAAAGAAGCAAACTACACAGTACCGTAATATCATAGAGGTGGCCAGAGCTATGGTGGAAAGAGAGAACAGAGCAGTGTAAGGAAGCGGGGGCAGGGGGTGAGAGGGCGGATAGGTCAAATTTTAGTTTTAAACACGGCAGTCATAGAAGGCCTCATGAGGTGATATTCGAGGGCTGAACTGAAGGATTCTCCAGGGGAAAAGTCTTAGAGCCAGAGGGAACAGTCAATGCCAAGGTAAGAGCACACCAGGTGCACATGCATAGGAACAACAGTAAACTACAAGGAAGCCTGTGTGGCTGGAGTAGAAAGAGGGAAGCAAAATGTGGTGTGTGCTAAGATCAGGGAGGTAATAATGGGGTAGATATTGACAGTTTTGTAGGCCACTGAAAGGCTTTTACTCTGGGTTTCACGATTTTAACCATGATCTAACATTTTAAAAGGATTACCTTGGCAATTTTGTTGAGAGCAGGGCATAGGTGGACAAGGATAAAAGCAAAGAGACCAATTAGAAAGCTATTGCAATAATTCAGGCAAGAGATTTTTATGATGTTGCTGTGCTTTTTCTTAGGTATTATGGGAAAAAATCTGTGAAAAAGTTTAAAACTGTTGTCTAAACCCAGAAATGTATTTGATTTTTTAAAACGAGTACACATGTTCTGTTGCTAAAAATATAAAAATAATAATAATTTTTCAAAGATAGATGAAAAAGAGCCCCGGTGTGAAACTTATTTTATGTGGGAAGCCATCCAATGAGATAAATCAGATGACTTGAGCCAGCCCTACACCAAAATCTCAAAAAAGCACATGAAGATAAATTTAATGCCTCAGAGTACATAGTCACTCGCCAGGCACAGAGAATATTGAAAGAAAATGTTTCTTTTCTTTTGTTGTATTATAATATTGGGAAGCTTTCCTATATGATTTTGTCATATCCAATCAAGTGTCAGCTCTCATATCTCCAGACTAAAGTCCCTTTCGATATTTTCAGACTTCTTGGGCAAATGCCATTGTGGTTAAAGGAATTTTCCTACATCTAGTCTGACCATTATGCTCAGAACTTCCTGTATATTTATCATTATTTGATCAGATATATCTGATCTGGTTGGCTTACAAGACAATTTGACAGAAGAATTTCCCTACCATCTTCTTACTAAAACCACAGCTAGCTCCTTTTGTCTCCTGCTCATCAAGAGATCTCATGACCTAGAGTGGCTCCCTACCTAACTTCCTAGGCAAACTGAAAGAAACCCGTTGTTCACAAACAGATGAGACTGCCAAATTCACACTTTTCAACAGCTCAGTGGAAGAAACCTAAGATTCTTCCACCCCAAAGGAGAAAGAAGTCACCAGGGTAGATAGAAATCTTTCAGGATCCCAGTTGATCTATCCCTTGTGAACCAATGCACATCTGTTTTGGCTAAAAAGTTATTCTAACTTACCTTCAAGGCCAAACATGTAATTTCATTTCCACTGCCTTCTCCCACCGTCTCCCCTAAAATGCAACTCAGTGGTACTTATTAATGTCTAAAAAAGTAGAAGAAATCATTTTCCTGACACCAGAGGGAAAAAATGATACATGTAAGCATCTAGTTGAGGTACAGTATTTAGTATCAGCAATGTTACTCTTGTTAAAGGACTTTAATCAAAAAGTACAAATTAACTATGGCAATTAAAGTGGTTGAGAGTTCGAATAATCACTAGAAAAAAGAAAGGACTAAAAAAACAGACACCCCTAGAACCAATGTCACCATTTTCCTTGAGGGGAACACAATAAATCCACCTGTTGGGGACAACCAAGGGCTGTAGCCAGAAGTATTTTGGTACAGTAGATCTAGAGATACAGACATCTAAGGTTTCTTCCAAACATAGGCTTGCAATCTGATCTCTTTAATTATAATAACATAAAGAAAGAGGGGAGGTAAGAAGAAAAGGAGAAGGGAAACAGCAGCAGCTTGTGTTGGTAATCAATTTCCATATATTTTGAAAAAGCAAGTCCACTGGCACATGTAGGGACTGGTGTGTACCTCCTATCTTCCCATATTACTCATCTTTAGGCAGTGTAACTATTGCAACAAATCTGATTTTCATCAGTCGCTCATTACTATACTCATTTCCTGAAGCATCTTACAGGGGACATATCCACTCACACAGCACATATACCACTGTTTATGGAGAGCTATGCTATTACCTTCAAGCTGACCCACTGTTTGTGCTAAGAAAATGCTCAGGTTATTAGCTTCATGTAAACGGAATGTAAAGATGATGGGGATAGAAAAGAAAAGCAACCAAGTATCCTGGTTGATACTCGATAATTTAACTAGTAGCTTAGTGTCTATGGAATGTGAGCTCTGATCTCACCTCTTAATCTTACCTCGCTGGGAGATTCCAGCATGGGATGTTTCCAACTTCATTCAGTTTCCTGGAAGCAATTTTCAAAAAAACTCCGTAAAACGGATCCAAAAATGAGAACCCATCACCACTGCACACTCATGCATCATGAACTATTGACTACAGACGTCTGTTTAAATGTAATTTATACAATATAAACCTCCAGTATATTGACAAACATTATAAAGTGCCATTCTGTGTCCAGTTTATTTTATATGGTTTAAAAAATAAAACCAAACTGGAGACTCTTCTCCATAAGTTAACTAAGCAGTCTAATGACACTTAGAGATCACTTAACTAAATGCAGTCATGTTCTTAGACATTATACAGTACCTCAGTGGCCTGAACTAGCCAGTGTATCACCTTAAATGTAAATTCCAACATGCAGTATAATACACATTGCACCCACTCTTTACGAGTTTCCTCCTACCAGTGAAATAGCATCCACTCATCACTGTCAGCAGCATCTGAAAGCATTTGTTAAGCAAAGGGCCATAGACGGTACTCTCCCAGGTCCTGTACAAAGTGAGGTAATATCCAATTTCCTGACCTCCGGAGGCCTTCAGTCCAAGGCCAAGAATGCTAAAGCAGACAGATGTAAGGAGAATCAGCTAGCTGAATAAGCTTTAAAGCATTGCATGAATTAAGTGAATGGATAAATGTGTAACGTTTTGCATAAGCAGAGGATAATTAGGCGAAAGAGAGGCAAGTAAGAGCCCCTGTGGTGTTCTGTGCGTTTGGACCAAGTGGAGGTGTCAGATGAGCAGGATGAGCAAACAATAAAAAAAATAATAATAACGAGATTTCATTTTTCAACATTTTTGCTGCCTTCCATATTACAGAGCACGTAGTAATTGACAAGTGATGGGATGATACATAAATATAGATAGTCCATTCTTTAAAGACGAAAGAGAAAAAGACTTTGGTTTTTAACTCAGTGAATCAATAAACCGTTGTAAACTTACAAAATCAGGCAGAACTTTTGCTTTAAACCGGCCTACAGTAAAGAAAGCCCTTAAAATGAGGCAGAGAAGTATGAGCTACTGAATTATACTAAGCCAGTTTGAAAGGGGCTTACTTAATGAAGCTTGTTTTAAATTGTCCATCTCTTGTAAGGATGTGTGCACTTCTCAGAGTCCTTCTGTGATCGGGTTTTGTTTTTGTGAACTTAGTGAATAGGATTTAAACTTCTTAGCTTTTTTTTTTCCCCCTCAAAAACTACAAACGCAATCAGTTTGAGGAGAATCCATTCAATTGGCCTCTGCTTTCTGAATGCAAGAAAGAAGCTACTTTTCCTCCCCTTCGTTTCATTCCAGCTGAGCACAGTGCAGCAAACATCTCATGCTGAAATCAGTGCCTTTTTAAAACATCAAGGGGCTTGAAAGCTCCGAACCTGTTCAGAGGTGAAGTGGCTCCGAGAGATCGGCTCAGACGCACCCTATTTGCACTTCCCTCCGCTGTAAAGGATCTCAGTCCTTTATCCGCAGGCCTCATTATGAAAGTTCTCTCGCGCTCTGAACGCCGGACCAGGGCAGGTCCGCTCTTTGGTATTGTAGTGGCACTCTCTGTTGCGCTCACTGTAAAGAATCCTGGCCATTGGCTAAGGTCTACGGTGAGATCAAGAGAAACCAGGTTCTCTACAGTCGAGGAAGGGAGTTAATTGCTCTGCCCTCTCCAAGTGCCCTTCACAATCCCGCCTGCATTCATACCGGCACCGGCTGCTTTCTTTTCTCTCCAAGGGTTATTACCACTGCGGAGGAAGGAAGGGTCCTACCTCTGCAGAACCGCCGCGATGAGTTCAGCAAGCAGGAGAGTGAAAATCTCCCAGCTACTTTTTCCGCCTCTCACGAAGCAAAAGTTGCAGAGTTGCGAGCACCCGTCTGCAGGAAGACAAAATCTTGAAGTGTGGGCTTCTTCCCTTCTCAAACAGATAGAGTTAGTTCTTAAGACAGCAGCTTTTCCGAAGAAAAGAATAAAATAAAAATGTCCACGTATTGTGTTGAAACATACCTTGCCATTAATGGCAACAGGAGTGAAGTGTGGGCTAACTGGTTAACTTCCTACTGAGATGCATCTGGTGTTCTCATTCTTCTGCAAATAAGCCCCGCTTCTGGGTGTTTAGCCTTTTCTCATGCAGACTTTGGAGCAATGATGGATCATTCCAGCTCTGGATGAGGATGTAAATCTGGGAATTCCTAGAGAAAAGTGCTGGATTTTTACAGGTTCGCTTAATGGACTTTTTGGGGAGGGCACCCAAATCACTATCTGTTGTTCAGCATCCTGGGTAAGGAGCCACATTAATTCTTGCAGGTAACTAAAGTACAGTTTCTGTTAGTGACTGCCTGATAAAGCAACTCCTTTTCCTCCTCATTACTTAAGTCTCACAACAGTCTCTGACCCAGGTTAGGGTTTGCCCGGGGAGGATCTTCCACCCAGATTTTGGTTTGGCTGATCATTGGCAAGGATGTGCTCCCCACTGACTCTGTAGACACAAATTGGAAGTGTTTTAAATAATTTCAGGAATTTTCATTCCAAATGTAGTTGGTTTTTCACTATTGTATCTTTATATAGCTTCAAATTAACCCAACTCTATGAGAGCCAAAAGTAATTTCATTGAAACTCTAAAGAAGTCCCTTAAACATTTACGGGATGCCTCTTATAAGCAGGTATCTAAGGACTATCAAAGATTTCAAATGTAAGGTTCTTCATATGGAAATTTTGTTCATTGTAAGATTAGCATTAACGTTTTATTTCAAATATCCAAGACAATGAGTGGATTTTGTCTTTAGGGGAGACAAGGAGACACTGTGAATGTTCAAGGATTAGACCTAATGTGTCAGAGTAATCAACACCAGGCTTCCAGAAGCATGTGCATTTGAAGAATATCATCTCTCCACAATTGAGTGGCTTATCTTGCACTTCATCACATATTTAATGTCAAATATTAAATGTTTTCACTGAAAGTGGGTTTCTGCATTTAGGGGGAGGGAAATGCACTTATATGTTATGCAAGCTGACGGTTTATGTAAGCTGAAAAAGAAATAAGGAGGTCAGGTTCTGTCCACAGTGGGATGGGCATTTAGGAGTAGGGTTAGTCATATTTTGCCTTCTTATCAAGTCTATGTCCTTTTTACCCTTGACGGAAATGGAACGTAATTTTTGAAACTGGATACAAGAGGGAAACGTTCTGGATTTGTGGCATGGTTTTAAAGTGAAAATCTAGTCACTGTGGTCTAGCAAGGAAATACTTGGCATTGATAAGCCAGAGCCAAACAGCAGGGACATCACCACTCCCTTCGGTAGCTAAGGTACAAGATCTAAGTCAAGCCCTTACAATATCCAAATGCCTGCCAAATTGAATTGCACACAACATTCTTCTAATTAACAAGTCTCTCAGATGGTGCTCTATGACAAACGACCTTGGGTTTAGTAAAATTTTTAAAAGATATTTTCTTCATTTATTACCCCCAACACTCGAACCTCTTCATCTCCTGCTAAGAGGCCTTGAGTTAGTGTGTTAAGAAAAATATGCAACACTTCTCTGCACATCTCTCCGTTTTGGCATGCAGCCAGACCTGGCTTGTCACCTGGCATCACACAAGCTTGGGTCAGAGCACCCAGGAGTCGGGCGGAAAGGAGGCCAGCTCCTCACACATCTGGTACTTGAGCTAAAGGGCCCCTTTTGTGTGAATTAGGTAATTGGGACAAGTGTTAGAGATGGCTCTCCTGAAGACTTCTTCAAATGGACTTTCCTAAAATATTTCTAGCAGGGAGAAATTGGTATGGAGACAGCAGACTTGGAAAAATTCATATTTGTCATCCACTCATTGTTTCAACCAATTTATTGAACCCCTACCTACTTAGTTCCAGCTACTGTGCTAAGCACCGGATAGGTAATTTTAAACAAATGGGACAAGGCCCCTGCCCACCTGTAGTTTATAATTTAGGAAGTGAACAAATGAATACACAACTAAATATACTCTATAATTTCAAAATGTGGCCAGTGATGAAAGAAAAGAATAAGATGCCATGAAAGAGACTGAAGGGTGCACCTGATTGAGACTAAAGAGTGGGAGAAGGCTGTAGTGGAGGGGATATCTAATTTAGTTCCCAAGCAAGTTGGGATTCTAGACTTAACATCTTCTCTCATGGCCATTTTGTAATTTTACTTCAAGACTATAGTATCTGTAGCATTTAAATCAGCCATCGTTGCCTGCCTCTCCAACTTTATGTCCATCTCACCTTGCTTCAATCCCCACCCTTGGAAACATTGCATTTCCTGTGTCTCAGAATGCTTTGTTAAGCCTCTATTGCTTAACTAATATCTGCCAGCCCCTCTGACTATGTCTTCCTTACTTCTTTACTACGATGACTCCTTCTCCTCCTCCATCGCTCATCTGGGACAAGATGGCTTTCAGGAAATCTCTGATTCTTTTCTCTTCCCCATGCATGGTCTCCATGTGACTCAGTTCCAGAGGGCGCATTCCCATTTTTAGTTCTGTATGTCGCAGTGGTTGAATGTCAGCAACTTCACACAGTTTAGTCAATAAGCTGATGTGAATGGCAACTGTACACACGGTGCCCTCTATTCATACAGACTTTCATGCACATGCAATTTCTGAGGTTGCGCAATATGGCAGCTCCCCTCACCACATGACCCTGCCCTGGGTTCCTATAGTACACTAGTCATCTCTAAAATTTATTTTATCATTTTGAATAAACTGATCTATCTGCCCGTGATTTTTCAATCCTTCTCAATAGTTTCATCTTATATCCTCAATAATTAGCACAGAACATTTTTGTTGTAACATTAAAAGTAACTGTCATTTATTGAGTTTCTACCAGTACCAGATACTTTAAATACTTCATCTCAAATTCTCATAACAATGTTAACAGGTAAATAATATTATCCAATTTTTATAATTGAATAACTTAGACTTAAAAGTTAAGTAATTTATATACTAAAAGATGGCAGAGCTCAAAATAGAGGGACATGCTATCTGATTCTAGAATCCATATTCTTTAAACCATGCCATACTAGGTTTCACTATTTCATTCATTCATTCATTCATTCAACTAGTGTTTATACACATATACACACATACACACACATATATACATATACACACATACGGTGAGTGCTAGGCCTTGTATTAGTGTCATGGGTATGCCAGTAAATGACAAAATCCGCCTTTCCTTTGAGAGCTTTCAGTCTATCAGGGAAGGCAGACACTGACCAATCGATTACAAGGGAGATAAACTGTGGTAAATGTTTATTGAAGTGACCTGAATGTTATGGGAGCAAACATACAGAAGTATTATGATAGATAGCTATCCCTGAAAAAAGAAATATGTTTAGGCCGTTTAGTTTTAAAATATTAAAAATACCCCCTTTATCCCGCATGCCACTACCTACTTTGTTTCAGAATAATTGGGTTATATCCTAGATATAATAAGTATCTAGTTACGATTGAGGTCAGCTTTACCACTTCCCAGTAGCAACTAGATGGTTTCTGTCAGGCCGTTAGCTGTTTGGGGTCGGCTTGGTGCCACCTGCCACAGGAAACAGATCTGACCAGTTCTGGAACTAATTCCTGCAATTGGGTCATCATAAGTGACAGACCCTAAGGTGTGGATGTGACCTGGTTGCAGAGAGAGCCCCCTGTGCTCAGAGGGGGAATCGGCTGACCATACTAGTGATTCTTGACACAGCTGGTCAAAACTGATCTGTTACAACTTGGGACTCAGGCTGGAAGTTTAAAACTTTTGGTGAAAAATGTAAAGTACATAACTAGCTATGGAAATTAGAAGTGGTGAATAAGACTGAAGAAATCCCGTATAAGCCAAAAACAAGGGACAACTGAAAATGTCACTGGTTCAGAGATGTCGATTGAGCAATCTTAATTCTACCTCTGCTCCTACACATTTTCCTAGAAAGCATGTGTGTTTTTTGTTTTCTTTGTTTTCCCTTAGTTCTCAGTCAATAGGCTGTGAACACTGCTTGGCACCAAGAGACATACAGAGAATTTAATACAGAGTGGTTCCTTATAGAATGAAACAATCAGAGAACAAAGAGGAATCTCAGAAGCAGAGAATCTGGACTCAGGAGAGACCTCAGAAATCCTCTGCCCCACATTCCCAAGAATGTGGGGATTGCCCCATTCCAGACTTGTATTAAATACTTCCACAGACAGAGACCTCATTAGTGCACCGTAACTCCTATTGTGGAAAGTCCTTTATATGGAGTCAAAGTATGCCTCCCATGACCTTAACAAATAACATCACTTTCTGTCCTCAGAACAGTATAATCCTTGTTTCATATGGCAATGTCTTGTTTATGTACTTTCTGCGTTTTTTTTTTCCTTTAGGACTTAAGTATCTTCAGTGTAGGTTTTTTTGAAATGGCTTAGAGCCGTCAGACAGAACTTCATTGAGAATATAGATCCTGAGGGAGGGCACTGGATAAGCAGAGAGGAATGGGTCTCAAACACTGCTCCACAAGGAACAAGGATTCAAATATTCATTAGTTGATATGGATGATATCCTGTGGCACGGTTAATACATGGCTCTATTCAACAATAGCAGAGTTAATGCAGTTACCTGGCAGCAAAGCATTTCCAAAAAAGCCAGCCTTTCTTCTCATTGACTATTGATGACTGCAGCCCAGGGGAAAGTCGTACATTCATAAACATCAATCAGGGCAGGAAAGGCGCCTTGGAGTCTCTTTGAAACGAGATAATGTATATGAAAGCTCTTTGTCAACTGTAAAGCAGTATACAAATGTAAAGAATTTTTATCATTGTTTTAAAAGGAAGTTGGAATAGAATTACTGTTGTTTGTTCTAAAGTTGTCTGTGTGGGCTACTCAATAGATACCTAACAAGAGAACTTTGCCTTCCTTTTCATGTTCTCTGAGTAGATATTCAACAAAATTATTTTTAAGTAGTAAGTCTCAGACTTGTTGTTTTTCTATGTAGGCTGCACTCTGTTTCCAAGTTTTTAAAAGCAGTTTTTCTTTGGTATTTCCTCAATGCACGTTTCATTCTGAAATGACAGATTACAAAGACAGTTGCCTAGGACTATGAGATGTAATTCATCTGAATTAACATGAACCCCATTAAAAGATAAACAGAGGCATATTAAAGATTTTAAGAGTTTTTTTTGAACAAAAATCAATTTGAATTGGCCAACTTCCAATCTTACAGATAGAAGGGACCTTCAAAAAGCTGTACAAAATGAAAGACTTTTATAGGAAGAAGGGAATGAGAACGAGTAAGTTATACTATGCAAAAAAGTGGGTTGGTTACTGCAAGATTACTTTCCTTCAGGGGATGGCCAGGGTTTATCAAGAGATTACCTAAGTATTGCTGAGCAAGCAATTTTTGATTGATTTATTTAAGATTCCATTTCTGGGACAGCCAAACTCTAATTAAACCTTGGTATGGCGATGTGGGGCTTAGCATAAATGACTCCATTTTGGACTCCTTGACTTCTTTTTGACAAATCCCTAATCCTGTTAAAGACAGGGATCTACTATTTCTAGAGTAGCTGCTATGTGCTAGAAATTGTTAGGACTTATGTATATTATCTCAATTAATCTTCACAATGACCCCAGCCTGATTTACACATGAGGAAAGATTTTAAAACTCTCCTGTGGTTAAAAAGCTATGGAAGAACTCAGAATTAAAACTCAGTTGTCTCATCCCCAATGTTTTGTTTCTATATCTCTAAAGAAGCTATAATTTGAAATGTATGGATGAAAGTCACACTATCATTTCCACAATCGTTTTCATATACTTCCACCAAAAAAAACGGATTTTATAAGTACTCTAGGAATGTCTTTCTAGCTAACAAAACACCATACGCTATTATCTAAACTTTTACCCACTTAATTATACCACATTTTAGACTAGACACACATTTAGACCCTTCTTAGTAGTTGTTTTCTCTTTTTTAATTAAAATTAAAAATTCTGAAGCTATCACACTTGTCCAAAGGATTAAGAATTACTTATAAAACCTGAGCAAACATCTTTTCAATCTTTGAAAATATATCCACAGCACATTCCCTTTAAAGCTATGAGGTTGGACTACTACTTCCAGGAAGAGGGAGTGAGCATACTTTTCTCTATTCCTTCCACTAAGTACAATTAGAAACTGGAAATTATATAGAAAACAAACATATGAGACAGAACTGCTTAGCAACCTCAAGACCATGTCAGTAGCTCATTGGGTTTTCATTTGCCTCATATATCCCAGGCTGGAATCTGGAATCTGGAAATATCAAAAGGGCAAACAGAAAAAGCCACAAAACAAAACAAAACAAAACAAAACAAAACAAAACAAAACAAAAACATGATCTGTCTATACTAATCTAAGGCCCAGGAAAGGGCCAGCCTAGCAAGACAGAAAACATCCAGACAGTAACTGCTCTGCTCCAGCCCAACACCAGAAAGAAAACTAGGACTTCACTCCCACCCTCACTAGTAAAGGCTCAGTAAGGAATGTAGACTTCCATTTTCACCATGTAGTAATGAGATTCTGCCCATGGTATTAGTGAAAACCATGTGAGGGTCTGGAAATTCTATCAAGAAATTCTGGGCAGTATAATAAAATGCAAAAACAAACAAACTAACTACATAAAAGGCATACACTTCAAAAAAGGAAGAAATAAAACTCTCCCTATTTGTAGATCACTTGATTGCCTATGTAGGAAACCCCAAGGAATCTACTAAATAATAAAATAAAACACAAACCTCCCAGAATTAATAAAGGAGTTCAACAAGGCTGCAAGATAGGATAAACATATAAATATCAAATATATTTCTATCCACTATAACATGGACACCAAAATTTAAAATATAATGCCATTTTCAATTACTCAGATAAGGAAACACTTAGGTATAAATCTAACAAAACATGTACAAGACTTGTGTGCTAAAAGCAACCAAATGTTGATGAAAGACATCAGAGAAAATCTAAATAAATGGAGAGACATACCACATTCATGGCTTAGAAGACATAATAAAAATGCCAATTCTCTCCAGATTGTACACAGATTTAATTCACTTCCTATCAGAATCCCAGGAAGATATTTTTTATAGATATAGACAAGATTATTCTAAAAATTTACATAGAAGAGCAAAGGAACTAGAGTAATTAAAAAATTTGAAGCAGAATAAAGTAGAAAGGATCTATATACCTAGTTTCAAGACTCATTACATGGCTATGGTAATCAAGACAGTGGTATTGGCAGAAAGACAGATACATAGATCAATAGAAAACCCAGAAACAGACCCCCACAAATATGCACAATTGATTTTTGACAAAGATTCAATGGAGGAAAGATAGCCTTTTCAATAAATGGTGACGAAGTGATTGAGTAACTATAAGCAAAAAAGGAGAAGAAGAAGAAGAAGAAGAAGAAGAAGAAGAAGAAGAAGAAGAAGAAAGAAGTAAACCTCAAACTAAATCTCACACCTTATATAAAAATTAACCCAAAATGGATGATGGATTTCAATGTAAAACATAAATCTATAAAATTTCTATTAAAAATAGGAGTAAAATTTTCAGAATATAGGGATAGGCAAAACATTATTAGACTTGTTTAACAAAGAAAGCACAGTCCATAAAAGGGAAAAATGATAAACTGGACTTCACCAACATTAAGAACTTTCACTCAAAGACCCTGTTAAGAAGATAAAAAGACAAACTACAGACTGGGGAAATTATTTGTAACCACATACCCAAGAAAGGACTAGTAGTTACAAGATATAAAGAAATCTCAAGGGGTGCCTGAGTGGCTCAGTCAGTTAAGCGTCTCACTATTGATTTCAGCTCAGGTCATCATCTCACAGTTCGTGAGATTGAGCCCTGCATTGGGCTCTTCATTGATAGTGCGGAGCCTGCTTGGGATTCTCTCTCTCCCTCTGTCTCTCTCTCTCCCTCTATCTGCCCCTTCCCTGCTCTCTCTCTCTCTCTCTCTCAAAATAAATAAATAAACTTTAAAAAAAAAGGCTCTCAAAACTCAACAGCAATAAAATAAACAACTAATTAGAAAATTAACAGAACACGTGAAGAGACAATTCACTGAAGAAGGTACCAAGATAGCAAGTAAGCACATGAGAAGATGTTCAACATCATTAGCCATTATGCAAATGCAAATTAAAACCACATGAGATATCTCTACCTGTCTATGAAAGTAGCTAAAGTAAAAAATACTGGCAATAGCAAATGTTGACAAGGATGCAGGGAAATTGGATCTCATATATGGCTGATAGGAATATAAAATGGTACAGACATTCTGTAAAATAATTTGGTGGCAGAAAAATGGGTGTGGCTAGTAGGGCTACATGAAGGATCGTTAGGTGGTGGAACTAAATCTTAACTACACCTTACTATATCAATGTCAGTATCCTGGTTGTGATATTATACTATTTTTGCAAGATATCACGCGCACACACACACACACACACACGATCCCTCTGTTATTTCTTATAACTTTGTGTGAATTTATAATATTTCAAAATAAAAAGTTGAATTAAAAAGTGACATATGTCATATTTTATACTATATATTGATATAATGATAGAAATAAAGCTTGAATATTTCAACTCTGAGGTCGGCTTTAAAACACATACTTCCTTGTCAGGCTGGAATATAATGGATAGAGTACTATGCGTCAGAAGATGAGATTTTATTATCAGTAACAAAAATAAAATATTGTCATTAAAAATATATAGTTTCATTCAACCAACATTTATTAAGTAGTAGCCATGTGCCTGTAAGCAGATGAGAACGAGCAAGGCCCAGCCCCTGCCCACTAGGAATTAAGTGCCTAGTGGTGAACAAAGAACACATCAAGCCATAGAGACTGCATCTGTACCTTGCAGAATGCAAGGATCATTAGGATTAGGAGCAGCTAGCACTTACTGAACACTTAGTTTGTAGGAAGTATTATGCTACCATCTTCACATCCATTCTCTCATTTAATCCTCAAAACAATCGTGAAAGTTAATTTTATTACCCAATTTTGTAGATGGGGTAACAGAAGCCATACAAGTCACGTGGCTCATCCAGCAAATGAGTGAAACACTACTTCAAACCCAGCTCTGTCTTCGGAGCAGCCTATGCGCTTCACCGTAAGGCCTTACTGCCCCTCACAGATGTCCAAAGCAGCAGGTACCACATGAGGCAGACCAGCCCAAGTCTGCTCCCGTGGCGTGAGGGTTGGGAGGACAGGAAAAGACTCAGGGAAAGATTTAAAGAGGAGGTGCAACTTGAGATGGGTCCTGAAGGATGAGTGGGAGTTTAGGTGGATGAACAGATAAGGACCTGCAGGCCTCAAGACTCAATATGGACAAGCAATCTATTGCATGAAGGAAATAGTAACATTCTAAGAAAAATGAAGGGACACTGCTCAAAGTCAGGGCCTATTATGAGTTGACTTGTATTGCCCCCAAGATTCATATATTGAAATCCTAACCCCTAGCACCTCAGAATGTGACCTTATTTGGAAACTAGGATGTTGCGAATGTAATTGGTTAAGATGAAGTCATTAGGGTGGGCCCTAATCCAATATTACTGTGTCCTTATATGAAGGGGAAATTTAGACAAAGAGAAAGCCATGCGCACAGGGAGAAAACATCATGAGAACGTGAAGGCAGAGCTCAGAGTGATGCATGTATGAGCTAAGGAACACCCAAGATGGCCACCAGAAGCCAGGAGAGAAGCATGGAACTGACTTGCAGCCTCAGAAGGAGGCTCAGAAGGAGCCAGCTCAACTGACACCTCGATCTCAGACGTCTAGCTTCCAGAACTGGGAGACAGTAAATTTCCGTCATTGAAGCCACCCTGTTTTCGGTATTTGTGATGGGAATCCTAGCAAACTAATCCAGGACCCAGCATCCGAATCCCCTTAAATTAAGGAAAGAATGAAGAGTGTGGTCCAGAGAAGTGGCATGCTAGACTAATTAGCAGCTGGCGAGAACTGTTCAATTTTCAGGTATTTTGTAAGCCAAGGATAAAACCATTATTCAAAATAAAATTATGTGAACTTAAAATTAAAGAAGCTAAATAAAATCTATTCAATACTCAAAATTCATCACCAGTTAATAATTTTATATTTTACTAGAATCTCTGCTTTTGAGGCTATTTACATATCTATTTGATGGAAAACTGTATAATGATGTGCCACTATTGCATGTCTCTGCCCAATTCCACAATCAGGGACATCACGTTGGTAGTATGGAATCAGCCCTGGTGGGATAATTCACACCATGAAAATCAGAAAATGCTACAAATTGGGGCTTTCATCCCCTGGAGAGCTGATTGTTAAACATTAACCAACCCGCCACTGGTCCAGAGATATTGGTGGCTTATCTTAGTACCACACTGGCTTCCTTTTGTTGAATCCAGAAATGTCTTCCTAGTCCCTGTCAACACCTATTCTTCTGAAACCTCTGCTTCTGTCTGGCCACTGGACGATTTGGGCTTCAGTTCTCAGCTTCCCCAGCAAAGCCAGTTTTGTCCTGGGTAGGCCCCATTGCATACTTCTTGGCATTCATAGTGTGAATGGATGGAGGGAGGGAGGTAGAGAAGGAGGGATGGATGAGTAAATGAATTAATGAATGAATGCTTTGAAGATTACTTTCAAACTATGATTGTGCCACTGTTTAACTTCCACAGCATACAGTGAGGTGGAAGGGACACCATTTATAGCCCACAAATCCACTTTGCTCCCAGGATTCTGAGTGTAACTCCTCTGTATCCTAAATCGTTTTCATCTCCCCTTCCTTATAACCCCTTAGGATAGTGTGAAGCTTAATCTTCATGAAGGCACTTTGGAAATAAGTGTTGCTATACAAACATATGGCAGTATTACTATTATTATAGTAAGCTTCAGATCCTTGAAGGCACACTCGTGCTTGTTCCCAAGAAACCAGATATATGGTTGTGATAACTTGCATTGGAAATTAGTGTAAAAATAGAAAGCACCATAATGTAAAATATTTACTGTATGCTTTTTATGTATAGCTGATCCATTTTTTTAACGGTGACTTGAAGATGATTGTATTATAGCCAATGTGGACATAATCATTAAATAATAATACAGATATAAGCTAACTGAAAAATAATTGTATAGTTGTAGCACCATTGAAATGTAAACTCTCAGATGCAGAGAACAAGCTTCGTGGTAATTATACTTGCCATTAAATGATAACATCCAATTGGTATCTAATCTTCAGGCTACAAATAAGCGTGTAATACCGCAAATACACTCTAATTACATGGCTGTTTGTCCTCTGTAAAAGTAATAAGATGAACCACAAGCAGTGTTGCAAATTCCAATGAAGAATTTTATTCAGACTCTAATGAAAGATGCCAGGTGAAGCTTATAGCTTAATACTCTCCTTATTTCTATCTTCAGCACCAACGATTTTACTACTTAGTTCCAGATGTCGAAGTTTGTATTCCAATATTATTATCATTATTTGACACTGTTGTTATTTAATAAGAACTGACCTAATATTCTACTGAAGCCTGCACAAATCTTATTTTGGAAATTGATACAAAATATATAACACATTTGTCTGATAGTGTTCTAATAAAAAGTGACTGATCTCTTCATCTTAAAATCTTGAAAGATAACTTTATTATCTCAAACCCTCTGCTTAAACACTTATCTGAAGCCATAATTCTTCTTTGCCGTTATTTTGGATTCAAGGTAAAAGTACATCTTCTAATTGAACTTCTGTGTTCAAATGTTCAGGTACTCAGTAACTGATACACAACTTAGTAAATATTTTGAGTGAATGCATGAATGAATGAATGAACAGTTGAATAATCGTTTGTAAATCTCAATTGATTTCCTGCAACTAAATGAAGTCAAATATGTCTGCTTAGCTTTATCATGGAGTTAATAAACCATTTTAGTGACTTTTGTATACAGATTACACACACTATATTATGAAAATTTAGAACACTGAGGTAGATAAAACATTATGATTTATGTATCTGTTTTAAATTATGTTTATTTATTTTTGAGAGAGAGACAAAGTGCAAGCAGGGGAAGGGCAGAGAGAGATGGAGACAGAATCGGAAGCAGGCTCCAGCTCTGAGCTGTCTGTACAGAGCCTGATGCAGGGCTCGAACCCTCGAACTGTGAGACCATGACCAGAACCGAAGCTGGTTGCCCAACCAGCTGAGCTGCCCAGGCGCCCCTGACTTACGTATCTTAATAGAAAACTTCTACTCTTATGACATAAAACATGTCTATACTGATATAATCTCCATCAAAGTGAACTGGGAGGTGATAAAGTAACATTAAGAACTAAGAGAAAAGGGGAAAAAAAGAATTCAAACAAGAGGTGGGTGAAGAGCAGAGAGGTAGCTTCCAAGCTTGACGATTTAGGCCTTAGACGCCTGTTTTCTATATGCTTCCTCTATGCTTTAGAAATGAAAAATTCTGACATCAGTTACAATCATTCTATACCACATTTTATTTATCTACCTTAAAAATGATTTCTTTCTAAAACGATAGTAGCTAATGTCCGTTGAGGATGTATTTCTCACTGTCCCCCTGTGATGACTACATGTGTGAAATGGCTTCCCCAGGGTTGGACAGCTGGTGGAGCAGAGACTTGAACCCAGAGCCAACCCGAGGTACCTCAGTGCCTTTCAGGGGATGCTGCTGCCAGAGTTCGCACACATCTCCAGCTCTCTGCCTTTGCATGCATGTCTTCCAACTGGAATCACTTTCTCTTACTGCCCAGTGGCTCCAACCCCACTATTTAAGACCTGCTCAAGCTCCCCTATTTCCATAATATTTTTATGATGCCTGCCTCCTACATCATGCTGTATTAAAAGTCTTTGCACACTTTGTGATTCCTACTTCATTGGTTTTGTTCAGTTCTCTACTTCTTGAGGCAAGAACTCTTTTTTTTGATAATTCTCTCTAACCACTCCCCTTTCTCCATTCTCCCCCGACACACACACACCCTAGCACATAATATATACAGAAATAGGGAATAACTGTTTGTTCATAGAATATCTCTGAAGTTTTTAAAAGAGCCAGAAAGAGTTGGTATGCTTTCAGTATTTAAATACTGTTGTTTTGTAGTTGTTAACAGAAGCAGATAAAAATCTAGATTTTTTTTTTGTAGGACACACACTTTAACAGCTAAAAAAAGTCACTTATCACAGGAACTTCTATGTATTAAAGAGTGTGATTGAATATGTGGCTCGGTCAATCCTCAGGCTTTCCCAGAAGATATATTCCCAGCCTTTCCCAGAAGAAAACCTACTCAAATGTTTTGTCAGTTATCCTGATAGATCCTCATGGTTCGTGAGTTCGAGCTCTGTGCTGACAGCTCAGAGCCTGGAGTCTGCTTCGAGTTCTGTGTGTGTCTCTCTCTCTGCTCCTCCCCGACTCATGCTCTGTGTCTCTCTCTCAAAAATGAATAAACATTAAAAAAATTTTTTTAAAGAATGAAATCGTAATCAGATCAAGTCCCATAGAATAACTAGTCTTTGGCAAATATATTGTTTTCTATATTTTGTTCTGTTCTCTATCACACCAGAGAGAGATTCAAGGGACCTGAGATAGGCTATTGTAAAGTTTCCCCTTTTTTAATTGGTAACAGAAGAAAAGCCTACATTTTTAAAAAGGAAACTATTTCTCATGCCATGGCACCTCCTTCAAGGTGTAAAAAGCAAAGATCAGGTAAATTAAGTGCCTAGATTTGCCCTGTACAGAAGTATTCAGAACACTTTTTAAAAATGGCTTCTCTATCATTTTTGTCTCTGTGTGTCTGTCTCTGTCTCTATCTCTCTCCTACACACGTACACACACATCCAAAAAAGATAGCCACCACTTATTTGATATCTTATTTGCTTTGCTGGCTGCTCTGTATCGAAATCTGAATTTTGCTTGCAATAGAAATGTTAAATTTCTTCCCCTCACGATCTCCTGGGAATTACATTTGCTATTAGGTTGTGCATTTACTGATTCCAGAATTTACTGATCCAAATTTTGGTGTGTGTTGTATTTGTCTCTTCCTTCTCTCTCACATTTATCATCATTTTCTGCTTGTATATCTGTCCATTTGTCTTTCTTTCCTTTAATTTCTGTTCCATGGTCCCCAGATACAAAATGAAATATTAGGTTTGTCAAGCGTATATCATTGTTTAAATGCCTGGAGATGATGGGTTAAGCAGACCAATCAATGAAACAAACCTCCAGTGCATTGAGGGGGCTGCAAGGGATGTTCCCTTTGGCTCTTTAAGACCTAACAAGTCAATAACCTATTAATATCATATTCTGCCAGTCACTTTTACACAATTCACATGTGACTTTTTAGGATACAACTTTATAGTTTTGTAGTGAATTAAATAAAAGAATGTTTGTGGCAAAATCCAAACTAAAAATAAGAGGGTATAGAGATTTAAAAATGAAATGGAAATAATAATCATGTGATTGTTACTCTATGATACACAGTTACTTCAACTACACCATAAATATTATAAATACATAAAATGATCCAAAATTTTAAACAATAATCCAGACAGGACCACATGTAATGCCCTAAAAGTTAAATGTCCAACACATAAAAAGGCAGGATCGTTGAACTTTAGGGAGTTTGCACGGAAAGAGATGACAGAAAAAAAATCATTTTTTAGTATATTTTTACCCATTTTGTGCAACAAAGGATCAAAATTTAATAGCCTAAGTATCAAAGAAAATACATTGCTCATTATGTGAAAGCAAAGTTATTTAATGGATGTAACTGACAACCCTTTGTATTTATAAAGTTATGTATGCATTGATAGATAGATAGATAGATAATATATATATTAGGGATAACAGCATCTGAGTTGAAAACAGACAACTTACTTTTGATGATTCACATTTTGAAATCCTGTTTCTGTTTCTGAAGTAAAAAAAAAATACTGGAATATTTTGATGCAACCCAAAACTTCTCTAAATATTAACTAGTTAATTCCAAAACTGATTTTACATCATTCTTTTGCACCCAGTGGAAATCAATTAATCAGTAAGTCCATTTCCTCAAAATAAAATTCTTCACTATGGTAGATCTAAAGATCAAATGTGTTCTGGGACATCAGAAGAATTTAGAAGTCTTCAGCAGTATCCTTTCCCAAACAGAATTACTCCTAACCTCGTGGTTTTGGAGTCCGGCAGATTTCATAGCAAATCCTGGCTCCGTTACATAGAAATTACGTGTCCTCAGTTTTTTAATATCCATATGTAAAATGTAGATATTAACCTCTACTTCAATGGATTTGGTGAAGATTAAATAAAATGTTGTATCATAATGAATGCAGAGTACATTGCCCAGTACTGGGCACAGAGTATTTAATAAATGGAAGAGAATGGCATTCATTCAACGAACTACATTCAAGGACTCGGCATAATTTGTTCAACTGTCCTTTCCCAAGTATCCCTTATATACCCTGTGTTTACCTACCTATGTTACTATAGCACTGTCTTTTGAGCTGAACATTATACAGTATTAACATGTTAATTGACATTAACTTTATTAAGGCAATCCAAAATCAACTTTTCTTTTGTGTTGGATTTAGCCACATCAAACTTGCAGTAATGAAAAGGAAGCATCATCTCCCATTCCAGATGACAGCAATGAGGCAAGCAATAGGAATATGTTTCATCTTTGGGGAAAGTACTGTGCCTTGAAAGAGAGAACATTATGAGTATAATCAACCGGATTACAAAATAGACAGGTAGCTCTTCCAGCCTATAGCTGATACTTCCAGTTTCTCTCCTGAGCACTCCCCATCAATTTTCATTCATTCAAACATTTGCTAAGCACCTCCTGTGTTAAATGCCATGAAATAGGCTTCAAAGTTAACTGAAAACACAAACATTCCTTATCCTCACAGAGTTCTTGCCCTCCCATTGTCTAACACACCACATGTTCACCATTTTCAAACCAAGTAAGATTCTAGTCAAGAGTTTCATCAATTGTTTCAGTTAGATTTTTTATTAAAAATAAAAAAGGTCACTATCTGGTCTCTACCTTTTTTTTTACTTAGCTTCCTATTCCACCTTTCCTTGTAACGTAACCACCCTGAGCTACTTACAGTTCCACTCTGTCTAAAATGTAGTCCTAGCTTTAGTTGTACTTTAGAACCACCTGGATAGATTTTTAAAATCTCAATATCGAGGTTGCAACCCAGACAAATTATGTCAGTATCCCAAGCATCAGTTATGTTTAACTCCCCAGGTAATTTCAACATGCTGCAGTCAAGGCTGAGTTTCTGTGCTCCAAAGTCTTTCTCTGCATGTAACCCCCCTTACTTCTCAACTTGCTTCTTGCCTGCTCATCCAGCAAGACACAACTCAGCTATTCTTCCTTCCTTTGAAGTCTTTCCTGAACCCAACCCACCTGGCCTAGACTGGTGTAGGGGCATGCTCTGGTTTCTTATTGCTGCATAGCAAGTTGCCACAGACTTAATGGCTTAAAACAACACTCATGTATTAGATCATAGTTCTCTAGGCCAGAAGTCCAAGCACAGTATGGCAGTGTTCTCTGCTCAGGGTCTCCACAAGGTGCCCGTCAAGGTGTCAACCATATGTGTCCTCATCTGAAACCTCAAGTAGAGTGAGATCCATTTCCAAGCTCCCTCAACTTATTGGCAGAAATCATTTCCTTGCAGTTGTGGAACTGGGGTCCCCATCATCTTGTTAGCTGGCAGCCAGTGATGGCTATCGGCTTCTAGAAGCGGCTCTTGGGTCCTTGCCACATGGCCTCCTCCCTAGGTTCTTCCACACTTCCAATATCCCTGACTTTAGAAAGGGCCCACCAGTCCTTGTTGAAGACTCACCTGATTAGGTAAGGCATGTTAGAGAATCTCCCCTAATTCAAAGTCAACTGATTAGCAACCTGATTTTGACAGTTATCCTATCATATTCACAGGTCCTGCACACACTCAAAAGGAGGGGTTTATCAGGAGCATGTGCACCAGAAGGTGGGAAACTTAGAAGCCATCTTTGAACTTTGCCTACCAGGTACCCTTCCTATGGTCTCGAATTCATGTGCTTGCCATAGCACTTTTCACATGCATTTTTCCTACTTCACCAGACACTGAATCTTAAAAGGGCAGGGACCATATTCATATTCATATTTGTCTTCCCAGCATATAACTGAAAGCCTGGAATAAGGCAGATGTTCACCAAGGCTTACCAAGTATTCATGCAGTGCATGAGCATAAATTAGACCTTTTACATATTAGAAAATAGAGCAAGCACACATTTGGATAAAAGCCTGATCTAGGGTCTTAGGGAAGATGCAACTAATTCAATAATTTCAAAAGTTAAGAAAGGATAACTTCAAAAGCAGCCTAATAAACATAACAGTATTTTTTTCTTTGAAGATTTTTAATTAATTTCATTGTTTACAAAATCGTTGTGGTCTCAAAATATGTATGAACTTTTTTTCATACTTATTGCCTTTGGATCCAAAGAGCCCTTTTCTATTTTGCATCCTTATTTTAATGGTTTCAGGAATCAGTTTTCTCTCTACTGACCAACATGCTGAATGTATCACTTACATGATGCACAATATGCATGCAAATTAACAATAATTCATTGATCTTTATGTTTTGATCATCAGGTTGAATGTGTCATGGGGATCTTCTGCCTTGAAGGTGCTTAACAGGGAACAATCGAGACGGGAACTTACATCACAGTTCCAGCATTCTCTAGCTTCTAGATTTGGAGAATTGACCTACACCGTCCTCAGTTTTCTCATCACTAAAATGGAGATAGCAATACCGTTTGAAAGTGTATGGAAGGCTTTGAGGTAAGTGAGGAGGAGGAGCTGGCAAAGAATAAACAGTGATACTGTTGATAAATTCCAACAACTCACCCTATGCCCATCCCCCCCAACACCGAGAGATTTGCTGGAGGGAAGGAAAAATAAATTACGTATTTACCTGTCTTCTTGGGAGATGAAGGTCTCTTATGTAAAATTTTCATCTGACCTACTGTAAAGATAAAATCGTAAATTTAAAGTTTATTCTGAGGTACATTGTGGACCCAGGATTGAAAGCAGGAGAATGAATGAGAAAAGGCCACTAAAACTACTTTATTTTTTTTAACTTTTTTTAAAGCTTATTTATTATTTTGAGAGAGAGAGAGAGACAAGAGTGCAAGCAGGGAGGGGCAGAGAGAGAGAGAGAGAGACAGAATCTGAAGCAGGCTCCAGTCTCAGAGCTGCCAGCACAGAGCTGAACATGGGGCTTGAACTCATGGACCACAAGATCATGACCTAGCTGAAGTCGGGCACTTAACTGACTGAGCCACACAGGCGCCCCAAAACTACTTTATATAAAGTTAAACAGGAAACACTATTCCCAATAATACTGCTGTATTAAGAAAATCTTTCTCTTCTGTAAGAAAGCTCTAGACCAGCGCTGCCCAATACAAATAGAATATAAGCCATATATGTAATCTTAAATTTTCTAGAAGCAACATTAAAAAGAGTTTTTAGGGGCGCCTGGGTGGCTCAGTCAGTTAAGCGTCCGACTTCAGCTCAGGTCACTATCTCGCGGTCCGTGAGTTCGAGCCCCGCGTCGGGCTCTGGGCTGATGGCTCAGAGCCTGGAGCCTGCTTCTGATTCTGTGTCTCCCTCTCTCTCTGCCCCTCCCCCATTCATGCTCTGTCTCTCTCTGTCTCAAAAATAAATAAACGTTAAAAAAAATTTTTTTTTAAGTTTTTATAAAAGTGAAATTAATTGTAATCATGTATTTTATTCAACCCAGTACATCTAAAGTATTACTTCAACGTATAATCAAAATAAAAACTTATTAATGAGATACGCCAAGTGTTCAAAATCTTAAGTGTATTTTTTACATTTATGGCACATTTCAATTCTAACTGGCCACAATTCATACACTCAATAGCCACATGACATGTCTATGTGTGTTTCTGTGTGCATATTTATGACTGTGTATTCCCATGCATATGTTTTAACCTAAAGACTCCTAAGCCACAGGAAAAATGAAGGACACGTTTTCCTTCCCTTCACACAAATGAAAAGGAACCTTACTCAGCTCACCAAAGTTCTCTTTGGACCTTCCTGCTAGACTTGAGTACTCTATGTGACTTCTGTCTCTGGTGGGCAGGCTCTCAACCCCCTTACCTCCTTGCCTCATCCCTCAGTAGCAGAGGCCCATGGCAGTCCTAGGATGGGGGGGAAAGGAAAAGTAAGGGGTTTGTTATAGGAAGGCCTTCAAAGGGGAGGCAGACACTTGAGCTATTTCTTTGTTATTATTGTTATTAAAAGATAATTAATTTGCTTTCTTGATGAAAGTAAGGGGGTTGGTTAAATGGATGGGATAAAAATCTGCGATTCTGCTGAGCAATAAGCCAGAGTTCTTACCTTAAATCTTCTTAGGCTGTGTGCCAAGACAGCTTTCTGTGCATGTCTGATTTGATAGAGCAGCAAAGTCTCTATGAAGAATACAGAGACATCAGGTGCTCTAGAAATAGTCTGAGAGGTAGAGAAAGTAAAATATTTCTTCAAGTATCCTGGTTGGCAATTTTTGAAAGCTTCTGTGGTGCAGAACGGCCTCCCCACCCACTCACCCCCAACACGAACATAAGACACACACGTCCAGTAAACAGAATCAGAGAAAAGCTACTGTGAATTAGGTAATTTAGTAAGGGTCTTGACTTTTTTAGGCTACGAGGTTTCTATTTCCTCAGCTAGAGCAATGTTAATAACCCCCTAGTGATCCAATTAAAAAGAGAATGAATACACTATGCAAAAACCAAGCCAAAAACAAAAAACAAAAAAGCCAAGCTTTTTTAGCCATCGTGATCTGACCCGGTGGGAAATATGCTACAGCAAGTACATATGCAGTTTCAATCAATACCCTAACCTTGAAATAATCCCAACATGATATTTGATAAATCATGTGCATGTGTAGACCTATGAACACACGCACACACTAACATATAAAAATGTTCTGATGGGAAGAACTACTCACACTGATGGCTCCTGGTGGGTGCAAATGTCAGGTGAATGGGCCAACAAAAGGCCAAGTGTCCTCTCCACATGTAAATAGCACCCTTTTATCTGCAGCTGCATCTGCTATTTTTCAATGCCTAAAAGAGACTACCCATAGACAAAGCTGTTGCCAAACCAATTCTTAGGACTTAGAATCCCAAGAAAGAAGACTTTGCCCTGTCAAAAAAGATATTTGGAAAGACGCCGGGTCAGAAAGAAGCCGTTTTTGCATAACTGTTTAAGCAAACCACAATTTAAAAGTATTACTTATAATTAATGCACAAAGATCCTACTTTGTAGACAGATAAAATAAGGCTGAAATCACATCACTAGTAATCAAAAAGCTGAAGTCTATCTAATGAGTTATGTTGCTGTATTAAGTGAAAACAAGGAAGATGAAAGATCTGTGATCCACTGAAACATTTAGGGATAAATTTGAGGTTCCAATCACTGAATATATCTGTAGAGTTTATTATAACACCAAAGTTGCTGGTTTAAATTGACTTCTTCCCGAAGATTGGAGTGTGTAAATTGCATAGAGATGGAGAAAGAGGTGTTGTTTCTCACCAAAAATGGAGCTCAATTTCAAAGAAACTAGTTTATAACTTGAATTATTCTATCTAATAGAAGTTACCTACCACAAAAAAGATAGTGTGAAGTGTGACAATTGCAGGTCATGTGTACCTTCTGTCAAAATATTTCTGATTCTTTCAGCTAGATATCTATTCTTGATCTGGTCTGTGTCCCTGTAAGAACTATGCTTCCTGTGCTTTTAAATATGAGTGTTAAAAACATCAAGAGTGTTTCCATGTCAGTGGATTTCACTGATTTTTAAAGCTCTGCTTTACTTTTTTTCAGTACAAAAAATAACCGAAATGTTAGCCTATTTCTATAATACATATTTAATAACTGTTGAGTCTGTTCATTTTATGAGTTCGAGTAAATATCTCTTGTATACTAAGTACATATGTATGTATACATCATACATATAGAGAAAGAGAATATGCTATATATAGGTTTTTTAAAGGTCTTTATGGTCCTTATGAAGAATAGTTTTGAAAATAAAAAAAGAGAAAGTCTAGAAAAATTTAAAGCACTGCTACCAAGAAATTAAAGCATCTAATTTTACAAATTAGATGAAAGAATAACCAGAGACATTTTGAAAAATAAAAGCATAGTCTAATCTATCCTACCAGCTATTGAAGCATATTATAAATCTACCATAATGAAAACAGCTTGGTATTCCAATTGTTTGTTCTTGCCTTTGAATGCCTTTAATTTTTCATCAGGATCTCCATTCTCCATTCTCCGTGTCTATTGCTCCTCTCTCTCTCTGTCTGGTGGTTTTCATTTATTTGCTGCAGCTTTCCCTCTTTGAAAGGAACTCTTTGGGGAGCCCATGACAAATAATGTGGGCTACTTCAGAGGTTGTCGAGCCTCAGTACATTGCCTTTTCCTGTCACCATTGCAGAATTAACACTTCGCAATTCAGAGGGTACGAGCAACGTACCCGATGTTCCGAACAGTGCATGCAAGTCAGTGTGGAATATCAAGTGTCAGAGTAGCAATTCATCAAGTCCTTGAGTGCCAACCAGAAAACACAGTTCTTGACGTGATACAACAGCAAGCCAATTAAATATCCTCTACCCGAGGAGGCTGGTCAGAATGTACCGTTCCCCACAGCTAGTTAACTCTCGCTCGCTTCATGTAATTAAACCTGTTGTGTGCATCTCATTTACCACTAAACCTGCATATAATGTAATACAATATATTGACTTGGGAAATGCCAACAGGCGATAGATTGTCATAATCAAAAACATTTATTCTACACCAAGCTTTCTCATCTCCAGGCCTTTGCACATGCTCTTGCTGTGTCTGGAACATGTTCATTGTGCCCCTCGCCCTCTCTATCACCCCTTCCTTAACATTACCTACTCATTGTTTGGGTTTCTTTTAAATATTATGAAATGTATTCAGTCATGTAAACTTATTTAATTTTGCAATTTTTCCTCGGTCTCAATGCAGACCTGACTTACTTCAAAGCCTTTTCTGTCTCCCAAACATTGTATTAATTAGTTATAGAAATTTCCACTCTTCTTAAACAGTGCTCTGTGCCTCACCTGGGTAATTCATTCTGACCCTCAGGTCTCAGAGTCTACTCTGTTCTTCAATTTGTAGACAGCCTTACCTGGTATGTGTTCTCATGGAACATGTGTTTTTCCCAATGTGTAAGTGTTTTCTTCTAGAAACGATAAGTTCTAAGAAGGCAGCGAGCACACCTGTTCTCTTCACCACGCTATCCACAGTGTTCAGCTTGGGACCTGTCTTCCAGTAAGTTCCTGATAAATGCTTTGAGTGAATGAGTGAGTACTAAAGGTGGCAGATGCAGGAAGAATTCGGAATAGAAAGCTGTTATCGGGGCACCTGGGTGGCTCAGTCAGTTAAAGCGTCCAACTTTGGCTCAGGTCATGGTCTCACGATCTGTGAGTTCAAATCCCGCATCGGGCTCTGTGCTGACAACTCAGAGCCTGGAGCCTGCTTCGGATTCTGTATCTCCCTCTCTCTCTGCCCCTCCCCTGCTCATGCTCTGTCTCTCTCTCTCTTTCTCAAAAATAAATAAACATGAAAAAATTATTTTAAAAAAAAGAAACAAAGAAAGAAAGTGGTTATCAAGGGTGAGCCCTCTCCTGCCAGAGGAGATGTGGTGATTAGAAGAATGATTTCCAGACATTAAGACTTCATGGAACAATTTTTTTAATGGAGACTTACAAAATGTTGCCAACTCTTAATTTTTCCGAGTAATGCCATTAAAACCAAAAATAATTCCAATTAAAATAAACGTCGTTTTATTTAGAATGATATGTTTTAACACTGAAAACTTAAAAAAAAATACCACTCAAAATAAAGGACAGTTCTTGCCTTATGAGAAATAAATTATCGTGGTGTATGTGTGTGTTTCTTCATTTCCCTTTGGAAAATTTCAGCATGAACCGGTTCACATCCGTAGACCAGTCTCTCAGTAACCACTCTCCTAGATGAGATGTTGCAGAAGGCAGACCCAAGGACTCAGGAATGCTCCAGGAACATTCATGAAATAATAGAGAGCCAGAGTGCAGGTTTCATGTAGGGGAGGAAATGTTAACCAGATAGACAGTAGAGGCAAAATGCTTGAACAATTTAACAAAAGTGCTTCTTTCCATTCTGTGTGGGTCACACATAGAAAGACCAGTGTTTCCAGTAGGAGGAGAGGCCAACGGGAAAGGAAGAGGAAAAGCCACCACTGACTCTCAAGAATATACTGAATATCTACCAAGTGCCTGCCCTGAGTGGGGGGCAGGGAGAAAGCAAGAGAAATGTGTACTGTGCTTCCTTCATGGAAGGGCTAGGGGACAGGACCAAGGGCAGTGAAATAGCAGCGCACAGAGTTCAACACCATCAGAGAGGCTGGGAATCGACCCAGAATTTTCAAGTTTGTAATAACAGAGAAGAAACTGAAAGCTACAACAGCACGTGGGAATGACCCCATTTCTCTGCTTGTTTTGTACATGCATTTCTGCCTCCTTCCAGGGCTAGGCATCCAGTGATCTGGGGGAGAAAGGCAGGCAGAGCTGCTGGGTAAGGAACACCAAAGAGCTCTAGAGAGGATTGCTAACCCCTTTTCTCTTCCTTACTCCATCCCAAGCCCAAACCTTGCAAAATTACAGATTGTGGAATCATCCAAGAATCATCTTCACCTGCTTTTTTAGATAGCTCAGCTCAACTCCACCCTATCCCCAAACCCAAGATTGGGTATCTCATTTCCTCATCACAGCACAGAAAGGGGGATGATAGTGTGTGCCACCATTCCTGCTTATTAAGAATTGGGAAAATCAGTCTGAAATAAGATTACAGGTCCAAACTAGAATCAAAGCTAAAATTCTAGTTGGCCAGACTTGACTATTCAACCGAATACTGTCCACTGTTAATTTTATTACTCTGAGTAATTTGCCACATCTGGAACGTCTCTTTTTCAGAGAAATCTTTCTTTCCCTAGCAGGTCCATAATATAGAATAAGCGTGTACTGTACTTTGCCCTAAATTTCTTTTTCTTCTAAATCAATTACATTTTAAATGCACTTCCAGAGCTTTCTATTTACAGGAACTATTGAAGATGCCAAGGGAGTGATGAGTCAGTGTTACTGTTTATTCATTTTAAAATGTGCATGGTTGATTGTGTAGGCTGAGATGTAGGGTGGGTTAGTCTGGAGTCCCTCTTGAGGCCACAGACAGTGCTGTCAGGAAGCATCCTGCTCCTGGGTCACTCACGGTGCATAGACTCCTCCAGGAACTTAAGTCGTTTTGTAAAGCGGACTCTTTTGTGAATGTGGATTACCATCCCCCAGTTCATTCTTTGCCTCTATTCAGAATTTAGAATATTGAGTGTTCTTCAACCACTGTATACCTTTTCTACTTTGAGCATTAGAAGACGTGCTTCCTAATTCTTCATTCCTTCACTCTCTTTGACAAACAAGTAACCTCGTTTCCAACTCATGGCAATGAGGATGACTGCAAAGTACTTGGTCTTTCTTGGAAGAAATCATCATGAAAATCGAAGTTCGTGCTTACCTATTCATTTTTATTCACTGGTTTCCTGAGTCTATTAAATCCTATTTGAATAACACAAGCTTATATTTTAGTTTCGCGCCTCTCTTTACGTAGGCTCATGCACGTCTCTTAGCAGCTTCAAAACCAATTTCCCACTCCAAGTGTGTTTAGCAGAGCAACTATTGAGGCTTGCCTCATCTTCACCTATGTTTCACATCAGTTCTACTTCCCGGTGACTTAAAGGCATCTGATGTGAAGTAACAAATAATATAAAATATTTCAAGAGATTTCCCCCAACACTTGGGGGGAAAAATGTCGATCAACTGAAGAACGATTGGATAGATTCCATGAGGTGGGATATTGTTTCACAGCAGTTTCAGTGTGTACCTAACCCAGGGGGTTGTTCATGATATGTTTGTGATATGTTCACGATATGTTCCTATTAGGTTAAAATGAAACCAGGTTTCAAAGAAATTTGTACAATATGGCATCATTGTGTATACACATGCATAAATATTAATACACATACTGGTGTGAACATCAATAAAGTTCCCGAAAGATGCACAGCAAGCATTTATAAGATTAGTCTCCTTGAAATGGCAATGGGAGTAAGGAGTGATGACTGTTTCATTATATACTTTTCTACTATTATACATGTTACAACCAGTATGTGCTACTTTTAATTATAAAATAATAATACAATTTAAAAGGAAAACAGTTGTTGTATATTGTAGGTCTGTAATAAAATCCCAAAGCAGGAGAGTTTAACTGATTTAGAATTTGTAAATCTTGATTGCTCTATGGGTAGCATTCCAGATATCGTATTTAGATGAGAACAACCTTACATTTTATGCCAGTTTCGGTTTCGAACATTCTTGGGGATGATTGAATGTTGCAGCTTTCAATACAAAGAAAGAAATTCTGATACCAGCTAAGTATTTCCCAGCTCCTGCTCTCAGGTACTTTTCCCCGTGACAGAAAGAAATCAGAAGCTTGTAAATCATAACCAGAATGTTCTGAGAAATTTTCTGTTCTTGGTTTTTCTCTGCCAATTATCTGTCCACTGACAAAGAATTAAAAAATAGCGTAAGTGATGTGACATTTTAAGGAGCAAGAAAAGTAACAGACAAGGCTGTGGTAGGCTGCCAGATGCACAGCTACGTAGCACCTTTACAGTCCTGTCATGAAGTGAAGTTATGACACCAAGTTTTCCCACAAGAGTCTTCTTTCTCTGTGGACTTCTGATTCCTACAAATTACCCTGTGACGCTTCTTCTCCCTCCCCGACACCATGATCTGTCCCCACCGCTCACCCCATTCCACCCTTACCCTACACACACACGCACATGAGCACCGAAGTCCATATATGTCATTTCCTTCCTGGATGAACTGCAAACACTTATGATTTTGCAAAGATGAAGCTTGTGTTTCTAAGTCTTTCAGCAAGGGTGTGGGGCATTCTGTGGCTATGAAATTATGCCTTCCTAGAACTCTGACTTCGTAACAATGGTACATCAAGAGCAAGAATCCAGCTACCAGGTTCTTCAGCAGGATTAAAACTACTTCCAGACAGGCACTGCATCACATGAACTTGAGTTTACTGGATAATTAATCATAATCAAATTGAAGGGATTCCTCATTTATCCAATTGTTACTTTATTCATATATTAATGTCACCTTGCCCTATTTCAGAAAAACCCTGTAGACTTTTCCCTTTTCTGGCCAGGATGATCATATGCAACTCATCTGTATGCAAAATCATTTACAATGTCAGACTGCCACTGACCCATCCTTTATTCTGGTACTTTTCTCTCCTACCATCACTCACCTAGTACTTTCTTTCTCCTACTGTCTTTTCCGTTATCCCCTTGATTTTTCTTTCTGTACCTCGCATTCTATTGCCTCAAAAAGGTCTCTGTTTCTGCCCATCTCTTTTTTTTCTTTTTCTGAAGCAACATCCTCTGTGCCTCACAGTGATGTCCTCTGGAGGGCCACCCCAGGTGTGGGGTTCTGGGTTGACAATAACACCTAGACTCTGAGGTAGAATTAGAGCTTTCCCACCCAGGCCGTGGTCATGGAAAAGGCACTGTGGCCATGTCAGTAAACTGTAATTATATTTCCTTTGAAGCAGGATGGTAAGGAGGTTATGATGGGAGTCATATTTCTTTTACCAAAGGTCCCTACTTAAACTCTTATAGATATTATCAAAAATATGCTTACCTTGCTATCAGGTCATTTCTTAAAATTTTCAAACATTTTCTATGAATTCATGTGACAGGCAATAAATAAACACATGACAAAATAATTGTAGTCATTCAAGAAATCCTCCAAAGTGGTGGGGCACCCGGGTGGCTCAGTCCGTTGAACATTTGACTTCAGCTCAGATCATGATCTCGCAGTTCCTGATTCAAACCCCACATCAGGCTCGCTGCTATCAACCTGTCAGGGTGAAGCCGGGTTCAGATCCTCTGTCCCTCTCTCTCTGCTCCTCCCCCACTTGTGCTCCTCAAAAAATAAATAAATATTTTTTAAAAATCTTTCAACGCGTGGAGAGGGGAGGAGGGATTGTAGATCTTATGAGAGCTTGCTTAGTGGACTCGTACAGAATGGGGGTGAGGCTGGAAGCCAGGCATTCTCCTGAACCCTCTGCCCCTCTGCTGCCTCTCTGATTCCTTACCCACCTCACCCTGCGGGCAGTCCTTAGAAGTGCACTGGACATTGCAGACTAGATCCTGAGACAGGGAGCTGGGGAAATCACAGTCCTTGCCCTTGGGGTGTTCTAATATGACTGGTAGACGGATCAAAGGGTCCCCTCCATAACCCTTTGGTCAACTATTAAACAAATAAAAATAGAATCTTCTCACATCTTGGTTTTCTAACAATGAAAACATTTTTTTTCACAGTAACTGTGTTATCTGGGCTCCAAGAATCAGTGATTTGTATATGGAATACAAATACAGAGGCTTTTTATTATCGAACAGTTATTTTTAATCCAGGAATTATTTTCACTTATATTTTGGGTTTAATATTTATACAACCAGAATATATTTTAAGAAATCTTAGTGAAGTAAGTTTTTGTATAAGTTATGGTGATATTTGGTGAACATCTACTACAGTATGAGCAGGATAATTTTCCTATATTGCAGATGTAGGAAAGATGTGAAATCTTGAAAAAAAAAATGTATTTGGTGAACAGCTCCTGGGTATGTGGGCCAATCTCAGCCAATTAGAGGCTATTCATTAAGGCCCAAAAAGTGTTGCCTGGGTAGCAGATTAATAATGGTACAGACCTCTTTCAGGTTTCATGACAGGGCTTATTCTTTGCCAAATGTATCACATTTGAGAGTCTGTAGCTTGTTAAGTGTATTCATTAGAAAAAATAATTATAATTTCCCAAGTTTTAGGGATTACTTTTTTAAAAATTCTCCACATTTCCTCTAAACTCCAATTTCCTAATAACTTTACAATACAAGATAATAGTCTAAATTCACTAACTAGTAACTCTTTAGAAAAATATTGTATTTACTGTGTTAGCAAATGATTTGGTAAACTTGGAATGCTGCTCACCACTGCAGCCACAATTTAAACTCTTGCTTTCTGAATTTCTCTCTTCTCCCTTCTGTCTTCCCTTTGTCTAAAACAAGGGAGCGGGTTGAGCTAATTCCACGGGGGGGGGGGGGGCAGGGGGAATTGGTTTGTTTCTCTGCTCTAAATTATCCTTCGTTTTTGTCTCTCTCCCTCCTCTCTTTCTTCCTTCCCTGGTCTCCTCTCTTCTCTCTGTCCCTTCTCCATAGTGGCATCATCACCATGAAACTTTCGTGTCACTGTCCCACATAACCTGTCATAGCAGGATACTAGGCACCAAGGGAAGCACAACAAAAGCATAGCGCGCCTTCTCTGCCCTTCAGGAATTGGCAACTAAACCAAGGAGACCAAATATGTACACATATCCTTTACCCTACAAACATTTATTGAGTGCCTACTATGTGCCAGGCTCTGTGCTAGGTGATAAAAAAGACAGACCCCACCCAAACAATAACTACCAAAATAAAGTAGATGATACAGCAAAACATAGTAATCACCAAACGTCTTAGGGGCCAAAAGTGTTACGGAAGACCAGAAGAAAAGATTTCAAACTGAAGGGATCATAGAATCCAAACAGAAAAGATACCGTGGGAAACTGTCGTCCTAACTCCATGAATATTGAAATCTGCTCTATATAAATTTGAATAGCTCTATGCCCCTTCTCTACCATATGTCAGCTAGCAGACATATGTTTGTGCTTGATTTGGAATTGTGGGTAAAGAACCGTAATCCAAAGACCTGAGTTTTAAGTCCTGTGTCTGTTCATTTCACTGGCATTAAATATGATCGGAAAATTAAAATTACATCATAGGTGTAAGTATTATCTGTCCCTAAAATGCCAGGTGATTTTGCTAAATTTCATTTCTTTGTCCTTTAAAAATGACGTTTATTGGTCTTAGAAAAAGAGAATTATTGAGAAAGCAGATAATGGCATCATTTTTAGGAGTCTCTGTAGTACAACAAAACTAAAGGGTCTGTATTGACAATAATTAGCAGAACCAGAAAAGGGATTCCAACTGTGAATGTACTTCCTGACATTTTTCTTTCTCACAGATAGTTGGAAGACTAAGTCAAATGACACATTCTTAAATACCACCACACCTGTACACACTCGATATGTAAATACAGCTCCAGACACTATGTTCTTGATATATAGATAAGTTGTTGCTGTTGTTTTTAATTCCGGCCCAGCCTCCTTCTGATATTTTTTAAGGAGTCCTCGTATACTTTCCTAGCCAATTATTTAGCAAGAAATTGGGGGTTTTAGTCTGGAAGAGGCCATTTTAATGTAATTGTCCTGGTGTTTAACACATCTCAGTATTTGTCACCGGTTGCTCTTGCTTTGCATTCAAATGGTTTTGGATATGATGCCCTTTAAACAACCACAACAACAACCACAACAACCACCTCCGTGGTATTGTGTAATACAGCACTGCTTCATTGTAATGCAGAACGCATAGCTTCAAGTGTTTGCTACACTCTCCAGCCAGTTCCCTTCACACTGAAAATAGACATAGGGCCAATGTGAATGCGTGCTTTTTTTTTTTTCCCCCAGCTCCACTAATCTTGCAGCTGACGTCTCAGCAAACAATTAAGCATTCAAAAAAGTTTAGGAAATTTAAAGCCAAATTGCCAGCCACTCCCTACTGATAATCTCAAAGTCACATATTTTGCCAAACATTGCACCAAAGAAAAACGTGGTCACCTTAAAAGGACAAATTCGGTTATTATCCAGCAGCAGAATCACCTGGGCCAACCCGAGCTGGCTATTTCCCTTACCAAATTCTTTTTTGTTATTGCGGTCGTTAGAAATAAAGACATTTGGGGGAACTTCAACAGGGCTTTACCTGAAATTTTTGTCACTTATAAAACATTATATAAAACAATATATTTTATTATATATATATATGTATATATATATATATATATATATATATATATATAATATAAAATAGAGACCTGTAAAAGCCACAGTGAATCTCTGCACAGCTTTCTTTATGAGATTATAGGGAAGAATGTAAAATATAAGAAGTTACTCTTCCAGTTCTAGAATTTTCCATTCCCAAGGGGGTTGTACAGATACTGTCATCAAATCCCAGTTTTGGAGAAGAGAATAAAGATTCTTTCTCTGTTCTTTCATTTACAGTAATAATGCATCCTAAGAATGTAACACAGAAGTACTTTTCTGGACCACAGCCCGGCCGGTCCCCAGCCACCCCAGATTGCAGCCCCTCACACTGGGCTGTATGATTCTAAAGGTCATTGATGGGGGACTTTCGGAGGCACAGGTCTTCCTGGCATTTCTCTCACGTGTTGGGGTAATTGATAATTCTCACCTCTCCACTTCCAAGACTGATCTATGCTACATGCTGCCTCCACACCCCAGCTTCCGTCACCTATTTTCTATGATCATGACAAAGTCAACCAAAGCCAGACCATCATTGCTGACAACCCTTCAGTGGCTCCACTGCCTATGGCATAAAAGCAAAATCACTGTTAGGGAATTCCAGCTCCAACCTTTCTGTATCCAACAGACAGGTTTGGTCAGCACTGAAACTATAATGGGAGCATGAAGCACTTTCTAGATAGAGGCTCTGCATACATGGGTGTATGTTTGTGTAAAGTGGTTACCATGTTTTAATCACCTTTGCCATTTTCAAACATGCCACCGCCTCTTTCCTCAAGCAGGCCCTCTGTCTCTTCCTTCAGATTTCAGGATGTTCTCTAAAAGGTTCTTTTATCATCTACTTGAGCCCTTGGTGCCTCCTCAGAATTTCAGTAGCATGTTACCATAAATACTAATTACCATTTAAGGCATAAATCTTTTTTTCCCAAATAAATTATGACAAGGATCTATAGGCAGTTGGTAGCACAATGCCTTGGAAAGTAAATTCTTGGTATTTCAGAGAACTTTATTAATGATATTTTCTAAAAGCTATATCCTGAATGGAAGAACAAATACATAGATTCAAAATCGATGATCTTGTAATGACCCTAAAATTTTCAGATGAAAATAACATTAAAAAAGAGTGGTTTGTGGAATAAGGAAAGCAGCTCGCTGGGTCTTCGTGTTCTGGACTACACAATCAGAAATTAACACCAAACTCAAGTGGTCACCATCCTTAAATCCTGACTCTCTCTATGGTCTT